>NW_026693571.1:22016250-22733125 GCF_021218885.2 Marmota monax | reverse complement strand
CTTTTTAAATGACAATCTTATTTAGTATTTCTTCATTAACTGTAAATTCTGTCAAGAGTCAATTTTTTTTTTACAAAAGAGAAAAGCCCTTTAGAAATTGTAAAGTTAAGAGTTTAACATCTGTTCCTTTCAGACTCCTTAGAAATTGTAGACTTAAAGGTTCATCTTCTCTTCCCTCCAAGTAGCTAAATGTAATAATTTAAAAACCAGTTGGCAAACACTTTAGGAACAACAGAATAATAAGCAGCATGTCTTTGTGGAAGAAAAAAAAAAAAGTCCTGTGAGACCCATCTAAAGTTGTTGCAGACCAGAATGACAGAACGGTAAAGTAGGAAAATTTATCTTGACTGGAATATGATCACTGCTGGAATGGAAATTGAGACCCAGCACAGTACAATCTGGCATGCTGGACAGCACCTTCTTTCAGTCAGTTCCTAGTAAGAGTAAAGCAAGTCTCCTGCACGTATCACTTTCTTAGATAATGGGAAGAACTTTGTAGGAGACAGATCACAGCTACAATTTGGTGGAATACAAAAGAAGCAATGAGACAGTTCTATAAAAGTATGTTGTGGAGGGGCTGGGGCTACAACTCAGTGGTAAAGTGCTTGCCTTGCATGTATGAGGCACTGGGTTCAATCCTCAGCACCACATAAAAATAAATAAAGATATTGTGTGTCAATCTACAACTTAAAAAATATATTTTTAAAAAAGTATGTTGTGGGGGCTGGGGTTGTAACTCAGTGGTAGAGTGCTTGCCTAGCACGTAGGAGGCCCTGCATTGGCTCCTCAGCACCACATAAAGATAAATAAATAAAATAAAGGTATTGTATCCATCTACAACTACAAAAATTAAAAATAAATAAATAAAAGTATGCTATGGCTCTCCTAAGTATGCTCTCCTTTCTAATCATCCTGTGTGCTGCTTCCCCTTCTGCTTCTTCCCTCTCAATTCTGTGGATCGAGACCTCTGAAACCATTAATATTCTTCCCATCCTAGGCCAAATGATCTGTCCTTCCTTTGGCTCACTGACCACAGGAATGAAGAAATCCAGACTAGGGAGCTGATACCAGCAGATCTAAGAAACAGCTCTCTTTTAAGGCTACCATTTGTATATGAATTATGACTGCTGGTATGCATACCTGGAAATCAGCCTTTGTGTCCTCTGTTTAAAAGCTCTCGGCTACACCTGATAGAATTTCAACAACCTCTGAGACATAAGTCTATTGCCTTCTCATTTGCTAGCAAATCAATAAAACTTCTTTTTCCTTTTTCTCAAAACAACAACAACAAAATCCAACCAAACAAACAAAAAACTACTGTGGAACAAGCCAGCATACACTAACCACCAAATGGTGAAAGCTAAGAGTGAGCCATTTCTGACCTGTTTGCAGAGATAAGCAGTGAACTCAGTACAGCAATAATTTATATTAACACCCCAAAGGGAATATGTATGAATTGCCCCTAAAGTTGCCTAACTGATGCTATTATGGAAATATATTCCCAGGGGTAATGGGTCATCAAAGTAAAATTTGGAGGCCAAATATTTTGCAATGTTAACTTTAGTTCATTTTTTAAATTTTTTATTTGATGATTATATTAAAGGAATGTAGAGCATAAAATTAAAATCATAAGTAATTTCAAATAGAAGTAAGATATTTGTCACTGAACAATGGGTTTGGGGCCTAGTCAGAAAAAACAGAACTCAGTTTAACTCAATTTACAAGTGAAATCTATGTTCATAAAGTGACCCAGTACAGATGAAGAAGAAAATACACATAATTAAGATGTGTGGCTTAGCTGAGAATAAGATAGTAATCACAGAGAACATAGATAAATGATACACTAGAAATACACATAGTATTGCTTAAAGATAGATATGATACCAGTATCTTATGAACATAGATGCAGCAGAGAAAAAGATATTACTCTTAACTCTTATATGAACATTAAAGTGTCTTGTACATAATTTACGAGAAATATGAAAAACAGAACTTACAGGCATGAATTAAAATGATTAATGGCTTGAAAATAGGTGATATGAAGACAGGCTAAATGAATGTGATCATTATCCGGTAGAACAGAAGTCAGTGGGATGACTTCATCCTTCTAATTTATAAAGGAATATTATGCAGATGGCGGCCAGCTGTTCTTCATCTCCACTGAGAACTAACCAAAGGAAATGGGTCTAAATGTTGGCTTGTGGGAGTTAGGTTAAATATGCAAAAGTGTTTCCTGACAGCAAGAGTTGTAAAATACTGAGCAATTCCTGAGAGGCACTGTAGAATCTCCTTCCCTGGTTATCTCTTAAGAACATAAAGAGCTTTACCATCTGCCAGCAATGAGTACACTGCAGGTTTGCAAAGTAGCAAAGAAGAATAGACTATAACTCAAAAATCCCGGGATATTTGCACCCAAGTAGACTTCCATGTGCTTGTTTTTGTTTTTGTAACTTTTTTTGATAAATGATGGTTAGTGCTTGAGAATTTTACTTATACCACTACATTTTTCTACAGAAGGGGGAAACATTATGCTCTACTTCATTTAAGAATAAATGTGGCTCATTTTTATTAGCCCCTAAGAGCAGTTCAGCTTTATAGGACTTTTAGACATAATTAAATATGGGTTTATTCATCATTCAAGAGGATATGCTGGCAATTTGTGTCTCAATATTTTATCATCCTATAGCTGGATCACTGTTTCCAGGAAAGCTGGATCAGTACATTTTCATACGGCAAAAATCTTACAACTGCCAATAAAAATGAGGGTTGAGACTGACTCCCAGCAACGAGAAACATGTGTTTTATCTTCAGTTTGCCTGTATTTAAGTTTTTATCATTCTCTTGAAAGAAGAGAAGATAAAACCTAACCATGTCCCTGAGCATAAGAATTTATCTCTGTAGATCCATTCTTCTTGACTGAAGAGATCAAGCAAGGAAGCATGTATATGCAGGAAAAATTAATAAGCATTTAGTGTGCAATTCTAAATTTTAAGGAGACAGTTACATTATTTTATAGTTTTAGTGCTTAGTTTTATGGTTTTTACAAATAAGTTTATGAAATAATATGGGATATTTCTGCTTATGCAAAAGTATTATGCTTAACTTTGGATTGTAAGAACTTTCCATACCTATAATAGTAATGACTTTGGGGACTTAAGTTGCTATATATATATATATCTCAAGTAGATCAAGTAATCTCCCCCAGGGTTCTGTAATGGTTAATAACTAGAGAAGTCAGACAAGATCTTAGAAAATCTGTGGTCAGAAGTTCTCCTCAAACTCTGTGTTTTGGGAACACATTCTTTATCCAGATATATATTAATAATACTTCCTCTGAAGCCAATGTTAAACATGATATTTTTGCATAAGCAAAAAAGTCCCCTATTACATCACAAATTATATAAAAACTCATTTGTAAAAACAGTAAAACTATACCCAATATAATTGTCTCCTTAAAAATTTAGAATCAGATATTAAATGTTTATTAGTTTTTCCCACATGCCTGCCACACACCAACAGCAGGGGTCTGAATTTAGCAGTATCTCAAATCTCTGATGTCATTCTTCTTAAGAATGTTTATATAATGAACAATCTTGGAAGACAGCAATGAGTCTCTTCTGGGGCAAAGATTAGGCATATGTTCTTTTCAACATGAAAACTTAGGTTTCACTAAGCTTAGGGTTTCTTTCCTATAACACAATCCATTCCATGTGCAGGAACCATCTTGCCCTCTTTGAGTTGCCCTAGAAGAATTGATTCTCAAGGAACTGGCACTTCAAATGCCATTCACTGGCTATTGACACTAGCGTGAGTAATAAACTGTTTTTCGTCTCTGACCCAGGTGTCAGAGATGCATCCTTGAAACTGCATCCTGCATTCTTGAAACTGGGGCAGGGAGGGGAGCCTAATTTGTTTACTGGCAAGAGAGTAAATCTCATAATCTTTGCAGTTTGTGAGAGTTCATTCCTCTACTAGTTTCATTCATAATCTCAGACTGATACCTTGTACTATATAGACTCATTTATAAAGTTAACTACTACCCACTATGTAAAATTAGAGGGAAGGAAGAAAGAAAAAATGTAATGGGTTACATATACCTCTACCGTACATGATAAGGCAAGATGAAATATGGGTAACTAGTAAAATCTTCACTTATGCAACTGATTAAAGGCCAAATTTTGTATGTAGACTTCTTTTTCCAATATCCATTTTACAGTCCCTTTGCCTTTGGCTGCATTTCAGTTGGTGTGATTTCTTTACCTAATGTGATGATTCAAATACATAATGGTATTTATGTATTAGAATATATGTCTCAAAAGGGATGACACTCATAAATATAAAGGTAGTTGATAAAGTGCATCACAGAAGAATGCACATAGTACAGTATCATTTACAATAAAACTAAGTAATATTTTTAGGAATGGTAGTGCACATCTATAATCCCAACAACTCACGAGGTTGAGGGTAGGCGGGTCCCAAGTTTGAGCCCAGCCTCAGCAACTTAATCAGACCCTATCTAAAATAAAAAATAAAAAGGGCTAGGAATATAGCTTAGTGGTAGAGTGTCCCTGGGTTTAATCCCCAGCAGTGCAAAAAAAAAAAGAAGGAAAAAAAGAAAAAGAAAAAAGAGGCACTATATTTAGGGATCATATATCTCTCTCTATATGTACACATATATCAAAACTATATTTATAAAGATATACATAGAAATACTATAAGGACACAAAAACAAATGAAATAATTATAAACAGAAATAAGAACAATATTATCTCTGGGAATAAAGGAAAATGTTCACACAGTCTTCAAGAGTTAGATGAAGATCAGTAGAAGGTAAGTAGAGAATTAAGGGGGTTGGAGGGAAGGAAGGGAAGAGGAAGAACTGGGGAATAAAATCAGCCACATTATGCTATATGCATGTATAAATTATCATAATGAATCCCACTTTATGCAAAATTTTAATGTACTGGTGAAAAAAAAAAATATATATATATATATATATATACATATAAATAAACAGAAAAAAAGATCAAAGAGTAGAGGGAGGGGAATAGGGAAAGGGAGGAGTGAAGTACTGGGGAATGAATTGAAGCTAATTTTATGTGCATATTTGAATATTTCACTATGGATCCCGCTAATATTTATAATGTACTAATAAAACATTTTAATAAAAGAAAGATTGTGTTCTATTTGTCAGGGTGGGTGGTGTGCATAGATATTGGTTTTATTAATATTTTTATGGTGAAATAACATATATTTAGAATTAACCAACTGGACCGTGTTTAGATGATTCCAATATTGTTGGCAACATCAAAGCATCATAATCAGGAATGAGTTGACCAAATGCCTTCCCCTCCTTATCAGACCTGCTCAGAGTGTTGACCTTGGCCACATCAATGTCACAGAACTGCTTGCTTCACTTTTAGTGCCATGTTGGTCAAAAGGACTGTTTTTTAATATTTTATAATAAATGTATATATTAGACATAGAAGTGATCTTTCCACTGTAGCCATAGAAAATCATTGTAAAATAAAAGTTCTTTTCAATGTTCTTACCATTTTTTTCCATCTCTTAAATTTTTGGCTATATTAATTTAAAATAAAACAAAACAAAAACTTCTAGTTACAGATCTGAAGCTTATTTGAAATCTCCTTAAAAGAATTATTTTTAATGTTTTACTTACTTGTTCCTTTGTAGATATCCTCTTCCTCTCTGTATACTAAACAGCTTTCCTGCAGTAACGGTTAAGATATAAACACAGTAAGTAGTAGGGAATGAGACTTGGGTCCCATTTTAGACACGAGTTTCATTTTCGTTTGTCTTTTCCCTTTTTGATACAGAGCCACCTGCTGGCAGGAGAGCATTAGTTAACCTTGAAAATATTTAACAATGCAATAGGGTTGAAATTTACAGGGAAGTAATAATGATGTACCTCAAAAATGGTTTCCACTTTTTACTCAGAGTGAGACTGTTAATGACACCAAAAATGTTCATGTTAAAATGAACGAAGCAGTCAAGGGAAGGATTTTTTTTTAATTGGACTTTCTCACAGATCAATTTGAAATGTTGATCCAAAACCCTCATTAAGAACTAAGAGGATTTGTCGCTGATATACAGGAATGCCTTTGATTTATGTGTGTTGATTTTATATCCTGCCACTTTGCTGAATTCATTTATTAGCTCTAATAGTTTCTTTGTAGACCCTTTTGGGTCTGCTAGGTATAGAATCATGTCATCTGCAAATAGTGATAATTTAAGTTCTTCTTTTCCTATTTTGATGCCTTTAATTTCTTTCGTCTGTCTAATTGCTCTGGCCAGTGTTTCGAGAACTATGTTGAACAGAAGTGGTGAGAGAGGGCATCCCTGTCTTGTTCCAGATTTTAGAGGGAATGCCTTCAGTTTTTCTCCATTCAGAATGATGCTAGCCTGAGGCTTAGCATAGATTGCTTTTACAATATTGAGGTATGTTCCTGTTATCCCTAGTTTTTCTAGAGTTTTGAACATAAAGGGATGCTGTACTTTGTCAAATGCTTTTTCCGCATCTATCGAGATGATCATATGATTCTTATTTTTAAGTCTATTGATGTGGTGAATAACATTTATTGATTTCCGTATATTGAACCAGCCTTGCATCCCAGGGATGAATCCTACTTGATCATGGTGCACAATTTTTTTGATAAGTTTTTGTATCCGAGTGGCCAGAATTTTATTGAGGATTTTTGCATCTAGGTTCATTAGAGATATTGGTCTGTAGTTTTCTTTCTTTGAAGTGTCTTTGTCTGGTTTAGGTATCAGGGTGATGTTGGCCTCGTAGAATGAATTTGGAAGTTCTCCCTCTTTTTCTATTTCCCGAAGTAGCTTGAAAAGTATTGGTATTAGTTCCTCTTTAAAGGTTTTGTAAAACTCTGCTGTATACCCATCCGGTCCTGGGCTTTTCTTAGTTGGTAGTCTTTTGATGGTTTCTTCTATTTCCTCAATTGATATTGGTCTGTTTAGGTTGTCTATATCCTCCTGACTCAATCTGGGCAGATCATATGACTTAAGAAATTTATCTATGCCTTCACTATCTTCTAATTTATTGGAGTATAAGGATTCAAAATAATTTTTGATTATCTTCTGTATTTCTGAAGTGTCTGTTGTGATATTGCCTCTTTCATCCCGTATGTTAGTAATTTGAGTTCTCTCTCCTCTGAAATGGAAATGAGGACAACCACTCCATTCACAATATCTTCAAAAAAAATAAAATACTTGGGAATCAACCTAACAAAAGAGGTGAAAGACTTATACAATGAAAACTACAGAACCCTAAAGAGAGAAATAGAAGAAGATCTTAGAAGATGGAAAAATATACCCTGTTCATGGATAGGCAGAACTAACATCATCAAAATGGCAATATTACCAAAAGTTCTCTATAGGTTTAATGCAATGCCAATCAAAATCCCAACGGCATTTCTTGTAGAAATAGAGAAAGCAATCATGAAATTCATATGGAAAAACAAAAGACCCAGAATAGCAAAAACAATGCTAAGCAGGAAGTGTGAATCAGGCGGTATAGCGATACCAGACTTCAAACTATACTACAGAGCAATAGTAACAAAAACAGCATGGTACTGGTACCAAAACAGGCGGGTGGACCAATGGTACAGAATAGAGGACACAGAAACCAATCCACAAAACTACAACTACCTTATATTTGATAAAGGGGCTAAAAGCATGCAATGGAGGAAGGATAGCATCTTCAACAAATGGTGCTGGGAAAACTGGAAATCCATATGCAACAAAATGAAACTGAATCCCTTTCTCTCGCCATGCACAAAAGTGAATTCAAAATGGATCAAGGAGCTTGATATCAAATCAGAGACACGCCGTCTGATAGAAGAAAAAGTTGGCTACGATCTACATACTGTGGGGTCGGGCTCCAAATTCCTCAATAGGACACCCATAGCACAAAAGTTAATAACTAGAATCGACAAATGGGACTTACTCAAACTAAAAAGTTTTTTCTCAGCAAAAGATACAATAAGAGAGGTAAATAGAGAGCCTACATCCTGGGAACAAATCTTTACTCCTCACACTTCAGATAGAGCCCTAATATCCAGAGTATACAAAGAACTCAAAAAATTAGACAGTAAGAGAACAAACAACCCAATCAACAAATGGGCCAAGGACCTGAACAGACACTTCTCAGAGGAGGACATACAATCAATCAACAAGTACATGAAAAAATGCCCACCATCTCTAGCAGTCAGAGAAATGCAAATCAAAACCACCCTAAGATACCATCTCACTCCAGTTAGATTGGCAGCCATTATGAAGTCAAACAACAACAAGTGCTGGCGAGGATGTGGGGAAAAGGGTACACTTGTACATTGCTGGTGGGACTGCAGATTGGTGCAGCCAATTTGGAAAGCAGTATGGAGATTTCTTGGAAAGCTGGGAATGGAGCCACCATTTGACCCAGCTATTCCCCTTCTTGGTCTATTCCCTAAAGACCTAAAAAGAGCATGCTACAGGGACACTGCTACATCGATGTTCATAGCAGCACAATTCACAATAGCAAGACTGTGGAACCAACCTAGATGCCCTTCAATGGATGAATGGATTAAAAAAATGTGGCATTTATACACAATGGAGTATTACTCTGCATTAAAAAATGACAAAATCATAGAATTTACAGGGAAATGGATGGCATTAGAGCAGATTATGCTAAGTGAAGCTAGCCAATCCCTAAAAAACAAATGCCAAATGTCTTCTTTGATATAAGGAGAGTAACTAAGAACAGAGTAGGGTCGAAGAGCAGGAGAAGAAGATTAACATTAAACAGGGATGAGAGGTGGGAGGGAAAGGGAGAGAGAAGGGAAAATGCATGGAAATGGAAGGAGACCCTCAGAGTTATACAAAAGTACATACAAGAGGAAGTGAGGGGAAGGGGAAAAATAATATAAGGGGGACAAACGAATGTCAGTAGAGGGAGCAGAGAGAGAAGAGGGGAGGGGAGGGGAGGGGAGGGGAGGGGAGGGGAGGGGGGATAGTAGAGGATAGGAAAGGCAGCAGAATACAACAGACACTAGTATGGCAATATGTAAATCAATGGATGTGTAACTGATGTGATTCTGCAATCTGTATATGGGGTAAAAATGGGAGCTCATAACCCACTTGAATCAAATTGTGAAATATGATATATCAAGAACTATGTAATGTTTTGAACAGCCAACAATAAAAAATTAAAAAAAAAAAAAGAACTAAGAGGCTGAAGATACAGTAGGGAGGAGAGTAAGTTCATTCTGTAGGGTTCTTAAAAGCCTAAAAGGCTTTCTGAGCATGGGTAGAAAACTGATCAAGACAAGAAAAAGGGATTTTCTTTTTTTTTAATTAATTTTTTTATTATATATGACAGCAGAATGCATTACAATTCTTATTACACATAGCACAATTTTTCATATTTCGGGTTGTATACAAAGTATATTCACACCAATTCATGTCTTCATACATGTACTTTGGATAATTCCTCAGATGCACCAGGCAAGAAGGAGGAGATGGGGAGGTACTGGAGAGTTGATTGTTGTGATTTTATCTGGGCTGAAAGGGAAATGCAATAGCAGCCTAAGACATGAAGTACTCCAGAGAAAATGTGAACCAGTTAAGCAAATAAAAAAGCAAGTAGCCTAAGGAAGCATAACCAGGATTTGGGACCATAGTGAAAGCCCAGTTGAAGTTGGTGTTCATAACTTTCTGATGAAATTGATAGGCTCCGATTTGTGATTTTTCTCCAAAATTACTGCTTTCAGATATAAATATGCAAAAGTTAAAATTTGGGGTTGATTATTTCAATACATTCGTTTTCATGAAACAGAAATGATAAGGCAGAGACAGTTCATAGCACTGACAAAATTATTCTTAGGATTATGGATCATGGAAGATATTCGATGAATAGTATTAAAGGTAGGCTGAAGATATAAAAAGGGAGACTGGATTCTTATTGAAGGGTCCACTAAAGTCAGAGGAATGTTGAAGTGAGAGAACTTGAAGAAGTAAGCCAGGAAGAGGAAAGATAGTGGTGAGAGTGCTCAATGCCTAAGCTATTGATTTGGAATATCAATAATTCTGTGGATTTTGTGGATTAAAACATCCATAGTGTGGCTATGTAGGAAAGGCCATGAGGAAAGAGTCAAGAATTGAAAGGAAATCATGGATATAGAAAGCATCTTCGAGGACAGCAATTGGGCAGGGAGAAAGCTGTCAGGTGCCAAAGTTTTGATAAACATAAGAGACTGTTCAAGCGATAAATAAAGTGAGCTAATAAAGAAAATTAACTGAGTTGCATGAGCCCCTAAGAACCAGGATTCCTTTCCATAAGAGACAGGGTGGATAATGATCTGGGAGATGTAAGAAGTAGAAAAGATTCAAAGAATCACAGTCATCACTCCCTTGGCCGCTAGAGAATACCAGAGTTGCAATAAGGCAGGTGGAGGTAGCACGTGGAGAAGAGGAGGTTGTGCTAATGATGGAGTAGTAGTTCTAGATATCTGCAGCTGGATGTGCTAATGATGGAGTAGTAGTTTTAGATGTCTGCAGCTGGAGGTGGAAGGTGGAGATGAAAAGGAGCGCACCACTCACAGTCTGCTTGGCCTTTCTATTTCCTGAAGGATTTTTCTTTTTTTTCAAACTGAAGAACTAAGTTAAGGCTCTTTTCATTTTTTTTTAATCAACTACTTACTGTTACTGAAGTAAGTTCATTTCTGAAATAAGAGTGCATTGCTCTTTAAAACTAGTTCATAATGGACATAATAATTATCTTAGAGATTTGTAATAATGAAAAGCAATTTAATTATGTGTATATATCCATGTAAGTTATCATTAAAAATAATTGATGATGGTAGAAGAGCACACTGTGGAATATAAAATAAATAGAAAAATAAAATCATGACAAGAAAATGTAGGATAATGGGATGAAGGCAAAGGTGAAGCTGATTTACTGGAAATCATAAGTTCTTACACAAATACTGGAGTTAAGCCACAAATGCTTTGCTTTCTAGAAAGAAATATGATGGATTTAAAACTCGGTGTCCATAAATTTTAATTTTCCTGGTTGTTTAGGAAAAGTACAACTAGCATTGGAAATTAAAATATCTCTTTCGGGACTTCATTAAATGGGATTCACATATCCTATTGTTGGGGTTTTGTTAATATCCCCAACAATAAATGCATAACCATAATATGAGAATTTATGAATATAAATCAAGTTGCTGGCACCTTGGTTTTTAAATTTAAACTTTTATTATTTTTATTGATTTTAAAAAAATAAATGACAGCGGAATTCATTACAATTCTTATTTCACGTATACAGCATAATTTTTCATATCTCTGGTTGTATATAAAGTATGTTGATTCCAATTTGCGTCTTCATACATGTACTTTGGATAATGATGTCCATCACATTCCACCATCCTTGCTAATCCCTTCTCCCCTCCCCACACTCCATTTATCTTTGTAGTTTGGTGGATTTCTATATTGAAAATGTTTAATTCTTTTTTTTTTTCTCTTTAGTGTAGATATCTTCTAGTGGGATCTATACTTTTATGTGTTTTCATGATGATGGTTATCTTTCACTTCCTTTAAGCATTTTTATAAGGTCAGTATGGTGATAATAAGTTTTCTCAGTTTTTGCTTGTTTTGAAAGGTAATTATTTCTAGGTCATTTCTGAAGGATAAATTTTCTGGGTATAGTATCTTGGTGTTTGTTTGTCTTCAGAACTTTGAATATGTCATCTCATTCCTTCCTGGACTATAAGGTTTCTGTTCAGAAATTTTCTGTTAGTCTAATTGGGATTCCCTTAAATAGACTTGGCACTTTTCCCTTGCTATTTTTAGAATTCTCTCTTTGTCTTGAACTTTTGACAATTTGACTCCTATGCCACAAAAAGAACTTTCTTGAGTCATATCCATTTGGGATCCTTTGGGTGGGCTTCCTGGATCTGGATGTCCTGAATATTTGGAAAATTTTCTGCTGTTATTTCATTGAATAGGTTTTCTATACCATTTCCTTGAAACTCTGATAATTCAAATATTTGTTTAATGGTGTCCCATAAATATTTGGAGTTTTATTTTGTTTTGATTTTTGTTTTTATATCTTACTGGGCTATTCCAAAAGACTTGTGTTCAAGTTCAGAAATTCTCCCCTCTGCTTGATGCAGTCTGATGTCATTTAGACTGTCTATCTATCTATCTATCTATTTATCTATATTTATTCTTATTAAGTTCTTTAATTCCAAGATTTATATTTTTTTATGATCTCTATCTCTTTGCTAAATTTTTTATTCTTATCATGAATCATTTTTCTAATTATAACAAATTGCCTTTATAATCTCTTATATCTCATTAAGTTTCCCTAGAATCATTCTTTCAAATTCTTTTCCAGGCATTCATTCAATTTCATGTCTTTTATGTCTGTCGCCAAAAAGTTACTGTTTTCTTCTGGAGCTGTCATAGTACCCTGTTTTTTCATTCTTCTTGTGTCGCTGCATTGATATTTGCACATCTGGTGGATCAGTACTAGAAGAGTGAGTCACACGTGGACAGGTGAGGTTGACATTGGTCTGAAAATGGCACTACATGGCAGAAACTTGGGTCAGGGAGAATATTACATGAACAGGGTACTCCTTTTCCATTACCTTTTCCCCTTGGTAGAAAGACTGAGTTTAGACTGAGGCATTTGCTCAATCGATGCAAGGCTCTTCTTCATTTCCTTTTTCACCAGACCATTTCTTCATTTCCCCCATTTCATCTGCACTGTATTCTATCACTCTCCCTTGATACTGCAGCTGAGTAGTAGCTGTTTATTCTTTGTGTGGGGAAAAGAGTGGATCTTGTGCCTCTGATCAGCCATCTTGCCAGAAGCTCCACAACTCAGTACTCAGTGAAATACAATACATAGCCACTACAACGGCCAAACTAGAAAAGAATGTCAAATGCTGGCAGGGAAGGAGAACAACTGAACTCTTTATATGGTGCTAGCAAGGATGGAAAATGGTACAGTCAATTTGGAAAAGTCTGGCAGGTTCTTTAAAAGTTAAACATACACTTCCCTGTGTCTACTAGAAGAAAAAGTAGGCCCAAATCTCTGTCATGTCAGCTTAGGAAACAAACTCCTTAACAAGACTTCTAAAGGGCAAGAAGTAAAGTCAAGAATCAATACATGAGATGGTATCAAACTAAAAAGCTTCTCCACAGCAAAGGAAACAATCAAGAATGTGAAGAGAGGGGCTGGGGTCATAGTTCAGTGGTAGAGAGCTTGCCTTGCATGAGTGAGGCACCAGATTCAGTTCTCAGTATCTCATATAAATAAAATAAAATAAAATAAAGGTCCATTGACAACAACAATAACAACAACAAAATTTAAAAAAAAAGAATGTGAAGAGAGAGCCTACAGAATGGGTGAAAATCTTTTTGTTAACTGCACCTCAGATAGAGCATTAATCTCCAGGATACATAAAGAACTAAAAAAACTTAACACCCAAAAAGCAAATAACCCAATCGATAAATGGGCAAAGGAACTGAACACTTCACAGAAGAAGAAATATGAATAGTCAACAAATATATTAAAAAATGTTCAACATCACTAGCAATTATAGAAACACAAATTAAACTACACAGAGGTTTCATCTCACTCCAGTCAGAATGGTGATTATCAAGAATACAACTAAAGGGGCTGGGGCTGGAACTCAGGGGAAATGCGCTTGCTAGCATTTATGAAGCACTAGGTCTGATCCTTAGCACTGCATAAAAATAAACAAATAAAATAAAGGCATTCTGTCCATATGCAACTACAAAAAAATTTTTTTAAAAAAAAGAATACAAGTAAAATAAATATTGGTGAAGATGTGGGGAAAAATGTACACTCATATGTTGCTGATGGGACTGCAAATTGGTACAACCACTCTGGAAAGCTGTATGGAGATTCCTTAGAAAACTTGGAATGGAACCATCATTTGACTCAGTTATCCTACTCCTTGTCATATACCCAAAGGACTTGAAATCAGCATACTATAGTGACATAGCCACATCAATGTTCATAGCAGCTCAATTCACAATAGTCAAGCTATGGGACCAACCCTAGGTGCCCTTCAATAGATGAATAGATAAAGAAAATGTAGTATAAACTCCCAGTGAAATATTACTCAGCCAAAAAGAAGAATGAAATTATGGCATTTGATGATAAATGTTTGGAACTGGAGATTACCATGCTAAATGAAATAAACCAACTCTCCAAAACCAAAGGTTGAATGTTTTCTCTGATATGTGGATGCAGACTCACAGTAGGCGAGGTGAGTGGGAGGACTGGAAGTTCACTGGATTGGACAGTGGGAAAGGAAGAGGGATGGGAATGGGAAAGACAGTAGAGTGAATTGGACATAACTTTCCTAAGTTCATGTATGAATACATGACTAGTGTAACTCCATGTCATGTACAACCACAAAAATGGGAAGTTAAACTCCGTGTATGTATGATATGTCAAAATACATTCTACTGTCATGTATAACTAAAAAGAACAAATAAAAAATTTTAAAAATAAAATAAAATTACTAAAGAATATATTTAAATAGAAAAAAGTTAAAATACACTTATTATACAACTTAGAAATTCCATTACTAGATATCTGCCCAGGAGATATAAAAGCTTATCCACACAAAGACTTCTACATGAATATGCATAGCAGCATTACTCATAATAGCCAAAAAATGGTGTGGGGGATGAACTAAATTAACTTATCAACTGGCAAGCAGATGAACAAATTATAATACACACATAATATATAATACATACATAATCTATATGTAATACATATTCAATATATATATGTATATTGCAATATTAATCCATAATTAAAAGGAACAAGCTACAGAGCTACATAAAAACAACAATACATTTCAAAAATATTAAGCTCAGTGGAAGAACTCAGATCAAAAGAAGCATCTGCTATATAATTCCATTTATACAAAACTCTAGAAAAGATAATATTCTATTATATAGGAAGTCAATAAGTGGTTACCTGGCAAGGAATGTTTGGGATTAATGGAAATAATCTAAATTGTTATTGTGTTAGTAGTTTCAGGACTATATGGTTGCCCAAACTCATCAGACTATTCTTAAAATAAATAAATGTAAATGACATGAATAGGCTATACAAAAAAAGTATAATAAGATATTCTTTTCACTTATTATTATAATAATATTACCTTATCTTGAAGGTCTTCTTATATCTCTATTCCTATTTTATAAAAGGCATCTGAGCACCTATTTGCAAATTTTGGTTGAACACATATTTTATTCTTGTTTCTTTGTTTAGGTAGTCAAGTTAGACATAAAGGTAATTGCTATGAACATCAAGTTTGTCAGTTTAATCATTGAACTTACAGATTTAATGAAACCTGGACCACATTCATTATTACTGTCAGCACCATTACAGGATCCTGTTCTTAGACCCACACAGTCAAAATCTTTACTTTGCCAAAGAAAAAAAAAATGCACCGGAAATGAGTTGACTTGCGCAGACAATACAGGGCAAAACTCCACTATGTTGACCACTAAAATTCTAAGGTTTCGCTCAAATACTACATCTTCCATGCCTAATCATTTCAGTCAAAAATGAGTTCTTTGGGGCTTGAGTTGTATAGCTCAGAGGTAAGGTGCTTGCCTAGCATGTGTGAGGCACTGTGTTTGATCCTCAGCACCACATAAAAATAAATTAATAAAACAAAGGTACTGTGTCCATCTACAACTAAAAAATTGTTTTAAATGATTCTTTGGACTTCTATGGTTTCATTTCATTTCATGCTTTATCAACATGATATTTAGTTATTGATGCTTAGAAAACATTGCAGAAATATATTAAATAATATTGAACTTATAGAAATGTTGCCTTACACAGTTATGAGAAAAAAAATTAAGTGCAAAGACCTTGATTCTCATGAAAGTTTCTCTCTAGTTATACAGAATTGGATAGGTCACAACATTCTTAATTCTCAGTTTACTATAAAATAGAACTTAGATCACCTGTTTGAATCAATAGAATATTTTTTCAATAGGATTGTTGTTAAAATCAAAGAACAAAAAATAATTTTCAAACTCTTAACAGAATATTAAATATGAAGCATTTAGAGGAAGAGCAGTGGTAATAAGACTTTTCAGAAATATCTGTGTTTGGGACATTAAAAGCTGTTTCACTAGTAGAAGAAGTTGAAATATGAATTCATTGTAATTAACTCAAAAAAATGAAAAAGAAATCAAGCCAGAAAAATATACACACACCTATAATACTACAAAATTTTCAAATTCTCTCTTTCCTCAAATATACATACATACTTAGAGCTTTCATTAATGCAACAAATACTTATGAAATAGCTACTGTTTGAAAATTCCAACCATTGGGTTTGACTGCCATACCTACTGACAGAGGATAAATATTTAATGGTTAAAGAAAGCATGTCGTAACTATGCATCTGCTTGAGATCTAAGCTTAATCTGCATAAAACCTTTGTCTATTGAATTACATTAGTTATTCAGTTGTATGGTGTACAGTTGGTAGCAAAATAAATGTAAATCATTATCAGACACATTCACTTACAGTTCTTTGGATGTTATGATGCTTCTAGTTAGCATCATAGATTTTCTTTAGTATCAACTAGTTCCAAGCTATACTTCATTGTGAGCCATTAAAAACTTCCACTTTTAAACTTAGGTTCAAAAAATTCTTTGAGATGTATAAGTATTCAAATATTATCTATATGTATTTTAGTTTAGAAAATATTTTAAACAGTGATGTTTGGATAATAATGGATAAAGAAATTTATTCTAAAATATTACTTGGGTTCATGCTTTGAACAAAGATGTTTTTATATTAAAACAGTAAAGATTTTGGCCTTACAATACTATTTAACAGTTTAAACCATCGCTTTTTCTTTCTATTTTAGGCTACAGTTGGAAAAGAAATTATAAAAACAGAAAGCTATTAAAGTTTAATTTTCTCATATTACTGGGAAAACATGAGGCTTATAAAATTGCAATTTTGCATGTATTATAGTCTATTTTCAGAATCTTGGAACTATTTTTATTGGTTGCAGAGCCACAAAATCTGTCATATTTACATATGTGTTCATATAGATGTATATGCGCATCACATACGTATAAGTAGTAGTGTTTTAACTAAGTGACATTCACAGTTTCCTATTTCACAATAACTCCAAATAGTTGAATGACAAAATTTAATATACTTCCATAGAATATTAAATGGATATAAAATTTAATTTATGTTTCTCTGCCATTTGAAATAAAATGTCATAAAAATATTTAAACAGCTGTGTTTTCCATAAAAATGCATCAGACATCTCCTAAACATATCCATGTAATATTACATGTAATATTTTGGAAAAAGTCACAGAAATAAAATTCCTCATATTCTCGGTGTTAATCTTTCTTTTAGTGAAAGATCTTCTTGTTCCTAAAGGTCAGGCTTTATTGGGGGAGTCTGTCTCTAGTGTATACCCTTGCCATTTGTTCCACAGTTTGGTGACTCATTCCAGTCATCTAATGTGGTGTTGGCAAATGAACACAATTACTCTTTTGAATATATCAGGCTTTTGTAGAGACTATTCTTTGTCTAATCTGTCACATTCTTGGAACCAAAGAAGATGCAGGTGTTTTCTGGGAACTGTGCCTTTAAGAGATTTATTTTTTTCTAGAAACTGAACTTTATTTCTTTTCAGTGACTTTTCTCACACAATAAGAATCACAAGTCCTCTTTTTACTTCCAAAATAAAAGTTTCATTTTTATGAGGTAGCACTAATTAAAAGTGTTTCATCTACATTGACATAACAGCTTATTTTTTTTCTAATTCCTAACTGTACATATCTCATCAAATTTCACAGCCTGGTTTCTCTTTCAAAAATCAAAACTTTTATAGAAACCTTATTTCAAGAAAATTAGCAGTGAAATTTTGGGGAGGATTTAGCAAACTAGCAGAAAGTTAATACCACCCTGCTTGGTGAATTCTTGGCAAAATAAGATAAGCATGAATTAGATATAGAAAACCTGTATACTTGCTCCATTTAATTATGCTAAATGAAAATATAATTTATGTTTCTTCCATATATAGAGAGATAGTGTATTTAAATAGCATATATTCATTCTCCAAATACTCCAAGATGGCTTCATCCCTGCTTGGGGTTTTAATTACAATTTACAGACTGATGACTTTAAATCTGTATCTGAAATATGAATTTCTGCCCTTGCTCTGTATTTACCTATCAGTATTACCACCATCCAACAGCTGTCTTAAGAAGTGTGTTACCATTCTCTCCCCTTACTCTCTCTCTCCCCCCACTTCCTCCCTCCCTCCTAGAATGTACTTTCTAAACCTCTCTCAAGTCTGTCAGCTCCTCTCCATCCCCTGATTTAAATCTCTGGCATTCCTGCTGGGATTGTTGCAACAGCTCCTTAACTGTATCCCTTACAGCATCTCCCTCCTCTGATCCATTTCCAAAGGTGGACAGAGTGATTTTTTATATTGTCTGCCTCCTACTTAAAACTCTACCATGTCTCCTCATGATTCTCAGTGCAAGCCTCCAAATTCCAACAAGGAAGAGCATTGCCTTCAATACTTGACATTTCCAACTTCTCTTTTTGATCACTCACACCATCCCCTCTCTAGATTCTTATCCTGCTGTCTCCAACTCATGGGGTCTTGTTCATGCTCCAATCTCTCACTGAAACACTTTACCACCTTTCCCTTGCCCTCTTTCCTCCTCCATTTCTGGTCTTGGACTCCTAACTCCTGTTTTTCTTTCAGTTCTTAGCTCAGACATTATTTTCTCTGGAAAGTTTCCTGGTTACAAAGATTAAGGTGTGTGGCTGTCCTATATCCTTCAATACCATCTCATACTTAATCTTATCATAGAACATTATGTTCCTTTATAGGATTGTATTATTATTTTCTATACACTTGTTTGTGTTATACGTAAGATACAAATGCATAGGAGTAAGGCTTGAATCTTCTTTATTGTTACTTCATCAGTAAATTCCTGGCATGGGACACATAATAAGTATTAGTTACATAAATGAATGAAAGGCATAGTTCAGAGATCAACATGACCTTTTAAAAATTTATAATCAATTGACAGGAATGAAACCCAAATTGTTTCATTTAAAGGATGGCACTCTAAGCCTGGGAAAATAGGAATGTATTTAGTCAGGATAATAGATTGCTTCTTTCTTCTTATGTAATCATAAAATATTAAAATTTAACAATTAATAATTGAGGCTGTGCTGCAGGGGCTCCCTGAGTAACTACAAGGACAAACTAGACTTTATTTATTTAGAGATTTGTAATTCTCAAGATGCTCTTATTTGGGAGAAAGAGAAGATAATTTGCCTTTGCCAGTTCTAAGTAGATAATGGCTAATAAATAGAAATTGATTAGCAATAGAGGAGGTTAAGGAAAGAGCCCACTCCCCACTCTTTAAGTTTACACACATAACTAGATCTTAAGACTTTCACTTACGCCCTAACTAACATAAGCTCATCTGTCATGTCTGGCCACCTCTGATCTATAAATAGGAAGAAACCAGAACATACCTCATTACTTCCAACCAGTGTCAGGATGGCATGCTAAGGACAGGAGCTGAAGCTGGAAAGGTTAAATATATGGAGGCTGGCCTTGATGGGAAAGGGTAAAACGTATTTTAAAATTTCAAGCATTACAATCTATTTATCTCATTAATACTGGGGAAAAATTTCACACACATCAGAAAATTAGAATTTTTTTTTTTTTTTTTTTTTTTTAGCATTCCCAAAGAAACATTTTGCCCTCTCTACCCCAGTACAAGTTACAGGATAAATATTTCTTAGATTGCAATGGAAATTTTCTTTCTTTCTTTTTCAAGAGTTTTAAAGTTTGTCGACTTAATCAGTTTGTTTTTTATTAGAGTAAATACTTTGGACTTGTCTATGTTAACAGTTCTTACACAAGTGTGTTCTGATTGATTGTGTTAACTGATGTTGAGTAATGGCTCTTAGCACACTGCATAGATAGAAAATGAAGAGAAAGGTTTTATCTTATCTGCAGCCCTATTTTCCATCAGCAATTTAATATATAACATAATCTTAAAGACAGTTCTTTTTAACCAGAATTTTCTTTCTTTATTTACTAATTCTTTATTTCACTAATAATTCTATCATTGTTTATCATCAGGCTCTGTATTTATGTCTGTATTTATGCAAATGTGTCAACTGCAGTAAAGCTTACTGTTTTTATCTTTAATTAAATGCTATGTCTAAGAATATTTAGGGGAAAACCCACTATTTTTAACTGAGTCCAGTTTTTATCATATATACAAAAAAGTTCACCTTTTTTTTAAAACTATACTTCTTATCAAAGTCGGTTCTTTGAAAAAGATACTAAATGGATGCCTAAAGTATTTAGCATAATTATTCACCATCTCACAGAATTTGGGACTAAGCATTTGAAGGTTAATTTCAGACTCTTTTCTTTATTTCAGTTGTTATATATTTTATAAAATAATGTTTTTAATAGCCTGTAATTACATAGTAAAGTTTCTATTTAAAAAAAAAACTCCCTGAAAAGTAAACATCTCCAATTAGTCTGTAGCATTCCAGAGGTTTTCCAGAATGATGGTTTTCCTTTTTGTACACAAACACAATAGTAAAGAAGTCAGGAATGTCAAAAAAATTTAACTGGGGTCACAGAGCTAAATTCCTGAGGATTCCATAGCTCAGTCTGTAGAGATAAGGACTCTGAACATTTAGGAGGTCACTGAATGGTTCAAGTTTAAATTCTGGGCCTCCTACCCAAATAACTAACTTGCAGCAGTCCCTGTCCTCTTTTATGACTAATTAGTTGCAAAGTAAGTAACTTCGCCCTGTAGTGAGACATCCTCTTACAGTAGAATATAGGTCAGCACTATACTATTTTTAGAGAAATCATGTGTCCTTAGAATCTACTTGTAAATTTTGCATATGTTAGAAAATCTGGTAAGCTTGAAGAGTTCCAAGTTCATTTCTGGTCACTCAGTCTACAGCATTAACTTAACACTATTGTATTTGTGTACAAACACACTAAAACTCACTAACCCTCCACCATGGACTAAAGAATAAATCTCTTTGCATAATGCATGATGACAGTGGAGTTGATGAAGGAACTGGCAGCTCATTCTTGGTGTCCAATAGACCTTTCACTTTGAATAATAGTGATCTACTGACCTAAATCTTTTATAAATGGATTGTATAAATTACTTGGTGATTAGTGGCTCTTACCTTTTTTTCTTGCTTTTCATTTTGAACAAAAGTTCTAAATGTACTGAAAAGTTACTGAACTGAAAAGTTACAATAGTACAATCATCTTTTACATTCTTACCTAAGATTCATTAGATTCTTAGCTTTTTATATATCTGTTTGCTTCTTAGTGATAGTTAGTACTAGTGTTTTTGCCAAATCGTTATTTTATATAACCAGATGTGATTATAAAGTTCAGAAATGTTTACATTAATAAATGACTGTTATCTAATATATAGTACACATTCAGATCTTGCCAATTATCAAAAAATTATTGTTCTTTGTAGCAATTTTTTTTAAAAATCTAGAATATACATATTATGAGTTTTTTAAAGAAAAAATATCCTACTTAAAATTTTAAAATGCAGATTATGTCATTGTGTTTAAAGATAGGTCATCTCACCTTCATGGTACCAATAAATAATACTAAAATTTTTAGAGGGAAAATGTAATCAAATTGTGCAGTGTCATTTATGTACCTAGAACTATCTAAATTTCTGAAGATTTTAGAAAGTTGTCAGGTTGAAGCAGATCAAAATCCAGGTTAACATTTGGCTGATAAATGTTACATCAGTTAGCATGTCCTGTAATAAACACCACCCTTAAACTTAATGACTTAAGACAGTTATTTCTTTAGCTAGCAATTGTGTGAGCGGGCCAGTTTTCCTGCTGGTCTTCCTCAGATCAGGCATGCAGCTTCAATCTGCTAGTCTGGGTGGCCAGGACTTAGTGAATCTAGGACAGTTGTATTCAAACATCTAGCAATTGAAGCTGACTGTTGATTAGTGCTGACCCCGAACAGGGAAAGCAGGGATGAATGGGCCACCTGGTCTCCATGAGGGCAGCCTAAACTTTTCACATGAGTGTCTCAGGCTTCCCACAAGCTGCAAGAAAGAGAAAGCCCTAGTGCTTTTTCAAGTCTCTTTCTGCATCACATTTGCTTATTGTTTCTTCGGCCAAATTGTATCAAATGTCCAAGTCCAAAGTCACTGTGGAAGGGTCTGTTCAAGGGCATGAACAAGGATACAAGGAGGAATGAACAAACAGGGGACGTTACTGCAACAGTCTACCCCAACAGTGCCAAATATGACTAGAATGAGCAATGTCTAGGGCTGGAAATATAGCTCAGTTGGTAGAGTATTTGCCTAGCATGCCCAAGGCCCTGGGTTCAATCCCCAGCACCACCAAAAATAAATAAATAAATAAGCGGTGTCATGAAATAAGTATTATTTTATAACTCAATCTTATTTTAAAAAAATCAAGCACTAAATGATATGGTATAGTCAAAATAGGCTGTAAGAATTGTGAGACAAAAACTACTATGGCTAAAATTTTTTATTCTCACCAGCACCAGGTAAAGACTGACAGAAATGCAGAAAACATATTATATGAAAATAAGGAATATAACAAATTTGAGACATTTTCTGTAGCAAATGATGGAGTTTTGAAACTATAGGTTCAACCTGTTTCAGCCCCCTTCCTCGTATATCATTTGAAAAGAGTGAAAGTATCTCTACATCTTTAGTACTTTAGAAGCAATGGCCTGGTTAGTTAAGTATTCTCTCTAAACATCCCATTATTGTCTCTGAACATTCTGTGGCTTGTTGGTATCAGTAAATCTGATCCCTAGAGTAGAGCAGTGTCTTCTCTGTGCCTGACCAGGGCACAGTACAGCCATGATCTGAACATCATATGCATGTTAATGAGGTTAGTGGTATATTTGTACATTATTTTTCCTTGTGATAGTACATAATCAGTTTATATTTATCCTATAAATTCCATTAGACTCCTCAGTAACTTTACAATGACATTCAAAGTCAGGTTATCTTCCAAATCAATTTGTCTTCAAATATGTGTACAAGTCATGCTCTGAAAACATTTAAATTTTAAAAATTTACTCTTATAAAAATTTAAGAGACTCATTCTAGACATGGACAAAATTTAAAAACTCTTTAGGGATATTTTTAAATCTGTACGAGTGACTTATTTTAGTATTAGCTATCATTCAGTCCTGAATGTGTGTGCAATCAAATGCCATATTCAGTATGAATTATGATTTTTTACTTGTATGATAAAAACTACTGAATGTGATAATAGAAAAACTCTAAAACCTATATCTCTGTTCTTAAACTCGAGCTTTAGAAAGCAAGGAATTTGGAGTCATGAGTTATAAATGCCCTGTAAACCCAGGCTTTTTCTGAACACCCATGCATATGACAATGTACTTACCAGTAAAAATAGCAGCACAATTAGTCCTGTAAGGCCGTTTAATGAACTAGAAAGCAGGGTGATGGCTTTCTAGCTTTTCATCTTACAAATAAGACAATGAACAAACATGGCAGTTGAAGAGCAGGTACAAATAAGGGACACAGCTCAGACAGGAAGATCATCTCTAGTCTCCCCCATTACTGATCTATACATTCTACATTGTAACACCTCTAGCATTATAATTATCTTTCAAAATATTTGCTAAATACTGAAAATCATCTCATCTCAATGACCATGTAAGTACAAAGAATTATTGCTTTACTAAATAAAATACACCTATTCTATAGTCTTATAGCAAAAAAAAATTAACATAAATTTCATGTTTGTATGTATCATCACAGACATTAAAATCTCATTCAGAAGAACTATCTCACTATCTTTTATATTTTGTTAAGTATAAAAACCTATGAGAGCAGCAAACTGAACCCAGGAAAAAGACTGTCCTGACTTTTGATAGTTGGATGTACTGTTTTTATGGTGGTGTGAAAGTAATGTGCATTCAGCGTAAACTGTACTCCAAATTTTTAAATTTCTGCCGCTCCCCCCCCCCCCACCGCCAGTGATAGTGATACCCACTCACAGTGCTGGGCAGCTGAGTGAGTCATGGCTCCCAGTCAGCCACACTATTGCAAAGATCAACAACGGGTACTCTACAATGCACTGTGTTGGTGAGTTATAATGTTCAGTAGGTGAAGTATAGATAGTAAATACATTTTGACTTAGATGTTTTTAATTTATAATGGGTTTATGGAGATAAACAAACATTTTAATTCAAGGTACTTCTGCATATAAAAATACAGCTAAAGTATGTACCTTTTACTAAGGGAAATGAAAACCTTTTATGACACGAAGATGGAGACAGGGTACCGCTAGAGGGCGGTAGCCCTCTCACTTGCCATAATTAATTTCACTTAAGCATAACTTCCTATACTTCAGGCTGTTTAATATTTCTTCCAGCTAATAGTTTTCATTTGCCCATCCTACAGTACATATCTGTTCTGTGCTTTCCAAGCTTTGAAATACCAGTAATTTAGAGGTATAATTACTGAGAGTGTGAGCTTGACAGAATATTTAGAATCTGTTTTGTTTTTATTATTTCAGTCAAATAATGGAGAAATAAGGTGACACTTGGGATTTGGTAATGAAATCATTTCTCACACCAAGTACTATGCTGACAAGTAAAATTAACTCTGTGGCCTGGCAAATGTTAGTTAAGGTTGCTTCTTCTCAAGGCACACTTTGCCCTTTATCCTAACAAACAGGCAGCTGCAGTGAGAGCCCCTTGACCCAAAATAGCTCTTCACCAGCCTGTCACGCCAATGAAATGTGTTAGGACAGTGGTTCCCAGCCTTTTCAAAGTGGGTCCTTTACAAGCAAAATTTCACAGACTCCTGTGTGATAATTCTTGAAATCTTAACAGCAATACATTAAACTGTGCGTGTAACTTCGGTAACACCTTTGAATGAATTAGTATTACATTAGCCATACTAGTATGTATTGGAAAAGTAGCAGTACATATATACAAAATAAATTAGTCAATAGTAAGGCTCAATGCAGGAGCTCATCACCTGAGGTCCTGCGGTAAACTCATGGTCTAACTCTTCTCCAAGGAGGGAATTACTCCACTTTTAAGATGGAAACATCTTATTTTCTGGTTAGATTTTTTAAAAACTTTCACAACATGGGAAATATACATGCATACATACACACATAATATATATGTATATTTATTTCTACATACAATTAAGAAAGGCCACAGTTCCCTGGCACTCATCAATTAGAACACCTGATACAAATTTAAATATAGCTGCTTACATATCATATTCCTGTGAAGATTTTCCATGGTTAAAGTTTTTGAAATAACGAGAGTTTGATCTCCCAAAGACGTCAATTCCAAATACAATTTGTCTGTATGACCTGAACGTCTTTCTTTGGTGTCCTACTAAGTATGTAATGTGCATTCTTAGCTCAAATTTCTTGCAAGTTTTGACATCATAGATGAAATATCTCCTGGCACTATTAAGAGAGTATCTGGCATCATGTAGCTCTGAAGAGAGAAGAGAGCCAAGATTCCACAGCTCATGTGAGCTGACAGTGAAACTCTACCATGTAATTCTGGGAAAAGTCAAATAATTGCATCTTTTACAAAAATAACTTACTGTACACTCTTCTCCTTTTTCTCACTGGAATTTATGAACCAAAGAACAAAAGTTTAAGTAAAATAATAACATATTCATTCTCTTATCAAGATAAAGCTCAAACTATAGTAAAGAGCATATACAGTAGTAACCTGAAAAAAAAAATTGTCAAAAGATAGCATTCAATTCCTATCAGATTATGAAATAATCATTTTATATGGGGAAAGTCAATTGATTTTACTTTTCTGTGCTTTAAAGTTATTTTACTATAAAATGGAAGTGGTTATTCTTTCTCTTGCCAAAATTCTTACCCTTGATAAAAATATAAGAAAGGTCTGAAGGTCACAGGATAACAGAGAGATAGAAAGAAGCTTGTGTCACCCATCCTTTTTAAGTACTGGGTCCTTGAACATCATAGCTCCACAACTTTTCACATATGATGGTAATCGGCAATTCTGGGTTTCTGGGTTAAATTTGCATTTGTTGGACCCTTGGCATCAAATTTTCTGGAGTTTGGGGTTTGTAGATTGAGAAATACTAATCTGGGCCAACCTTCATTTTCTGAGATCCAGAGAGAATAAGTAATTTATGCAAAATTATCAATTAACTTGGGCCAGCTAAAATATTACACTAAAAAGGCTAAACTACAAGCCTCTTCAAGGTTTATCTAATACAATTTTTACTATACAAAATTATAGATAAAAATACCTAAAATCATCAAGAGGATATTCCTCTGAATATTCAGAGAACTATATTATCAGGTAAATTTATCAGCTAAGGGCTGGGAACACTATGCTTTCTATCTGGAAACTCAGAAGGGTGCTCAGAAAACTTATAAATAGAATGGTTACAAATGGCTTGATGTCAGTCTTAAGGCATAAATAATGTTTAACAGGTGTCAAACCAAGGCCTGGTTCTGTTTGATATTTTCGCCAGTGACCTAGATAAGACACTGGTAACTATAGAGCCAAAATCTCTCAAAAGAATTTTACTTTGAAGGAAGCCTTCTAGTGTCTCCTGCCCATATCTTGCCACTCTTCTCTTTTCTCATAATCCAGTTTTGTTTCACTCTCATAGCTCAACTGGTGAACTATGGGAATGAGGACTTGTATTATTTAATTAATTGCCACTATGCTACCAGTCAGTAATATACAGGTCTTCTGAATATCTGAGAAACCATCCATTTTTGAAAATGAGTTTATTGAAAAGAATGCTATTTAGTGGATAGAGATAAGCATCTCTGTTTTCCTTGCCAACTAGACTATTTCCTCCAGCTGAGCAATAATTCCTTTATATTCATTAACATTTTTAAAAATTCTGGAAAACTTGAAATAACAGTATACTTCTTACTGTTATTTCTCTGAAATCTTTTCTATATGGTTTATCAAGCTGCCACTAGCAATTGAGCAACAAGAATTGATCCATACAAGAAATGAAGCATTTGTCATTTCTGATTATGTTGTGAATGTAAACATTATCACACATAAACTCAAATGCATTACCAGTTGTTATAATATTTGATAATCTTTCAAAAAATATATATATATATAGAGAGAGAGAGAGAGAGAGAATGTGAGGTAGCCTCCAAAAGCTCATGTGTAAGACAAATGTTCAGAGATGAAATGATTAGGTTATGATAGTGGCTTAATCCACTGATATGGATTAATTGGGTGATAACTGTAGGCAGGTGGGGTATGGTTGGAGGAGGTAGGTTACTAAAACCATGCCTTTGGGGAATCTATTTTGTCCCTGGTGAGTAAACAAAACAGATACCACAAATATTCTCTCTCTCTCTCTCTCTCTGCTTCCTATTGCCATGTCCTGAGCTGCTTTGTTCTGCCAGGCTCCTCCACCATGATATTCTGCCTCACGTGGGGTCTAAGGGTCAGAGCTAAAGGGTCAGTAGACCTTGGACTGAAACTCTGAAACTGTGAGCCAAAATAAACTTTCCTTCTCTGATTGTTCTTGTCAGGTCTTTGGTCACAGTGACAAAAAATATGACTAAAACATACATGTAATTCTTTTTTCTGTTCTCTCCTTTCTGATGAAGCTTAAAGAAAAAGAATATGTCAGCAGTTTCAGTTTTCTCAGAGATGGCTGGTCCTTCCATCAGGATCATGTAAATCTAAAAATTATTTTGGAAGTAACCAAAATGACTGCAGTGACATATGATGTAGAATTTTGTAAAGTGAAGTTTTAACCATTTGTAATCTGTTTTTATTGAATAGGGCACTCCTTTACTACTACCTCTTCTTCTTCTTCTTCTTCTTCTTCTTCTTCTTCTTCTTCAGTAAAAATGACACCAATTGGAAAGAAAATTCCATAAGGGTTTACAAATGAGGTTACTTAGAAACAGCCACAAGTATCTGACAGGTCAAGAAAGTAGACTGTCTCAGGCAGACTTTGCTGTTAAAAATACTCAGTGATGTATTTTTATAGACAAGCGAGGGAAAATGTCCATAAATAGCTCTAGGAAGTTTGGCCAAGAACTTAAGTTGCCAGTAAAAATACTAAATAAACCACCATTAGAAATATTTCAAATTTGGTTAATACTTTAAAAGACAAAAATAAGAAGAAACTGGATTATAGCTATACATAAATTTATAGATTTTTTTTCTATTTGCTATCTTCTGTAATTTTCTCATTGCTTTTTTAATATCATATGACTTTTTATTTCATTTTCATTCATCATCAGTTTAAATGTGTTATTTCTTTTTGCTGCTGAGTGTGGATTTTTTAACCTTATACCAGAAACTTTCCCTTCTGAATTTCAAATCATCACTCATAGTCACTTTCTTTTTAAGGAAAAACAATCTGAATGGATAGGCAGAGTTGGAAGGGGAAAACCCTTTCTGACAATACAAATTCATGTCAATACAGTGTCCTTCATCCTGATATAAGCTTCCTTGGATATTAAATATAGGCATTCAACCAAGAACTATGACTTGGCTGCTGAGGATACTAATCCTAACTCAGGTTCGTGAAGTTTCACAAATTTTTCCCTTGAGAACAGCCAATGCTGAGTTGGCACAATACCACAGACTCAGATCTCTGAAGAACACTCTGCCCAAGTCCATATAAGGAATATGGTACTTGGTTGTGGCAGTCGGAAAAGAATGCTCCGCTCTTCTGAAAGTGTCAGCCACCATGATGGAGAGATCCAGACTATGTAGCCTCTCTCTGACAGCCTTTTCCTGCACCAGTTTGAGAAGGAGAGCTAAGAAGAAAGGGAGATGCTAGTGGGCAACGTTTCAGAATGTTGGTCTGATTCATGGTACATTCTAACTGAATCAGATGATCTGATGTATGGTATCTTCTAACTTATTAAGAATGACAAATATGTACCTGTAAAGCCAATTAATTAGACAATTACTTAGCTGGTTATCAATTTATAAATTGAAAATCTTCCTAAATCAGACTTACATGTTTTAACTCCTTCCTTGGATGAGAGTCTATCAGCTTTTAATTTATGCCAGAGTTAGGGGATGAGGCAGGGAGCCCGAAGAGAGGGTCTGGAGGACAGAAGCAGGATCAGCGGTGCTCTTGAATTGTCTTTCCAGTCTTCTGGATTTGGGGAGGTTATCTCTATTTTTACTTTAGCCACAGGCAATATTCTCCCCTGTTGTAAAGTGTATATGTTTATCCCCCACTGATATAAGTTTTATTTTTATTTTTTAAATATAATTTTCAGTAGAGTTTTTTTGTTTTGTTTGTCTGTTTTTTGTTTTGTAATGGGAATTGACCCCAGAGGCAATTCCCAGCTCTGAGCCATATTCTCATCTCTTTTTATTTTTTATTTTGCTTAGGGCTTTGCTAAATTGCTGAGGCTGGCCTCAAATTTACAATCTGCTTGCCTCAGCCTTCTTAGCTGCTGGGATTACAGGCATGCAACATTGTACCCAGATTTTAATATTTTTAATATGGTAAACTTGTGAGTTCTCTCTTACATTCCAATTTTCTTTATACCTGTACTCTGACAGGTCTCTACTAGTTACTACAGTCGGGGTAATATTAGCAATTTTAGAGAATACATTAAGTTTTAACTAAAACCATCCTCAGAATTCTTTCACCAGATGATAGGAATCATTTCTTATGATACTGGGCCATTGAAATTTACAAAAGAGGTTAATTGTCAGCAAAAGCTTCCTTTTCCTGTTTTCCTCAGTTACTGCAGTTCCAAACTCTTGAGAATCTCACTGTAAACAAGAGTTTGCAAAGATTTTCATACCACGTTCCCTGAAACCTCTGAGCCTCATAAACATCTCTGGGATTATGTAGAGGTATGTAGAATGACCACAAATGGATTTAATTTGTTTTCCCCATTTCTTCTGTAGCTTAACTTAATAAGATTGAGGTTCAGGGACATGGAAAATTAGCTTCAGTTTCAGAAGGCCGTTTCATGACTCACTGACAAATATTTCAGGACACATTTGATAACTTAGAGTAGCTATGTTAGTCTTCAAAACAGAACAAGGAGAGGTTTCTGCTGAGCTTTTGGCAAAGCATATTCATCTTGTACAGATGACAAGAGGGAAAATAGTGAGGCTTTTCAGTGTTGCTCATGGGCTTTATGTTTGTCTTCAGCCAGTATATCAAAGGTAATAAAGCCCTTCGGAATTTTAATTTCCCAAACATTGTCACGCGTAAACTCAAATGCACTACCAGTTGATTATAAAATGGTTCTGTAGGGTGTGAATGAGGATGATTGCTGTGCATGCAGATAGTGTCCAGCATACAATACTGGGAACAGAGCCAAGAAATGTCATTTCCCTCACTTGGTACTTCCATAAAAAGTCTCCATCCCCAAACACTTTCCCCCATTCTGCTTTCTGAGTAATCTACCCACTCAAAATCTTTCCTGTTTACACTGTAAAAAGAATGGTATTTTAAAAATCCTTATCCCTTAGCAAATGTACCCAACATAGAGCCCTGCACATAGGGGCATGTAATAAATGTCATTTTGAAAATCTTTTAAATAGATGTCCCTTAATGAATTCACAAATTGTAAAATACAGTTGATTCTCCACTATAAAAGTACTACTATCAGAGACTGCTGGAACCCAAGAGAAAGATTCAAATTCTTAAGGATTTTATCTTAACACACAGCCACAGGATCAATATCACTGCTTCATAAAAGTTGGTCCTGATTTGGCAGAACCTTTAATTTCTCGTAGCTTGTGAAATCCATCCTCCCCTTGACCTAGATTACTGAACTTTGTAAAAGACATCATTAGGCCTAAGCAAAAGTTTGCTTCTGGAAACTGAATAAAACAATAAACATGCAGTAACACAGTAGGCGATGACCCACGGTCATTTCCCTTATACTAACAAGCTGTGTTCAACTAAGAGGCCCAGAAGGATCTTTAAATGATATAACCTACAAAGGGCCAACTAGTTAGTTTGTTTTACTTTCTTCCCTTTGTGGGAATTTTAGAAACCATCATTATCTTTTTATTTTTATTTTTTGGCACTGGGGATTGAACCCAGGGATACTCTTCTTCCACTGGAAAACATCCCCAGATTTTTTTAAATTTTTATTTTGAGGGATGGGGGTGTACAATGGTACAGTGCTTACCTAGCATTCATGAGGCACTGGATTTGATTCTCAGCGCTGCATATAAATAAATAAAATAAAGGTCCATTAACAAAAAATATTTTTAATTTTTTTTTTTGAGAAAAGGTCTTGTTGAATTCCTGAGGCTTGTCTGTAACTTGCAATCCTTCTGCCTCCATCTCCTGAGTCACTGGAATTACAGAGGTGTACCTCCATGCCTGGCTCATAATTTTTTTTAAGACCCCCTGTAGGTCTCCATAAATCAGGAATTATTTTGGATGTCTCTTTAGATGCATTGCATTGAAGCAGTTACTTTGATTTCACCTTCCCTTGACTGAAGAAACACTAGAAAGATATTCAAATAAATATGCTTGTCTTTTTTAAATTTTTTATTATCAGATGTAGTCCTAATTCTGCAAGATGTCACCGTGATTGAGTCAGACTGATGTGAAAAGTGTGAACTTTGCTCTATCAGTTTTAGTCTTTACCAAACTTACTGCTCTCTACCATCCCATTTGACAGTTATGTCATTGTCCTGCTATTACCTATTATAAAATTTCAGTCACTGTTGACAGGTCCTAGTTACATTTTGCCTTTTTTACCTTTGTGGCTACTGGGGCTTTCTGATTTTCTTCTTTACAGGCCTTTCTCTTGTTACTCACCAGCTCTTATTCAGAGCAGTCCCTTTCATTAGTGTGATTTATTACTTGAGTTTTATAATCTTTTGTTCTCCAACTCCTTTCCCCTTGAATCATCCTAAATGTTCTTTGTTGAACTGTAATATATAAGAAAACAACCATAATCATAAGGCATAATCAACAAAAAAATGTAAGTTACCATAACTGAACAACTTTTATAAGTAATGAACATCAATTAAGCTTTGTTCTTATTCTCTGACACATGATGTATCCAGGCCAGGGCATGGAAGGTGAGGCCTGGGTACTCAGTTCCCAGACCAGGCTGCTGGCCTAAGAGGGGTCGCATGAGGAAATCATCTCCAGTATCATACCAGAGATGGTTCACTTAGTAACACAGATCAGTGACTGTGCAGAGCCAGGATTCAGGGATTCAGCTGAAAGTCAATTCAAAGAAATGGGGGACAAATGCAAGCAGAGCAGGGCATGAAAACATGAGTCCAGGCTTCAGCAGAATCTAAGTGAGAAGGATAAAGCAGGAAAAGATGGCGTGAGTGTAAAGGAACAGGCCAGCTGCCTCCGTTAACATCCCTATGCTCCCTCACAGTTCCCATGAAACCTGTTCCACCACCACCCACTCACTCTGGACCCTCCTCAGCTCAAAGAATTTTGTTTTTCCTCTCCTGCTTCCTTCCTTTCTTCCTCTCCTTCCTCTTTATGTTGACCTGCCAAGTTATCTATTGTTTTTTCTTCTTTCTTTTTCTTTTTCTTTCTTTCTTTTTTTTTTTTTTTGGCTTGGTTAGGTGGTTGATTTTGATTTGTTTCATTAACTTTCAGATTGCTTTACACATTCTCTCAACTTTGCATGAGCAAAACTCCAAATCTATATTTGCAAATCCGTAGCTCTTCTTAGATGGAGAGGAGAAGGGAAGGCTGGGATGCCTGGTTTCCATATAGGGGATTCTTGTTCACATTGTACTATCACACAACCATTCTCTAATAATTGTTTTTCAAATCCTATATATTCATTTGTTTCCTCAGTTAGGCTGAAAATTGTTTGAGCAAATAAGATACTCATTTTATTCTTCTTATTTTCTCTGTATTCTTTTCATTAGAGACTAATAATCATACAAAAATGCTTATTTACGTCTATATTATATTTGTATTATGAATGTGTCTGTCAAAATGTTTTGGGAGAATTTTATTATATGTGCTATTGTATATTTGGCAGAAAAAAACTGTTGAATAAAATGAAAAATGATGAGCTTCTTATGAAACTTAAAAGTCAAGTGTAAAAGAAGAACACATGAAGTGATGATTTTTTTTTTAATTTATTTCAGTGAACTTTGCGTAATATAATGTATTATTGGGCAGTCTATGCTGTGTACTAATAGTGCTTTACATGTAATGTCTCATTTCCTCTTCACAATATTTATAGTATTATGAAGCAGGAACTGTTATTATCCATATCTTATTAACCAAGAATTAGTGGAGGTATCTCTTGCTTGAAGAGTTTTAACTGTTGGCCATCTGCAGTTCTATGGTGTCTGTCTGATCCCATCACCTCTTGGCATTATGGCTGCCCTCAGACCTCTCATGAAGCCCAAGATCATCAACAAGAAGACCAAGAAATTTATCTTGCACCATGCCAAAAGTCAGCATAACTGGTGGAAACCCAGAAGTATTGACCACAGAGTTGGGAAAAGACAGAGACGAGATCTTGATGCCCAGTGTTGGTTATGGAAGCAAGAAAGCAAAGCACATGTCTGTCCAGTGGCTTCCATAAGTTCCTGATTCACAGCAGCAAAGAGGTAGAAGTGCTGCTGATGTGCAGCGAATCTTACTTGTACTGAGATTGCTCACGATGTTTCCTTCAAGAACCAGAGAGCCATGGTGGAAAGAGCAACCCAGCTGACCGTTGAAGTCACCAATCCCAAAGGAAGACTGCACAGGGAGGAAAATGAATATTAGCTTATGCTTAAATAAAACCATAAAATCTGAAAACTAAAAGAAGAAATCAGAAAGCACGTAGTAATCACTTGCCCACGGTCATCTAGGCACTAAGATATGGAAACAGCTTTCAGATATAGGCAGTTAAACACCTTAGCCCATGTTGAAATGTCCCTACCATGCTCCTGTTTCAATACAGAGGATACCTAAGGGGAGAAAGTGGGACCATTGATTTCAGGCATCATAGTTTTAATAATTAGTTTTGTGTGTCAACCCAACTGGGCCATATACTTGGTCAAACATTACTTTTGGAATTTCTGTGAGGGTGTTTTGGATGAGATTAACATTTATGTTGCTGAATTGAGTAGAGCAGTTTGCCTCCTTAATGTGGATGGACCTCACCCAACCAGTTGAAGGCCCAGATGGAGCAAAAAGGCCAACCTTTCCCCTAGTAAGAGAATTCCATTTGCTTGACTGTCTTCAGAGTGAAACATCAGCTCTGCCTGGATCACCAGTCTGCCAGCCTCTGTACTGGAATTACACCATCAGCTTTCCAGGTTCCAAGGCTTCAGAGTCAACCTGGAAGTATACCGTCAACACTCTGCATCTCCAGCTTCCCATCTCGCTTTGCAGATCTTGAGACTTGCCAGCCTCCATAATCTTGTAAGTCAATTCCTTATAATAAATCTCTTTCTGAATGTATGTATATGTATATCCAAGTGGCTCTGTTTCTCTGGAGAACCCTGACTAATACTTCTTCTATGTATGCCATGGAGAACAGAGGTTCTTTCTTGACATCCTTCAATTTTCTCATGAGGAGATTGAGGAGACTGCCACATCATCCCCTTCAAATATAAAGGCACTATTTGCATTACATTATTCTATAACTTACCATCCTGAGATAAAGTTCTTAGATGTTTATAAAAAATTTTTTCTAGTGATCAACTTAAATACTTAGTAGCTCAGCAATTAGAGTTCATATCTCAGTTTAGTTGTGTGATAAACACTTTAGAAATACAATTTTAATACAGTTCTGTAACCTGTGCAAGTCTACTAAAATGTGGAAATAGTTGAGGATTTTTAGCTATCAGTTTCATACTATTGTCTTCTCTATTCTCTGACAAGATTAAATGGGCCATTGGGAACTTTAGTAATTCTCTGCATTTAGTCCATCTTAGATGACAAAGTTCTCATTTTCACTATCAACTATATTCTTCCTCTATAATACTTAATCTATTTGTCTGTAATATGATTTTGTATTTAGTCTCAAGTGGGAATACTGCATTCAGTTTTTGCTCCTTAAGCAAGTCTCAACTATTCCCACATACTTTGCAGTTTTTACTTGTGGGTTTGATTGCCACATGAGCTTTTGTACTTGATTTTCAATTTGGAAATCTTACACTTGGGAGGTATTTATTCATGTAGTTAATTGATCAAATATATAATCTCACATTAAAATAGCATCTCCAGTTTCATCAACCTGTGATTTAGTTCCTTAAATAGTTATTTTAAGAAATTCCTTCTATTGATATGCAAGTTTTGACATGGAACTTGTTCTTTCATAATTAATGTTGCAAAGTGTAGATTACATAAAAATCTAGTTATTTCCTTTACTTTATGGCCTCTTAAAAATTAGCATTTGAAGTGTGGAATATGATATGTCAAGAAATTTGTAATGTTTTGAACAACCCACAATAAAAAATTAAAAATAAAAAAAAAAAATTAGCATTTGGTGCATGAAGACTAGATAAATATCAATTAAAAAAAAAAGCAACACTCCTCAGGAATATAAAATAATGTGTTGGGGCTGGGGTTGTGGATCAGCGGTAGAGCACTCGCCTAGCATGTACGAGGCCCTGAGTTCGATCCTCAGCACCACATAAAAATAAACAAACAAAATAAAGGTATTGTGTACAACTAAGAAATAAATATTTTAAAAAATAAAAAAAAAATGTGTTTCTGGTTTCCTGAAGTTTTTATTCCTCTAATACAGTAAATACTTGTAAACTGGAGCCTCACTACTTCTGATAACTTTCAGCTTTGTCTTTTTAAAAATTAAATCATAGTCTTATATTTTTGAACATTTAGATTTCATCCTCTCTAAAACAAACAAACAAACAAAAGTTCAAAGCAAAAGGATTGCTCTAAAGCGAAAGAAGAAGTTAAAACAGTTGAAGTCAGTCAATAGAACTGTTTTGTCATTATAATGTCTGAAAAGATAAAACATAAAAAGAATCCTTTTTATATGCCATGAAACAGTACCTTCTCTAAAGTTGGTTGGATTCACCATGGATTCCTGAGTTAAATCTTGTACTCATCTGTCTGAGCTTTCTTATAAAATTATAAACACATATAAGTGATTAAATAATAATTAAATATAGATACCTAGACTAATGAAATGTAACTATTACATTTAAAATCTCCTGTTTACTGATTTATTTGAATTATTCCCCCAATTATTTGGTATATCTCGATAAATCATAGTAGGCTTTTATTCAGCCATGCTAATTATTGTGTCCAACAAGTGAATCCAAATTTCATGATTTTTTAATTGTCATTAGTCAATTACTCTAGTATTTTAGTCTATATAGGAGTTATCCAGAATTTGTTTTCAGATCAAGAATATACACTTTAGCATGCTCTTATTTCCTCTGTCACAGATTTTCAAAGATGTGATTTTTTTTCTTTTAATATTTTTTAGTTGTAGATGAACACAATATCTTTATTTTATTTGTTTATTTATATTTGATGCTGAGGATCGAACCCAGGGCTTCACATGTATGAGGCAAGGGCTCTACCACTAAGTCACAACCCCAGCCCAAGATGTGATTTCTTTATTATTCACTCATGTTCTTTCTCCCTTACTTCTCCCCCTGCCCCCTCCCCTTAAAAAATCCTAAACTTACCCTCCTCTTTAGAGTATATCTTTTTCAAATCAGCATTTTCTTTCTGGTGCAATTTGTTTCTTTAATTTGTGTAACTAAGTTGTTTTTTCATTTGCAAGTACCAAGTAATAGCTAGATGAAGACTTTATAGCAACATTTGAAAACATATATGCATGCATGTGTGTGCTAAGGAGACAGCTATAATTTTTTTAAGTTGTTTTTCATGGTTTAGTAACCAAATAGGGAAGTAATTTAAATAATAATCCTGGTTTATTAACCTAGAATTAGATCCCTTTTCAGGTCACAGAGTAAGGGATCTGATATTAAAGGGCAACTAGCACTTTGTGTTTATTAGGAACAAAATGATATGCTTGGTATTTCTACATTCTTTAAAAAAATGTAGAAATAGAGACCTCAACCCAGCTATGTTTACAGCTCAATTGGAGAAGCTTGATTATAATTTGGAGTTTTCAAACAGTCCTTTGGTCTTTAATCTTAAAACCTGGCCATTTGACAAACAATTTGTAAGAAAAGGGACAGAAAAATTTTCCTCAGTCTGATTGTCTATTCTCTGACAAGATTAAGTGGCCATTGGGAACTTTAGTAATCCTCTGCATTGAACCACAAGTCAGATCGCAAACCATAAGGCTACAGATACATCTGAACTTTCCTCTTTATTTTAATCTTAATGGTACCTAGGAATTTGTAGGGAAAGAAGGATTTTATTTCCTTATTGTTAATGATTCATGTGAAATTAGCTACTGTAATTTTGTGTAGTAAATATTCTCATAATAGCTTCAGGAAAAAAGGATTAATAAAAAATTTAAAACTACAACTATTCTCCAGGGATAGAGCATCTGCGGTGTAATAGAACACTTCTTAAACTGTCAAGTAGATTGCATCAACAAAACATACAGGAGATGAAATAACATTATTTGCTGCTATTCATTCTTACTGTGTCAGGCACCCAGCAAAGCACTCCATATGGTGTCTTATATAAGCCTTATAACAACCTTGAAGGTAAGAATTAACATTCTGATTATAAAATATGAAAACTGTATCTTGATGCAGTTAGTAGGTGGTTGGCTGATCAGGGATTCAAACCATGGTCTGATTGACTCCCAAGCCCACATCTATAACTTGCCCTGCACTGCCTTATTATATTAAATGTCCTCAACATCTGTCTCATAGTGAAATGTAAATAACAGCTATAAACCCTTTCAATTTTGAAATATATCTCATTTGTGACCATGGCTGGGAAAGAACTAGGAGTTGCAGGAAGGAAGGACTGAGTACTAAAACAGTATCAGCCCAAGTACCAGACAAATTCCAATGACAAATCAGTCATTGTAATAATGGTTTATGGTTTTCTTTTCTTGATCACTTTCAAAACAGCAATTTCTGGTAACTAGGCAGCCTCAGCACAAGTGGCAATTCAGCTCTTTCCTTCTCATGGCTTTGCCATCTTCAACATGTGCCTTTTATGGGTGTCCAAATAAATGGAAAAGCATAGTGCATTGGAGAACAGGAGGTTTTTATGGGCCGGGCCTAGTGGTGATACTTACCTCTTCTGTTTATTTTTGACATAAAAATTGAGTCACATCATTTGCCTAACTCCAACGAAGTCTGGAAAATTGTCTAGCTATGTATCATGATCTGAATGTCTCATCAAAATTCATATGTTGAAATTTAATTGCCAATACAATAATATTAAGGGATAAGGGTTTGGGGAGGTGATTAGATTTTGAGGGTAGAACCCTCATGGATGGGATTAATGACCTTATTAAAACAGATGTGAAGGTGAGGGGAATATTTATCTCTTTTGCCCCTTCTGCCATATGAAAACATGCAAGAAGACACAAGACCTCACCAGACATATATCCTCTGGCTCCTTCTCTTGGACATTCCATTCTCCAGAATTGTGAGAAATAGATTTCTGGGTTTTTTTGTTGTTGTTGTTTGTTTGTTTTTTTAAGAAATTACCTAATCCAAGGCATTTTGTTACAGCAGCAGGAATGGACTAAGATACTATGTGACCTACAAAAAAGATCCAGTTTGGTGCTATGGCTTGGTGTTTATTAGATAAGAGTTATAAACTGCAATGTGACAGTGATAAAGAAAAATTTTTGACTGCTTACATAGTTAAGCAATTTTTTATCTTTAATTTCCTTCTCTTATTTTTTCTAATATTCTCCCTTCAGTCTTTAATTTATATATTAAAGCTATTGAGGGAGCCCCACAAAAGTTGTTTCAAAATAACAAAATGCTCAAAGACCATGTATATGTGTGCATGTTTGTGTATTTGAGTTTTTCAGTTCTCTAAATAGTATAAAGACCTGTTTTGTATTTTGATTATTGCAGGTTTTTTCTTTTCCACATGACTTATAAATATGCCACTGCAAATATATCAAATTATTATTTTACAGCAATGAAAAGGTTAATGAGCCTATGTTTCTGCTATAATAGAGTCATAGGGACCAAATTTGTGTTGCATGTTAAAACTGGGCCCTATACGTGAAATGATGCCTTGGCAGACATGGACAGCACTCTTAGCCCAAGCTATTGTTTAGATCTGAAATGCACCCAAGGTATTCAAGGTTTGGTCTTCATTTTGGAGGTATTGGAAGCAGTGAAAATTTTAAGAAGTGGGGCCTAGTGGGATGCCGCAGTCTGGCTGGGCACAATCAGGAGCCACTTGTCAAAAGAAACTAACTTTATTTTTAGAACCACACACGCCAAACAAAACAGCCTCTCAGGAAAAACCCTCAGAGCCTCAACTGCCACCACCGGCTTTCCACAAGCCTCTCTCTCCCACACAAGCTTCTCCCCACCTCCCACAATCCTCCTGCTCTTCCAATTTTTCAAAGTGTTGAGAGCCACAGCCAAAGGGGCCCCAGCAAACTTCCAGCTGCCAGCAAACTTCCAGCTGCTGGCTGATGATTGGCTCACAGCGGCCCCAGCAACATCTAGCTGATTGGCTCCTCGGCCCCAGCAACATCTAGCTGATTGGCTCCTCTGCGGTGATGCTCATTGGGCTGTTTCCCTGCCCTTTCAGACCACGGAGCTGCTCATTGGGGGACTTTTTTGGCTCCGCCCACGTGACCCAGCCAATCGGCCTCAAGAGCAGGAGGATTGTGGGAGGTGGAGAGAAGCTTGTGTGGGAGAGAGAGGCTTGTGGAAAGCCGGTGGTGGCAGTTGAGGCTCTGAGGGTTTTTCCTGAGAGGCTATTTTGTTTGGCGTGTGTGGTTCTAAAAATAAAGTTAGTTTCTTTTGACAAGTGGCTCCTGATTGTGCCCAGCCAGACTGCGGCATTTGGTGGCTCGCACGGGGAGCGACTGAGGGTAAGTGAAACTGCTCGCCCCTGAGGGCAGGGCAAGAGGATGGGTAGCCATTTTAAGATTCCTCTTTTATTTTGCTTCACTTTTGTTTTAAGTTGCCTGTCCCTGGAGATGAGTGAGACGGAAGAAAAACCGCTCACATCTGAGGAAAAACTATTTACGTCTGAGGAACAGATAGGGAGAAAGGACGGATGCCCATGTCAGGAGGATAGAAAGGCTATAATGACTTTTTGTTGTTCCCTTTTTATTTCATTCTGTCTCGGTTTTGTTTGGCGTCATCTTGTTGGGTTGTATTATAGTAAAAATATGGGATCAGAAATTAGTAAAAAACAAACTGAAAGAGTGTTAAGTAAATTGTTAGAGGAAGGAGGCATCCCAGTAAAATCAAGAGCAGTCAGGGCATACGTTGATACAATACAAAAATGTAGCCCATGGCTTTTTAAGGAGGAGTTGTTAAATATATCACAATGGAACCATCATGGTGAAGATTTTAAAAGAATAGAAAAGAAAAGCCCAGGGACTCTGCCAGTTGGCACATTGCCATTGTGGACATTCGTATCTTGTTTGCTTAGTCCAAAGCCTTCAGTTCAGACAATGGTAGAGGAAGGAGAAGACATAATGATTCAAGTAAAAGAGAAGGTCTCTCAAGTTAGTCAGACAGAGGAAAAGATTCAAGTAAAAGAGAAGGCCTCTCAAGCTAGTCAGACAGAGAAAGAAAGTGTAAAACAGAAAAAGCCATCAGGGGGAAAGTTACAACAGGAGACTGCTACTAACACCTTTCTATCACCAGAGGGTGTAAGTGTCCAACCAACAGCACCACCTCTACAGGAGACTGCTACTAACACCTTTCTATCACCAGAGGGCGTAAGTGTCCAACCAACAGCGCCACCTCCATATGCTGGGAGGCCCCCAACCCCCGCAGTTGATAGTTGGGATCCTGAGACAAGATCTCAAATACTAACATGCCCTGTATTTGAGGCAGGAGGGCAGCGATTTTACCAAGTTGTAAATTTCAAAACAGTGAAGCAGCTAAAAGAGGCTGTAACAACCTATGGTCCTCAAGCACCCTTCACTGTAAGCATGGTCGAATCCATTAACAACTTGAACATGACGCCAGCAGATTGGGCTAATATGTGTAAAGCTGTGCTAAATGGAGGACAATACCTGTTATGGAAGGTTGCCAATGAGGAATTTTGCAAGGAGACGGCTGGGCGAAATGCAGCAGCTGGTTATCCTCAGAGAAATCTAGATATGTTGTTAGGAAAGGGACCTTATGAGGATCAGCAGCAACAAATTGCATATGATCCTGGCGTATACGCACAAATTGCTGCAGATGCAATTAAGGCATGGAAGACTTTACAAGGACATGGAGGTTTACAAGGTCAATTATCTAAGGTAATACAAGGAGCTAATGAACCTTATGCTGAATTTGTAGATAGGCTTATTCAAACAGCTACCAGAGTTTTTGGGAATACAGAACAAGCAATGCCATTACTAAAACACCTGGCTTATGAGCAAGCGAATCGTTGGTGCAGAGATATCATTAGACCATGGAAACATGAAGATTTAAACACATATATTAAATTATGTAGAGACATTAATGAACAAGAGCAAGTCGTGGCAGCTGCAGTAAAACAGGCTTTAGATGCCAGAGACATTAATGAACAAGGGCAAATTGTGGCAGCTACAGTAAAACAGGCTTTAGATGCCAGGCCAAGAACATGCTACAATTGTGAACAAACAGGACATTTTAAAAGGAATTGCCCCATTGGAGGAGGGTTTAACAAAACTAGGTATCAAAGGAGTAGAATACCAGGTATTTGCCCACGATGCCATAGAGGGAGACATTGGGCTAATGAATGCCGTTCTCAAACCACCATAGAGGGTACTCCATTATCAAAAAACGAACAAGGACCAGGTGTTTATCCACGATATCGTGGAGAAAGGCATCGGGCTCCATTGCCAAAAAATGGACAGGGGGGCCCAATGCTCCGGGGCCCCAAACCACAAATATACGGAGCACTGGAGGAACCCAGCAACCCCATCAGGGTAGTGCCCAGGACACATTGTCCATCAGATCCCTCATCAGACAAACCAGAGGGAGCGCAGGGTTGGACATCTGCGCCTCCGCCAGAGCAGTACTAACTCCAGAGATGGGAGTTCAAATCATTCCCACAGGGGTGAAAGGACCTCTTCCCAAAGGAACAGTAGGCTTATTATTGGGACGCGGCTCTTCTACTCTAAAAGGACTTATGATAAGTCCTGGGGTAATTGATCCCGATTATGAAGGTGAAATAAAAATTATAGCCAGTTCTCCAAAGGGTATATCAGTAATTTCACCAGGAGATAGAATAGCACAGTTACTAATAATACCCAGCCTACATGATAAATTTTCCAGTTGTACTGTAGAAAGAGGTTCCAAGGTATTAGGCTCCACAGGTGTAAATTGGGCTATGCTTTCTTTTTTTTTTTTTTTTTTTCTTTTTTTTTTTTTTTTTTTATTGTGGGTTGTTCAAAACATTACAAATTTCTTGACATATCATATTCCACACTTTGATTCTAGTGGGTTATGAACTCCCACCTTCACCCCATACACAGATTGCAGATTCACATCAGTTACACATCCATTGATTTACAAATTGCCATACTAGTGTCTGTTGTGCTCCGCTGCCTTTCCCATCATCCACCCTCCCCCCTCCCCACCTCTCCCCTCCCCTCCCCTCCTCTCTCTCTACCCCCTCCACTGTATAACCCTGAGGGTCTCCTTCCATTACCGTGCAATTTCCCTTCTCTCTCCCTTTCCCTCCCACCTCTCATCCCTGTTAAATGTTAATCTTCTTCTCCTGTTCTTCGTCCCTACTCTGTTCTTAGTTACTTTCCTTATATCAAAGAAGACATTTGGCATTTGTTTTTTAGGGATTGGCTAGCTTCACTTAGCATAATCTGCTCTAATGCCATCCATTTCCCTGTAAATTCTATGATTTTGTCATTTTTTAATGCAGAGTAATACTCCATTGTGTATAAATGCCACATTTTTTTTATCCATTCGTCTATTGAAGGGCATCTAGGTTGGTTCCACAGTCTTGCTATTGTGAACTGTGCTGCTATGAACATCGATGTAGCAGTGTCCCTGTAGCATGCTCTTTTTAGGTCTTTAGGGAATAGACCAAGAAGGGGAATAGCTGGGTCAAATGGTGGCTCCATTCCCAGCTTTCCAAGAAATCTCCATACTGCTTTCCAAATTGGCTGCACCAATCTGCAGTCCCACCAGCAATGTACAAGTGTACCCTTTTCCCCACATCCTCGCCAGCACTTGTTGTTGTTTGACTTCCTAATGGCTGCCAATCTTACTGGAGTGAGATGGTATCTTAGGGTGGTTTTGATTTGCATTTCTCTGACAGCTAGAGATGTTGAGCATTTTTTCATGTACTTGTTGATTGACTGTATGTCCTCCTCTGTGAAGTGTCTGTTCAGGTCCTTGGCCCATTTGTTGATTGGGTTGTTTGTTCTCTTATTGTCTAATTTTTGGAGTTCTTTGTATACTCTGGATATTAGGGCTCTATCTGAAGTGTGAGGAGTAAAGATTTGTTCCCAGGATGTAGGCTCCCTATTTACCTCTCTTATTGTTTCTTTTGCTGAGAAAAAACTTCTTAGTTTGAGTAAGTCCCATTTGTTGATTCTAATTATTAACTTTTGTGCTATGGGTGTCCTATTGAGGAATTTGGAGCCCGACCCCACCGACTGTAGATCGTAGCCAACTTTTTCTTCTATCAGACGGCGCGTCTCTGATTTGATATCAAGTTCCTTGATCCATTTTGAATTCACTTTTGTGCATGGCGAGAGAAAGGGATTCAGTTTCATTTTGTTGCATATGGATTTCCAGTTTTCCCAGCACCATTTGTTGAAGATGCTATCCTTCCTCCATTGCATGCTTTTATTGGGCTATGCTTTCTTTAAATTTAGATTCTCGCCCCATGCTAAAACTAAATATTCAAGGACATGAATTTAATGGGCTACTGGATACAGGTGCAGACCTTAGCATCATCTCTCGTCAAGAATGGCCAAAACATTGGCCATTACAACAAGCCACTCAAACGCTTCGAGGCCTAGGAGTGGCAACTAATCCCCATAGAAGTGCAATGGTATTAGATTGGAAGGATCCTGAAGGATGTGAAGGAACTATACAGCCATATGTATTGGATCATCTTCCTATAAATTTATGGGGACGAGATGTCCTAGATCAATTAGGTTTGACATTAACAAATAACATCAACCAAAATGCACCCACTATTATGACTAGACAAGGTTTTAGGAAAGGAAAAAGATTAGAAAAACAAGAACAAGGTATAGCAGCACCAATACAAATAGATCAAGGAACAGACAGACATGGGTTGGATTTTCAGAAAGGGACACTGAGACAATAAAAATTACTTGGAAATCAGAAAGACCAGTATGGGTTCCTCAGTGGCCCCTGACTAAAGAAAAGATACAAGCAGCCCATGACCTGGTCAAACAACAATTAGCAGAAGGACATATACAACCTTCTGTATCTCCCCATAATACTCCCATTTTTGTCATCAAAAAGAAATCTGGTAAATGGAGATTATTGCAAGATTTAAGAGCCATTAATAATGAGATGGTTATTATGGGACCTGCTCAATCAGGGATTCCTCAGTTGTCTGCTTTGCCAAAAACCTGGTATGTTTTAGTTATAGATATTAAAGATTGTTTTTTTTCAATTCCAATTCATCCTGAGGATAGTCCACGTTTTGCATTTACTATCCCTGCACTGAATCATGAAGGTCCTGATCAGAGATATGAATGGAAAGTACTCCCTCAAGGGATGGCTAACAGCCCAACTATGTGTCAAATTTATGTTAACAAAGTAATCCAGCCACTTAGAAATCAAAATCCTGAACTACAAATATTTCACTATATGGATGATGTATTATTAGCACACAAAGATAAAAACACATTGCTAGAATGTTATGCCACACTTACAAACTTATTAAAAAATTATAATCTAGAGATAGCAATAGATAAAGTACACTTAAATTTTCCAATTAATTATTTAGGAGTTCTATTATCCTCAACCATGGTCCGTCCACCAAAAATTCAAATACGAGTAGATCAACTCAAATCACTTAATGACTTTCAAAAGTTATTAGGAGACATAAATTGGATAAGGCCTTATTTAGGTATACCAACAGGAGAGTCGGGACCTTTATTTGATATCCTAAAAGGTCCATCAGATCCAAATTCACCCCGAATGTTAACGCCTGAAGCAAGAAAGGCATTAAAAATCATTGAAACATATATGGAAAATATGCATTTGGATAGAATTGATATAAGTTTGCCTTTATTATTTATTGTACTACCAACAAAAAATATTCCTACAGGAGTATTTTGGCAAGAAGGTCCATTATTATGGATACATTTATCTTATTCTCCTAACACTATTCTTACTAGGTATCCTGAGGCTGTAGGACAATTAATACTCAAAGGAATAAAAGCAGCAAAGGGAGTCTTTGGAATTTCTCCCAATAAAATTATTACTCCATATACTATGAATCAAATTGATGAGTTAGCTAATGAGTTAAATACTTGGGCAATAATCATGTGCAAATCTAATGTTTCATTTGATAACCACTTACCATCTAATCCTTTATTGTCTTTTTGGTCATTGCATCCTGTAATTTTTTCAAAAATGACAAGAAAAACACCTATCATGAATGCTCCAAATATATTCACTGATGGGTCAAATAATGGTACAGCAGCAGTCGTTACCCCTGATCAAACTTTTACATTTTTAGTACCCAAACAATCAGCTCAAAAGGTAGAGCTTAATGCAGTTTTACAAGCTTTTGTGATGTTTAAAGATTCTGTATTTAATTTATTTTCTGATAGTCAGTATGTAGTTAATGCTATAGTATCTCTTGAAGATGCTGGTAGGATTTCCCCTTCTTCTACTGTTTTCTCTTTGCTTTCCACTATACAAAGTCTAATCTGGGACAGAAAAGATCCATTCTTTATAGGACATATCAGGGCACATACAGGATTGCCTGGAGCCCTTAGTTTGGGCAATGATTTAGCAGATAAAACTACACATGACATACATATTTTCTCTACACTAGAAGAAGCTATAAATTTTCATAAAAAGTTCCATGTCAATGCTAATACTTTACAAAAGCGTTTTAAAATAACTAAGGAACAAGCTAGACAAATAATAAAACAATGTCAAAATTGTGTGACCTTTTTACCACAAGTTAATCTTGGAGTCAATCCTAGAGGATTGATACCTAACCATATTTGGCAGATGGACGTCACACACTTGCCAGAATTTGGAAAATTAAAATATTTGCATGTTACAGTTGATACTTCTTCTGGATTTTTGATGGGCTCCCTTCATGCCGGAGAAAAAACTAAAGATGTTATAGCTCATTGCTTACAAAATTTTGCCACTGTGGGTGTTCCAAAACAGTTAAAAACAGATAATGGTCCTGGTTATACTTCTACCTCTTTTAAACAATTTTGCTCAACATTTGGCATTACTCATATAACAGGAATCCCATACAATCCACAGGGACAAGGCATAGTTGAAAGAGCTCATCAAACTATTAAAATGTACTTATTAAAGCAAAAAGAAGGAATTGGGAAGGGGTATATATTCCCCAAAGATAAACTTAAAATAACCCTTTTTACTCTAAACTTTTTAAATTTGGATTCATCAGGACTTAGTGCTGCGGAAAGGCATATGTGTCCAAAAAATGTGCATAAGCCCAAGGTACTTTGGAAGGATATTCTAACAGGACAATGGAAAGGTCCTGACCCAGTAATTGTCTGGAGTCGGGGGTCTGTTTGTGTGTTTCCACAGGGAGAACAGCAGCCGATTTGGATTCCAGAGAGATTAACCAAGGTCCTGACCCAGTGATTGTCTGGAGTCGGGGGTCTGTTTATGTGTTTCCACAGGGAGAGGCTTGTGGAAAGCCGGTGGTGGCAGTTGAGGCTCTGAGGGTTTTTCCTGAGAGGCTGTTTTGTTTGGCGTGTGTGGTTCTAAAAATAAAGTTAGTTTCTTTTGACAAGTGGCTCCTGATTGTGCCCAGCCAGACTGCGGCAGTGGGAGATCTTAGGTCCCTGTGGAGTATACTCTCAAGGAGATTATATGATGCCAGTCCCCCCACCATATACACCTTTTTGCTTCCTGACTGTCATGAGGTGAGTAGGTGCCTCCACCAATGTACTCCCAAAGCAACAGGACCTACTGAGCTTGGACTGAAACCTTTGAACCTATAAACCAAAATACACTTTTCTTCTTTTTAAGTTGTCTCAAGTATGTTGTTACAGCAAGGGAAGCTAACACATCCCTGATAGAAGAAAAACAAGATGAGCTATATAATGATCCCAACTTCATATCTGGAAGCATTTTCCAAACTACAGAGCCCAGAGATGTTAATGTATTGAATAGATAGAGATCAGAGTTTCAGGAGGTTAAGGCAGTTAACTTTGTAAGATAGGAGTCAACAACACAGAGGAATAGAGTACTCTAGAGATCTGTAGAACATTCTTCTGAACTTTTCAGCTGAGTACTGATCTACATATGTATGAGAGGAGCCTACTGAATCATAGCTTAAGAAAGAAAGAACCATCAGAAAAGCACTCTTTCAAACAATTCCTGATTGTTATACAAAGTTAAGAATAGCTTATGTTCCCACCAGCTAAAATGGAAAAAATCTTTTATTATATAGGCATTTGGCATAATCCTCAGAAAGATATCACCTTAATAGTGAAGATAACTTAGACCTAGAAAAAGGCTCCTCTGATCATATCCTAACAAAGTTAAAAGCAAGCTTGAAAGGATCAACTAATTTCAAATAATTTAAATGTTTCAAAAAAAATTCTGTACTCTTTAAAGGAATACAACAAATGTAGCACCTACTTGTGTAAAATTCGTATTGTTTGGTAATCAGACCAAAAACTACTGTGGTATGCAAAGAAACAGGAAAATATGACCCATAACCAGGAGAACATTTATTCTGTAGAAACAGACCTAGAAATGACAGAGATGATGGAAGTAGGAGGGCCACTATAAATATGTTCTAAACACATACTCCTACTCGGGAAGGTAAATGAAAACATGAATAGGATGCAAAGAGAAATGGAAAGAAAAAAAATCCAGACAGGATTTCTAGAGATTAGAAATATAATATCTGAAATAAAAGACACTCTGGATATGAGTAACAGCATATTAGATGCTGCAGAAAAGATAATTTGAAGGTACAGCTATAGAAATGACCCAAGATAAAAAACAGAAAAAAATATTTTAAAAAATGAGCAGAGTATCACAACATGAAAGATGGTATCATGTATTATATCATAGATATAAGTAGAGTCCCAGAGTAGGAGAAGAAGCACAGGAAAACTATTTGTAGGACTTTTTTTGAGGGGGTGGGTAACCAGAAATTTGAACCCAGAGGCACTTAACCATAGAACCACATACTCAGCTCTTCTTATTGTTTACTTTTTATTTGGAGACAGGGTCTCACTAAGTTGACTAGGATCTTGCTAAGAGATCTTTGATCTTTGCTGAGGCTGGCTTTGAACATCCGATCCTCCTGCCTCAGCTTCCCAAGCTGCAGGGATTACAGGTGTGCACCACTGTGCCCAGCTACTAATTCCAAATTTTAACAAATATAAATCCATGGACCAAGAACATCAACCAACTCCAAGCAAAATAAGTATAATCAGTCCAAAGCACATCATAAATGCATTGCTGAAAACTACTGATAAAGACAAAAATCTTAAAGGCAGCCTGGGGGGGGGGGAATACAGGAATACAAAGGTAAAGATAACAACAGACTTCTTATCAGAAAGTATGCAAGCCACAGGATACGGAACAATGTCTTCAAAGTACTGAAGGGGAAAAATTAAACCTGACAACCCAGGACTGATACTTGCTGAAAATGTCTTTTAAAAGCCAAGGTGAGATAAAGACATTTTCTGAAATAAAAGACAAGAAAATCATCTCTGGTAGATCTAACCTTACAAAAAAATATTAAAGTTCATTAGGCAAAGAGAAATTGATATTGTATCCACATAAAGAATAGCTCTTCCACAGAAATGATCAAAAATTGGAAATTATAAAAGACATTTTTCTACCATTGTAAAATTCATTGAAAGATAATTGAGGGTGGTAGGTAGCTCGGTGGTAGAGCACTTGTCTAGCAGTTTGAAGGCCCATTCCATCCCCAGTACCATACACACAAAGACAATTGACTGTTTAGAGAAAAATAATAATAGTGTATTATGGAGTTTATGATATATGTAGAAGTAATTCACAGGACAAAAATAGCGCCAAGGAAGAGTGAGAATGAAAGAGTACAGTTGTTAGTTTCTTATATTACATGTGAAGTACTATTATGTTACTTGAATTAACACTGATAAATTTTTTAAAAGTCTACTGCAGGTCCTTTTAGAAATAGTAAAAAAATAAAGAACTAAAGCTAATAAGATAATAGAGGATATAAAACAGAATACTAAAAGTAATAAATTTGAAAGAATAAAGGGAAAGAGAATTGGAAAAAGAGTAGGACACAAATGGAACAAATAGAAGGCAAATAAGATGGTAGATTTAATCTTACTTCATGGTATGAAATGAAATGAAACATAGGACAAACAAAAAAACTGTAAGCAAGTTGACATAATCTATAAACAACTCAAATGTGAATGTACAAATTGTGATATATATAACTTATTATTGGTATGTTATTGATATATATATAATGAAATACAGCTATAAGAAACAATCTATTTTTATATGCAAAAATATAAATGAATCTCCAAAATTTAATGCTAAGAGAAAAAGAGCCATACTGTGTGTAACACTACATACTGTAGGATTCCATTGATATGTATTTTTAGGAAAGGGAAATCTGTAGCAACAGAAAGATCACTAGTTACCAGAAGAAAGTTTAGGGGATAATGGGATTGCTCTATACCCTCACTGTGTTGGTGGTTACATAGCTGTATATATTTGTCAAGACATTTAATTGTATATCTAAAATTATCTCTCAATAAAGCTGACATTAGAATGAATTAATGATTTGAAAATCACATCCTTAAAAATAGCAAGTTGACATTATAAGTGACCTAGTAAACACCCTTGAAATAATACCCCAGTGGGGGGAGAAGAATAACTCATTGGAAGAATGTGAGAGGAAAAGATTACTAGAGTAAACATGTCACAATGAAACTCATTGTTCTGTATAATTAGGTGCACTAATAACACACACACACACACACACACACACACGCAAAACAAAACAAAAAAACAATCCACAGACTAGCTCTATGTTCCAGGAATTCCAGGACTGTGTATTAATAGGGACCCTAATCCCTCTGTATAGGAATCTGTTAAAATGTTCCTGAGAGCTTTGGCTACTCTCTTATCTAAACAGAAAGAGTGACTTCATTCCAGCTCTTCGCTGATTTCATGTGGAAGGCACCAGGCAATATATGGCAAGTAAATACCCTTGTATTTGCTACCAAGCTCCACAGAGCAAACAAACAGGATTCATTTAGCTAATTGAGGCCAAATGGTTTTGGTCTTAAGCAGGCACTGGATTAGGGACAGATGACAAATGCTTTTGAGATAGATGTGTGTAAACCATTTTAGAGTCTGAGGCAAAGCATATCATGCTACAAGGGGTGCAGTGTAAGGTGGAGCTGGGAAAAGAACAAACTTTAAACTGAGGAACAAGTTAAAAATCACTGTCAAATGTAAAGGTGGAAGGAGCTGAAGATGAACCTGTCTGTAAGGCTCCTTAAAGGGTTTGGAGGTTGCATGATTTCAAAATCCCTTTAAGCAGGTAAATGCTATTGTCTTTTTATTTTATTGGCTGATATACAATCACTTGCTTAAATATTTCTTATAACCTTGTTATTGGTATTATTTAAATATTTAAATAAGAATAATCCATGAACAAAAATTTAAAAAGCAAAACAAACAAACAAACAAAAAACTGGACTGGAGCTATAGCTCAGTGTTAGAGTACTTGCTCTGCATGCATGAGGCCTTGGATTAGATTCCCAGTTCCAGAAGAATAAAAAAAGAAAAGAAAAAAGAAAGCCTGAATAAGTAGAGAAATGTATTAAAGAGAACTGAAATCATCTCTTCCTGATAACCACACCTATTCCCCACTGGAATAATGAATAATATTAAAATTTCCTGACTTTGTATGTGTGTGTCTTCATGTTGTACCAGCTAAGATTTTGAGGTTTCTTATATCTAGTTCTTATACATAATTTATATCATTAAGTATCACTAATTTTCCCTTAAAAACTTTTACTTCTGCTTTTGTTCTGACTGTTATCTGCATCTCAGTAAATGGGACCCTATTAATTCATATGCTTATGGCAAAAATGTCGATTGCGTTTCTGATCCCTCTTTTAAGAAAAGTATAAACAAAGTTACACTCCATATTTGAGTCATCAGAAAATACTTTCAGATCAATTCCTCCAAAACCTGTGTCACTGCACTACTTTTTACTGTTTCTACTATCACTGTGTTAGTGACATGTCTCTTTAACTGGTCTGATTCCACTTTTATATGTGAAAGGATGTTCTGCCCCTGCTAAAAACTTTCCAATGACTTTTTTATACTGTAGTGAAATTCAATGACGTTTTCATGGCCCCTGACATCAACTGGTTTTATCTATTTCTCTGGTCTCATATCCAAACTCTCTCACTAGTTTGTTTCACTCCTTGTGTCTCTTTGCTATGTAAAAGCAATTGCATTTACTTCTCTCATGATATTTTTTGTTTGGGATATATACTGCTTTTTATCAGTTTTTAAAAATAGGTTTTAATTTTTTAAAGTTAAAATGTGCATTCTAGGAAACAAAAAAACCCGAGCAAAAAACAAAGTCATCCAATCATAAGCAGCTTAGATGTGTCGCTCCAGGTCGAGTGTATACATACGCAACATCCCATTTTGTGTGATTGAGATCATAATGAGTATCATGCTTTTCCACACCTCATGAATATTCATCAATTAAAGATCCAAAAGGTATATTTATGTTTTTCCAAGGACGCTTAACCACTGAGTGATATCCCAGGCCCGCCCCACCCCTTTTTTTTTTAAGACAGGGTTTCACTAGGTTGCTTACAGCCTTGCTAAATTGCTGTGGCTGGCTTTGAACCTCTGATCCTCTGCCTCAGCCTCCCGAGTCTCTGGGATTAAAGGCATGGGCCATCATGCCCATTGACCCGAGTGTTCTTGATAACCAAGAATACACTATACCAACTCAATCTTTCAGAAAATGTTGTAATCATTTCCTAGGGACAAAAATTTCACTGAAGGCAGAATCAGGCCTCTAGATAAACATGTTGGCACAGTTACAACTAAAATAATGCATTCCATTAATTCACAATTTAAAATACAGCAAAATAACAGAATATACCAAACATGTTTCCAAGAAGGTTAATTATCAGATGTCTATGACTAAAATATTAGTTCTGCTTTTTATTCTATCTGGAATGCTTTTCTTTCAGGTATTTGTGTGGCTCATTCTGTAGTCAGTTTAAATAGCACCTCCTCAGAAGTCTCTTGTCTTGTAATATCACCCCATCTCGTTACACCATTATTCTCTATCCCCTTACCCTCACTATCAGTCATTATAGGATTTATCACCACTTGAAAACAATGTATGCTCATGTTTTATTGCCTCTGAGTCAGACCACAACATTAATTCCCTTAGGGCATGAACTTCATTTATCACCATGGTTGCATCCCTAAAACAATGCCTGTCATACAGCAGATTTGCAATAAATATTTTTTGAATGAATGAATAGACCTTCAGCATTTTTCACTAATTTAAAAAAAATTTTAGTGGTAGACAGACACAACACCCTTATTTTATTTATTTATTTTTATGTGGTGCTGAGGATTGAACCCAGTGCCTTACACATGCTAGGTAAGTGCTCTACCACTGAGCTACAACCCAGCCCCTCAATATCTAGTTTAATGAAGTACTTCCTACATTTAGTTCCCTGTATTCTTACTAGGCCTATTCTGTTTACTAAGCACCAATAAAATGAAGATATTCATTGTTTTGCTTTCTAAGAGGAGCAAAAAGAGTGCTAACCAAAAAGAACTGAATTAACTCCAGTACTGACTTTAAAAATATTGCCAACAATCTAACACACTAGAACGAGTGATTAATTATGTGTTGAAAACTTTGTCTCATAGTTAGTAATAAATAAAAACTAAAGAAAACAGTGTTAATATTTGTATACTTCAGAGAATATTTATCTCATCTCTTCTTTCTGGATGAACAATATCATTACTGACCATCTCCCAAAGGAAAGTTGGGTCCATCTGTGTTAACCACACATTCACATTAGTTTGCTGCAGACAATATTCTGGCTTTCTCAAGTCTTCAGGGCTGTAGTGTTCTATATTAAGCTGGACCACTTCAATCCAGCTGGTTCTGGCACACTGCCAAAACTGTGGACATCTTCAAAGGCCTTTTTAAAATTGCAGGGCAGAACTGTGTTCTCTCAGAGTTTATTTGTGTTCTTCATGATGCAGATGATGACCTTTTCTAACTTCGGACAGCAGTGCTAAAAGATGGTTTCAATCTCCTTACCTCTACAGGAACATACCATGGAACTAAGAAAGGTAAACTTGAACCACTTTTTACTTTCCTCAATTTAAGCCAAAGAGACATGAGTTTCAAAAACCCCCAAGGTATCCTGGCCAATGATTTAATCCAGTACTCATCTCCCATCCTTCATTTGACAAGATGATATTTAGTGTTAAGGGAATTTTTTCCCCCTGTGTTCGTGGTTTCCAAGGAAATACAGACAATTTTGAAAGAACTTAGGAATTTAGTCTAAAATATCTGTAAGATTGGATTAATGACAAATATCTTGATTTAGATGTTATTTGCAAGTCTTAAACAGTCAGGAGGTCCTTACTTACCAAGGAAAAGGAAACTCTCAAATATGCTGATTATTTAATCTAGTAATCACATCTTGACCTACAATACATAATAAATATTTTGAAACTCAAGCATATGGAGGGGCTAGGACAACAAAAATGAACAGAACAAATCTGAGTTGCAAACTTCGGCCTTGAGTTTGAAATGTTATGAAATATGTCTAAATTGGTATTGGCAATGGTACTAGAGGGAAGCAAAGGTGACACTGTGAGAATCCATGGGGATTTCTCAGAATAGGCTTAAAAGCCAACAAGAAAATACCAAACCATTTCTGGATATTATTGTTATATTTGGAGACTTGACAGTTGATCCATGTCAAATTTTGTGTAATAATAAGACTTAGCAAGTTCTGTTGAACTTATTCAGACCTCTTATTTGGTGTGAGGCCAGCTTGGATGTGTGCCTCTGTCCTTTCTCCTGATTGTGGCCTATGTAGACCTCTTTAACAGGAAAATGTATTTGGATCTTGCTGAAACAGAAACAAAACCAGGGGCTTCCCCCTGAGATAGGCACACAACAGACACTCCATGAATCCCATTTTCTTTCACTTTATATGTTGTCTTATTTCATCATTTTGAAATGATGCTTGAATTTAAGTTTGGATGCTCCATCATATATATGGTCTCATACTTGCTAGAAAGGGCTATGAAATAGAAAAACTTTTAACCCTGTCTATCTCTTATCACACATAGACGGTCCCTGACCATGATGGTTCACTTTGTGATTTTTCCACTTGAGGATGGTATGAAAGCAAATATCAATTCAATAGACACTGTACTTTGAATTTTAAATGTTGATCCTTTTGCTGGCTAGCAACATTGTAGGATAATCTCCTACAATGCTGGGCAGCAGCAGTGAGTACAGCACCCAGTCAGCTATGCCACCACCAGGGTGAACAATTGGTACCCCACTGTGTTGCTAATTTATTATGTTCAATAGGTTAGGTGGATTAAATGCATTTTCAACTTAAGATATTTTCAACTTATATTGGGTTTCTTGAGATCTGACCCATTGTAAGTCAAGGAGCATCTGCATATAATTTTCATTAAGAACTTGCGTATATTGGGCTGGGATTGTGGCTCAGCGGTAGAGCGCTAACTTAGTATGGGCGGGACCCAGGTTCCATTCTCAGCACCACGTAAAAATAAAGGCATTGGGCTGGGGATGTGGCTCGAGCGGTAGCGCGCTTGCCTGGCATGCGCGAGGTGCTGGGTTCGATCCTCAGCACCACATACAAATAAAGATTTGTGTCCACCGAAAACTAAAAAAATAAATAAATATTAAAAAAAATAAAGGCATTGTGTTGTGTTCATCTACAAAAAAGATTCATATTCTCTCTCTCTCTCTCTCTTTCTCTCTCTCTCCTTTAAATAAAAGAACTTATGTATAACTTTCAAAGGGAAGATTACTCTGTGAGTAGTCAAGTGACAGAGTTATGGTGGAAAGATTCCTGGCAATGTTATTTTGAATAACAGTAATAATTCTATACTACGCCCCACCCCCTGCCCTACCGTCACATTTAGCCAAAAACAATAGCTGATTTCCACTACATACCACTTTGCCTCCTTTTCAATAAGGTTCTACTATTCTACTGTCAAGGGAGCTCACAGTTTATAAAGTTCAAGCAGTGGCTGTCACTTGGAATTCTTGGCCAGGCCTCCAAAGGAGAAATCTGTCTGAAGAAAAAAAAATATTTGGTTCAGTTGATCCGTGATTATATTTGTTCCCATTTATCTAAGGATGAATGGGAAAATATGAAAATGGCTTCTCTATGTGAGTAAATATAGTTTCACTGTATAGTAATTGTATTAAGTAATCACCATAGAACTCTTTTAAAAAAATTAAAGGAGGAGTAAATGAAGAGTTTTTAAATTGCTATAAAATTTTGGTTACACAAGATAAATAAGCTGAAAAGATACAGAATACAGGATGCAGCATATCACACAGTGCTTATAGTTGGAGTATACAGTGTGGTATGCACTTAAAATTTTAAGAGAGTAAATCTCACGTGAATTGTTCTTACCATAACAACAAAACACCAAAGGAATTCAAGAAACTTTTGGAAGTGATAAATATGTCTGTTACCCTGATTGTGGTAATAGTTTTATAGGAGTATTCCTGAAGAAAGCAAAAAAATATATATCAGTTTAAGTGATGGCTCAACATAACATTTTTAACTAAATAAATACATATTTATTGAATACAAACAATGTGGCAGATCCCCTTAAGACTTGAGGATATAAGAAGAGCAAATCCTTGTCCTTGTGGAGAGTACATTCTTGTCAGAGAATGATTTATCCTGGGTCTCACTCAAAAATGCTTAGTGACTCAACTACCAAAAGAATTTCTATGAATCTCATCAACCAAACTTGCATTTTAGCAATTTCTGATAATCAGGAGTGAATGTATTTATACATTCACATTAGTGTGCAGATATAGCACAATTTAAGTGATTTAATGACATGATACACTCCTATTAGTCTTAGCCTCTTAAAACAGATTCCAGAAACAATTGTGCCAAATGATATGAAAACTGCAGATCTTTGTCCCAAGAGAAAGAATTAAGGACCAAGAATATGAGATAGGCCTGTCTATAAAATGGTTATTACCAGGAAAGAAATTTTATTGTTATATGGACCTCTTTATAAAATATTTATGAAAGACTCCTGGATTCTTAACTAATCTCAAAGTAGAAAGAAAAATGTAGAATTTTGACACAGACTATTTTTAAAAATGATGTTGGAGTCTGGTGCTCAGTGATGTAGCATATGCTTAGCATGCATGAGGCTCTGAATTCAATCCCTAACCCCCAACCCCTGCCTCTCCCAAAAAGAGAATATTGACATTCCGGAGTATAAGCAGAAATTACAGATATTTGTGCATTTGGATGTATTACTACTAAAAATACATAACATGCCAACCTGGGCGATGCATGTCTGTAATCCATTTACTATAGAGGCTGAGGCAGGAGAATCACATGTTGAAGGCTAGCCTGGGCAACTTAGTGAGACTCTAACTCAAAATAAAATTTTAAAAGTGTTGGGGATGTAGTTTAGTAGTAGAGTGCTTGGCTAGCTTGCATGAGTACCTGGATGGGATCCTCAGTAACACACACATACACAAATAACAAACAAATAAATAAGTAAAATATGTAATGCTTTTATTCATTCCTAATTGCCTTCCCTGCTCTCCCTAGCACTTCATTCCATATTATTACTTCTTTCCTGCTTTTCTTTGCGCTCTTAGGAAGAACAAACAGCAGAAATATCATTTATTTTCTTGAATCCAGTATAAAGTTAGATACCATTTTATTTTAAAAGATAGGTAACTGGAGATAGAAATGGCTTTGACTTTAATCCATAGACATAAAGTTCAACATGCTACAGTCAAAATCTAACTCAGAAGACTCCAATACTGAACAATTATTAAGGAAAGTGGTGGTTTCCCCTTCCTTAACATAAAAAGAAGAAAGATTACTCTGTGAAAATATAAATAGTATAATATTTTCCTTGCATTTAAAAAGTTCCTATATTAGCTAAACTCCAGCCACTAGCCAGGTAACCTTGGACAGATTACTTAATCTATGAGAATACATATGTAAAACACTTAGCCTTATGTACTGAATGTGGTATACAAAGAAATGGTCATTATTTTTCTTAAGCCAGATATGCAGAAATGTACATTTGCTTATTAAATATTTAATGAATACTTACTATGTGCTTGTCACTTGCTAAGTGATAAGGATATGTTAAATAACAAGACAAATTATTCCCTCATGGGGTTTATAGTCTAGAAGGCAAGAGTGACAGTAGACATTAATTACTGAAATTACTATATAATTAGTATCATAACTGGGGCTATGAAGGAAAAGTACAGGCGCTATAAAAGGATAAACACGGTGTGTGGAGGTGAATAATTTTCTCTGAAGAGTCAGAGAAGACCGCCACCAAAAATTTACCTTTAAACTAAGATCTAAAGTCAAGAAGACAGATAGATAGAGGGTGGTACTGATGGAATATAGTGAAATAATTCAAATGTGAAAATAAAACCACACAAAATATCTCATTTCAGCTGAAGATGGTTTTATTATTAAAAAAAATGATAGACGTAAATTTTCTAAGTGCACTTAAAGTTTGAAACAATTATTGTAGGATATTACCAGGTTGTTAGGATCAATATAAAAGTTAAGAAAATTTTATTTAGCGGAATCCATTAAAATGGATTAAATTGTTACAAATTCAGATATCATGCTTAAAGAGTTAGAATTCTAAAAAATTATCCTTACCAAATTTCAGGCTTCTATGGCATACTTATGTGAAAATGGATAAGGTTTTATTTGCTTTGGAGAGTTTTTTATTTGTATTTTTAGGCATCGTTGTGAAATGGAAAGAACACTGAAGCTGACGTCAGGAGGTCTGGGATCTATTTCTGACGGCTGATCATTTGCTGGGGAGATCCATACCAAGGCATTTTGTAAAAGGGGATAGTGCTTACTTGAGTAGCAGAAGCTTAATTGAGGACCACAGTTAGCTCAGGAGATGACGGCATGTATTGAGGTCAGAAGGATCCTCAGACACTACACATTACTCTTCTTTCACCTGAACATCTCTTTTCTTTTTTTGGCTTCATGACTTTTTTATTTTTTGTCTTATCAAGATTGAAAGGAAAGAAAGAGAAAGAAAAGACAAGTTTTTGGTGAGAATAATGGAACCAATAATTAATTGGAGCTAAAATTAACTTTAGAGAAAGAGGATATGGTGGGAACTGAATATTTGGCACTCAAGTTACATGAGAGCCTTTTATCTTCTGAGCAGTGCTTGGGATTCTCCTGCCAATAACAACCAAACCCTGTGAAAGCCAACCAAACTTTCTCATTTTCTTAAAATTTAATTTCCTCTGTCTTGCTCTTCTTCCTAAGCAACTGTCTTCTCTTATCCTGATCTTACTTTTAGTTTCTGGTCCTTAGTTTTCCTTGTCTTTTTTTTTTTTTTGCTATTCTCCCTGCCATTCTACTTTCCTCTCTTGATTTCTTCATCCCACAAGAACACAATTGTTAATTTAAACCTTTAGTAAACAACCAAAGTACACATGTGTCATAATAAAAAAACCTCAAATATTATAATCAATTGTTATAACAATGCAGTAGAATGTAGTAGAATGGCAAATTTGCCAATAAAAAAACATTCAAAAGTCATTTCTCATGTCATCTAGTACTATTTGCAAGATTTCTAGTTGTAAGAAAGCAGTATCCTACCACGGACATGTTGGTATCTATAATTTTCTTAAGGGAAAAAGTATGAAGAATGATAAGCCTTGTATCTATGTTCAATATATAGGCCACTCTGAGCTAAATACACTGTTAGTTTAGGTTATATTGTCACTTTGTAGGTGGATATTTCAAAGAAATTACTTGTCAATCCACAATGGTTGCAAATATAAAGAAAAGACACATATAGGTAAACAAGTCTGAAGGATAAAGAAAATTGCTTAAGATTTTGTAGAATTAGCAAGGGAATTTTTTTTTAAACTCCCAAACTAAAAAGTGAATTAATCTTGGCAAAATTACTTACATCTAACGTTATATTTGCATATAAGATAAACAAATGTCATTATTTCAGAGATGTTACTAGTACATAAGCACTACAGCAAGAACATTTCTCAGCATCCCCACTATTTTATCACTATATTGTCCAGCGACCTTGGAATAGATTGGCAGAGGAGGAAATGAAACAAAATGTGTTGGCAACTAATGGGATATAGTGAACTGCTCTCCAGTATTAATCTTTGGGTTGGAACTGATTATTTAATTGTAATTGATTCTTAAAGAATTTGTGTTAATAAATAGTGACAGAATTTGGAACTAGCTATCCCAAAATATGGTGCTTTGGTCTTTAAGGAAACTGCAGAAGCAGGAAGATCTCTCTGACCATCTCCCACCCTTCCCCCACTGAAACAGGCCATGAAAGAATTCCCTGGCCTTCCTACCAAGCAGGTTATAAGGTCATCCTTCTGTAACACCAGAGGAAAGGAATGATCTTTTCTCTGGAGTCACTGGGACACCCCCTTCCCCTCCACCAAAAAAAGAAAAACAACTCTTGCTAAATTTCTCCCCGCTTATTATCATTAGCTTGTACTCCTTCTGTGCAGTCTACACCTATCCACTTCATTGTCAAATTTAGCATAAAAATACACAGGTTTCCCTGTTTCTTGGCTCTTTATTTCTAAAGGCTATATCAGATAAAACTTATCTGTTTGTGTGTTTTCTTCTTGGTAAGCTATCTTTTGTTGTGGGTGCCTCAGCCCTGACCCTAGCAATGGAGATGTTACTAGTACATAAACACTAGAGCAAGAAAGTTTCTCAACATCCCCACCATTTTGTCACTACATAGTCTACCTTGGAATAGACTGAGGAGGAAATGACTCAAAATGTGTTGGCAACTAATAGGGTATGGACAAGAAATCTTGTCTTTTATGGATTGGCTAGGGTTAGGTTGGAAAAGAAGTCACTTAGAACAAATAGATGAAGTCATTAAAACTTTGGTTCTGTAGACTAAAGCTTCTCATTTACTGCTCTGTTAAGTTAGCATGAGAGAGAGCTAATGAAACAAATTATCACAATCTGAGAACTCTTAGAATTATTTTGATTTTCAACTTTTTAATAAACAAAAGCGAATATAGTAACCATAAATTGATAGCATGTGCATGTGTAAAGGGAAAACGAATCTGTTTTAATAATTGTATGGAGAAAAAATATTAATAGATTCATTAAGCTTGCAAAAAAAAATGAAGATTTTTTTTTCTCTAGTATTCTATGGGAAACCATCCCATATAGAGATTGGGTTATGAACCAGTCTTTCTTAAACCATCTTGGAGAAAAGCCAGAGCCAGTCCTTTCTATGAAATCTGGAAAAACAGAAAAAAAATCTATATTTGTGTTTTTCCAGTGTTCAAGTCTAAATGACCTGAGACAGCATACAATCAATGGTTGCATACTAGGTTGTGTCATGCAGTTCAGCAAGGGACCTGGAAGTTTCCCTCAAAATGGAAGACATTAATTTAAAATGATTTTCATGTAGATAAGCTATAAAGAAAATGTATGTCTTCATTATAGAGTATATTAATATTAGAAAGAAATGGAAACCGGGAAGGTCAAGAAGGAAGGGTTTGAAACAGCTCTCCGTAGTGCTCTCCAGCCCTGGCCTGGAGCATTGTAAGTCACTTACTGATGGAACACCCTACAAGGGAAAGGCCTATCTCATTACCCTAAAAGGATGAGGCTTCTCTTGAACTTCCTGCACTTCTTTTTACTGTTTCTATATTTACTAAGTAAACATCTTATCTAAATTTTATTTTCCAGTTAAACTTTCCTGGAAGTAAAAATGCCTTCTTTCACAAATATCCTATAAATGTAAATTAACAAATTAACTTCTGGGCTTTTCCTTAGATATGTCTAACAAGCTTTCTTATTAGCATATAATGAGTCCTGGAGAGTCTTCCTGTTTCCTAGTTTAGCTAATAAAAGTGAATCTCTGAACATGCTCAGTTTTAACTGATGCAGAACTCAAAAAATTTATTTTTCCCGAGAATTTCAATCTGGAAAAGCATTCTCTTTACCACTCTTCAGCTACAATGGAAATGAACTAAAACTCATATTCCTTGATTTAACTTGAAAAAAGAATTTGTGATACCTTGTTATGTCTAATGGCCATACATATTACATATTTTTATTTAAAACTATGTATAAAAACTTATTTTAGCTTTTATCAATGATGGATAGATTCATCATTTTATCAGTGATGGATTGACACTACAGTTGAGGCTGGGAAATGGACACATGAGAGTTTAATATAGTATTCTTTCTATTCCTTGTGTATTTGACAATTTCATAACAAAAATTAAAACTAAAATCAAACAAACAAGAAGGCCTAACAGGAGATTTAAAGTGTATCTTCAAAGTTCCCTAAAATTGAAGTATGTGAATTCTACTCTGCCTGAGTTTTCAGTTGTATTTGTTTCCACAACAAGCAAAATTTTTATCTCTAGTTGCTTGGGCAATGCTATCAGGTGTCCACCAGCCCTGCCTTCTGCTCCCTGCTGTTTCTTAGCTAGAGGCACTATATTTGGATCCTGTGTATAACAGTTGATACTTTGGCTCAAGTTGTAATGAACCAACTCATTTCTTTTAAAGTAAGGATTGATACTTGTTTATCCTTGCTGATCATATTGAAATTTCTGTGAAAAAGGATTTTGATTTTTCTGGAGGGTATTTCTGCCTTCTTAATAAAAAATTAGAAGTTCTCCTGCATGCCAAGTCTTTATCTCTATGATGTGCCAAGGTGATCTTGTTCAAAACTTACGTATGTTCCTATCTTTGGGTCAGAAACACTTTAGGGTTGCACAGTCCAAATTCTGAAACGATAACACACTGATCTAATTGTCACTATATTTATTTATTTATATATGCATAAAATATAAAAGATTTCATATGTATAATATATATTTTATGCATTGAGTTTATAATCATATAGTTTGTATATACATATATACATCAGCAATATAAATTTATAAATAACACAAATTTATTAAATAATATAATTTATAAATAACAAAATTATACTAAATATAACAAGACTACAAGAATTTGTGAAGGAATCTGAACAGATAGATATAAAGAAAAATAAAGATGTCATTAGTTCTTTTCCCCTAAAGATTAAATCCTACACAGATTTATCAGCTTAGGAGGCTGAGGCAGGAGGATCATAAGTTCAAGGCCAGCCTTGGCAACTTAGTGAGACTCCATCTCAAAAAAAAAAATTTTTTTTAAAGGGATGGGGGGGTGTAGCACAGTGGTAAAGTGTTTACAGAAATAAACGAAGATGCTCACTTGATGTTAATTTGGAAAATGTGGTATTTGGGCTGTTTTTCACAGTATATCCAGCCCTCTATATCTTCAGGTTCCATATCCAAAGATACCACTGACCACACACTGAAAATATGATTAAAAATGGGCATCTTCACTGAACATATAAAGACTTTTTCTTCTTCTTGTTATTTCCTAGGTAATGCAGTGTAACAAATACTTACAAAGCATTTATATCACATCAGGTTCTCTAGTAATCTGGAGATGATTTAAAATACATGGGAGGAGGTATGTAGGTTATATGTGAGGGTTACATTTTATATAAGAAATTTGAGCATCTGCAAATTTTGGTATCCATGAAAGGTACTGAAAGAAATCTTCAGATACTGAGATAATTTTATCACTTTTTATATTACTTAGATTGTTAAGGCATTTGTTTAAAAAATTACCAAAATTATTTTTAATGTTTAATAAAACTTTACACCAGCTCTATTTAGATCGATTGACGTAGGTATGACAATATTAAGTGATTGGGTTAAATTAAAAACAAAACAAATTACATATATTAAAATATCTAATAATTTGTCTACCTAGGCTGAATTTGTGAATATTTTATTTTCTAAATTTAATTTCGATGATTGTGTTGATAGAATAACCATATGCTGTATATTCTGGGCTGAATCCAACTTACATTAAAAGAAAATTCCAGAGATGCAGATTTCCATGATGTACACTTTGTACAAATAGCCATCTATTTTAGGTAAGTACATGTCATATAGTCAAATTTGCTGTGTTTAAAACCTGGCTCTGCCTATATGAGCCATCTGTACATTTTGGAGCAAGTTATATTAACTCCGTGACTGCATTTCCTTACCTAAGAACAACAATACCTAGCTGGTAGGGTTGTTGTGAGGATAAAAATAATACAATAATATACAGGAGAAAATTTACCTATTCAGCATTTAAATAATGATTGTTATTCAGAATGTCAGTGTGTTCCAAAGGTGCCTGTTGTATGTATGCACCAATTTATATAAAAATGAATGTGTATATAACAATGTTATGTGTTTTATATGTGCCAATAATATACTAATTATCAGTTTCTTATAAAAGTCAGATATTTTCATAGAAAATTCAAAAAGAACAAAAAGCAAATAGGGGTAGAATAAAATTATACCAAGCTTCACTATTCAGAGACAACCATAAATAACATTTATAATCAGAATTTTTCTGAGTTTTAAAATATATATAATAAATATATATATAACCAAAATAGGATACATTTTGTTACTTATACATAGCAAAACTGCAGTTATTTGTTAATGTTTTTGGATTCTGAGAAGTAGTCATCTAAGTTTGGCTAAAGTATAGTTTAGAAAATATTGAAGATTCCAGTATCATATTGCATAGATCTAAAAAAAAATATTGCTTACTTTCTTCAGCAGTTAACCTTTCACAGTGGAAATAAAGTGGCTTTGAAGAATTTTACAGAATTAATTTTATGAAATTAAATATCAATAGATATGTGCATATTTTGCAATGTGGCAAAATTTGATGTGATGTGTAAATTAAACATTATTGGCAGAATTAATTCTGGTTTTGGTATATGTTATTGATTCATATCCATTTTTTTCATATTATGCCTCCTTTTTTAAACAAATATATGTGTTAGTCAGATTTTGATGAATGGGTCCATCAGTCTTACCACTGCATCCCTTACATTTTGGCTAGGAATGGCATGCCTTAATGTATTCCACTGTAACTACAATGTGAATACCTTCCAACCAAAATATTAGTTTCCTTGCTTTTCCCAGAGTATATAAACGGAATCTAAAAACACTTAGTAGAGGTACTATCTTTTGGATGGAGAGATTTTACTGTAAATAAATCACGGTAAGATTAGATTTCCCCAAGGGATCTTTCCAATCCAACATACTACTTGTTAAGACCTTATTTGTACATTAGCCTTGTTAATAATTATGTCCTCATAGCCACATCCTTGATGGAGAGATGCATGGGAAAGCATGAGAAATTCTAAACTCAGATTTATCTATCTAAGGGAGATTGTTTAATGGGTTAATAAGATTATGTAAGGGGTTTGGAACAAAAAACCATACTTAAAGATATTAAGATTTAAAAACTAACTAATTTAAAATTAATTTTGAGCTAATGAAATTTTATATTGTGACTTTACTTAATCCATGAAGTTAAAAATCTGTTATTCTATTGTCATTATACATAATATATTCTCTAAAATATAAATATAGAAAATTATAAAGTACAAAATTAACAACCTCAAAATCTTATGTCCTAAAGATAACTACTATATGTACATACATTTTAAAAAATATACACACACAGGTAAGATCTAGAATAAGAAATGTTTTGGGCTGAGGTTGTGGCTCAGTGGTAGAGTGCTTGCCTAGCACGTGTGAGGTACTGGGTTCAACCCTAAGCATCACATAAAAATAAATAAACAAAATAAAGGTTTTATGTTCATCTACAAACTTAAAAAAATAAAGAATTGTTTTATTTGTGGTTCAAAATAGTCACATTTGTTACTAGCTCTTTAATTGGTTAGAAAGTTAATCATTTGGTAAAAAGAAAGATTTATTTTCAGATTCTAAGTGATAATGAGTTGTGTACCATAACAATTTAATACAATAGAAATGCTTTTAAACACCCTACAATGCTTAACTTAAAAAACTCATTAATTTTAAAAAGTCCAAAAAGCAAAAAATTCTAGTACTTAAAAAAAAAAAAAAAAGAATTTGCTTTTAACATCTTTTATATCAACAGAGTTTGGGGCCTAGCAGATTCTCCCTAAGTAAGAATGCACAGAATTTTGTGAGGTATGCTAAGGTATTGATGGTAGAAAGAGTCACCGATGAGGGTCATCCAGTTATATAGTGAATTGCCATTGAGCCATTCTGACTCCCTTTCTCTGTCTCCCTTATTTATGAAATGTTTGGCCAAGGTTTGAGGGACAACCTGTGACTTCAAATTAACAGGAAAAGAACTGAGCCATTGGAAAATCAAATCTTTGTCCCTGGCCTTTTTAACATTTTGGGGCTAAGCAATGATGCAAAATTGGCCACAAAAGAAACCATATTAAAAGTTTCCTATATACAATCCACTATTGTCTCCGGCTGAAACAATACACTCCAAGTGTTAAACTGAAAATCACTTAGTATAGCTCTGTTTATACTGGTGTGGGCAAGGCTTCCGCTCCAAAAATGACTGTACTGTATAAAATCTAAGTGAGCACTGGCACTGTGAGCCAGCATACTTAATCTTTTTTTTTTTCTTCATATTTTCTTTACTCATTAGTAGAAATGTGCAAGACATGATGGAGAGTACCTAAAAGCTGAGAGTCATGACCATTATCTCTTTTTAGTTTCCTGTCCTGGTGCTTCACAACACTTTACATCAAAGCAAATTTGGAAATAGGGAAAATGGATAAAATTTCTATTCTGGCCTGCCTCTTACTCCAAGGTTGAGAGGATTCTCAACTAGTTGAGAAGTTCTGCTCCAGGCCTGTTTCTTACTTTCTTCAAATAGTATCTTCTGTACATCGAGCCTTTTCAAGACTTACCACCAAAATCATTCACATGTTCTCTATCTCAACCACCTACCAGACTCCTTAAGGAATTTTACTTTCCCAGAGGAAATTATCAGGATGTGAGGGCAATCTGGCTGTGACAGCTGTCACCCCATTGATCGCCAGGGTTGATTCAGCTGCACTGGCTGGCTAGGCGGGTGTCCCCTTCCTCCCTCACTGCTCCTTGTGTGTCCCTCCAGAAGCTGCGTGCTCAGTCGAAGAGGACGACCTTCCCTATAGAGGATAGAGGAGGACAGTTCTTAGGTCAAGGGTAGAGTAGCTGCGCTCCCCTGCTAGAACCTCCAAACAAGCTCTCAAGGTCCAGAGGAAATTTCCAGACTGGCGAAACCTTGATCTCATCATTAGGAATGTTCTTTGCCTTCTGAAATCTCAAATTTGAAGCTACCCAGTATTTTTCTCAGCATCCTTGCTTTCTGCCTTTTTACTCCACATTCGACAATTGACTTTCTCCCTCGCCGCCGCCCCCCCTCTCCTAACTAGAGAGACAGTTCCTTCAAAACTTGCTCCTCTTAGCCAGGCATTGGTGGCACATGGCTGTAATCCCAGCTGTTGGGAAAGCGGAGGTTGGAGAACCACAAGTTTAAAGCCAGACTCAGCAATTTAGAGAGATCCTATCTCAAAATAAAAGACAAAAAAAAAAAAGGGCTGGGATATGGTTCAATGGTTAAGCACCACCTTGGTACCAGAGTTCAATCCATAAAACAAAAAACAAACAGAAAATTTGCTCCTCTTAAAAAGAAAAGTGTGCGAGAATCTAATGAAAATTGAAAGAAGTTCAGCAGAGTAGAAGAATGAGACCAATGGGAAGGAGCAGGGGAGAGAAATGGGATATACTGGGGATAATATGGGTCAAAGATATTGTTATATTGCATGCATGTATGAATATGCAATAACGAATCCCACCATTTTGTACAATTATAATGCACTCATAAACAATATGGAAGAAAACACTTGCACCTCTTTCTTCAATAGCAGTTATGAAAACCACTCCCAAAGTTGAGACTTGAAGCAATTTAAACTTTGCCTTCTTCCTTAATTACACATTCACTATTAGTATACAGACTTCCTGGGTCTGTTCTTACCTTGTTCCCATCCTTTCCTGCCTTTCCATTCTGTTTTTGTGCTTGCTTTAATTCCACCTTTCTCCCAGGATTCCTTAGTAAGCTTTAGAATGACACTGTGCCTTCTGTTTCTCTCTAGATTGCTAAATGTCTCTTTAAGTATTAAAATAGTTAATGCTTCCTTTCCATTCTATATTTTAAATATTAAATATTCATACTTATGAGTGGTTTATTTCTTTTGAGGATTAGGACTGTAAGATAAATTAACTTAATGTTGGAAAAATTTTAAGGACTGGCCATCTATACTTATATTAGATAAAACTGTAAAAAGTCATCATTACCAGGCCATCTTGTAATTAAAAGTTTCTGTTATTTTTGAAGTACTGCAAAAGGTTCCAAATCCATATATTAGATAATAAAATAGTAAAGCAAACATTTATATACCTAAGTATATAAGTACATATACTTATATATTTAGGTGGAATGTTTAAGTGGAATATTCTAAAAACTCTTCCTGTCAAATCAGTTTATCTTTGATCTCTTTCTTTTTTACTTGTTTTTTTGGGGGGGTATTGAACTCAGGGCCACATCCCCAGCCCTATTTTGTGTTTTATTTAGAGACAGGGTCTCACTGAATTGCTAAGTTGCCTTGCTAAATTGCTGAGGCTGGCTTTGAACTCATGATTCTCCTGCTTCAGCCTCCCGAGCTGCTGGGATTATAGGCATGTAACACACCCAGGACTCTTTCTTTTTTTCTACTCTCATGCTTTTCATGCATTGGTTTTGATGAAATGAAACTTAATGTGGTTTCTTTTGTGGCCAATGCATCATTGCTTAGCCCCAAAATGTTAAAAAGGCCAAGGACCGAGGTTTGATTTCCCAATGGCTCAGCTATTTTCCTGTTGATTTGAAGTCACAGGCTGTCCTTCAAACCTTGTCCAAACATTTCATAAATGAGAGAGACAGAGAAAGGGAGTCAGAATGCCTCAGTGGCAATTCACTATAAAACAAGTTAAGACACATATTCTACTGTAAAGGGTTAAAGAATTTCATCCTCTCTCTTGCACAAACAATTCAGTATTTATTTTATTTTCATCATGTGCTGCAAATTGTACCCTTATGATCCTCAACAGTTCTCCTTTCTTCGGATTTGCCTTAGTTCCTGAATCGACCAGGCAGTTATGACTCAGTAAACATTTTGTAAGTTCAAGATATCACAGAGGAAAAATACATTTAATACACTTAATCTACCTGATAGAACAGCTTACCAACATAGTATACTGTAGAGTATTGGTAGTTAACCCTTGTGATTGCATGCTCACTAGGAGCTATCTCTCTGCTGCTTGATGTCACCAGTCTGGGAAAAGGTCAAAATTCAAAATATGAATTATGTTTTCTACTGAATGCAAATCACTTTGGTGCTGCAATAGAGTTGAACCCCCATAAATCAGTGATTGTTTTTAATAGAAGTGTAAAAACTTTACTTAGTTCCCCTGACCCCAAACTCATGGTCTTCCTGTAGTCTTTTTTTTTTTTTTTTTTTTTTTTTTTTGTGGTGCTGGGGATTGAACCCAGGGCCTGTGCATGCAAGGTGAGCACTCTACCTACTGAGCTATATATCCAGTCTAAGGTCTTCTGAAGGCCATGAAAAGTGAATTATACAACCAGGAGCTTAGGGGAGACAAGAAAGCATTATATTTATTTGGAAGATTGTCATGTTTTATTTAGACATTCATTCATATTCTTTCTCTAATCTTTAAGCTGGATGCTTACTGAATTTACCAAGAGGCAGTGTACACAAAAAGAACATGATTGATGGACTGTGACCCTTCGCTCTACTTCTATCACTAGTTATGATTAATTTTAAATTGGTAAATTCTCTTATTTAGTTGTTATTTGTTCTTTTTAGATATGTAGGACAGCATAATGTATTTTGACATATTATACATAGATGGAGTATAACTTATTCTAATTAGGACCCATTCTTGTGATTGTATGATATGGAGTTACACTGGTGGTGTATTCATATATGAACACAGGAAATTATATCCGATTCATTCTGTCCTTCCTATTCCCTCCCCCTCTCCCTTCTCTTTATTCCCCTTTGTCTAATCCACTGAACTCTATTCTCCACCCCCCCCACCTTATTGTGTGCTAGCATCTGCATATCAGAGAGAATATTTGGCCTTCGGTTTTTTGGGATTGACTTATTTCACTTAGCATGATAAGCTCCAGATCCATCCATCCATCCATTTACTGGCAAATGCCATAATTTCATTTCTCTTTATGGCTGAGTAATATTCCATTGTGTGTATACACCACACTTTCTTTATTCATTCATCTGCTGAAGGGCTCCTAGGTTGGTTCCATAGCTTAGCTATTGTGAATTGAGCTGTTACAAACATTGATGTGGCTGTGTCTAAATTGGTAAGTTTCTTAATCTCCAAATTTGTTTCCTTGTGAGAAAAAAATATATACTTGATATTGTTCAAAGAAAGAATGAAATAAGATGATGTACATAAAATGTATTTTATGTACATCATCTTATATAAAATGTATTTTATGTACATCATCTTATTTCATTCTTTGAACAATATCAAGTATATATTGAAATTATGGCATTTGCCAATGAAAATATGGTGTGAGGCATGTATATAATGTTAAAATTTCCAGAATCCACATTTTAAAAAGGCAAAGTTGATTTTAATAATATAATATACTTAATTAAATATAAAATATAATTTCAGTATGTAATCAATATAAAAATTATTAGTATTTTTTTCATACTGTCTTTGAAACCCAGAATGCATCTTAAACTTCCAACATATCTCAGGTTGGGCGCTGTTATGGTTTGGATCTGTAATATCCCCCAAAGTATCATGTGTTGAAAGCTTGGTTCCCAGTGCAGCAATGTCAAAGAAGGGGATTTGGGGAAGTGATTGGATGGTGAGGGCTCTGACCTCATCAATATATCAAACTACTGATAGCTGAGGGACTACTGGGAGGCGGTGGAAATGTTAGGCAGTTAGAGCCTGATTGGAAGAAGTAGGTGACTGAGGCATGCTTTTCTGGACTATTGTGTTGTGTCGTCCCATTTCCCTAACCCCCCTTTCCCAGTAGCCAGGAGCTGAGCAGTTTTTCTCTCTCACTTCCTTCTGCCATGATGTTTTGCCTCACACCTCAGGTCCAAAGCACAGAGCCAGCCTACTATGAACGGAAACTTCTGAAACTATGAGCCAAAATAAATCCTCCACAGATTTTTTTTTCTCAGTTATTTATCATAGCAACAAAATTGACTAACACAGGTCCAAATTTCCGCAAGTAAAATGAATGTAGTCCTATCCAAAGTAGTGTTTAATAGAAATGTTATTCTGCCTGTTTTGAATTTTGAATTAATTAAAATTACATACAACAAAAAATTTCAGTGCCTCAGTCCCAGTACATCACAGTTCAACTGTTCAGTAGCCACATGCGGACTAGTAGCTACTGTTTTGGACAGAGTAGGTTTGAACCTTCTCTAAAATTTTGTTTATACTTCTAGGGGTTCACGGACTTCATGAGGTTTATTTTTGTTTTATATGCCCCTTTAACTAAGAATGGCCCTTTCACACTTTAAAAACAAATTTACCATGTAAAAGGTTCTACAGGTTCCTTTTCATATGTTCACTGAACAATATTCACGTTTGCTTATGAATAAATTCCTGAGGCTAAAGCAAGCAACTTTATGGAAGCAGGAGAGTGGGCTATTGATTTGGACTTGGAACAATAAGTTGCATCACTCTTTGGCCACTGCTTTCTATCACTGCGGTGTGATGATGGATTTAACTTCTTCGTATTTAGGCATTTTCAATTCCTGATAGGTAAATTTAGTGTTTGCACTTCTCAGAGTATGTATAAAGGTCAAAAAACCAGGCAATAGTCGCTGAACTTGCATAGACAGGGATTTATCCAAAACCCCTTTCTATTTTTAGCCAGAGTAACTGCTGGCCAATTTGTTTCCGGAGATAGAAATGTACCCAACTACAAAACCGACACGCGGAAGGCTAAACCTCCGCCAGGTACTGCGTGGAATCCCCTAAGACTACTCCCACCGAAATTCCATAAAGTTACTATTTTTCTGTTGCAGCTTCAGCCATCCACAGCAAGCCCCTGATCCTGGCTCTGCTACAACCTTCTCTGGGCGCACCAAGACTCAGCGCGGCTCCGGGGCGTGGTCGGGTGCGGAGGGGCGGGGCCGGCCCAGAGGCGGGGCCGGGGAGGGAGAGGGCGGAAGTTCCCCGCAGGCCTTGGGGAGGACGCGCGCACCGGGAGTCACTTGTCAGCGCTCTACTGAGGCGGAGGCATCGCGGTGCCGGTCCGGAGGTGAGTGGCCGTGGTGGTGCGCGAGCGTATCCGATTCCTCACAGGGAGCAAGGGAAAAGCTGCTGCCGCGCGCCACACGCGAGGAGGGAAGCCTATTTGAGAGGAGGAAGGGGCGCGCTTCGCACGCGGGTGGCTCCTCAGGTGCTTTCTGGGCGCAGATCGGCGGAGGTGGGCGAGCGTCAGGGAGGAAGGAGTGCGGGTGAAAGGGCAGCGGGAGCCTGGAGGGCAGCGGGAGCCTGGGCGTGAAGCTGGAGGGCGAGCCTGGAAGTCTTCGCGGCTCTGGCTGGCCGGGACAAGAGCACCGGAGACCGGGGCGCGGGAGCGGGCGCCCAGGGGCTCCAGGGCGCAGCCGCACCGACCCGACTGGCCGGCTCCCTGCGTTGCTGGGCACCGCCTTGACATCGGGTGCACTCCCGTCCAGCGCAGACCTCTCAGGGGTGTTGGGAGGCAGCGGGACCAAACGGTCTTTAATTTTTGTTTGCTCTCAGGCTACTGAGAATCATTTATTTCCACCTTAAGTATTCACAGTAGCGTAACCTGTTTGGGGAAAACTTCCGTGCGTCCAGAAATAAAACTGGCTTGGAAAACAAATCTGTCACGAACACCACATTTATTAATACTTGGCATATTTGATGGGGACTTTTGTAAGACTCTGCCTTCGGTACGTTTGACAATAAGTGGAAAGAGGAAGGGCGTATAGAACCGGTAAGAACTTGGAAAGAAAATTTGTGGCTGCGCAGGGCTGGGCAGGTTTAGGGTGTGAACGCCGGATCCTATCCCAAGTCCGCCTTCCTGACCGTGAGGACGTCTGAACCCGCCTGCCACGGAAACAGCCTGCTTGGGAGCCTTATTTGGCAAACGGGGTTAGGCGTGAACCTCAGCTGGAAAACTGTCTTGTCGACCGCTTTCATTCTGTTCCTGTAGCGTTAGTTCTTCAGCATTACCTCTATTATCAATAGTGTGTGGGGGGGAACCTCAAGATGTTTCTCTTTCATTTCAGGCCCCTCTTGTCACTCAGTAGTCCATCATGAGCTCTCTCCCCTCTCCCACCCACCATAGAAGTTGGGACACAAAGTGTGGGAAATACCAAGCTTCCCTTCTTAGTACCAAGCAAAGACTGTTTAGACTTTCCCTAAAAGAAAATCCAGAACTATACAGAAATTCCAACATTTTCTACGTGCTTGAAAACAGAATAGGCAGAATAGGCTGCTATTTCCTGTCTGCTTGGCATTCTACGAAGGGTTTTGGGCACTAATAACTGCATGAAGGAGACCTGGAAAAGGCCAATAAAAATATTGCCAATGCTTAGGGATCAGAATATTTTAAGCAAATGAATTCCAAGTGAAGCTAGCAGGAGAATCTGGAAAAGAAATGACACTGATTTTCTTGTGTGGCTGTGACCTTGCCAATGATAGAAATTTTCATAACAAATGGGAGAAGTCAGGAAGGAAATCCCCAAGTAAAGAGAAGTTAATTATATACATAGGTTGATACATACATGAAATACATTTTTCTTGTAGAGAAGACTGGGACCATAGGAAGTTTAGCCAAATTTTCATCTTTTTCCCTCTGTCACAGGTTAAAGGTTAAAAAAAAGAAGACAGAGGACAAAATAACAGTTGGATTTACGTAAATCTGATTTGTATTGTATGCCAACATCAAGACTTTTTATCTACTCATTTTAGGAAAATCTCTTTATAATGGGAAAGGAATTAAATTATGTGTAGTTTCTAATTAACTCCTAGCTATTCCCTTTTCACCTATGTGTAGAAATTTGACTTCTGCTGTGGCCTTTTGATTCTTTATTAGTGGTCTGCATATATACTTCAGTCCTGAAATAACATGTTATTGCCTGGTGGTTAATCCACTACCATGCCCGTGGAAATGCTCATGTATTTTCTAGGTAGATGCAGTACACATTATCCCTGAATGTTTTCTTTAAGAACCAGGCTTATTTTAAAGTATTGCCTCATTTTCCTTTTTTGAGAAGAAACCTGTTTATATATACCCACTGGTTTAAATATCTACATTTGCTAATATGAATTTGGTGTGACGGGATAGAAATTTTGAAAGGGTTAAAAAATGGAAGATATATTTTAAGACAGATAATAGAAGGTGATGATTTGACTTAACAGCTCAGATTTTCTAAGGAAGTGTGTATCTTAGCTTAAAAAAGTATTTTTTTTTTTTAAATTAGACCTCTGTTATATTTTTAAAAGAGAGACTTTTAATGTTTCTTTGTATTACATTAAAAATAATCTTCATTTCTCCTAGTATCTCCACCACAGTAACAACCGATAGGAAACTCCACGTTAGACTTTTTAAAACAAATAATTTTTAAAACAAATTATTTAAAGTAGAGTCATTATGAGCATACTTAAAGCAAAACAGAACAAAGAAGACACTAGTTCTTTCCTAACACTCAGATTCAATATCATACATTATAGTTAACCTTGTACTTCTATGTTTAATCAGAGTCTTATTTACTGGGTGGTAAATGCTTACTTTCTGCTTTGCCTGATGAGGTATGTGTATAAAACAAGAAGAAGGTTCTGACTAAAATATCAGCTATTATCATTGTCTATCTGAAGGAAAAATAAATATTACTTTAAGTATGGAAAGTACCATGCCTCTATAAGAGGGAATATAAGTTGTAGTTCTTAATTGGAGAGAATAGTTTTGTGCTATGAAAAGACAACTTGTCATTTTAAGTAATTCAGTATTTAGAAGACATGATTTGAATCTCCTGGTTTGAAGTCCTTTCATATGTTAGGATAACTTAGATTTTTAGGTCAGTGAAATTGAAGGCTCTTGTCAACCACAGGCAGAAAAAATGCATGAGGTAGAGGGAAGGAGAAAATCATTTTGAATTAATTCTGAAATAAAATCTTGTTCTGGGCTGGAGGTGTAGTGTAGTGGTAGAGTGCTTGCCTAACATGCCTGAGGCCCTGGGTTGGATCTGCTGGTGTGCTGGAGAGAGAGAGAGAGAGAGAGAGAGAGAGAGAGAGAGAGAGAGAGAGAGAGGGACAGAGACACACACACATACCTTGTTCTTATATACATTAATAAATTGTTGTACAATACATTGAATTAAAGTTTGTATACAAGAAGTCAGAAAAATGGATTGTAGCAAGTTATAAAACTGATCAAGTAGCTATAGAAATATTCAGGTATGGAATTTTTAGACTATAGAAATTGTCATGAGTTTAAATGTATGTCAATTAACTAATAGTATTTTTTTCTTTCTTTTCTTTTTTTTTTTTTTTTTTGGTACTGGTGGATTGAACCCAGGGGCACTTAACCTCTGAGCCACATCCCTAGCCCTTTTTTATATTTTATTTAGATTCAGTGTCTCTATGAGTTGCTTAGGGCCTCGCTAAGTTGTTGAGGCTGGCTTTGAACTGGTGATCCCTCTGCTCTGGCCTCCAGGACCACTGGAATTACAGTCATGCACCATGGTCCCTGGCAATTTTACTTTTTAAAAGGACTGAAATTAGTGAAGAACTTAATAGACTTATCCTCTATATTTCTTCACCTCCTCCCAAAAATACTGAACATAATTTAGTTGGCTTTTTATTAAATACATTTAGGTATGTAATAGGAATTTGAATAAACAGTTTTGTTAACCATCTAATTTTCTTTCACAGTTTCTTGCATTTTCTGGCCTTGGACTTTGAGCCATTAGAACCATGAGCAACTACAGTGTGTCCTTGGTTGGCCCAGCTCCTTGGGGTTTCCGGCTGCAAGGTGGCAAGGATTTCAACATGCCTCTGACAATCTCTAGTGTAAGCAAACTTTACAGATTTTATTACAGTTGTTCATTCAGTACTTAGTCCTGGAAACCCCAGGGCTGAGTTGTTGAATATCTCCATTGATTTCTACTATACTTATTATAATTGTTTGTGGGGTTTGTTCTCAGCAGATTTAGTTATCTAATAAAGACTGCTGGTGGGAAAGGGACTTAGCAAGGATAATTGATTTGGGTTTAGCTTATTTTCAGCTTTCCCCACATTAGCAAAAATAAAATGGAAAAGCATTTTGCTAGAGAGTAGATTCTTTTAAGTTTTTGAACTACATCAATTTGGGGAATTCTCTGGGCCTTAATTTCCTTCTATGTTACTTTATAAAGTCACCCTATTTTAGTGGTCCTTTCCATCTCCAAAAAATGTTTTATTAAAAACAATTGATCAAGATTGATTAAAATGACTATTTTTGGTATTATTTCCTTAGCTCACTTTCTGGTGGAGTGATAATCAACAATAAAATGTCCCAAAACTACTTACCTTTGAAAAGAAAATGAAAGGATTGGATCTCCAAGTAGTCAGCCTATGAATAATTGAGATTTTTGACCTCATTATAGATTTAGTTGAATGTATACTGTGTATGTGGGTACACACACACACACACACACACACACATACATTTATATATATATATATTTTTAATTTATTTTTAGTTATACAGGGACACAATATCTTTGTTTATTTATTTTTATGTGGTGCTGAGGATTGAACCCAGTGCCTCACATGTGTGAGGCAAGCACTCTGCCACTGAGCCACAACCCCAGCCCTATATTTTAAGAATACATTTTCATGATAATTTTGATACTGACGAAGGGAATAATTACAGCTTCCATTTATTGAGGCTTGACTGTGTAAAGCACTGTTTCACTCATCATCAGTAGGTAATTATTATTATTAATAACTTGTAAAACTTTCTTAACAGGGTATTTTTTGTGTTCCTAGATAAAAATTAATTTCATTTTTAAAATTTTGATTTATTATATATGACAACAGAATGCATTACAATTCATATTACACATATAGAGCACAATTTTTCATATCTCTGGTTGCACGCAAAGTAGAGTCACATTCTTCGTGTCTTCTTACATGTACTTATAAATTTAAAAATGTACATGTTAATGGGGTACTCTGTAATACTTTGATAATGTGTACATTGTGTAATGTTTAAATCAGTTGAAAAATATTTATCTCCTCAAACATTTATCTTTTCTTGATGAAACTTTCAAAATCCTTTCTTCTGATACATGTGAGTTTCTACTTTTCGTTTACTCAAATAATAGCTATGTACAGTTCCATATGTTGCTCTTTTCTTAACAATTTACCATGGAGAACTATCCTTATTAATATATAAGGAGGCTCTTTATTTTGGAAGCAACATTTACTTAATCATAATGCCTGAATGAAGGGCATTTATATTTCCAATATTACTATTACAGTATGCAGTGCTGTAGTGAATACCATGTAATATGTAATATTATATATAGGTCATTTTGATAAGTTGTGTCAATTTGCACCCCTATACCATGCATGAAAATACCTGTTCTGTTTTCCTTTTATTCCAGTCCTAATACTCCCAGAAAACTTTGAAGTTCTTGCAAAGTGCTATAAATGTATTATCTTATTTAATTTTATACCAGTCTGTGAAACACTGATACTATTTCCCACCATACAGCAGTGCTGTGAGCACCTGGCTGGTGTGGAAAAGTTGGCTTTCATGTAGTTATTCTCTGCTCCCTCCCCAATAATTCACTTTATCATTTTTTAAAAATATTTTTTAGTTATTGCTGCACCTTTATTTATTTATTTATTATTTATTTATTTATATGTGCTGAGGATTGAACTCAGTGCCTCAAACGTGCCAGGCAAGTGCTCTGCCACTAATTTACTTTATATTAAATTTAGTTAGGTTGTTTCTCTAACCAGATATTTAGAAGGTTATAATTTTATTTAATTATATGTATGTGTATATATGTATAAACATGTATATATACTCTGCATCTTACAGTATATATCCATACATATATGGATATATTTAAATGCAACTTGATTTTGAAAGATTAAAAATAAGTTGGGGTTGGGGTTGTGGCTCATCGGTAGAGTGCTTATCTAGCACGTGCAAGGCTCTGGGTTCGATTCTCAGCACAACATAAAAATAAATAAATAAAAGTAGTGTGTCCAGCTACAATTTAAAAATAACAAAAACTATACACACACACATATGTACACACACACACACATATATGTTTGTTACACCTATATATCCCTGTTAAAATATTACAAATTCCCTTTTACTGATCAAATTTTCATCATTTCTTGGCTGTGGATTCAAGTAGCTATTTTTAATGTATTACCAATTTCCCCTTGAATCTAATCAGATTTTATAAGAAAATATAAATCCAGCCTGCAGTTTTTTTTTCTTTTTTTTAAATTGCGGTGCTAGGGGTGGAACCCAGGGCTTCACGCATTGGGCAGGTGCTTTCTACCACTGAGCTAAGTTCCCAGTGCCAGCCTGCAAGTTTTAAGACTTGTGGTTGGGTGAAATTTTCAATGTAAAGTGTCCATATGAAAATGTGTGTTGTGACTTATTCCTGAGTGAGGCAGTGTTTTTCTTCTATTGAAGATCTATTATGAGGACAAAATATTGTCTGGTTTTGTTTTGTTAATATTATTTTATATTATTAGTATCATATTTTGATTGATTAAAGCTATTGCTCAGTTTAAAATACTTCAGTTTTTGTGGAAAAAAAAAAAAAGTCCCCAAACAAATTGACATCTGAATGAAACAAGGTTCATCATTACTTTATTGTTTGGTAATTGGTATATAAATAGTATATGTAAATTATGTGGTACCATGCCTTTAAAAAGTTTTATGTGCTTCAGTTCCCTGGCAGACAGTTTGAAGTACTAGCTCCATGTTGTGTTGCTGATACAACGGAACACTGTGTACATACACATAGGTGCCCTCCCCTGGCACAGAGAAATGCCTTCCTTGTGTAGACAGAGTGCTAATTAAAGGATTTTGAACATACTGATTAAAAGAGACTATGGTAACAAAGCTGCTGAGTTATTTCTGTTCTCTTACAAAAGTCTTTGCCATCCACTGTGACCTTTTTGGGCCTTGTGCAGTGGGGCATGCAATTCATTCTGGATTGGAGAGGATCAGAAGGGGAGGGGGAGGAGAGAAGGGAATGTTGGCTCAACCCTGCTGCTGGGCTGTTGGCCTTTCATTATAGTTATTTTTAACCCCTTGTGTGGTTTAGTTTAAACATGCTAGTAACATTGCCTGATGAAGATTTGTGCCTAGTAACTAATTTATATTGTGGTAACATTATTAATGTTATAAAATTTTTACTTACTCTCATTGTAATTAGTGCTCTGATTATACTTATTCAGCTTTATTATGTAAGATTATTGGGATATTTTTCAGTGGTCATCATGTTCTTTAATTGATGGTATCAAGAAGCAGTTAAAATTGAAACATGCCTTAAAACATGTAATTTAATGATTCCTTTATTTTAATGATGCATATGAAATTCTTAGCAGGGTTTGGCACACAGTATTCTCTCAATTGTTACCTTTTATAATAACATAAAATTAAAAGGAAAATTATTTAGTAACTTGTAACTTTAAATCCCTCATAGTTATATACTTTTTAATTTATAGTCTACTGAGATTAAAAAAGGAAAAAGTAAAAAGCCAGAAGTTTGTGCTTAGTTAGGAATCTGCATCTTTATTTTTAGAGTTCAAAAGTATATAATTTTTTCTTTGTTTAGATAATATTATGTTGAACTCTGGAGGGCCATTTACATTCTTTTTAACATTGGAGTGTCAAGTTGTGTTTTGAGATAAATAAGCCACTGGTGGTAACTTAAACAGTCTGTTTTTTTTTAGGTTTTATAGTACCAGCTTGTGAACATGTTGAATATGACTTGTTTCATGAAGAATAAAAACTATTAAATTTGAACACTTCAGTCAAGTTTGTTTATCCATCTGTATTGTATGAATTTTGTATGCTCTTTCGTAGGTGGATATCCAAGATTAGATTAGCAATTGCTGCTAACTTTTTAAAAAGAGCCTCAGATTCCAATAACTGTAGATCACATGTCATTGTCTTCAGTTTCTTATCCTTAAAATGGAGTGCTGGCTTACAGGAGTTAGCAGGCTGTCTTTTTATGACCCTGCATTTATGGGAATTGCCCTGAAGCCATGGAATGTGGGGATGGGTTTCATTGTAGCAGTGTGGGTTTGTTGGTCTTTGCCAATATATTTTATAAGAAGAAATAAGAGACTTGTTGCACAATTCAAGGCTATATTTTGGCAAGTTTTTTGGTGTTCCTCATGATAGAATTACAAGAATAATATTATATTTTTGAGTAATATCTTTTATGTTCAACATCCTTAAATTGAATACTCTGTTTTGTTTTCTTTTTAAATAATGCTATTAAAAGAAATAAATAAGTTTAATGAAGTTGCAAGATACAAGATCAATTTACAAAAATCAAGTTTATTTCTACATATCTGTCGTGTTTCATTTTCTTATATCTAACTTTAGAACTTTTTTCTTCACCATCAGTATTTGAATTTCTTAAAGAAGTTCTCCCAGTTCTTCCTAATGCATTTTAAACATTTCTTTAGCAGATAAGAATGAAGTCAGACTTTCTAATACTCAGATAATAATGACTTTAATTCCAAGAAGTTAGGGGATAAGCTTAGATAAAATTTTAGTTGGATTTTTTGAAAAACAGAATGAATTTACCATTGTTGAAGTATGGAGTCCAGTTGGGAATAGAACAGAGCGAGAGAGATTTGTGAAATATTGTGCTGTGAATTAGTTTATTCAGTAGTTATAGGAATACTTCCTAGAAGTCATTCAAGAAGATACAAAGGCCTGGGGAATGCAAAGGTTGGATAGTAAAGAAATAAGCACAATAGTACAATGTATAATGAAATGACAAAGACGCTGATAAGTATTTCTCAGTTTTAGTGGGCATAACTCGTGTATTTGTAGGGATTGACTTCCTTCAGAAGAAACTAATTGAACTGATGCTTTAAGGATGGAACTTGAATACCTTCAAGTCAGCATTTCCCTGTTACATTTTAGTGCATAGTGAAGATGAGGACTTTTCTTGCCATTGCTTGATTCCTAGTGAAACTGTGAATGTAGTTGAGTGATTCTCCAGACATGCCAGCTGCAGAGTTTCCCTCCTGAAGGAGGACAGAAAGACTTTCAGTCTTTCCAAGCTGAAATGGGAGAACTATCCTACCTTGAATAAATGGGCCCATTGTTAATTTTAAGCTGTTGAGTATTTTCTTTTACATTCCCTCCCAACTACCCTGTCATTATGCCAAGCTAGAAAGTTAATTTAGCTTATGTGACAACATAATGTATATTTCACATGTATATTCACTCTCTGCTTTTAAAATATTAATTGCCTTCTATGTGGGGTTCAGAGACCTGTTTTTTTTCCTTGTGGCAGTTTTGTATCTTTTGTAATCACAAATGTTAAGAATCTGGAGATAATTCTGAATGTACTTTCCTGATTTATTGTTAGTATGTAAATAAAAATCTTATCAGTATGTTTTTATTGCAAATCAGAGGTTTTAGGAAAAAAGGGACTTGCATGTTTGATTTTAATACAAATAGGGCGTTTGGGGAAGTTGTTTTTTTGGGAGGGAGGATACCAGGGATTGAAGTCAGGGGCACTCAATCACAGAGCCACATCCCAGCCCTATTTTGTATTTTATTTAGAGACAGGGTCTCACTGAGTTGCTTAGCACCTGGCTTTTGTTGAGACTGGCTTTGAATTTGTGATCCTTCTGCCTCACCTCCTGAGCCATTACAGATGTGCGCCACTATGCCTGGCAAAGTTAATTTTTAAGAGGACTTTTACTAGTAGGCAGGACTTTTGTATCTGATGGAGGAAACAATATTGTGGGGTTTGGGTAAAGTAAAAATGGCACTTTAGACCTAAGTAAGGGTTTTCGTGCAACCTGTTCACCTACTCATGATTTAAGTATAGTTTTACCTACTTAAATTGAGATTGTTGATTGAAGTCTGTGGACTGATTTTCAGTTATTTTTTAGAGCTTTTGAGGCAAAGAGCTTGTCTTTATGATAGTGGTTATTCAGGGTGCATGTGAATATACAGCTTACTGGTTGTTATTGTCCACAATACCCTGTTTGCAGTAGTTTTTACCCAGATTCCCATATCCTCAGGACCAGTCATGTTCTTTTCCTCTAATTAAAACTTCATGGAAGGGGCTGGGCTTGTGGCTCAGCAGTGGAGCGCTAGCCTTAGCACGTGTGAGGTGCTGAGTTCAATCCTCAGCATCACATAAAAATAAATAAGAAAAATAAAGGTATTGTGTCCAAATACAACTAAAAAATATATTAAAAAACTTATGGAAGAGTAGAAGCAAATATTGCTTTACCCAAAAAGGGGCTGTTCCTTTTGTGTCTTAAGGGATTGTTATGTTTCGGCTTAGGCCAGTGAGATTCTAGGCCTTTATTTCAGTTTCTGAGTTGCAAAACTATTGAGTGTGTATATAAAAATTGAAAAAACAAGACACTAGCATGTGAAATATCAATGTTGATGCATTTGTAAATAAATAACATAATGGAGATGAATAGAGTTCAGTTACTAAAGAGCAGTGGCTGTGGTATCCACTGATTCTTTAGATAGTCTAGGTGCAGAGCCACTTCTTAGCCCTGGTTAGAAGGCGGGTTTGATTATATAGTGTTAAAACTGAATTTCTCAAATCTTATATTTACTTCCCCCATGTCTTCCCTCACTTTTTATTTCCTGTTGGAAAAAGTGTGGTCAACTACCTTTTTGTAAATCTTAGATTTCTTTCATAGCCGTTGTTTTGTCACTCATTTTGTGTGATAGTTACTGGAGTAAAGTTCATCAGCCTTGTTGGCATTTAGTAGTCTGGGAGGGCAAAGCACTTGTAGCCAATGTCCCTGATAGGCCTAAATGAAAGAAAGTGAAATGAACTTGAAGTTAACCGGAGAGAATGAAAAATAGATGTCTGGAAAAAAGCAAGAGGCAATTTTTGAAAGGTCACAATGGAAACAAATTTGGTACTTAAAAATTCTGCATAATTCGTCATCCCTTTCTGCTTACAAGTTTAATTTATGTATTTCTTTAGATAATACTTTTGTAGAGTTCAAAATTCAAAAGATATGGTAGGGCATAGAGAGAAGAGCTTCTTGTTGCTCTGTCATTCATTTCTTTCAGTTTTACCAGTTTCTTGTGTGTACTTCCAGAGATAATTCATATAAATATATGTTAATAGGTATATATCTTCATTCCATTCTCAATACAAATACTAGTATCCTTTAAAACATATTTATTTTTTAGCATTTTCCTTTTTCTCTCTTAACCCAACAACAGTAAATATATCTTAATTTTTTTTTAATTAAAATTATTTAGCTCTCTTTTACCTCTTTATTTTATTTATTTATATGTGGTGCTGAGAATCGAACCCAGTGTCTCACACATGCTAGGCAAGCACTCTACCACTGAGCCACAATCTCAGGCATCTTTATTATTTTTTAATAGCTATATTGTGTTTGAATTTGTTATAATTTGCTTAACCAGTTCCTATTGATGAACAACTAGGTTCTTTCTAGACTTTTGTCTTCACTGATACTACAGTGTAAAACTTGTGCATACATGCATACAAGTTTGTGAGCTAAATTCCTAGAAATGGAATTGCTGAGTCAAAGTGTTGTGTACATTTGTCGTTTTGATTGATATTGTCAAATGTCTCTATAGAAATACTCCTGTCCACAATAGTACAACCTGTGCTGGCATGAATTTCAGCAGACTTTGATCTTTTCTAATCAGATGGGCCAATTTCCACCTGTCTCCCTTTTATAAGTTTAATTACAAGTATTCTACTAAGGATTCTTCAAGTTTCAAAGTGGTTCATTGTTTTCCATTTTTCAAAAGAATTATGAAATAAAGATGTGGTACCCTTTTTTAAATGATGCCACTAATTTCTTTTTCTTTTATTAAAAAATATTTATTTAGTTGTAGTTGGATATAATACCTTTATTTTATTTATTTATATGTGGTGTTGAGGATTGAACCTGGGGCCTTGTGCGTGCCAGAGGAGTGCTGTACTGCCGAGCCACAACCCTAGCCCAATGCCACTGATTTCTTATGGGTGCTAATTTTTTCTAAACCCTTCATCCAGAGATTTATTAATGGTTATCTTTTTCATTTGTTTCCTATTTCTAAACAGATTTCCTCTCTATGTTAGCATATTATTCCCAATGATATGACAAAGATATTTTTTTGTGTGTGAAGTAATAGTTTTTGGCATATAACTGTCATAGACCTTTTGAAAAATTAAGCAAGTCGCATTTAATAGATTCAAACTTGTTGCCTTTGGAATTTCTCCAATGGCCTAATATACTATCTGGTTTTTAATTCCACTCTTCCTTAGCTCCCTTTATATGATATGACTAGGAATCTGACCATTATGAGGTGTTTGGTACAGTTGTGGGACACAGTAAATTCACTCTTATGAGACTATGTTTTTATTATCAACATTTATTAGCTAGTAGAGCTCAACTGAAGTCACCTAGGTTTATAGAGTATTCCATTGCCCAGTGAGTCAGGCAATGTGAAAGGAAAGCCTACTAATGTGTGGCATAATATTATGACTTCATTTTTGCCAAGTTTAAGTAGCAGAGTGTATGTGCTGATAACCATGGTGACAAAAAAAGAGTAAAGATACCACGGATATTTGTATTTTATGTGGTAAAGATGGGGAAAGAAGGAATTTCCATTAATGTGTTGCTGTAAGTTTTTAAAAGTGATGAAAACAGTTTGGAACTAGGTAGAATTTGCACCACTTCTCTGAATTGTAAAGTGTTTTTCCCCAAGGTCCAAAAATTGATTTAATAATGGCCACCATACTTCATGATAATTGCCCTAGGTAAATCTTGTTTTTACCAAAAGAGGAAGTAGTTATTTTAATGGCATTAACAGTTGAAAACCATTCACCACTGATTAGATCCAGGAATTTAAGTGTTGTGATTGATTTCTGTTGGGGATATGTGCTCGTCAGCTTTCTGTCACTGTAACATATAACTGAGACATTACTATGAAGAAAAGGTTAATTTTGACTCACAGTTTCCAGATGTTTCAACCCCTGATTAGACAGACCTATTGGTTTTAGGCCTATAGTTGTGAGTACTTCATGGTGAGAGCACACAGCATTGCAAAACCATCCTGTTCATGACCTGGATGCAATAGAGAGGAGGAAAGGTGGGATCAGGGTCCTGGTAGCCCTTCAAGGGCATACCCTCAGAGACTGAGGACATCCTGGTAGGCCCCACCTCTTAAAGTTTCCTCCTCTTTCAACAGTGCCAAGATGGGGAAAAGTTTTCAGCACATGGGCCTTTGGAGGACATTTAAGATACAGACTATAGCAGGATCCAATTAAAATCCCACTATTTAAAGAATTATTTCTGAGATTTTAACTTACAGCTGTGGTAAAATTTAAAAAAAAAAATTATCAGGAGGAGATTACAGATAGGTTTCACAAATAATTTCTTCTTGGAAAAAGCTAGTGTAGGACAAATGTCCTTAAGAGATGTTCTAGAGAAAGAAGTCTGTAAAAATACCAGGAGTGTTACATAGTAATTTTCATGGTTTTGGCCATATCTCTATGCTACTGTCTTTCAGATATCCTACAACAATTTCTTTTGATCTTTTTATGCTAGGCCTTTATGTTTTGTTTACATGTAGCTCTTTCCATTTTCGAAGATTCTAGTAATTTAGTGCTCGATTCTCAAAGTGATACTTTGATATTGTAGCAGACAAGTGTGTTTCCAAAATCATGAATGGCTTATCTCTTCTTAGACTGGTTCCTTATCCTCAGGCCAGCATCTTGCCCAGGCAAGAATTTTAGAATCATACATTTAATATATTACTGCCTTATTTAAGAATTATAAGGATTTCTCATTATCTGTCAAAATATTGCTTAACTCCTCTGCCAGGCTGCACAGAAACGGACCTATTTAATGCAACCAACTTTATGATCTAGAATGCTACCTTTGAGCACTCAAGTCCTTGGTCTCATCATTGCTTGCACACTGACTGGTTTTGTTTCTTCTTGTCATCCCTAAAGCCCCACCTATTTTTCAAGGTACATTCATATGCCTGGTGTTCTTTCAAATGTTTGACTATTCCAGCTCACTTTAGTCTTCTTTCTTTCCTGTATAATAGTAGTAGTAGTAGTAGTAGTAGTAATAATCATAGAGTAGAAATAATAATAGTAATAATAAAAAATCTGCTAACATTTATTGAGCTCTTATTGTTTGGTTCTGTTCTAGATGTTTTACACAAGTTTGATTATTTAATCTTCATAATAACCCATAAGGAAGTATGGTTCTGAGTCTTTAATTTATAAATGAAGAAACTGAGGGACAGAGATTAAATAATAACTGGTTAGACTCAGGATTTGAAACCATTCAAAATACTCAGTTTGCACTCTATTTCCTTGAATAGACAACAGCCTTTACTTGGGACAGCCAAGGGCGTGCATGCACGCATGTTTATTTCTTAAAGAATAGATGCTATAGAATCAGAGACTTCTGTGTTTTGGGAATAACTGAGATCAGTAAGAAAATTTTATGACTTGGTTCTAGACTAATTATCTGAATTGTCAATGAGATGTTTTATATCTTGATTCTAGGACTTTTCGTTTGTCTTTGAATTTAGGATGTTTAGGGATTCTGTATTATATACTTAAATACAGTTTCTAGTTATTTCTTGTGTACCTGTTAGGTTCCATTTTGTAATTTGATGTTTGGGAATCATAAATAGCTTTTTTTGGTTGTTTTTATTATAGAGATGGTGATACTTAAATCATTTCAGCAAAAAGGTTAGAGCTAAATTACTTGGAATCTGAACTGTCATGGGCTTGTGACAGGTCATGTTTTCTCTAATCGATGGTCTCTTAGTTTTTCAGAGTGTAGTTGCCATAGGTCAAGTCTTTTTTGGAAATAAATGGCAATATAATACAAAACATTAGACTTTAGTTATGATATTTTAAACATCTCTGTGACAAAAGATACGGAGGACTTTGGAGTTGGCATGCTACTTACAATATTTGAATACTTTAGAATGTAACAATTCAGAAAGAATCTTTGGAATATCAGGTTTTGTTATATACCTTATGATTATGCTATAGTGGACACATTAAATATAAAAAAAAGTCTTAAGTATAGAGAGGTCAGTTCAAATTTTTGGTCTATTAAATTTGAAGTAGTATTTAAGTACATATAAATAAGGTATATACTTTGTTAAATCATGAGCCTTTTTCACCAGTTAGGAAACCTACTCTGAGTCTTTATTTTACCCAGATTACATTAGAATTCCAGCACATTATAAATAATCTCTGTTTAATGATAATAACAATAGACAAATGGGAAGCTGGGTTTTAATTATAATCTTTCCTTTTTGATTTGTTAATATATATGATTGATAGAATTAACTGATGAAACATTTTGATTTTCCTTGGTTTTAATCTTGGTTAGGGTTTTTCGAGGAAATGTCCCAGAAGTTAAATTATGTAAGAGCTACCTGTTTCCCAATGTACAGTCAGAATTTGTTTTCTGTATATTTGACACAATGGTTCTTCTCTTCTTTAGTGTCATGCACAGAAAACATGCAGGTTTGCACATTATAGCCTTTCAAAAAGCTGAATGAGTTTTTTTTCCCTTTGAGTCTTTTGGTTATTCTGTAGGCAGCCAATTCTTCAAATATTTGTCTCATGATGATTTCCTCATCACACCCTTAGCATTTATTTGCCTTTAAAAATAGTTCAATTTTTAAATGTCTCTTTATGTTAGGTCCCAGAACTGAGTCCAATACATGACATATATTAAGATCAATGCAGAAATGTTGTTATATAAATTATATATATAACATATATGTATATACATACAAATGTACACATATATATGTATGTTTGTGTGTGTATATATATACACACACACACACACACACGTATATAATAAAACTTGAGTTTGTGCAGCTGTATAGTGAGAAGGTTAAAAGCTGCTCTGAGCAATATCCTTGACAGAACTTTCACTGTTTTCTCTCTATATTTTTGTACTGTTTGAAAATTTTATGGTATCTTTGTTTTTTGTTTAAAAAGAGAGAAAACTAGACCTGACCTATCCTTTGTATGTGCTCCAACACAGACTTGTCCAGACATACATGGAGGTTGGTAGGTGTGTTTATGTGTGTGTTCATGAAGGATCAAAGAGACTCAGGATAAGAAATTCAAGAAAAAGATACCAAGGTATATTCAAGCTTAGTCTTACTATTATTGCTTTATGTTTTAGGAGAGGTGGGAAAATTGGTATAGCAGGTTATCCCCTTGGAATGGTTTTCTGGTACTGTCCTTCTCTTGAATGACTCATGTCAGAGCTCTGAGAAGAAGGCAGTAACGTATAGTTGCTGATTTTTTATTATGTATTGGGTCATATATATATTAAGTGGTATTTCTTTCCTTATTCTTTGCTTTGTTTTTTTCTTTGTAGTGAACCTAGGGCCTGCACATGCTGGGAAGGTGCTCTGCCACTGAGCTACATCTCCAGCTTTAGGGTGGTTGTTCATTTACTGACATAAGAGCACATGGAACATGATATAGAAATATGAAGGAACTTGGAAGTGGATGTACAGTTGGTCTTCCATAGCTGTGGATTCTGTATTTGTGGATTTAACCCTTTAAAAAATTGCATTTGTACTGAACATGCACAACCTTTTTTCTATCATTATTTCCTAAACAATACAACATAACAACTGTTTGCATTTATTAGATACTAGAAGTGCTCTAGAGATAATTTAAAGTATATAGGAAGATAGGCGTAGGCCAGTACTAGGCTACCATATTATATGAGGCATGTGGAGCTTTTGCTGATTTTGTTATTTATGAAGAGTCCTAAAACCATGGATACCCAGGGATGATTGTATATGTAACAGATCTAGGAAGAGAAAAGGCATATTTGTTGATCCTACAGCCTGTGTCAAGGTAGCAGGGAACTTCTAGACAAGGATTCATGAAATCCATTGAGAAGACACAGAAGTGACAGTGCTATACAGAATTTGCAATATCTGTGCTTGGGGATGGAGCCATTTATTCAATCAGTATCTTTATTGTGCATTGACCTTGTGATTGGTGCTGTTCTACGCACTGAAAATACAGAGAAAAATAAAACAAGGTTATGAACCTTATATTCTTGTAAGGGGGGACTGATAATTCACAAGTGAATAGGTGAAGCAATATAAGGTGATTTGCTGGAGTGTAATTGGGGGAAGGTAATGGGTGTCTGGGGGTACAAGTTTAACTTTAGATTGGCAATCCAGTCAGGCCCTTATGACTAAGGAGGAAGCATTAGCTGAAGAATAAGAACCAATCATGGGAAAGGACAGGGGAACCACATTGCAGGCAAAGAGAAAGCAAGTGTAATGGCCTTGAGATAGGAAGGAGCTCAAAAACTAGAAAGGAGACTAGTGTGGTGGGAATATAGTGAGCAAGGGTAAAAGTAAAGTGAGAGGAGGGAAAGGAGGAGGCATGTCTAGTGCCAGAATGAGAGAGAAGGAGGCTCCTGGTAACGACCAGAATAAGCCTGTGGATGAGAGTAGGGCAACTCCTGGGGATTTGAGATGGATTCTGATTCCTCTGGATTAGAGCTAAACCAGAAATAGTAGATTACTATTACTTTGATCTTACATGTCTATAGGCTGGTGTGTTTATTAATTATTATTATTATTTGTGGTACTGGGGATTGAACCCAGGGCTTTGCACTTGCTAAGCAAGCACTCTACCATAGAGCTACATTTCCAGCCTAGGCCAGTGTGGGGTTTTTTTTTTTAATTTTTTTTTTTTTAGTTGCTGATGGACATTTATTTATTTAATTATGTATTTGTGGTGCTGGGAATTGAACCCAGTTCCTCACACATGCTAGGCAAGTGCTCTACCACTGAGTGACAGCCCCAGGCCCTAGGCCAGTGTGTTTTACAAATTGCTTTTAATAAAAATTCCATGGAAGAATTTCAATTTTTTCAAGCAAAGGAATAATTGTATAGCCTTCCAACATAACTATTATTTATATTATTTATAGGTATAAAACATCCATGATATTTTTTCATTGTTATTTGCACACTGATTACATGTTTTCTATTTTGTATTCTTTAAAATTTTTATTTTAAGAACAGTTGTTTCCCAGATGGCTTCTGTTTTCATTTCCTTGTGATGTTATGACCTTTTCTACTTTAATAAAGAAATGTTGTGTACACATTCAAGAGTTGTTTACAGATTATGCTGGTAGCACATTTGTTAAGAGTTTGCCTCAGAGACAAAGTGAGTGTTAGGATGCTTTTCCTAGGGCAGGTCTGTTGAGCTGAAAAAATGTTTTAAAATGTGTCTGTTTTTAAAAAGAATGTTTGAGTTTACTGGCTAATACACCCAGTGCCAAGAGTTATGTTTTCTGACCTTTTATTATTTCTAGTGGAGGGTGTTAATAAGATTTAGTAGGTTTTCCATTTCTGAACTTTCAGGTAGATTATTTGATTGTGGTTAATATCTAATAAAAGAAGGCTGATTGATAGTTGATAATGTCAATAAATTCAGATTTTTATTCCTTAAGCACATTGTAATGGACAAAAGTATCATCAATATCATATGACTATATAGTTCTATAGTAGTAAATTATAATGTCTATTCTATGGAGTAGTAAATAATGTAACTTTGTACTTTATATTTAAGATCAGCTTTTTATAAATTCAGGGAAATAATAAATTTGTCTATGAGTTTTAGTGTATTTTTGCAAAATAATTCTTTATAAACCTACTTGTGAATTATCTGTGTTACATTAAATGTAAAATAATATGCTATATATAAAACATTACTTTTGTTTTTAGATGTCTTAATGATTTTATCTGAAGATTTAAAGTAATATAAGAGTAACTAATTTCTGGCCTTAAAAACAACCTTCAGGTACCTGTGATTTTATTTTATTTATTTTATTTTCTTAGTACTAGGGATTGAACAGGGGGAATTCTACTGCTGTGTTATCTCCCCAGTCCTTTTCAATTTTTAATTTTGAGACAGGGTCTTGCTTCGTTGCTCCAACTGGCCTTGAACTTGTGATCCTCCTATCGTTATTGGAAGTGTGCACCAGCATGTCTGGCAGCTAAGATTTTATAATGACTAATGGCCAAATGTCTGTGAATATTATATTATAAAGCTAACGTATGAGTGTTATAGTTTATACTGATTTTTTCACAGTGATCTTTAAGGATTTTTACTTTTTCCTAAACATTTCACATCAGAATTATATTTTTATCATACTGTGTTCTGTATACTGTTGAGTAGTTATAATGGGTGCCAGCTGTGGAGCAGAATGTGTGTATATGACACCTGACCTTGTGCAGCTATAAATTATTTAGCTGTGCCCCAGGCTCCTTACCTATCACATAGGGATACAAATTGTATTCATATCATCATATTTTTGAGATAATTAAATATAAATAAATTAACATGTAAAGTTCTTAGGACAGTATCAGACACTAGGTAAGCACTCATGAAGGTTGCATCATGATATTTACTAATAATTTTGATATTTCAAAATCCTTCATTTATTAAATTATAACATCTTTAAAATTCAATTCTGGTTTTCTTTTTTGAAGGATGCATTAGAAGTGCCCTTTTCAACACACACACACACACACGCAGGTGTGTGTACCTCCCCCGCTGCCCCACAAATGAACTACTTCATGAAGTATCTTTTTTATAGTACATGCATAATAAGTATTTGTTGAATAAGTGATCCATTGCCTTCTTCCATCTGTCGTGGTCTGGCAGAAACTCTCAAAGAGCTTTGAAAGAAGAGTTGGCACCATTAGTACCTCCAATTAGATATTCTTTCCACAGTGATTGCCATTCACTATAGTTTCGGTTTTTTATTCTTTTAAAGTAGCATAATACATTGTATTGCTGGTGAGAGGCAGTTGCTCCAGGAAATGGTTTTCTCCTCTAGAGAAGGATAAATTTGATAAGAGAACATATATAAGTGAACTGTAGACTAAACAAGTTAAGCAACCTATCTGCCATTTGTACTGTTGCTTTCCAGGGATGTTTGCAATATCAGTAGCCTTTGTATACAAGTCTTCATGCTCTTTATCTGCTGCTTCAGCCCCAGTCAACTGGACAGGGGATGTGTGCCTGACCCCAAAGTAGCCATTTATAGACAAAATTAGGAGATCTGTATGTGATCCCACTAGTTGAAAAACTATGAATTTTATGAAGTATGAAGTTTAACAAGGCTGAATTTTAGTTATGCAAATAAATGTAAATCCTTTTTTGTTCATTCATTGATTTATTTATTTACTCATTCTACAAATATTTATTGAATATTTGTAATATGCTAGATTTTTTCTGAACTGGAGATACGGCACAAATAAAAGTCTATGCCCTTTCAGTTCGTATTTTTCAACTGCTTGGAACGTTATCTTGTAAAGAGTCTGTGCAATATAAATGTAAGTGATTTTTATTATTATGGATTGTATGCTTACTAATATTTTTAAAATATAGTTCAGATGATTTTAGGTGTTTAGTCCAAGCCTCCACACATAATCTTTCTCCAGCTCTCTATCTCAGGAGAGATTGTACATGATATTGTTTTATGTCTGTTGGATGGAGATGGAGTGAGAAGGGGAGGATGGTAGAAAGGACGTTTTGGGTTTCAGAGACCTAGGTAAGATTACTATTTGCAGTTATCCTGGCTTTTCTGGCCATATTGCCTTTGGCATGTCTTGGGTGGCCTTTGACTATAGCTGATCTGAGTAGAGCCAGCCCTGCTATATCCTGGAATCGAGGGAATAGTTTTAAAGGTTTTCAACACATTGCTAGTAAAAGGCAATTTAAGTTAATGTAAATTAGTGAATTTTGGCATGAAGTCTAACTTGGAGATGTACTCTATAACCTTACTGGTTATTTTTGATTTGTGTGTCTAAGTATTCTTAAAGCATTAAAAGTGGACTATAACTTCGTTTTTTGGAAATGGCCTCTTCGAATTTTTTTTTTTTTTAAATGAAATTTGGAGGAAAAGAGTTAGGCTGTGGCTTTAGATTTTCATTTTAAAGTGGCTTTAAAGCATAGTTAGATATGGGTGACAAATAATTTAACATTTAAAAAAATTGACTTGAGATTATATATTTATAAAATTTATGTTAATATAGTCTTGGGGAATATTATGGTTTGGGTAAGTTTCCCCAAATATCTATATGTTAAGGTATTGGTCCTGAGCCCATTTCACTATTTGGAAATGGTGTACCTTTAAGAGGTGTAGGGGTTTAATTGGAGGTGTTTAGGTCATTGATAGCACCCTGAAGAGGATGATGGGACCTCTGCCCCTTCCTTTCTTGGCTCCCTGGACATAAGGCAAGTGGTTTTGCTCTGGCACACATTCACATCATTTGAAAAATATTTAATTTTGTGATTGCTGATTTTTATATTTATTTATATCACTTTTGATAGCAAGTCAGGCACATAAGTTAAAGGATGCTACTGTGATCAGTAGAATGTGGTTTAATGCGTTATTACAAGTATAGAGATCATGGTGAAAGTCAGGCTTTATTGAACTGTTAGGCTGTGAGCAGGAACATTAGACCACTGACTGAAATGTATAGGATCAGAGATTTCTAAAGACATTGGTGTCTTTTATTTTGAAATAAACATTCATTTAACATTTTCCTTAGTCAATTTCTTTCCTATTTTTGATTAGTCAAAATGGCCTGTTATGGGAAATTTATAAGCAGTTCTTTGTATATTGAACTGTTTTAAAGACAAACCATGTTGAGAAACTAAGCCATCTTTATATTGTTGTCCTATTAATATATAAATATACAAATATTGATAAACTATTCTAGTATTTGTGATGTTTTCACATTACAATCTGTTTATCTCTTTTTACCATATTGTCATAATTTTATATATTTGTCTTTGTTTTCATTCTGAGTTTTTAATCTTAGCTGAAATATACTGGCAAAAGTTGATGTGAGTGTAATTTTCAAGCTTCTGTGTTCCCCTCCTCTCTCGCCCCTGCTGTGCTGGGGATTGAACCCAGGGCCTCATGCATACTATAGACAAGTGCTTTACCACTGAGCTATTTTTCTAGCCTCTTTTACCACATTTTGATTTATTTTGCTCCTGGAAAATATCATTAGATTAAGGGGGAAAAGGAAAGGTTAAGGATTTAGAGGATGCTGTGATTAATGCTTATGGAATAGAGGTTCACTAAATCAGCAACCATCTTTTTATTTAATTTCTTTTAAAAAATGTGTTAAATTCTGTCTTCTGTATTTCCCATGATCACTTTTTTAAGTAATTGTGGGCTACAGAGGAGGGATGGAGATAGTTAGATAGATTATTTATTTATTTACTTTAGTGTTAAATGATTCCAGATCATGAGTAATTTATACATCTCTTTTTTCTGTGTTTTAATGTTATTGGGTCATGTGTGTGTCGTCCCCCCCCGCTTCCCCCACTGCCAAAGTAAGATATAGGAAGCATTATTTTGAATTATCTGCCTCTTCTCTTGAAACTTATCATTAAGATCTTGTTTTGGGAACTGAATAAGTTAGGGTCCTGTAAGGAAAATGGAAACAGTCTAGATATTTTAACCAGAAAATTTGGAGAAAATGGATTGGTAAAATAGGTTTTGATAGAGGAAAAAAGCCAAACGGTGTATTGGTAGAGCAGTCTAGAGATAAGCAATAGCAGAGAACCACTGCCATTTGTAGGACCAAGAGAGATGATAAGATGTGATATTACCAGAGCCTGGATTCTAGGACTCCTGGGAGGGGTGAAAACTGCAGAGAGGGCACCAGTCCAGAGCTGGGACCATGGAGCCATGGGCCAGTTGATAAGAGAGCATCGGTACAGACGATGCAGAAAGGGGAAGAAATAGCGAGATTGTTCGTCTATCCTTCAGGCCTCTGCCCTTGTGTCTAGTTAATGGGACCTATCCAGAATCAAGAAAGCAAAGGATCCTGGGGAGTGTTACACCCTCTTATACAGAGAGGGCAAAGGCAGGGAATGGGTCTGAGAGTAAAGAGGCATATGAGTAGCACAGGAAATATGAAAAATGCTGACTTTCTCCCTGTGGAAACTGATATTATTAGTATTTTTGTATTCTAAGATATTCCTCTTCCCCCTGTGCTCTGTATCCCTTGTATGTGAAGGAAATAATTATGATATATATATGATCTCAGTTTTCCTGAACCCTTTATGTTTAATAATATTAACCTTATTTGTATTTGCTGTATACAGTTTTAATAGTCTCTTTAAATTTTTATTATTGTTACATTTTTGGCTATACAAATTTTCATTTGTTGACATCTTTTCATTTTTTTAACAAAATATTTTTTTAAGAAGTCATTTCCATTGAGATATTCAATAAGTGTCCAGTCTTTTTTTCTAGGTTTTTGACACTTTTAAATTCAAATTCATCTGAAATTAGTTTTGATGTGGATTGATACATTATTTTATTGCTGGTTAAAATAGCTTATTTCAGTTCTGAAAATCTTGACTTTGTCTCCTTAAATTGCCTGATCTATGCTGGATATATTTAATTTGGTATTGGCTTGTTATAGTATTCCAAATAATATTCGAAGTGTCCTTTTTAATTCAAAGGTATTTTACCTTCTATTTTAAAAATAAAAGGTCTAGGATATCATGGTGTAATTTGGGTTAATGTGAAGATCTTTTGATATTAATTAACAGATAGCTATGCATTCAGTGTTGATATGTGTGTCTCTGTTAGTTGCTTTTTATGTGCCCCCAAAGACATGTTGGGATTTTCATTTTTTTTATTTAGTCAGTCTTGGGAAAGTATAAAGTGACTGTGTTGCATAGTAAATATCTAATAATGAGTTTTGGATTTGGTCTTTTGAAATCAGTTGCCACAATCATACTATTCTGTTAATTGTAGTATGGAGTATTGTCTAAATTTAGTAGACTTAGTAAAAGCCAAAGTGTCAAGGGAAAGGAAGGAAAGATTATTTAATTACTAACTCCTTATCTTTTTTCTTGATGAATTTATTCACTTGTTTGTAGCATTTTGAGAATTCTCAAATTATCTAAATACAGAAAGCATCAGTTTTTATTTTATTTGCTTCTAACACATAGTATATTTTGACAGAATGCATTTTTTAAAACTTGGATTGTGTGAGGGGGCTAATCGAGACAGAAGATTTTATATATATATATATATATATATATATGTATATATATATATATTTTAGAGAGAGAGAGAATTTTAATATTTTATTTTTTAGTTTTCGGTGAACACAATATCTTTGTATGTGGTGCTGAGGATCGAACCCGGGCTGCAGGCATGCCAGGAGAGCACGCTACCGCTTGAGCCACATCCCCAGCCCCAGAAAATATATTTTTAAATGCATTATTTATAAGAAGAACTAGTCTTTTGTATTTAGTTTCATATTAAGAGACCTGTTATCGAGACTACTACAGGAAGTCAAGCCCGGTGGCCCAGACTCACCCACACTAGCCTGCGTGGGACCCATGCTCACAGTAGGCCCAGGTTCATCCTTTCTGCCACTGGAGCCCAGCCTTCAACACAAGACCCCCTCTTCCAACCAGCAGACTACCACAGAAGGCCAGGCTGGGCCTAAATCCGCCCATACTAACTTGTGCAGGCCCCAGGTCCAGGGTAGGTCCGAATTCACTCCCCCACCACCAGCTTAAGCCTAACGCACTTGTATCTTGGGATATTTCAGTCACCACCATAGCCTTTTCCATACAATAGCCCCTAACCTTTTGACAAGGGACAGGGCCTAGAAGCAGTTGCATCTCAGAGCAGCAGGTATCCCAAAGAGAGTGTGAGGCCCACCCTTACAGCCCCATTTCTGTAAGACATTGTTTCTATCTTGGGGCACATCAACTAAATTATCTTGAGTTACCTCAGCTATTGCTGCTACCACCTTTAGATGCATTAGCATACATTTAGGGACACCAGCAGGGTCTGGAAGCCTAACATCAAGGTGAGGTACAGACAATCTGCATGGGTACTACAAGAATATAGGGTAGAAACTGTGATATCTCAGACCTATGCTGCAAGAAAGGAAGACACATAGACAACATGAAAAAACAAGGGAGGAAAGTGCCCCAAACAAACCAGGATACTATAATAACGGAACCCATGGAGTGAAGTTGATGAAATGTCAGAGAAAGAGTTCAGAAGGTTCATAATTAAAATGATCTGTGAATTAAAGAATGACCTAAATGAGCAAATACAGACAAAATTAATCACTCCAACAAAGAGATAAGAGCAAATATAGTTAGCAAAAGATTACTTCAAGAGAGAGAGACTCTGAAAAAAAAAATCCTTGAAATGAAGAATACAACAAATCAAATAAAAAACTCAATAGAAGCATAACCAACAGACTAGATCAATTGGAAGAAAGAATGTCAGATAATGAACACGAAGTATACAATCTGGAAAATAAAGTTGATCACACAGTGAAGATAGTAAGAAACCATGAACAGAACATCTAGGAATTATGGGACACCATCAAAAGACCAAATCTAAGAGTTATTGGGATAGAGGAAGGCACAGAGTTTCAAAACAAAGGAATGCACAATCTCTTTAATGAGATATCAGAAAATTTCCCAAGCATGAAAAATAAATTGGAAAACCAAATACAAGAAGCTTACAAGACACCAAATGTACAAAATTAGAACAGATCTACACCAACGCACATTAAAATGAAAATGCCTAGCATGCAGAATAAGGATAGAATATTAAAAGCCGCAAGAGAGAGAAATCAGATTACATATAGAAGGAGACCAGTTCGTATCTCAGCAGATTTTTCAACCCAGACCCTCAAAGCCAGGAGATCGTGGAACAACATATACCAATCTCTGAAAGAAAATGGATGCCAACCAAGAATCTTATATTCCACAAAACTAAGCTTTAGATTTGATGATGAAATAAATACCTTCCATGATAAACAAAAGTTAAAAGAATTTGCAATAAGAAAGCCTGTACTACAGAACATCCTCAGCAAAATATTCCACGAAGAGGAAATGAAAAACAATGATGAAAATCAGCAGAGGGAGGTATTACACTAAAGGAAAATCTAATCAGAGGAAAAAACAAGTCACATTAAATACCAAAAATAAATAAAAATGGCTGGGAATAAAAATCTTGTCTCAATAATAACTTTGAATCTTTTTTTTTTTAATTTTTTATTGTTGGCTGTTCAAAACATTACATAGTTCTTGATATATCATATTTCACAATTTGATTCAAGTGGGTTATGAGCTCCCATTTTTACCCCATATACAGATTGCAGAATCACATCAGTTACACATCCATTGATTTACATATTGCCATACTAGTGTCTGTTGTATTCTGGTGCCTTTCCTATCCTCTACTATCCCCCCTCCCCTCCCCTCCCCTCCCCTCCCCTCCCCTCCCCTCTTCTCTCTCTGCTCCCTCTACTGACATTCGTTTGTCCCCCTTATATTATTTTTCCCCTTCCCCTCACTTCCTCTTGTATGTACTTTTGTATAACTCTGAGGGTCTCCTTCCATTTCCATGCAATTTCCCTTCTCTCTCCCTTTCCCTCCCACCTCTCATCCCTGTTTAATGTTAATCTTCTTCTCATGCTCTTCGACCCTACTCTGTTCTTAGTTACTCTCCTTATATCAAAGAAGACATTTGGCATTTGTTTTTTAGGGATTGGCTAGCTTCACTTAGCATAATCTGCTCTAATGCCATCCATTTCCCTGTAAATTCTATGATTTTGTCATTTTTTAATGCAGAGTAATACTCCATTGTGTATAAATGCCACATTTTTTTTATCCATTCATCCATTGAAGGGCATCTAGGTTGGTTCCACAGTCTAGCTATTGTAAATTGTGCTGCTATGAACATCGATGTAGCAGTGTCCCTGTAGCATGCTCTTTTTAGGTCTTTAGGGAATAGACCGAGAAGGGGAATAGCTGGGTCAAATGGAGGCTCCATTCCCGGCTTTCCAAGAAATCTCCATACTGCTTTCCAAATTGGCTGCACCAATTTTCAGTCCCACCAGCAATGTACAAGTGTACCCTTTTCCCCACATCCTCGCCAGCACTTGTTGTTGTTTGACTTCATAATGGCTGCCAATCTAACTGGAGTGAGATGGTATCTTAGGGTGGTTTTGATTTGCATTTCTCTGACTGCTAGAGATGGTGAGCATTTTTTCATGTACTTGTTGATTGATTGTATGTCCTCCTCTGAGAAGTGTCTGTTCAGGTCCTTGGCCCATTTGTTGATTGGGTTGTTTGTTCTCTTATTGTCTAGTTTTTTGAGTTCTTTGTATACTCTGGATATTAGGGCTCTATCTGAAGTGTGAGGAGTAAAAATTTGTTCCCAGGATGTAGGCTCTCTATTTACCTCTCTTATTGTATCTTTTGCTGAGAAAAAACTTTTTAGTTTGAGTAAGTCCCATTTGTTGATTCTAGTTATTAACTTTTGTGCTATGGGTGTCCTATTGAGGAATTTGGAGCCCGACCCCACAGTATGTAGATCATAGCCAACTTTTTCTTCTATCAGACGGCGTGTCTCTGATTTGATATCAAGCTCCTTGATCCATTTTGAATTCACTTTTGTGCATGGCGAGAGAAAGGGATTCAGTTTCATTTTGTTGCATATGGATTTCCAGTTTTTCAGCACCATTTGTTGAAGATGCTATCCTTCCTCCATTGCATGCTTTTAGCCCCTTTATCAAATATAAGGTAGTTGTAGTTTTGTGGATTGGTTTCTGTGTCCTCTATTCTGTACCATTGGTCCACCCGCCTGTTTTGGTACCAGTACCATGCTGTTTTTGTTACTATTGCTCTGTAGTATAGTTTGAAGTCTGGTATCGCTATACCGCCTGATTCACACTTCCTGCTTAGCATTGTTTTTGCTATTCTGGGTCTTTTATTTTTCCATATGAATTTCATGATTGCTTTCTCTATTTCTACAAGAAATGCCGTTGGGATTTTGATTGGCATTGCATTAAACCTATAGAGAACTTTTGGTAATATCGCCATTTTGATGATGTTAGTTCTGCCTATCCATGAACAGGGTATATTTTTCCATCTTCTAAGATCTTCTTCTATTTCTCTCTTTAGGGTTCTGTAGTTTTCATTGTATAAGTCTTTCACCTCTTTTGTTAGGTTGATTCCCAAGTATTTTATTTTTTTTGAAGATATTGTGAATGGAGTGGTTGTCCTCATTTCCATTTCAGAGGATCTGTCGCTGATATACAGGAATGCCTTGATTTATGCGTGTTGATTTTATATCCTGCCACTTTGCTGAATTCATTTATTAGCTCTAATAGTTTCTTTGTAGACCCTTTTGGGTCTGCTAGGTATAGAATCATGTCATCTGCAAATAGTGATAATTTAAGTTCTTCTTTTCCTATTTTGATGCCTTTAATTTCTTTCGTCTGTCTAATTGCTCTGGCCAGTGTTTCGAGAACTATGTTGAACAGAAGTGGTGAGAGAGGGCATCCCTGTCTTGTTCCAGATTTTAGAGGGAATGCCTTCAATTTTTCTCCATTCAGAATGATGCTAGCCTGAGGCTTAGCATAGATTGCTTTTACAATATTGAGGTATGTTCCTGTTATCCCTAGTTTTTCTAGAGTTTTGAACATAAAGGGATGCTGTACTTTGTCGAATGCTTTTTCCGCATCTATGGAGATGATCATATGGTTCTTATTTTTAAGTCTATTGATGTGGTGAATAACATTTATTGATTTCCGTATATTGAACCATCCTTGCATCCCAGGGATGAATCCTACTTGATCATGGTGCACAATTTTTTTGATATGTTTTTGTATCCGAGTGGCCAGAATTTTATTGAGGATTTTTGCATCTAGGTTCATTAGAGATATTGGTCTGTAGTTTTCTTTCTTTGAAGTGTCTTTGTCTGGTTTAGGTATCAGGGTGATGTTGGCCTCGTAGAATGAATTTGGAAGTTCTCCCTCTTTTTCTATTTCCTGAAGTAGCTTGAAAAGTATTGGTATTAGTTCCTCTTTAAAGGTTTTGTAAAACTCTGCTGTATACCCATCCGGTCCTGGGCTTTTCTTAGTTGGTAGTCTTTTGATGGTTTCTTCTAATTCCTCAATTGATATTGGTCTGTTTAGGTTGTCTATATCCTCCTGACTCAATCTGGGCAGATCATATGACTTAAGAAATTTATCGATGCCTTCACTATCTTCTAATTTATTGGAGTATAAGGATTCAAAATAATTTTTGATTATCTTCTGTATTTCTGAAGTGTCTGTTGTGATATTGCCTCTTTCATCCCGTATGTTAGTAATTTGAGTTCTCTCTCTTCTTCTCTTCGCTAGCATGGCTAAGGGTCTGTCGATTTTGTTTATTTTTTCAAAGAACCAACTTTTAGTTTTGTCAATTTTTTCAATTGTTTCTTTTGTTTCGATTTCATTAATTTCAGCTCTGATTTTAATTATTTCTTGCCTTCTACTTCTTTTGCTGTTGTTTTGCTCTTCTTTTTCTAGGATTTTGAGATGAAGTATGAGATCATTTATTTGTTGGTTTTTTCTTTTTTTAAGGAATGAACTCCAAGCAATGAATTTTCCTCTTAGAACTGCTTTCAATGTGTCCCATAGATTCCGATATGTTGTGTCTGTGTTCTCATTAATCTCTAAGAATTTTTTAATTTCTTCCTTGATGTCCTCTATAACCCATTGATCATTCAGTAACCTATTGTTCATTCTCCAAGTGATGTATTCTTTTTCCTTCCTTCTTTTATCGTTGATTTTCAGTTCCATTCCATTATGATCAGATAGGATGCATGGTATTATCTCTACTCCTTTATATTGTTTAAGAGTTTCCCTGTGACATAATATATGATCTATTTTTGAGAAGGATCCATGTGCTGCTGAGAAAAAAGTGTAACTGCTTGATGTTGGGTGGTATATTCTATATATGTCAATTAAGTCTAGGTTATTAATTGTGTTATTGAGTTCTATAGTTTCCTTATTCAACTTTTGTTTGGAAGATCTGTCCAGTGGTGATAGAGGTGTGTTGAAGCCTCCCATGATTATTGTATGGTAGTCTATTAGACTCTTGAACTTGAGAAGAGTTTGTTTGATGAACATAGCTGCACCATTGTTTGGGGCATATATATTTATGATTGTTATGTCTTGTTGGTGTATGGTTCCCTTGAGCAGTATGTAGTGTCCCTCTTTATCCCTTTTGATTAACTTTGGCTTGAAATCTATTTTATTTGATATGAGTATGGATACTCCTGCTTGTTTCCGAAGTCCATATGAGTGATATGATTTTTCCCAACCTTTCACCTTCAGCCTATGTATGTCTTTTCCTATCAAATGCGTCTCCTGTAGGCAGCATATTGTTGGGTCTTGTTTTGTGATCCATTCTACTAGCCTGTGTCTCTTGATTGGTGAGTTTAAGCCATTAACATTTAGGGTTATTATTGAGATATGGGTTGTTCTTCCAGCCATATTTGTTTATTTATGTTACTAAACATGGTTTGTTTTCCTCTTTGATTATTTACCCCCCTTTAGTGTCCTACCTCCCACTGTTGGTTTTCATTGTTATTTTCCATTTCCTCTTCCTGTAATGTTTTGCCAAGGATGTTTTGAAGAGATGGTTTTCTAGCTGCAAATTCTTTTAACTTTTGTTTATCGTGGAAGGTTTTAATTTCATCTTCCATCCTGAAGCTTAATTTCGCTGGAAACACAATTCTTGGTTGGAACCCATTTTCTTTCAGTGTTTGAAATATGTTATTCCAGGATCTTCTAGCTTTCAGAGTCTGTGTTGAAAGATCAGCTGTTATCCTGATTGGCTTACCCCTAAATGTGATCTGCTTCCTTTCTCTTGTAGCTTTTAAAATTCTCTCCTTATTCTGTATGTTGGGCATCTTCATTATAATGTGTCTAGGTGTGGGTCTCTTATGATTTTGCACATTCGGCGTCCTGTAGGCTTCTAGGATTTGGGGTTCTGTCTCATTCTTCAAGTCTGGGAAGTTTTCTCGTATTATTTCATTGAATAGATTGCTCATTCCTTTGGTTTGAAACTCTGTCCCTTCCTGTATCCCAATGACTCTTAAATTTGGTCTCTTGATGTTATCCCATATTTCTTGGATGTTCTGCTCATGGTTTCTTAACAGTCTTGCTGAGCTGTCTATGTTCTTTTCAAGTTGAAATACTTTATCTTCATTGTCTGATGTTCTGTCTTCTAAGTGTTCTACTCTGCTGGTAGTATTCTCAATTGAGTTTTTAAGTTGGCTTATTGCTTCCTGCATTTCTAGGATTTCTGTTTGTTTGTTTTTTATAACCTCTATTTCCCTGTATAGTTGATCTTTTGCTTCTTGGATTTGTTTATGTAATTCATTGTTAAAGTGATCTTTCATTGTCTGATTTTGCTGTCTGATGTCTATCTTGAGACTCCAGATCATCTGAAGCATGTATATCCTGAATTCTTTATCTGACATTCCATCTGCTGCAGCTATTACCTCTTCTAACGTTGAGTTTTCCTGCAATGCTTGTGGTCCTTTCTTTCCTTGTCTCTTCATACTGTTCGCGTTCCTTTCTACTTGGTGAAACTGTTGTGCTATTGAATTTTCCCTCTATATATTTATATTGGTCTTGTATAGTTGCAAAGTCTCCCTCGCAGGCGCGGGCGGCGGCTCTGCCCCTCCTCCAATTGGGGCAATGTGCCTACCACGCCGGCAGGCTGCTGGGCCTGCTCTGCTGGTCGGTAGCAGGTCCGCCTATCTTGCAGGCGCGGGCGGCGGCTCTGTCCTTCTGCGGGCCGCTAGGCTTGTTCTGTCGGTGGTCGCAGTTCTGTCTACTTTGCAGGCGCAGGCAGCGGCACTGCCCCTCTGCAGGCCTCTGGGGCTGTACTGCCAGTGGGTCGCAGGTCCGCCTACCTTGCAGGCGCGGGGGGGGGGCGGCTCTACCCTTCCTCAGGCCACTGGGCCTGTTCTGTCTCTCGGTTGCAGGTCTGGCCTGTTCTGATGGTGGTCACAGTTCCGTCTACCTTGCAGGCGCGGGGGGGGAGGGGGCGGCTCTGCCTGTCAGCAGGCCGCTGCTCCTCTTCTGCCGGTGGGTCGCAGGCCCGCCTACCTTGCAGGAGTGATTGGAAGCTCTGTCCCACCGCGGGCCACTGGGCCTTTTCTGTCGGTGGTCACCGTTCCACCTACCTGGCAGGCGCGGGGGGTGGGGGGCGGCTCTGCCCCTCAGCAGGCCGCTGGGCCTGCTCTGTGCGTGGTCACAGTTCCCTCTACCTTGCCAGCGCAGGTGGAGGGGGCGGCTCTGCCTCTCAGCAGGCCGCTGCTCCTCTTCTGCTGGTGGGTCGCAGGCCAGCCTACCTTGCAGGAGTGATTGGAAGCTCTGTCCCGCCACGGGCCACTGGGCCTTTTCTGTCGGTGGTCACAGCTCCCCTACCTGGCAGGCGCAGGGGGTGTGGGGCGGCTCTGCCCCTCAGCAGGATAACTTTGAATCTTAATGGCCCAAACTTACCAGTCAAAAGACAGACTAGCATATTGGATAAAATAAAATTAAAAAAAAAAAGACCCAATAATATGCTGCCTCTGAGAGACTCATCTCATAGGAAAAGACATCCACAGACTGAAGGTGAAGGGTTGGGAAAAATCATACCACTCACATGGACTATGGAATCAAGCAGGGGTTTCCCTCTGCATATCAAATAAAGTAGACTTCAAGCTAAAGTCAATCAAAAAGGATAAAGAAGGACACTACATACTGATCAAGGGAACCATACACCAACAAGATTTACAATTATAAATATATGTGCCTCAAACAATGGAGCATCTACATTCATCAAACTCTTCTCAAGTTCAAGCGTCAAATAGACCACAACACAATCATTTTGGATGACTTTAAAACACCTCTTTTATCACTAGACAGATCTTACAAACAAAAGCTGAACAAAGAAACTATAGAACTCAATAATACTATCAATCAATTAGACTTAAATGACATATATAGAATATTTCATCCTTCAACAAGAGAATACACTTTCTTCTCAACAGCACATGGATCCTTCTCTAAAATAGACCATATATTATGCTACAAAGCAACTCTTAGCAAATGTAAAAAATTGGAGATACTGCCCTGCATTCTATCAGATCACAATGGAATGATTAAAATAAGAAATAAAAAGCTACTCCAACACCTGGAGACTAAATAATATGCTACTGAGTGAACAATGGGTTGCAGAAGACATCAAAGAGGAGATTGAAAAATTTTTAGAGGTGAACGAGAACACAGATACAACATGAACACAGATACAACATATCGAAATCTCTAGGACACTATGAAAGTAGTTCTAAGAGGAAAGTTCATTGCATGGCGTTCATTCCTTAAAAGACAAAAAAAGTCAACAAATAAATTACTTAACATTACATCTCAGAGCGCTAGAAAAAGAACAAATCAACACCAAAAGCAGTAGAAGATAGGAAATAATTAAAATCAGAGCTGAAATCAATGAATTCGAAACAAAAGAAACAGTTGGAAAAAGTTGACAGAACAAAAAGTTGGTTCATACTCTGGGATTGGCTTATAAATTTCTTAAATGCATGTTAATCTGTAGATTCCTATTCCATAGCTCTTTATTTCTTATAATTTTTGTGTTAAAAAACTGGGTCAAATTTCCTATAAATTTTTTTGGAGGGATAGCTTTATTATAGAAAAGTAGAGATGATTGAACATCAGTGTTTTGTTATTTTTTTAATCATTCACATTTACAGAATCAGGGATTTGATATTTATCTTCAGTATATAACTATGAAGATAAAACTCTCATCCATGCACTAAAATCATCTTGAATACCACGTTAGGAAATTCTGCTTTAATAGTCATGCCTCTTCTCATTGCTTTCACTCTCCTCTTGTGTTGAAATCTGATCAGTTACCCCAGGAGGGATCAATTTGAAACCTTAGATACATTTCCTGCATGTCTTCAGAAACAAGGTACATTCTGTGCAAAGTATGGCTTTACTAGCACACTGTTGGGAGATGTGTTTCCAATCTAAGATCATGGTCTACCAAGCTCAGCATTTTTATCTATCAGGTTCAAATTCCATTACATGTAACATGTCATTTTACAGGAATAACAACAGGAACCTGCTTTTGGATTGTCATTGAACTCTGAAGTTTATTAATGATAAATGGAGTTAAGTGATGACTGAAAACATTTTTCATTCTGTGGAGTTAGTTTTTAGGGAAAGTTAATAGTGAAGATAACACAATTTAAAAGAAAGTAGTGATTTTACAAAGTCTTCTAAAATATGTGAGGATAGCATTTCAATTAAGTAATTTTTTTGAGATGGGAAATTTGGAGGGAAGTAGAATTTCTTAACTTACTTTGTATAGGTTGTTATTTTTAACTGTTATATGTATGTATTATCCATGTTTACATATGAAAATAAACATATTGTAAATCACTTAACAAAGCTGTCATGTTATTTTATAAGGAATGATCATCCTTATTTTACAAACTAGGAAGCTTAGGGATGCTGGAAAAATCATGTGACTTGTCCATGAATATAGAACATGGACGAGACATGTTGGAAGAGACACTGGGAATCATGTAGAGACTTACCATAGTAAGAGGGCACTGGATTTGAAGTTAGATGTTGTAAACGTAGTGCTCTTTCCTTGCTGAGCTTTATAAGTTTAGACAGTTTATTTCAAAGCTCTGAACTTTACTTATTCTTGTGTATTTTGGATGACTTTAAAACACCTCTTTTATCACTAGACAGATCTTACAAACAAAAGCTGAAGAAAGAAACTATAGAACTCAATAATACTATCAATAAATTAGACTTAACTGACATATATAGAATATTTCATCCTTCAACAAGAGAATACACTTTCTTCTCAACAGCACATGGATCCTTCTCTAAAATAGACCATATATTATGCTACAAAGCAACTCTTAGCAAATGTAAAAAATTGGAGATACTGCCCTGCATTCTATCAGATCACAATGGAATGATTAAAATAAGAAATAAAAATAGACCTTTCTTGAGAATTAAATTAGATAATGGATTAGTGAAAACTATAAAAGATTTTCAGAAGTTTAATACACAAATTCTGTGAGTTCATATTAATGTTGTTTTGTCCATCCTAGTGATCTTTTAATAGATGCTTGAAATAAGAATTATGTTTTTAAAAAGTTTTCATGAAACTGTCATAAAACAGTATCTGGAAGTCATTCCTCTGTGTTTTTGAACACAGTGTAGTTTTTATGCAGTTTCTTTTGCTGAGAAATAAGTGTACATTTTATCCATTTGGTGAACTTTGATAAATTCTGGGGATACAAAAATCAATAAGGTATATTTCATTTCCTTAAAGAAATACATATTACAGTCATATTGGGGAGATAAACTTTTAAAAATGTATTTCAGCAGAGCGTGGAAATGCTACAATGAAGGATAGAACAGGACTGTGAGATTTGAGTAAAAAAGCAGTCATAATTGTTTGACATCTATAAAATGAAGTCTGTATTCCTAATAGTTATTTAGACATGGGGAACCCTCATATAGGATGTGTGGGTTTTAAATTGTCAAGATGGCTTTGTTGAAACCTTTTGTGATTAGTCATATGATTAGATAAAAGGGAGTTTAGTTTAGAGTTAATTGGAAATCCCTCCTCTGTGTGTGTGTGTGTGTGTGTGTAAGTGCTATTAAGAGAGGGGGTGTCATGAAGAAGGAAAGGGAAGGGGAATGAGATGCTAATGTTTTGAGAACAGAGTCATGGGGAAATGCATGCCTAATTGTTACTGGTAGGTACAAATGGGAATAATCTTTATAAAGATGGAAGAAAGTACAGATCTCTACTTTTTTTTCCATTTGACTTTAGCCAGATTCTTTCCCGTTTGTCCATTACTGCTATCCTCCAAATTTATTTCTCTTAGGTTTTCACCATTTCCTCATGTTAGGACTCCAGGATTCTGATGGCAATATATATCCCTTTATTATATTATGTTAGAGCTATTTCATTAAACAATACAATATTACTGTTCATAAATAAAAGTGTTTGTTTTGCATACTACATGGCCTATGTAATATGTATGTAATTAGGAAAATTATGTGGTTGAAGTGAGTGAACCACAGAGTTCTATGTAGTTTATAAATAAGCTTTATACTTACGGAACATCATCACTTCCAGTGGCTCTTCTAGTTCCTAAAAACATAAAATCCTATGACATTAGTGTGGAAAAGGACAGTAGGCTATGAATTAGGACTAAGGAAGGATACCTAAGGCCCTTGTCAGAGACAGGTGAGCAGAACTGGGGAATCAGTGTATTTCTTTGAGATCCCTTAAATTCATCTGTTAGCAATCTTTTGTGTCTAAATTCTGCCATCAGGAAAACTTGTTATAGTTCTTAAACTCTAACCACTTAGTTGAGATTTGTAGGTTATTGCTTGTGAATACCTAGCTTAGGACTATCATTTCTTTCCTGAAAATGGTTGTTAACTTTTTTTTTAACTTGGAAACTTAACCAAATAATAAAATACTATGTGATAAGGATATTTTAGCTTTTGATTAGTTGGCAAGGTTTTATTTGTATCCTCCAGATAAAAACGCCCTACTTATTTATAGAGTTAAGGCTCCAGGAGATGATCCTTTGTGAGAAGGAGGATATATTGAGGTATTAGACCATGTGTAGTAAACTCTGTAGACTGAAATGCTGAAGTGACATTTTTCATAAGAAAGTGTTGGGTGACAGACACTGCAGTTAGCCTATCAAGTGCATTTCATTTCCTCCTTTCCTTACTAGTAGTACTGTAACTTTTGGGGGTTGTGGGTAGCAGTGTGCTAGTCTAAGAGATTTGCCTTTGTAGACTCTGCAATGCGGTCTAATTGGTATATGCTGGGGAAGATTACAGTGATACCATTCCCTTTTGGTCTCTCTCTTCTTGTCTAGAAAGTGGATGTGATACTTGGAATTTCTTGCTACTATACATGGCAATAAAAATGTAGATGAAATCTTAAGTACATGGATGGCTGAGGAGAAAGAATGGAGGAGCCTAGGATTATAATGCCATTGTGGAGCCTCCCTGGACTGCCCACCCTTGCATGCCTCTTTATATGAAGACTTTTCTTTTTTTAAAAAAAAAAAAAAAAAGACTAGAAGAATTTTTTGTTTTGTGCAAATTGCTATAACCCTATTTTGTTGCGTAAGAAACACTTTTTTTATATATCATCTCATACCCAAACCCTTTGTTACTACAAGTTGTTAGTAACTCCCTCTCCCATTAGCCAGGTATAGATTTTGTCAGTGAACTTCTTTTGACCAGTGAAGAACTTAACCAGCTAAGATGAAGAAGTTTTGATAAAAAAGAAGAGACTTGCATTGTAATTTGAACATACTATATCATGAAGGACCAAGTGACTCAAACTACCATCCTCCTAAATAAACAGTAAGTTGGAGAAAACTTTGTATCCAGACATGTTCTTGCAGTTTACCTTCTATGTATTGTTTGAAGCTTTTGTACCTCTTGAAGCCTGGCCATTCTGTAAAAGATAGAAGGCACTGAGATGGCATATTGCATCGTATTAACAAAATTGCTATTTCTCCTTTCTGATGTTGGCTTACATTTTCTCCCCTTAAAATGTTCATTGTGTTTTTTTGGTCACATGCAGCAAATGTTCAGAAATTGCTTTATTGACTTTTTTTTTTTTATAACATGGAGTCATTCTTATAGTGGTAATGGGAACATTAAAGCTTTATGGAGACTTCTTGTGGATGAGCCATCTGTGTTTCTTAAGAAATTTGAGAAGGTATAGTGGAGTCCGTGGACCTTGACTCACCTCTATCAGAATTACCTTGAACTCTTAATAAAAATAATTGTGCCTTACTGAAGACTTACTGAATTAGCATATCTAGGGAAGAAAGTGGGAATCTATATACTTAACAAGCAGCAATTTAAGGCCAGAAATATTTGAAAAATACCATTTTTGAACTTCCCTAGGTTCTTTAACCTCTGAGGACAATTCTTTGAGGTGTGTGTGTGAGAGAGAGAGAGAGAGAGGGAGGGAGGGAGAGAGAGAGAGAGGGAGGGAGGGAGGGAGAGAGAGAGAGAGAGGGAGGGAGAGAGAGATGATGCTGAGTTACTATGTTCCTTTTGGTGAGTGCATCCTTCCTGGTGTTACTGACACTGATATATTCTAGCTTGCTGAATGGTGCTTCTTTATGTGAAATTATCTTTTCGATTGATTTGCATGAGTGTTTAGTGTTTGAGGAAAGTGCTTGTCTTGGAGTAATTGATAGTATTCTTGAGTGGAAGCAATCTGGATTTCTCCAAGTGACCAGGGAATTACTTTTCATTTAGTGATGCTTTTCTGACTTGCAAGATTCATACTTGAGTTTTCTAAAAATCTTATTACTTTATTTTATTGGGAAAAGTCTTTTTTTTTCTTTTATAGGTGTTAACATTTTAGTCATTCTATCCCAAAGCTCTTATAAATGGAAATAGAATTTTTATATTAAAAAATGTATACCATACTTAAAGTAACTTGTTTCTACTTTGATTAGTTTTCAAAAATATAGTGTTAATTCTATACCTGTCTTTGCCTTTAAATACATACCATAAGTAGCTATGAAACAAACATTGTTATATTTGATGCAAAATTTTACTTCCAAATAAAATTCATAAACATATGCCATTATATGAACCTGAATCTATACATATTTAAAATAGAACACCTGCACATTTTGAAGTGTTCTACTTTTTGAGTCAGTTTTTCAACAGTGCCAACTACAGTTTTGTTGTAGGTGTTTTTGAGGGCTCCTAGTTGAGCATATGGTTGCATTTCTTCTCACCACCTCTTTGTTTATTGGGCTGTTTTTTCGTCATAAAATGCTTTACTGTTTACTAAAGCAAATGCTATAAAGATTCTGCCTTAAGGGCAATTACTTTCCGATGAGTAAGGTAGAGTAAGAGAATTAAGGAAGTAAAGTAAACAGAGTACAGCTCATTTCCTTTTATGGAAAGTAATTTTGCATCCTTTTATGGAAAGCAGTTTTACAGGAAGAGTCAATTTGTCAGGTATTTCAGAAGATGCCCTTTTTGGAATGGTCATAAAGGTGTGTTTTGAAATGTGAGTTGCCGTGAAAGATTTGGCAATCCTCCACTATTAGGCATACGGGCTCTCTTTAGTTATAGGGCATAATAATGGTTGATTGAGATAAGTAGCTATCCTTACAACTGTAAACCAAACCTTTGTCAATCTGGGACACTGTCCCTGCTTCTGGAACTTTACAGGCCCTGAGCATGTCTTCTGAACCTCTTAGGTTACATAACATGAAGTTCCTGTGAATGTATATGCATATCTGTAATGTATACTTGGGATAGACACTTGTGTATAGAAACAAAGTTGCACATATACCATGCAATTATTCTAGAGTTTGACTATCAGGTAGTTAACATTTGTTGCTTTATGGCTTGGATCATAATATGATCCTTCCTAGTTAGGCATAGAATATTCAGAATATTGACTAGTATCTTATAACATCTCAAATTTTAAAATATATATGTATACACACATATATAAAATATTAAAAATTAGAGCTTAATCATTTGTAAAGTATAAGATACATTTTCTTAGCCTCTTTCAACTTCCCTCCTCCCAAGTGTAATATTTCCAATGTTTTACTTTTCATTTCTATGCCCTTATATGTACCCTCCTCCCCGACAAATGTACATTGTTCTGCAGCTGTCCTTTTATTTGTTAATATATACTGTGGGTATATTTACAGGTAAGTATGTATAGACATTTATCATATTTATGTAACATATTTAATATATCAAAAGTTTATTGATATTTTTAATATCCCAAGATATTTTCAATGATTACTTGCTTTATTTTGGCCCAATACATTTTTTCCCCTCACATTTCCAATACATATCTTTATGTGAAAAAAAAATCACATAAAAAGTGTGGGTAATTCTATTGAGTGTTATAATTCATATGCAGACTTCAGTTAAAATGAATAAACATTTGAAAAAGACCTAAACATTTTTGTCAGCAATAGCTAAAATATTGTAAATTGTTTGAGTATCTTTCTGTATACTTGATTTTGTATAAAATAGTATTCTAATGATTTTAGATTTCATTTAAAATATTTTAACCTTTGGCATCTGTAAATGTACTTTCCATTTTTTTTTTCTCAGAATGAAAATAAGAACATTAATGTTTTATAAGTAAAATAGCTAGCATTACATTCTCATACACTATATATTATTTGTAACTAGTGAAAAATTCTGGCCATATTCTTTCACATAACAGTAAACTAAGAATTGGTTAGATGACTCAAAGGAATTGGTGGTCAATTTGGATATTGCATGTACTATATTTAAAAAATTCTCTTTAGCTTGATATTTATAATCTGATTTTAGGTAAGTTGATATGAAAAATAATTCAGAATTTCTGATAATTGTGCAAATGCTAATGGCCATATAAGCCAGTTTAGGATTAAACAAAAAATTTGGCTGGTTTGCCAATCACATAATCCATATGTGAAAAATTGTGAGATGTTCCAAGAAGTGATGATTCAGGAGGTTAAATGATACTTTATACTACCATCTTTATAAATAGCAATGTTCTGTGATAAGTAATCCAATACAGTAATTTGGGTTCACTTAGAATGTCAGAGTAGATTCTTAAATATACTCCATGACTGGCTCTTGTTGTGTATGTGAATGTGAATTTTATATTCTAATATAAGTGAATGTATACCATTTTTCTTTTGTATAACTTTGTCAAAAAATTCTTTATTCTTTGTCATAAGCAACACCTCTTTTCCAAGTGGGAATTTTTATATGCTGGTATAAATTTTGCTTGTAACCCTTGACATACTGATTTAGGGATATGGTCACTTTTTCATTGTGGAAACAGTTCAGTAAACATAAGCTTATTCAGAATAAAGCCAGAAACCAATTCTGACTGCTTAAATTGATTAAACTGGCAATCTAGTAGTTGCACTTGAAAAAGCAATTTAACCTTCTTCCAATTTCTTGAGGTATTCAGGTGTGGATTAAATCATTTGCTTGTAATATGGTATTAACTCTGATATTTTAGGATTAACATTCTCATATTACAGAACCTTTTACTATTTCCTGTTCATATTTAAATCCTGGAGCAGTTTCCTTCTTTTTTTGGAATGAGAACAAATTGGATGTTGAATAATGTTTGGAATGTATCTTCACTGCCTGGTTAACTTGCTGAATACATTGCTGGCATATTATATAGCTGTTCTTTCATGACTTGGAAGTTTTTAAAAACAACTGAGATTTACAAGCCTCAGAATGAGAAGTGTTAACTGTGTTTTATTCTTTTATAGTATTTATTATCTTATTTTCTTGGAATTAGAGTTTTCTTGTGCTGTAATCAGAAAAAAGGGATATCACTTTAATAATGAGACTGAAATCTTTAACCTACTTTTGAAATGACTTGTTAATTTGTTAATATCTTGAATTGGTAATTCATAATTGGGGTACAGTGTGAATAGGTTGATACATGTAAACAACATGGCATGAGGAATCTAATCTTAACTAACATACCCATTACTTTTTTTTATAGCGAGACATTTGAATTTTGCTCTCAGTTAATTTGAAAGAGTTAATTCCGTTTTATAAAACTATTCACTCTGCTGTGCGAAGAATCGAAAACTTCTGGTTTTTGGTAGTTGGTGACCAGTAACTCACCATTCTCTCCCTTTACTACCAAACTATCCTTTTAAAAATAATTTATATAATTGTCATTGATATGCTTTTTCCAGCTTTACTATGATGAGCTAATTCCAGAGGAGCTGTTCAGTTTTAACAGTTGCTCTTTCCCCCCATTTCACATTGGTTAAAGAATGATTGAAAAGACTAACAAATTTTGAAGCAGCATATTCTTCATGTGTTTTCTAGCTTGAAAGATTCCACATCTTTATTATAACACAATTTATTGAAATTAACTGACTTTATGTTGAATTTGCTATTTTTTAAAAAAGGAACTAATTTATTGAATTTATTAGGTTCTACAACAACGTAATGCATTTTTTAAAATTGAGGTGAAATTCACATAATATGAAATTAATCATCTTCAAGTTGTATTTCAGTAATTCAGTGTTGCACAACTATCTCTATCTAGTTCCAAAACATTCTTATCGCCCCAAAGGAAATCCTGTACCCCTTAAGCAGTTGCTCTTCATTTCCCCCTCCCTCTGGTCCCTGGCAACCACCCATCTGTTTTCTATTTCTGCAGATTTATCTATTGTGGATATTTCATATATAAGGAATTATATAGTGTATAACTTTTTAGATCTGGTTTCCTTTACTTCCTATAATGTTTCTGAAGTCCATCTGTGTTATAACGTGTATTTTTACCTCATTCCTTATATGAAATAACAGTCATTGCATGGATATAATACATTTATCCATCATCAACTTTTAATTGATAACAAATTTATCAGGTTGTTTCTGCTTTTCGCTATTGAGAATATGGCTACTATGAACATTCATGTATAAGATTTTATGTAGATGTATGTTTTCACTGGTGTTGTGTGTATACCTAGGAAAATAATTACTGGGTCATAAGGTAATTCTGTGTTTCACTGTTTGAGGAGCTGGAACAGTATTTTCTGAAGTGGCTGCATCATTTTACATTCCACCAGCAGTGAATGAGGACTCTGTCTACACACCACTATTGTTTTTTAGTAGTAGTTGTTTGCATTTCCCTCCTAGCTAATGCTATGGAGCATTTTAAAACTGGGATATTTTATCTTTTTATTAAGTAAGAGTTTATACACATGTGCATATGCATGCGTAGGCACGTGCACACATATATACACAAATATCCTAGATAGAAGTCTCTTATCAGGTACATAATTTGAAAATATTTTTGCACATTCTTCAGTTGTTTCACTTTCTTGATGGTAACTTTTGAAGCACAAATATTTTAAGTTTTGATTAAGTTTTATTTTTTTTCTTTTGTTTGCTTGTGCTTTTGGTGCTGTATCTATGAAGGTCTTGTCTAACCAAAGTCTTGAAGACTGACTTCTGTATTTTCTTCTAAGAACTTTATAATTTTAGCTCTTACATTAAAGGTATTATATCTATTTTGAGTAAATTTTTGTGTATGGTATGATGAAGAGTTCTAATTTCATTCTTTTATATGTGAGTATTCAGTTGTCCCATCTTTGTAGAGGATTTTTGTTTGCTTTTTTTTAAAAAAAATTAGGTGAGAGGAAAAAAAAAATGAGGTGAGTTCTCAGGGTATTATCAGGCTGGCTCTGAACTCCTGTGCTCTCTTGTACCTCCAGCTGCAGCCTCCTGTATAACGGGGACTACAGACAGGCACTACAACACCTGGCTTATAGTTTTAATAACTAATGGTGTTGAACATCATTTCATTTGGTTATTTGCCATCTGTGGATTTTCATTAATTGTGTGTCTTCTGCTTTTCACTTAATATTCCATGGACTAAATATATAGATCATATACTTAGTGACATGGAAGAAGATCTAATTCCATGACCCTTTTAATTACTGAATAATGTTTAATTTGTTAATGTTTTGTAATTCCCTCCCTCCCTCCCTTCCTTCCTTCCTTCCTTCCTTCCTTCCTTCCTTCCTCTCTTATTTTCTTCCCCTCTCCTTCTCAGCGTCACTTTACTACGGAATTTCATCCCCAGCCCTTTTAATTTTCTATTTTGAGATCGTTGCTCAGGCTGGCCTCCCATGTGTCATCCTCCTACCTTTAGCCCCCTCCGTAGCTGGCATTCAGACTGTGTTCTATAATTTTTAAAACTTTGTACCAAAAATATGATTAATTACTATTATAAAAGTTGTTCTGAATATTCTCCACTCTTATTTTTTAATTTCCTTAAGGCAATATCTAGATAAGTGATTACAAGGTCCAAAAATTTTGTATTTTTAAGTGTTTGGATAATTGTTGCCATATTATCCTTGAAGAAGAAGTACTCCAAAGGTGGGACATTTGAGATGGTCATAAAAACTTACAGAAACATGCATTTATCATAGAACATTGTGATCTGCTTTCTCATTGTACACATTAGATATTGGTTATATACTATTCTTGACTTATGACTGTTTTCTATATACATTCATATCTTAAAGCTGATATACCAATAAAAAAAAAAGCTTTATAATGTTTTGAACAACCAATAAAAAAAAAAGCTGATATAATTTTTCTCTCCCTCTAATACATATTCCTTATGTATTGTTAAGACTCATAGCTGCATTTCTTTGTGCTTTTTTTGCATGTATACTATGAAATTCCTACACATTTTATAAGGCAGAAATTAATGTGCACCGTCCTTAATGAAATTTTTTTTGAATTTCAGCCTCAAAGTTCAAGTTTTCCCTGAGCCTGTGCAACATTTTATATATTCATAATTGAATTTTAGAACTTTCTACTGTGCCTGGCATGTAATAGTGCTTCTCTGTAATACTAGTTAATACTTGTGTCAAACCAGGTTTCATATTAATATGTGTATTCAACTGTATGTCTTTCATAGTAATACTGTATTCAACTTGAAAGCTTATTAATATGATTATATCTATAACTACTGCAATTATTTAAAAGTCCTACTTGTTTTTATGAACATAGGAGAAATCAGTGCACATATTAAAATATTTTTTTGTTTTAGCATTTTATAATCTCAAATAGCATAACTATAAAGTATAGTATTGTTTTATTTTTTAAAATTATACAGTAAAGGATTTTGTCAAACTTTAGCTTAAAATTTTCTTAAGATTTCCCAGTGAAGTACAATAATCTGTAAATATGTTTTGTATTTTGTAAGTTGGCCATAGCATTTCCTATAAGGTAGTAAAATAAAAATTAAAATGGAACTTAATTATTTAAAAATATCATAGTTATTTGTTGATCTATCCTAGGCTTGAAGTTTTTTAAAATTATACAGTGAAAATAAGACAATTTTCCATATAAACAACTGTCTAGGAAGTCTTAAACTATTGGAATCTTTTGAATGTTAAATTGAAATTAAGTGAATATTACTAGTTTTGCAGGTAAAAATAAAAATGATTATTCTTTTCCCAGTACTTAAATTCTTGTGGAATTCCTATTAATTGATGAATATACAAGAGGATTATTACAAGCTTTTCTTCTGCGAAATCTAAGGAAATGCTATTCTTGCAGTTTGAACAACACTAGGATGTACTAGATTGTTTCGATGCTGCTTTGACCGGTAGACTGATTTCTAGAAAATATCTGGGCTAATGACTTATTGGGTGTACATTTGACCTAAAGAAGAAGAAACCAACTGACAATTCACTGCCAATGTTAGTTTCCATTTGACTTAATCCTGAAAACAAAAGCATCAAAAGATGGCAGGCTGAAAATGCAGTTCCAGAAAAGTCACTTTTTAAAAAATTATTTCTCTTGTTATAGTTAGTTTCTCTGTAAATTTTCAGTGATAGTAGTAAATAAAAAGAACTTAAACTTGAGTCCTTCTTATTTCAAAAGATATATACCAAGCAGATGTGACATTATCAAGCTCATACCAGATGAATCAATTGTGATTTAAGAATCACTTAAGACTATATTTTAAGGCTACTTTATGGAGGATTCTTTGTCATATGTATTACTTAACTCTAAGAAAGGGATTATAAATGGATTAATTGAATTAACACTTTTTCTTGGATGATTTTGTGTTTTTAGTGATCTTGGTTAGCATTATGAGGTCATTGTATTAACCAAAATATTTTATTGTCAATAAAATTTTCTTGGTATTTTAAAGTTGGAAATATAATTGATTTTTTTTATTCTACTGATACTGATTACTTTTTATTTGAAAGAATTGAAAATAACAATTTAGATGCTTTGGTATCATAATAGAGATAAAATGTTAGAGGAAGGACTTGTACTCATTGGCTTATATAAAATGATATAGTTACATAAAATATGGTCATGACAGAAATATGGTTATCAATTTTAATAAAGAGGTAAATGGACACTTATGCACATTTGTTGAGATATCTTTTTGAGGCTTCCTTGATCTTGCTATTAGATAAATGGGGGAAGGGTCTTATGGAATTGTTCTGAAGTTCAGGCTTAAAGCCTATTTGTAGTGTGGCTTGTCTATATGACATCAAAAATGATTTATTATAAAGATCATGAAACATCTTCACTTAATAAAATAGAAATCTGTTTTGTATTAGCTACGTATGTTATTGCAACAAACAGAGTGTGTCTAGTAGACCGTCCTGCAGTTAACATTAAAGAAGATTTTGGGCCAGTGTTAACTACCAGCATTTCTCTCTACAACTGCCAGGTTGAGTATGTAGCTACGTATTGGACAGCATATGACTGTATGAGGAGACTTTGGACTCTGAGAGAAGGAGCTGCAGAACCTGCTTGTGAGAGCAGATTTGCCACTTGCTCTGCGGCCTGAGAGGAAAAACTATTTTGTTATATCTGTTATTGGAAAATTCTTTGTGGGGATCTGAAAGAGCTACTTTCTTCTGCTTGGCTAAATCTAGATGTTTGGCCAGCATTCCAAATGAGGAAATACATGCGCTTTAGAAAGCAGGCTCAATTGGATTATATGTGTGGAGAGACACTAGTATGACATTTATTCCTCACTCAAATTTAGTGACTAAACTTAAAATTTGAGCACCTCCAAAAGTGAATTTAAAAAGTATTTAACCTGTAGTTAAAAATGAAAAATAAATATTTTTAACAGAAATATTTTTGTGTTTCCTTATATTTGATTGATTTAAAATATATTTTGCTATTGTAAGACATATTTCCAACTCAGGACCTTCACATATATGAATATTCTTTTTTTTTTTTTTTTTTTTTGTTTTTTATTTTTTTTATTTTTTATTTTTTTTTAATTTTTTATTGTGGGTTGTTCAAAACATTACAAATTTCTTGACATATCATATTCCACACTTTGATTCTAGTGGGTTATGAACTTCCACCTTCACCCCATACACAGATTGCAGATTCACATCAGTTACACATCCATTGATTTACAAATTGCCATACTAGTGTCTGTTGTGCTCCGCTGCCTTTCCCATCATCCACCCTCCCCCCTCCCCACCTCTCCCCTCCCCTCCCCTCCTCTCTCTCTACCCCCTCCACTGTATAACCCTGAGGGTCTCCTACCATTACCGTGCAATTTACCTTCTCTCTCCCTTTCCCTCCCACCTCTCATCCCTGTTAAATGTTAATCTTCTTCTCCTGTTCTTCGTCCCTACTCTGTTCTTAGTTACTTTCCTTATATCAAAGAAGACATTTGGCATTTGTTTTTTAGGGATTGGCTAGCTTCACTTAGCATAATCTGCTCTAATGCCATCCATTTCCCTGTAAATTCTATGATTTTGTCATTTTTTAATGCAGAGTAATACTCCATTGTGTATAAATGCCACATTTTTTTTATCCATTCGTCTATTGAAGGGCATCTAGGTTGGTTCCACAGTCTTGCTATTGTGAACTGTGCTGCTATGAACATCGATGTAGCAGTGTCCCTGTAGCATGCTCTTTTTAGGTCTTTAGGGAATAGACCAAGAAGGGGAATAGCTGGGTCAAATGGTGGCTCCATTCCCAGCTTTCCAAGAACTCTCCATACTGCTTTCCAAATTGGCTGCACCAATCTGCAGTCCCACCAGCAATGTACAAGTGTACCCTTTTCCCCACATCCTCGCCAGCACTTGTTGTTGTTTGACTTCCTAATGGCTGCCAATCTTACTGGAGTGAGATGGTATCTTAGGGTGGTTTTGATTTGCATTTCTCTGACAGCTAGAGATGTTGAGCATTTTTTCATGTACTAGTTGATTGACTGTATGTCCTCCTCTGTGAAGTGTCTGTTCAGGTCCTTGGCCCATTTGTTGATTGGGTTGTTTGTTCTCTTATTGTCTAATTTTTTGAGTTCTTTGTATACTCTGGATATTAGGGCTCTATCTGAAGTGTGAGGAGTAAAGATTTGTTCCCAGGATGTAGGCTCCCTATTTACCTCTCTTATTGTTTCTTTTGCTGAGAAAAAACTTTTTAGTTTGAGTAAGTCCCATTTGTTGATTCTAGTTATTAACTTTTGTGCTATGGGTGTCCTATTGAGGAATTTGGAGCCCGACCCCACTGACTGTAGATCGTAGCCAACTTTTTCTTCTATCAGACGGCGCGTCTCTGATTTGATATCAAGTTCCTTGATCCATTTTGAATTCACTTTTGTGCATGGCGAGAGAAAGGGATTCAGTTTCATTTTGTTGCATATGGATTTCCAGTTTTCCCAGCACCATTTGTTGAAGATGCTATCCTTCCTCCATTGCATGCTTTTAGCCCCTTTATCAAATATAAGATAGTTGTAGTTTTGTGGATTGGTTTCTGTGTCCTCTATTCTGTACCATTGGTCCACCCGCCTGTTTTGGTACCAGTACCATGCTGTTTTTGTTACTATTGCTCTGTAGTATAGTTTGAAGTCTGGTATCGCTATACCGCCTGATTCACACTTCTTTCTTAGCACTGTTTTTGCTATTCTGGGTCTTTTATTTTTCCATATGAATTTCATGATTGCTTTCTCTATTTCTACAAGAAATGCCATTGGGATTTTGATTGGCATTGCATTAAACCTATAGAGAACTTTTGGTAATATCGCCATTTTGATGATGTTAGTTCTGCCTATCCATGAACAGGGTATATTTTTCCATCTTCTAAGATCTTCTTCTATTTCTCTCTTTAGGGTTCTGTAGTTTTCATTGTATAAGTCTTTCACCTCTTTTGTTAGGTTGATTCCCAAGTATTTTATTTTTTTTGAAGATATTTTGAATGGAGTGGTTGCCCTCATTTCCATTTCAGAGGATTTGTCGCTGATATACAGGAATGCCTTTGATTTATGCGTGTTGATTTTAAATCCTGCCACTTTGCTGAATTCATTTATTAGCTCTAATAGTTTCTTTGTAGAGCCTTTTGGGTCTGCTAGATATAGAATCATATCATCTGCAAATAGTGATAATTTAATTTCTTCTTTTCCTATTTTTATGCCTTTAATTTCTTTCGTCTGTCTAATTGCTCTGGCCAGTGTTTCGAGAACTATGTTGAAGACAAGTGGAGAGAGAGGGCATCCCTGTCTTGTTCCAGATTTTAGAGGGAATGCCTTCAGTTTTTCTCCATTCAGAATAATGCTAGCCTGAGGCTTAGCATAGATTGCTTTTACAATATTGAGGTATGTTCCTGTTATCCCTAGTTTTTCTAGAGTTTTGAACATAAAGGGATGCTGTACTTTGTCAAATGCTTTTTCCGCATCTATCGAGATGATCATATGGTTCTTATTTTTAAGTCTATTGATGTGGTGAATAACATTTATTGATTTCCGTATATTGAACCAGCCTTGCATCCCAGGGATGAATCCTACTTGATCATGGTGTACAATTTTTTTTATATGTTTTTGTATCCGATTCGCCAGAATTTTATTGAGGATTTTTGCATCTAGGTTCATTAGAGATATTGGTCTGTAGTTTTCTTTCTTTGAAGTGTCTTTGTCTGGTTTAGGTATCAGGGTGATGTTGGCCTCATAGAATGAATTTGGAAGTTCTCCCTCCTTTTCTATTTCCTGAAGTAGCTTGAAAAGTATTGGTATTAGTTCTTCTTTAAAGGTTTTGTAAAATTCTGCTGTATACCCATCGGGACCTGGGCTTTTCTTAGTTGGTAGTCTTTTGATGGTTTCTTCTATCTCCTCAATTGATATTGGTCTGTTTAGGTTTTCTATATCCTCCTGACTCAATCTGGGCAGATCATATGACTTAAGAAATTTATCTATGCCTTCACTATCTTCTAATTTATTGGAGTATAAGGATTCAAAATAGTTTTTGATTATCTTCTGTATTTCTGAAGTGTCTGTTGTGATATTGCCTTTTTCATCGCGTATGCTAGTAATTTGAGTTCTCTCTCTTCTTCTCTTCACTAGCATCGCTAAGGGTCTGTCGATTTTGTTTATTTTTTCAAAGAACCAACTTTTAGTTTTGTCAATTTTTTCAATTGTTTCTTTTGTTTCGATTTCATTAATTTCAGCTCTGATTTTAATTATTTCTTGGCTTCTACTTCTTTTGCTGTTGTTTTGCTCTTCTTTTTCAAGGATTTTGAGATGAAGTATGAGATCATTTATTTGTTGGTTTTTTCTTTTTTTAAGGAATGAACTCCAAGCAATGAATTTTCCTCTTAGAACTGCTTTCAATGTGTCCCATAGATTCCGATATGTTGTGTCTGTGTTTTCATTTATCTCTAAGAATTTTTTAATTTCCTCCTTGATGTCTTCTATAACCCATTGATCATTCAGTAACCTATTGTTCATTCTCCAATTGATGTATGCTTTTTCCTTCCTTCTTTTATCGTTGATTTTCAGTTTCATTCCATTATGATCAGATAAGATGCATGGTAATATCTCTACTCCTTTATATTGTCTAAGAGTTGCCCTGTGACATAATATATGATCTATTTTTGAGAAGGATCCATGTGCTGCTGAGAAAAAAGTGTAACTGCTTGATGTTGGGTGGTATACTCTATATATGTCAATTAGGTCTAGGTTATTAATAGTGTTATTGAGTTCTATAGTTTCCTTATTCAACTTTTGTTTGGAAGATCTGTCCAGTGGCGAGAGAGGTGTGTTGAAGTCTCCCATGATTATGGTGTGGTGGTCTATTAGACTCTTGAACTTGAGAAGAGTTTGTTTGACGAACATAGCTGCACCATTGTTTGGGGCATAAATATTTATGATTGTTATGTCTTGTTGGTGTATGGTTCCCTTAAGCAGTATGTAGTGTCCCTCTTTATCTCTTTTGATTAACTTTGGCTTGAAATCTATTTTATTTGATATGAGTATGGACACGCCTGCTTGTTTCCGAAGTCCATATGAGTGATATGATTTTTCCCAACCTTTCACCTTCAGCTTATGTATGTCTTTTCCTATCAAATGCGTCTCCTGTAGGCAGCATATTGTTGGGTCTTGTTTTGTGATCCATTCTACTAGCCTGTGTCTCTTAATTGGTGAGTTTAAGCCATTAACATTTAGGGTTATTATTGAGATATGGGATGTTCTTCCAGCCATATTTGTTTATTTCTGTTACTAAACATTGTTTGTTTTCCTCTTTGATTGTTTCCCCCCCCCCCTTTACTGTCCTACCTCCCACTGTTGGTTTTCATTGTTATTTTCCATTTCCTCTTCCTGTAATACTTTGGCTAGGATGTTTTGAAGAGATGGTTTTCTAGCTGCGAATTCTTTAAACTTTTGTTTATCGTGGAAGGTTTTAATTTCATTCTCCATCCTGAAGCTTAATTTCGCTGGATACACAATTCTTGGTTGGAACCCATTATCTTTCAGTGTTTGAAATATGTTATTCCAGGATCTTCTAGCTTTCAGAGTCTGTGTTGAAAGATCAGCTGTTATCCTGATTGGCTTGCCCCTAAATGTAATCTGCTTCCTTTCTCTTGTAGCTTTTAAAATTCTCTCCTTATTCTGTATGTTGGGCATCTTCATTATAATGTGTCTAGGTGTGGATCTCTTATGATTTTGCACATTCGGCGTCCTGTAGGCTTCTAGGATTTGGGATTCTGTCTCATTCTTCAAGTCTGGGAAGTTTTCTTGTATTATTTCATGGAATAGACTGCTCATTCCTTTGGTTTGGAGCTCTGTACCTTCCTGTATCCCAATGACTCTTAAGTTTGGTCTCTTAATGTTATCCCATATTTCTTGGATGTTCTGCTCATGGTTTCTTAACAGTCTTGCTGAGCTGTCTATGTTCTTTTCCAGTTGAAATACTTTGTCTTCATTGTCTGATGTTCTATCTTCTAAGTGTTCTACTCTGTTGGTAGTATTCTCCATTGAGTTTTTAAGTTGGTTTATTGCTTCCTGCATTTCTAGGATTTCTGATTGCTTGTTTTTTATAACCTCTATCTCCCTGTATAGTTGATCCTTTGCTTCCTGGATTTGTTTGCGTAATTCGTTGTCGAAGTGATCTTTCATTGTCTGATTTTGCTGTTTAATGTCTTCCTTGATACTCCAGATCATCTGAAGCATGTATATCCTGAATTCTTTATCTGACATTCCATCTGCTGCAGCTGTTACCTCTTCTAAAGTTGCGTTGACCTGCATTGCTTGTGGTCCTTTCTTTCCTTGTCTTTTCATACTGCTTGCGTATCTTTCCTGCAGGTGCGGGCGGCGGCTCTGCTCTCTCCTTATTCCAATTGGGGTGTCGTGGCTACCACGCCGGCATGTCACTGGGCCTGTTCTGGGAGCTGGTGGTGGCTCTGTTCTGCCCCTACTCCAATTGGGGTGACGTGTCTGTCGTACCAGCAGGCCACTGGGCCTGTCCTGCTGGTCGGTCGCAGATCTGCCCACCTTTCGGGCACGAGTGGAGGCTCTGCTTTGCCCCTACTCCAATTGGGGTGTCGTGACTACCCCGCCTGCAGGATGCTGGGTCTGTTCCTGGCAAGGGAGGCGACTCTGCTCTGTCACTACTCCAATTAGGGTGGTATTTGTACCCCGCCGGCAGGCTCCTGGGCCTGATCCGCAGGTCTGTTGTAGGTCTGCCTACCTTGAAGGCGCGGGCGGCGGATCTGCCCTGCCCCTCCTACCACGCCTGCGGACCCCTGGGCCTGATCTGCAGGTTGATCACTGGTCTGCTCACCCTGCGGGCACGGGTGGCGGTTCCGCTCCACCCCCACTCCAATTGGGGTCACGTGACCACCACACCGGCAGGGCCTGATCCGGGCGTGGGATAAGGATCTGCTCTGCCCCTACTCGATTTGGGGTGACGTGTGTACCACACTGGCAGGCCACTGGGCCTGACCCGCCAGGCTGTCACAGGTCTGTTTACCTTGCAAGCGCGAAGGGCGGCTCTGCCCTGCCCCTCCTACCACGCCCATGTACTACTGGGTCGTGGGTCTGCCCACCTGGCGGGTTTGGGTGGCGGCTCCGCTCCGCCCCCCTCTCCAATTGGGGTCACGCGGTCACCACGCTGGCGAGCCGCTGGGCCTGCTCCGGGGGCTGGCGGCGGCCCGGCTCCTTCCCTCTGGCTCGAGGACAAATTGAGGAGACTCGGGTGACTGAGCCTCACCCCCCTTACCAGGAGACCAACTGCTTATGTCACCGCTGGTATTGATGAAGATCTCTCCTCCACCGCTTTCTGCTGACATCAGATCTCTGCCATGTTGGTATCCTATGCGAATGGCAGCATTTCGTTCCCCTTGCCAGGCAACCCAAGCAATGGGTGAGTCCTGACCTGCCCTCAGCAGGACCCGGACCGAGACACAGTTTCCGCGGGCTCCCAGCCCCGGTCCAGGGAAGTTCCGGGAGCCGGAACTCGGCCGCTCCGTGCTCGGTGTAAGCTCCTATAAGTGTAGGCTCCAAGAAGCAGCCCCCGCGGGCTCAGTTCCGGGAGCCGGAATTCGGCCGCCTAGTGTTTGGTGTATGCTCTGATAGTAGCAGGGTCCAAGAAGCAGCCTCCGCGGGCTCCGCAGCCCTGAGCCAGGGCGGTTCCGGGACCAATATTCTTTTTTAATAATATTTTTAGTTGTAGATGGACATAATACCTTTATTTTATTTATTTATTTTTTACGTGGTGCTGAGAATTGAACCCAATGCCTCATATGTGCCAGACAAGCACTCTACCACTGAGCTAGAACCTTGGCACCTGGATCTTCTTTTTGAAATTCTTTGTTCCTGACTAATACCCGGATGTCTGGTTGACTTTCAGACTGTGTAACTTATTCTCAAAATGCCCTATGTTTAAAAGAAAAAGCACATTCATGAGAATTGTGCTTAAGTATTGCCATTTTACAAAAAATCGGATTAGTCTCTTTTCTGTACTACACAAAGAGAATACATTTTTCTGTTCACTACTATATTGCCTATTTCCCATTGCCTCCTGTGTTTAGTGAACATTACAGAATTAATGCATGTATGTATATATCCATTGTAAGAAAAGGAAGGGGAAACTGAAGTAGAAGGAAAGTCTCTGAATAATACATAAAGTTTTGAAGTTTCGTACCTCTTACATCTGTTTTGGAAATAGGTTCTCCAATTCATCATGTATAACAAAGCTATTAAGTTTTTGATTGAGCTTTTTACACTGAATTATTTAACTTCATAATTACAGTTGTCTGAAATTTTAATCTCATTTAACAGACAGCTTAAACAATATGTATAAAAGCTATTACTTCTATAAATTTAGCAATTGTAGATTATGTCATGAAATTCTTTAGGATTGGCATTGTCATCTATTTTAGTAGATAAAAGGAGCTCTACTCATGAATAAGCTTAACACTTAAAAAATAATTTGAGGTAAGAATAGATCAAATGTTCACTAGATATACGTTATATTGAAGCTTCTGGAAAAAGTTAAGTCTTATCTAAAAATAAAGGCTTTTTGTGTATGTGTTGTGCTGGGGATTGAACCCAGAGCCTTATGAAAGGCAAGTGCTTAGCCACTGAACTAAACTTGGGGCTCAAGACATTACTCACAGTTGGTGGGGGGAAATGTGGTGTGTGTGTGTGTGTGTGTGTGTGTGTGTGTATAGCAGTGATCATAAGTGTTTATTCATTTATAAGAAATAGAAAGACAAAATGAAGGGGAAAAGTAATTATTTATTTTCTTCATTATTCCTTTCTTGAGAACAAGTTTAAACTTTTATTTATTGAATAAGGAATATGTTTACTTAAAAAAACTGTTTAACAAACATATAGTAGATAATCTGTCTGCTCCTTTGGTTCTCATCTTCCTAGCTCCAAATGAGTAACCTCTGATTTCAGTGTTCTGTTTGCCCATTCTCCAGTATCTTTGAGTATCCTTTTTGAAATGTTTTATGCATATGGAGGCACATGTAAATTTATGTTTATTTCTCATCTTCCTAATATGAATGGCAACATATTTTGTACACTATTCTATCTATGCCTTGCTTTAAAAAATTAACAATTTGTATTATATAAAGAGCTTCTTAAATGTGTCCTTATTTTTTGTACAAATTGCAAATAATTTTAATGTTTAGATGTTGCATAATGTTATTGTCAACTATTGTAGACAATGTGACATACCATCAAGTTCTGTTATAGAGCTTGTTTTGAAAGCTTGACTGTTTTCCAGCATAATTTATATATTAGAGGATAATTTGAGTATAGTATGAATTTTACATTTGATTATATGTGATTTAGTCAGAAAGAAACCCTAGATGAATCCAGAAAACCATCCAGCTGAACTGAGGCACAGAGAAATACACAAAACACTCACCTCAAATATATAATCAGTTCATGGAATGTGTTTTGCCCCTCTATTCACATGATATTACAACTTTCCATCTGATTATTTTTTTATTTTTTTTCCATCTGATTTTAAACATCTCTCCTTCCATCACTTTACAGTTCCCAAACTACAACTCACTCCCACAGCATACTCCTGGTCTTTTTTCAAGGTGAAGTTGCAGAGTGTTTTGCCTCTAATCCAGTGGTTTTTATTGTAAAATTTTGCATGGTGCAGTGATTTTCAGGAATGCATATGTTGCATCTATAGCAGAACTGATTGTACATGATTTCACCCATATGTGGAGATGTTTGTAGGATAAATTCCCAGAGGTAGAATTGCTGCATTAGAGTACATATTCAAATTTGTCATTTTAATATATAGTCCCAAACTATCTGCCAGTAATGTATCAGAATGCCTGTTTCTCCAAATCTTGGCAATAGCCTGTTATCACATTTATATTTTATCTCTCTGGGTAGGTGAAAAATGGTATCTCTGTATTTAGATATTTTTCATATGTTCTAAGAATCTCATATATTTCTTTTTGTAGGAGAAACTCAATACAAAAACTTTATATGTGGTGAAGAACCAGCAATAATATTACTTTGACACTGGTGACTATTTGTACCCTAATAACTCAGAGTATAATTTTATTCTGGATAAGTTACTTTGCCTGTTGGCAAAAGCATCCTCTTTTATAGCATCTGAACTTGTAAGAGTTTTGGAAAGGTGTGAACTTTATTAACATCTGTGAATTCTTTCATTAATTTTCAGCCAAAGGGACATGGATACTTGCTATTAACATTTAATTCCAAAAGTAGGGGATCAATATTTATAATATCCGATCTCAGGAAATTTTGCCGAAGCTTATTTTTTACACTGGGGAATTGAAGGCTGAGTAAAGAGAAGAAGAACACAGAAGAAGCTCAAAAAAGGGACAGAAGAGGTATTTGGAAAAATAAACTGTAGCAACTAAAATGGTTTAAATTTTTTTTTAACTTTTAGCTTTTTTATTTACTTCTAATTCTTAAGATACAAAGTATAACAAAGACACTTTTGAAATTACCCATGTTTTTTAAATTTTCTGAATTCTTTTTAGCTGTTTCAAAATTCTTGATAAGGCACAAAAATGGTCTTTGATATTCTAACATGGCAGTGCTGTTTTTGGATTTATTGATAGCCTGGATTCAGAAATTAAGAGTGAGAATTTTGATTTTTTTTTAAATTTTAGAAATTTTATTACAATTTGCCAGCAATTTTATGTCTGTTGAATCTAATAATAAAAGTTTAGGATTTTTATTTTATTATTTTAAAAGTTAAATTTTTCTGATGACTTATTTTTTAATTGTATTTACTTAAAGTATTGATCTGAAACAGATTGGATATCTTAAAAGACCAGTTCTTCATAGATGTTTAGGGAAGTTGTGCTCAGTGTTTCATTAATCAAGGGTCTTTGAGTTCCTCCTTCACCCAAAAACCATCATCAGGGCATGCCAAGGAAGGTCCTCTTACAATAAAATGTTACAGGAAATGAGTGAAACCCCATAGTGGAAGGCATATCCTGAGCAGGATGACTTCTCTCTTTCCAGGGGAGTCTTTTAGTGGATCATGGAGTAAGATTGAGGACTACAGCAGAGACTTTAAAATAAAGGAGACTTGGGGGGATACTACCTCTTTTCTCTCTTCCTTCTCAGCTTCCTTATTTCTCTTCTGTGTTTCCTTTCCCTCCCCTTCACATTCTGTTTACTCCATCTCTCTTCCTTTTTGTTCCAGTTGGTTAGAAGTTTTGACTCCGGAAATATTTTTTGGAAACTCACACGATGTTTGGAAATATCTATGTTCCTCTTAGATGCTCAATGACACTTAAGAGTTAATCAGGGTAACAATTCAGAATTAGGTTTTAGAGGAGAGAGATTCCCCTTCTGATTTATCCAGCTTACTTTATCTAAGTAGAGAAACAGACAAAAAAACTGTTCAAGAGTCTTAAAATATGTGCCTTTGGCTGGAGTATGAAATGTGTTATCTCAGGAGAGAGAATGGTAGATGATGAGACAGGATGGGAGGGCAGTTCAGTTGATGATCATGAGATGGCCTTTGGAATCACACTGCCTTGCCTGTGTCCCAGCCCCAGTGCTTTTGGCTCTGTGACCTTAGACTAGTAACTAAAGTTTTGTCTTATTTCCTTAATTATAACTTGGGATAATAGTATCTATATCATAGACTTCTTGTGGGATTCAATGAGTTAATACATCTAACTCTGGTTAGTTTCTCCTTTCTTCCTCTTCCTTTTTGTTAACATTGAGCCTCTTTCATGTTGAAATTAGGTATCAACATAGTAGTTGCTACTGTTGTGGGTACTAGCCACATATTTTACAGGGTGGGTGTTATGGGGTTTCTTCATTTCTAGTTTGTTATTTGAAAATTTTGCAGTTCTAAATCAGCAGACAGAATGTTTGATGGTGATTGTTTTTCTGTTTTCAAGTTTAAAGATATTTGGAGATATTGGATATTACTTAAATCATTTCCCATGTCCCCATGGAACTAATAGTCACAAGTCAGAGCCATAGAAAGGTAAATTATTAGAATGGCAAGACATTCTAAATTATATGGTCTAAAATACCTCTCCTGTCCCACCACTTTTTGGCTAAACTGCTGACCTAATAAGTTCAGGGCAGATAAGTTTCTTGAATATTATTAATTCAGCATTTAAAATTTATTATAAAAGGATTCCTTAACATGTCTGTAGCCAGTAGAATTTTTAATTGAGTAATTTGGGTATTTTTCACTAACCTCTCCAAAAATCATATTTACCAAAATAATATTGCCTTTTATTATGTAGGAGGAAGATGTTTTTGATAGTACAGTTTCACAATGGGACAAAATAAAATTAATGTTGTCTAGATCATATGTGAATTTATTTTAGAGATCTACCAAGTTTCTCCTCCTATGCGTTTGTATCTATCACTTGGCCACCAAAAGAATTTCTTTTATTACCCACTAAACCACTCAGTTTCTGATAATTGTCCTGTTTAAAGAGTCTCAGACATCCAATTACCTCTGTCAACTTGGATTATCTCAGACTTCAACAAGCAAGAAAGGTCATGACATAAAAACTGTGGTTGTAGCTCAGTGGTAGAGTGCTTGCCTAGCACGTGTGAGGCACTGGGTTTGATTCTCAGCACTGCATATAAATAAAGAAAGAAAGAAAGAAAGAAAGAAAGAAAGAAAGAAAGAAAGAAAGAAAGAAAGAAAGAAAAGAAAAACTTGTGTTTAGCTCTTACAATGTTTTTTAAAAATTCCATTGTTTGGAATTATTACTGATACATCTTTATGAGATAATTTAAATATCCTGTGTAGAAGTAATTTACAGTTGGGTATGATGACTTATGCTTTTAATCCCAGTAGCTGGGGAGGCTGAGGCGGAGGATTAAGAATTCAAAAATAGCCATAGCAAATTAGCGAGGCTTTAAAGCAATTCAGTGAGACCCTGTTTCTAAAATAAAATACAAAAAAGGGCTGGGGATGTGGCTCAGTGGTTAAGTGCCCCTGGGTTCAGTTCCCAGTACAAAGAAAAAAAAAAAAAAAAAAGAAAGAAATAATTTAAAGTTCAAATTGTCAAAATATAACCAGATCTTTTCTCCTGTTTCTGTTAATTCCTGTTTCATCAGTCTAATAGGTATTTTAATGTTTTGAAACTATTTATTTATTTTAATAATATAAATTCAGTTGTTTTAAACTCTAGTTAGGTTGAAACACATTTTATTTCATAGAGCTTGCTACAAAATGGCAAAAATGTTTTCAATCTGGCTGAAGTGCCTGTGATGTATAATGAGAATCAGAACTTTATGGCTGTACTACTTCATGGAGAGAGTCCATTTTCAATATGTAACTAAAATTGTTTAATGGTGTTCTCATGTCTTATTGTTTATTCACTAATAATTTATTGAGTATATACTTTATCTCTTTTTTAAATTCATATGTTCAGTATCCATGAGCTGTAGTTGTCTAACTCCTAGACATACCCTAGAATAGGAATCTCATTACTTTGTAAAGAGGTCCATTTTATTTCTGGAATGTTCTGAATGTTTCCAGGCTTTTACTGTTCTGTCCAAGCCTTTACTGTATTGAGAATTGAAGTCTTTCTTTCTGGAACTTGCACCCATGTGCTCTATTTCTTGCCTAGTGGATTATTAGATTCCTGGGGCCTCCCTTACCTTTCTAAACCTCTTATAAAGAGTCTCTTATCTGTATTTTATAAAAGTGCCCTGAGACATTTTAAAGAGATAAGGAGAAAAATGAGAATTCAAGTGTTTTTCCTATTCTCATACCACTCAGTGCACCACTTCTGACATTAGTTGTGTGGAATTATTTCTCCACACACCAAACAATCAGTTTTCCAGAGGAGTGTGGTTGGATGTCCTCCAGTTCAATTCAGTTCTGTTGTTGTGTACTTGGAGATAGCATAAGATCCTGCAGATTTGGGGGTTAGTTCTACAAGACTGCCCCCACTTCAGAAGCCAGTTGCAGATAGTGAGTTGTCATCTGTCTCTGACTGACTAGCTGTAAATCCAGGGTTCCCCCGATCCCTTCCTCAGGTTGGACTGGTTAATAGAGTGGCTCACAGAATTCAGAGAAACACTACTAATACTTATCCTTTATTTTAAAGTGTATTACAAAGGATACAGATGAACAGTCAGATGGAAGAAATGTGTAGGGGAAGGAATATGAGAAGGACACAGTTTCTGTGACCTCTCTGGGCATGTCACCTTCTAGGTACCTCCATATCTTCAGCTTTCTGGAATCTCTTCAGACCCAGTCCTTTGGGTTTTTTCGGAGGCTTCATTATATAAGAGTGAGTGATTATGTCTTTGACCTTTGGTGGTCAACTGAAACTTCAGCCCTTTTTCATTCCCCCAGAGGTTGACAGTATGGGTTGAAAGTCCTAACCCTTTAATCATGCCTTGGTGTGTCCAGTGATCATCTCCCATCCAGAAGCTATTTGGGGGCTCCTGAGCTACCAGCCATCTCTTTAGCATACAAAAGATATTACTTCAGAGATTTCAAGGATTTTAGGAGCTGTATGCCAGAAAAAAGGGATGACGAACAAATATGTATTGCATAATAGCACAGATTTCGATCAGCCCAGTGTGGAAATCACTGCTTTGTAAAACCCTGTGTAAAACACAGTAATTCTAGTTCATCATTATGTTGTACTCTCAGTCTTTCCCACACCATCTGTTTTTGAAGTAATTCCTAGTATGATATAATTTCTGGATTTTTTTTTTCACTGTTCTCATTGTGGTTGTTTTTCTGGCACCAAATTACACATAATATTCTTGATGTCTCAGCTGAATAACTGACAAAGTTCCTTAGACTGGGTAATTATAGACAACTGAAAAATTTCCTCACAGGTCTGGAGAGTGGGAAGACTAAGATCAAGGCCCTTGCAGATTCTGTGTCTGGAGAGGACTTACTTTCTGCTTCAAAGATGGCACCTTCTAGCTGAACCCCCATGTGGTGGAAGGGCACAGGGACTAACAGACACCCTCAGGCTTCCTATAAAGAAAGGTACTAGTCTCCATTTATGAGCTTTGGAGCCTTCAGATCTACTCACCTTCTAAAGGCCCAGCTCCTAATACTATTTTGGAGATTAAGTTTCAACGTAGGAATAGGAGAGGAAAGGGAACAGAAGCATTCAGCTCATAGCAGCCACACTGACTCTCAATATCCTTGTCCCCACATGTAGAATACATTCATTGTATCCCAGTCGCCTCCAAAGTCAACTTGTTCCAGTATCAACTCAAAAATTTAAGTCCAAAATCTTATCTAAATGAAATATGATTGATACTAAAGGTATAATTTATCTGAGGGAAATGCTTTCTAGCTGTGGACCTTTGAAATTAAATAAGTCATGTGCTTCCAAAATAGGATAGACATACAGAAGATAGACATTTGCATTGTCAAAGGGAAAAATAGGAAGAAAGAAATAACTAGTCTCAAGTAAGTCTAAAATACAACAGGGGAAACAACACTAAATCTTAAGGCTTGAGAATCAATCATCTCTGTATTCATGTGCTGCCTTCTGGACATACTGGGCATATTGGGTTTGGTACTTGCAGCTTGCCCAGGCAGGACTCACATGCCTGTGGCTTTGCTCTTCTGTGGCCCCAATCCTCTTGGCTCCACTAGGCATTGCTCTAGCGGAGACTCTTGGTACAAATGGCCTGAAGATAGGGGAGGGTTTTATACTTTCCCTCTTTCTACCAGTGTTCTGTTCATGGTCACTTAGATGATCTCCAGTAAGACTGAACCTGTCTCTGCAGCTGTGCTCTTCTTAGTCCTTCCTTACCAGAATCACCCTTAAAGCTTTCATTCACAGCAGGGTAGGGGGTCTTCAGATATGTACCTCCAAATTCTTTCAACCTCTAGCTATTACCCAGTTCCAAAGCTGCTTCCACATTTTTTGGTATTTATTAAGATAGTACCCCACTTCTTGGTACTACTATTGTCTTACTCTGTTCTGATTGCTGTAACAAAATACTTTAGCCTGGATAATTTGCAGACAACAGATATTTATTGCTTGAAGTCTGAACGCTGGGAAGCCCTGATCAGGGCACCAGCATTTTCAGTGTCTAGTGAGAGCCCATTCCTCATAGGTGGTGCTGTGTCCTCCCATGGTAAAAGGGCAAGGTAACTCTTTGGTGCTTCTTTTATAAGGCCACTAGTCTCATTGGTAAGGGTGGAGCCCTTATGACCTAATCACCTACTGAAGAGCCCCGTCGTAAATAGCACATTGGAAATTAGATTTCAACATGAATTTGGGGAGGAGCAAGAACATTTAGACCATAGCGGTTTATGTGTTGCTGACACACACACAGTACAGTGGAACTAACACTTTCTCTAACATGAATAATGCTGCTGCTGTTATTTTTTTAAGTGCATCTTAAGGTTATATTACTATTTAAAAAATTACTGTCACACTGTGACTGATAAGGATAACGTAGCCTTCTCAGGCTTCCCTGAACTCCTTGCCAACATTTCAAATTATACTAAATTTGAGTACTTCTTCTTATTCTTTCTTCTTTCTCCTCCTCCCCCTCCTCTTCCTCCCCCCTCCCCTCCCCTTCCTCCTCCTCCCCCCTCCCCTCCCCCCTCCCCCACCCCCTCCCCTCCCACTCCCCTCCCCCTCCCCCTCCCCCTCCTCCTCCCCCTCCTCCTCCTTCTTCTTCTTCTGGTGGTGCTGAGGATTGGAACCCAGGGTCTTGTGCATGCTTGGCAAGTACTCTACCAACTGAGCTGTTTCCCCTTGATTCTGATTTTGTTATAAATTTACCTTGGTGAATTTTGTATTATCTTCAAGTCAGTGAAGAACTTCTGGGTCTTTTACACAGTCCAACATATTCTCTTTTCTGCCTTGTTTTTTGATAGCTACAAGTTGATAGGCACACCTCCTATGTCTACAAAACATTGCTGAAAACAAATATTGAATCAGTGCCAAAAAATGGAACTTGTGTTGTTGATTTCTTACCATGATGTTTTCAATGTGAGAGTTAGAAAAGGCAATTTCATATATTTCAAATCCCTAAATGTTGTTTTAAATTTTTGAATGAAGAAAATATACTGAAAACTCCATTTGAATTAGAGTTGGGTTATGTTTGCTAGATTTTTTTGTTTAGTTTCTACGTTGCTTTAAAGAGAGAAGATTTTGTTTGCAGTTGACTTTGGTGTAGTATAGTGTGTAGTATATCTCCTTTCTCCTTTGATTATTCCAATCAAAATAAAACAACACAAGAACAATGTTTATTTATTTATTTTTTAAAAATTTACTCTTGAAACTTGCTTTCAGCTGCTATCATGTCTCAGAGAATACTTAGGAAAAATTTATGTTACAATTTCATGGTTTTGTGCCAGAACCAGTTCCAGTCCATGAAGTGTCCCAGTGTTTTAAAAACATGTAGAAAGGACATGATGGTCTCTATTTTAGTTCTGTAGTAATGAACAGTGTACTTAGAGAACTCATGGAATAGGTAGAGGCTTTTGCTCCTGGAATAAAGAGTTTTCCAACTCAGATAATATTTTGATATTATATTCTTTTTTCCACCATATTTGGAAAGTGAGGAAATGGCTTTAAAAATTGCCATCAAAAGAATAATAACTAAGCTAACCAGGGAGTTGCTATGTAGATTTTTTTGGATATGTTTTCTTTGCATTTAATACATGTAAACATTGATCAATGTTTACATGTATTGAATAAATGTTAAAACACAGTGTTAAACTGTGAAATAGAAGGGCATAACTTTATAGAAACACATAATTTTTTAGTTGCTATTTATTTATTTCTTGCCATCTTACATGTGGAAATATAATGTGAAAAGAGAGAGAGAAAGTGGAAAAGTGTCTAGTACAGTGCCTGGTATTAAGTGATTATTCTGTCAGTGGTAGACAAACATTTTATCTATTAATTGTGCATACTTTTAATAGTTAAAAAAGCACAACTCTATGTTACCTATTCCCTGTCCTACCACAAATGTATACTTATACATATAAATACCTTGTGTGCTGGTATGTGTAATATATACATTTACCATTTGCTGAAAGAATGGAGTTCCACATCAAACTGTTCTCACTCAGACTTCTAAGATTAGAAGCAAAATAATTGGTCTCCTAGCATTTAATAATGATCAACAGGGGTAGTAGTAATATTTTAGATGTATAAAAGGAAAGCTTGATATAGATCCTAGATTTACCTGTAACCTCTATTTGTAAATTTTTGTTTTCTCTAGCAGTAATGGCTTTAATCATATCCTTATATTTGAGTGACTATTCACGGCTACTCAGGACAGAGGTGATTTGATTTATCAAAGAGCTAATATAATGAGTGAGAAACAGGATGAAACAGTACACAGGCTGCTGTACCAGGACAACCAAAATCTTAGCCACCTGCACTGCCTCTCTCCCACCCACCCCTGTGCAGATTTGCACAATCTTAAGCAGTGACACAGTTGAATAGCCTTTCCCTGACTGCTATCAGTACTCTGCCCCCTGCCAAGTCCAGTGTTACCCAGACCCCAGGAACACACGGTGTACTACTGCATCCGAACAAGACTCATTCAGCATTGCTCCAAATTATTTCACTCTTATTTAAAAGAAATAAAAGAGTGGGATTCACCTAAGAACCCTTCTTTCCATTTCTAGTTTCTGTTTGTGCTTGTTTCTTTGATTTCTATAAAGGGAAATAAAGCATAGAACAAATCAGTGCTTTGTGACCAAAGTCCTAGAGGCAGCCTACCAACATTTGATAAGAGACAACCGTGCAGGCTGGTTATTTGGTAGGTGATGAGGATCTGGGACTGTAAGGAAAAGTTTAGGAGACCCATAAGGCATAGTGATGATAGTTTTTATTTAAAGAAAGCTTCAAGGAAAAGGATTTCAACAGAGTCAGAAACTTGCCTGCTTAGCAACTCAGGAGGCTGAGGTAGGAGGATTTCAAGTTTAGGGGCAGCCTGGGAAACTTGGTGAGATTCTGTCTCAAGAAAATAAAAAGGGCTGGGAGATATAACTTAGAAGCAGAGCATCTCTAAAGGTTCAATCCTCAGTATGCCAAAAAACAAACAAACCAACAAAAAACCACTAAACAAACAACTTGGTGCTTGGATCAAATGTTGATGAGCCTTGGTCTTTAAAGATATATGAGGAAATCTGAAGCCATACTTTTGGGAGCAGGAATATCTGAAGACTTACCCATTTTCTCTAAGAAATAGGAGATCAGGCAATAGTAGATAGAGCACTAGAGGGAACCAGAAGTTGGCATGGATTTCTTAAAAACAATGTGGCATCTGGGAGTGGAAGCTGTGTAGTATAAGCAATCTGTTGTAAGGAATAGCTTATACAATTTGATTCTTTGGAAGTTTATTGCCACATATCTTGCCCCTCATTGTATGACTTGATAGCTTTATTATTCTTGGCTTCCAGCCTTGTCACTTTTGGGATCCCTAGAAAACCTCACCTTCATTCTGTTCCTTGGAAATAGAACAGAAATGGAAATTATTTTTATGTCATTCTGTCTTTCACATTTTTTTAAAAATTCTAGAATACATGACTTCTCTCCTTTTTTTGTGTTTGTAAATTCCAGTCCATATATCAGTACTCATAGCAGTTGTCATTATCTCTGAGATACCTTCATGCCGTCAGGGTATATTAGTTGTCTAGTCTTAGTGTTTTTGATAACTTTTATGTATTTCTATCATTATTCAGTAGTAGTGCAGAGTATCCTTTCATTTTGCTGGTCCCTTTTTCTAGAACACTGTGGTTATCTGTGTCGTTCTGCTATTCGCTTTGTTCTGGTTTCAATTGAGATGTTACCTCTTAAGGAAGTCATCCCTGGCCTACCTAATTTAAAACATACCATTGCTTAGCACTTTTTGTACTCTTTCTCTACTCTATTTTTCTTTTGTAACATTTCTTATTTCCTGATATTTTATTACATCTGATATTGACATCTTTATACTTACTTGTTTTTGTGTTCCCTTTCTCCTGATTGATTGAATTTAAGTTTCTTGAGAGCCAGGACTTAATTTTGTTCACTGCTATATCACCCTGCCTACAGCAGTGTGACATGTAGTAGTCACATAGCAAGTGTTTGTTAAATGATAGAAAGAATGAATATGTGTTCCCACACTAGTCATCAGCATCTGAATCTTCATGTATTCACTCAGTAAATGTATATTGAGAATGCATCCATAATTGAATATTAAATGCCAGTGGGCTCAGCTTCTGTCAGGGAAAAAAACATTCTTGTCCTTAAAAGAATTCATCCTAAAACAAAAATGAAGTCTGAAAAAGTAGAAAAGATAGATGTTCTCTTCTAGTAAGCTCTGAAACTCCAACTTTTTGGGTTTATAATTTTGATGTGGGTTTAGGATTTTGCTGGAAGAGACAAGAGGAAACAGTGAATAAGATCTATCTAAATATATGCACAAAATATTTGTAAAAAATTATTTGCTTAATAGTATCCTAGACTTTTTTTTTTTTTTTTGTCTGTCTTCCACATTTGGATTAGTTCCCTAGTCTCTGCGTTCTTAGTGATTTCTGAAGCTTTGTTTAGCTTGCTGTGCTATTTATATTTTTCCTGGGTATTTGATTAATATATCAGACCTCAGATCTTTTTACTAACTTTCACTTTGACTTCTGGGTGTTCATTGATGAGTAAGCTCATCTGTAATTTTAATTATTTTGTTGTTTTAATTGGTTTCACAGTGATCTTATCTTGCCCATCTTAGACCCAAAACTGGTTTTAACCATTTTATAGTAATTCTCTCAAATTTATAGGAATTCTCTCAAACAGTTCAATAGTTTTTATAATAGGGAAATACGATAACATATATGAAGCAATTGGAGAATAATAAAAATTTTAGTGCCCAAGTGGAAAATGTATACTAGTGGTAATGACTATTTAGATACATGAAAAATTGTAAACTCTGTGTAAGCATTTATTGTATATTAAGGTTGAAAGGAACCCTAGAAACATTTGATCCAACCATCTTGCACAACTGAGCAGATTAGGCCAAAGATGTAATTGACTTGCCCAAGGTCAAAGGATTTCTTTGTGGTTGAGCTGAATTGTCCCCAGGTGTCCTTTGTAATACTATGGGTTACAAGAGTATGGGCTAGCAGGCACTTTGATACACAGTTTGTGGAATTATGATTGACTACATATATTCTGATTGGCACTCTAGTGCCATAGAGCAAAAATTCAAATGTATATACCTGTTTAGAAACAATTTCTAGAGAAAAAAAACAAATAATTGTGCCAAAATAAAAGTACAATATTATTCATCACTTTATATGTAATACAGGAGCAAACTGAAATGGAAAATGACTTACATTACTAAATCATAACTAATTTATAAAATAACTGAATTTAAAATGGTAGTTTCTCAGACGTTTATTATGTATTATTTTTAAGTCAGTGCACAGTAGATCTAAAGAGAAATATAAAAGTCATTTTGAAGAAGGAACATGCTTCAAGTGTGGTCTGCAGGCCTGCAACACTGTTGGGTGAACTCCCCCCCACACACATTATTTATTGATTGCATTGTAGTTGTAGATATGTTGGGATTTGTTATTTACATATTTGTATATGCATACAATATAATTTGACTAATATCACCCCCAGCTCTTCCCTCTTCTCTCCCCTCCTCAAACTCCTAGTTATTGGGTAAACTTGAAATAAAGTAAATACAGAAATGGGGAGTTAGTATCCAGAAACTTTGGGTAGTTTGACAGAATGATTTTTTTTATCTACTGTATCTGATAATAAATTTGGGGAGCAGATATTTTATATGGGTGATGTAAATTTAATTTTCCTAATAATTCATTAAAGTTTACAGAAGAATTGCCAGATGAGAAATTGAAGGGAAAGCTGGTCTTTCAACACAGACAGTTTGGGGAGCCTTAACTTATGAAACATGTGCATGTTGCTTTTCACACACATGAAAAGTGTAAGTAGTGTAAAACAGTATTTGAGGGAAAGGGCCATGCTTATTCTTATATCTCTTTTCAGAATTGGGGGTAGTGCCTTATTGGAATGGCCCTTCCTAACTGTTTGTTTCTGCTGTGAAGGTTATAGTTTTTCAAAACACAAATTTCTGTGTTTTCTTTTTTTAAGCTATGCTTATTTGCAATTAGCCTGTGAAATCATGATTTTGGACTACCTTAAAAATATTCATTCTACTTTGAGAGTTCATAAGTTTTCTGGATACTAATGGAGCTTTTGTTTTGCAACATCTTGGTTTGTGGGTTGTGAAGGACCTGGATTTTCCCCTCTCTTGTAGAAGTATGCTGGTACATGTGGTTAGGAACCATACTTTGAAAAATTCTGTTCTACGGTTTCATTAAATCATAAGTTCTTAAATTTTTTTTCATCAAAGCTGCTTTTGAGAGCTTGAGGAAAGTTATAATCCCACTCAATACATACAATTTGCATACAAATTCAGAGGATTCGTCTCATGTTTGAACAGATCCTAATGGGGTTAAAAATATGTATTTTTAACATATATTTTAATATATATTTCATGTGGTGCTGAGTTTCGAACCCAGTGCCTCACACATGCGAGGCAAGTGCTCTATCACTGAGCTAAAACCCCAGCCCAGACTCAGTTGCTTTTAACCTTTATAGTTTCCTGTGACTTATTTTATTATTATTACCATTTCCCTTACTATGGACTTACTAGTCCATAGAGTGAACTATATAGAAATGCTTGAATTATCTATATGTAACAAATTTATTTGATTTTGAGATGTTTGTGGATGTTGTCTTTTTACAAACCATCATACTTTTTACATTTTTGGTAGAATAATATCCACAAATTAACATATTTAATCTTAGAGTATAGACACATGGATTAGCTACAAAATGAAAATGTTAAGTAGCATCTCAATAGTGAATCACAGTTTAAGAAAACATATTTGTATTTTATTAGGGCTTGGTAGAGTAGAATTAGATGGTATTTTTATAAATGATGGGAAATACAGTCTCCTAAAACAATATTAGCAGAAACCCTGTGTTTGAACTAGATAGTTCAGTGGCTATGAAAGAAAAGAGGCTTAATCACCTTCTTCTGTTTGGTTTTGTAAGGCATAATGACACATACTTTGAGGTATTTTCCTCATCACCACCATATAAGGTATGTTCTCTAACTTTTGGGTAAAAGTTTGATTACAGTTTGACTCATAAACCAGAAAATAAAGAGTCCACAGTTAAAGTGTTCACATGAGTCAGAATTTTATACATTTACTCACCGAGAGACTCAGTGATTGCTTGTCTTCCTACTATTCTAACATAAAACAGCTAAATCATTTATTTCACAGAGAAAGGTATTAAATCCAGAGTAAATACAAATTTTAACGAAGTATGTTTTATTAGACATCTATAGTAGTCTTTTTTTTGTTGTTGTGATAAGATAATACTTGAGGCTGGGTATTTTATAAAGAAAAAGGTTGAATGGCTCAAGTTTTGGAGGCTAAAAATTTTAAATTGGGTGACCCCTTTGGATCAGCCTCTGTGCTATTGGCTAGATCCTCATATGGCTAATAGCATAAAGGTGTGAGTATATATGAAAAAGAGAGGTTATGAGGTAAGGGAGGAAGCCAGCAAGTGTAGGCAAGCCAGTTTTGCTCTTTTATAACAATCTACTCTTGTGGAAATTGACTGATATCTTACAATAACTACATTAATTCCTTCCAAGGGTAGCGTATCCAAAGACCTAATAACTTCCCACACAGCTCCAGCTCTAAAAGGTTTCACAACTTCCTAACATTGCTACACTGAGTAGTAAGTTTCGGTACATGAATCTTTGGGGAACAAACCATATCCATAGCAACGTTCAAATAAGATTGGCATTTTAAATGTATTTTAGTAGCATTTGTAGAGTGTTTGAATTGCCAAAACTATATAATGATAAATAGTTGCAAGACATTAAATAGTTCAAGAATGACATTAAATGCTCACGTAATACTGTAGGGTAGATTAATAAGCCTTGGTGTGAGAGTAAACAAATTTGGATTTGAGAAAGCTTTAATGATACATATGTATATGTAAAATATACATTTTTAAAGCAGCTTTATGAATTTTCTTTTTAGTAAAAACCTCTGGGATTTTATTTATTTGTGATATTTGGTGGTGATAGAGTAGCACCTATCATTTTGCAGGAAAACAAGTTCTGTGTAAGTTCTCCTACAGACATAATACTTATACTTTCTTATTGGTTTTTGGGTGATGTTGATGCCACAAGTCATTCTTTGATACCCTAGGAGACTGATACCTAGAATCTCTTCAACCACAGGCTCATGAGTCTGAATTCAAATTTTTTATTCTAAAAATAGTACTGGAAAACAGATTGTTAAGCAAAATTAAAGATTGCGCACTCATTAGATTTTTTAAAAAATTATATTTTTCTTAGTGCTTTCTCTACCTCAAGAAAATTGTTTATCAGATTGACATAATTTTTTTAAGCAAATTTTTCCAAAGTTTGTAACAGCACTGTTATAAAAACAATAGCTTTTGTTTTCCCATGGTTTGGTTCCCATGGTTTTTTGACATGGGAAATTTCTGTTAGTGTTTCTTTCTGTAGCTATCATATTTATTGTTCCTTTTTTACATTCACTAAGTCTGATGGCATTCCTGCCATACCCACAGTGTTGGGGTCATGTGTTTCCAAGCATTCCATATTTGTTGAAAATATGCAGAAGTTGAAAACTTGTATTTTGATAATAGCTTATAATATAGGTACATGTCTCCTACTTGTTACCCATAGTACCTTAAAGGATAATTACCAAAGTGAATTTCTTTTGAACTAGTATAAATTGCTTTCTTTAGTAAACATCTGACAATTATGTCTATTTTAGAACTGATTTCTCTGAAATGGACTTGAGCCTACCTATTTTTCAACAAATTATTTCTCTTGCTGTTACCTACTTTCTCTTCTTATTTATTATATATCTTCTCTAGCTTATTTCTAAGGCAAGGCAAATAGAGGTTTCTGTGTGTATATTGAACATTTCCTATAATTAGGAAGAATAAATTTTATTTATTATTTATTCTAAGACATTGTTGGAGCCACTGAAGTTGCTAAATATTTGTTATGGAAAAGCCGAGGGCAATATAGCATCTGTGCTAGACGATCATTTAAAAGAGGGATTTTAGGGGTTAGACTTATTAAAAATGGCGTCTGCTGTAATGGGTCATTATTTTTTAAAGTGAAAAGCTCCATTGATTTGTTTCTGTGATGGAGATGTTCCCAGGAGGTAGTAACTATGGGGAAAGGTTGGTGAATCGGGAATATTTTAAAAGTTTCAGGAAGAAATGCTGCTGGAATCACATATTTGTATGGAGGCTAATAAACATTTTGAGAAATTATTATAAATTTTATTTGAGAATAGTAAATTAATAACAAAAATTAATGATACACATAAGTACCATCCTCTTCTTCTGATTCTGTAAGCCTGAACTTTCCCCTCATTTACCACAGAGATGAGCCTGCTATGGAAAAATGGCTCTAAATTTGACTTGCTAATTATAGCCATGTATGATATTTTTTCAATACAAATAAAAATGTAAAATCTTTTCTATTATTAGTGACCTATATTCTGTTCTGTTAAATATTATTTTGCACGTGTGTTTATGGATGGACGTCCTGTGACAAGGCCTAGATTTGACCTTTTAACACCTGGGCTATCTCATGCTCCTTTCTTCCCTCTGGTCTTGATTCTGCCTTCCATACTAATACTCTCCTTTGTTCTCCTGTGTGTCTTTAAGTTTTCTTTTCCTCCCAGCCTTCCCTGACCTCCAACTCAAGGTTTCTTCAACAAGATCCACTTACTGATTCTTATCATTTGGCCACTTGGTACAGTGGCAACACCCAATTCTGGGAAGTAGCAACATAAGGTCACCATTCCATGGGAATGGAATTTGGAAAACCCATACTTGGATTGTGGTGAACACTGATGCTGTGAGTTAAGGCTCGGAATCTGTGGCAGGCTTATGTCTATTGTTAGATGAGGGGGAAGTTTAAGCTTAGAGAGCAAAAGGAAGAGGGAGAGTGAAGGAGGGGATGTTTGGCTATCCTATAAGAATGGAAGGGGAAAGCCTGAAGCAGTTCTGATTGCTCTATATAAAAAGCTGTCTTCTTTGCCCTATAAGTCGTCAAAGTGGGCTTCTAGTCCTTATGAATTTGTGGCTTAATAATAAACAAATAGTAGTGAACCTTTGCTGTGCATTTTGTGGTATGTGCTATGTGTTGTATTTAATCAGCTCAGCAGCTATATGAGGCATATTGAATTGTAGTCTGCATTTTCAGAGAGATATCTGAAGCTTAGAGAGGTCAAGGAACTTTAGGACATAAAATGGGCAAATTGCACAACATGAACTCATTTTTTCCTGACTTCAAAGTCTATGCTGACTAATGTAGAAAGTCATTTAACCAGTTTGAAGCTCCATTTCCGGCTCCCTGTAAAACACTAAAATAACCTCATAGTTGTGATAAATGATGGAACCTTCCCCACTCCTCACTGCCCCTAGTCCTTGACTTATTGTTGGTGCTCAGTGAATAGTACTAGTTACTTTTTCCAAATTGTTTCTTTCCCCAGGCAGTAAAAGATATATGAGGGGAGCTACCCTCCTAAAATGACTAAAGAAAATTTACCCTTGGATAGTTCTGTGAAAATAAGGTGAGCGAAGGTGAAGGCACTGGTACTTTTTTCCCTGGCATTGTTTCCTACTCCCCCAACTCCTTTCCCCTGCTTACTGAAGACTGACTTCCTTTTAAAGAGAAAACTTGTAATCCATAATTATAGATAAAAGGGTTGAAATGCAGCTATCCCCAGAGGGGAGTTTTACTGTGATTGATATTAGATTCTTTTCTAAGTTGATGGGGAGGCTCAATAAAGATATCATTTTCTCAAAGAGTATACATTTGTCTTGTAGTACTGTCTTTTCAGCATGAGTGCACAGAACCGAACTTAAAGGTAGTTGCAGCTTGTGCACCATGTTTGCTTGCAACTTCAGAGAGACCAGAATTTTTTTTAAAGTTATTTTCCATAAACATAACTGGAAGTCCTAGCACACCTGTGATCTACAGAGAATAATCTCCATGGTGTTCAAGGTAGTCTTTTCCAGGGCTACAGTTTGAACAGCGAGAATGAATAACAGTTTGAATGTTCATGGAACCCTTCACAAGCTTAGATAGGAGGAAAGAAAGCAATGTTCATGAGTGCTGTTGATCAATATTTGATATTGGAAGAGCAATTTAAGATTTGATATTGGGATAGCAAATAAAGGGAACCATTTAGGGGCCCAAAGAGAGTCAAAGTAATTCAGACACTATGTATAGTTTTTATGTACCATCACATAACCAGTACAAGGCTGCCATCTCCACCAAGGCCGCATGTCTTAGTGTAACAGCACAGACCATGGTGCAGGAGACAGACAGGTTCCTGGGCAAGAGTTTTCCAGAGTATTAGAAATAGGGAACAATGTATTGGGACTAAGACCAGAGACATGGGGCTGGGGATTTAGCTCGATTTCGAAATGCTTGCCTATCCGAGTTACATCCCCAGCACTGCCAAAACTCTCCACTGTCTGTCCCCTGCGCCCCATCTCCACCCTCCCCCCCAAAAAAACAACAACAACAACAAAAAAAAACCAAGACCAGAGGTGAAGAGGGCCTAGAATTATGTGCACATGGCATGGGGTGAATATTGGAGAATTTCAGATGACGGGGGCTGAAGTGAGAAAGGTACAGAGGAAAGTGGGCAGAGAGAGAAGGAGGGAAATATTCTATAAACTCTGTGTGGGACTCGCAACCTCAGGCAAAGAAAGGTAATGCTTTTTAAAGAAGTATACAGCTACAATTAAGTCCATGGAAAATTGGACAGCAGTACTGAAAAATGCATTTAAAGATCAAAGGAGAAGCATTTCTTGTGGTTAGTTTGATTTATACTAATCTTGACCCAGGAGCCTCCTAAGACTGCTTCCTTCCTACACGTTGTGCATGTACAAAATCCACACACTTATGTCTACCATATAACATGTACAAGATATACTGCTGACAGAAAGTTAGTACTGCTTCAGACTGACATAAGTTATTCAGACTTGCAAGATCAGTAAAAGATGAACTATGTAAACAATAAGTGACCTTGGAGTCTTTCCTTGGCTGCTCACAATTCATAATAATGCTGCATACTACCTAATTAAGAGAAAAGAAACATTTGTCTTTCTGATGAGTGAACAGCTTGAGGAAGTTGTTCTGGGAATAAATGAAGCTTATGGGGAGTGTTCAGTGAGCTGTGTGCTCCCCTTTCACAAGTCGTGAATTTATTTCTATGCATCAGGCATTTCCCACTGCATAGTTCAGGCTCTTCATGCCCTTAAATTTAATTCAGGTGAGTAGGAATCCTTGCTAGAGACTAATGAAGATGGTTAGACATAAGAAAAGACTTCTTAGTATTGAAAACCAAGATGGTTAATATTACTATACTCAAAGAACTGTAAACAAAAAGTTTATGTGGCAGTTAAATCTGTAAAAGATTGTTCAGATGTCAGTGGGCGTTTGTTTCCATTTCCACTAATTGTTTGAATTATACTCTTCCTTATCTTTGTTAGATAAAGTTACCAAGGGAAATTGTGGCACCTCTTTAGAAGTCCTAGAAACCACACATTATCAACTGTCCAAAATAGATTTACTTTGTTCTATGTAACAAAATAAGGTTTGACTTTTGACCATACTTAGATCATTTCTACCTGATTTAAGATTCTGATTTTCAGATCAGAGCCTATTTTTTCTCCTTGTCCAATGAATTTAAGAGCATTTCTACTAGAATTTAGTGTATTAAACTGATGGACTTCCTTATTGATTTTTTTTTTTTTAAAGGGGTGAGGTTCACTATTTGCCCAGACTGGCCTTAACCTCCTGGGCTCAGGTGACCCTCTTGCCGCTGCTTCCTGAGTAGGTGAGCTGGGCCTATAGCCATACACAACTATACCCAGCTGATTTTTTTTTTCTTACTTAATAAGATCTAATAAAATATTTTTCTAAAAAATTCAGTATAATACAATTCAATACAATATTCAAGGCTCTTTAAGAAGAGCAAACTATGAGCACAATCACTGACCCCCTCCCCTTTTTTTAGTTGTCAATGAACCTTTATTTTATTTTATTTTATTTATATGCAGTGCTGAGAATTGAACCCACACATGTACCTCACACATTGTACCTCACACATGCTAGGCAGGTGCTCTATCACTGCACTGCAACCCCAGCCCCAAGATCACTGAACTTAATGGAGCTTATTTTGAAATTAGAAACAGATTGATAAAAGATTATAGATGGCTTGTATTTCAGACTTTGGTTTTATTCTATATGGTATGAAGCAGAAGGCATTTGAAATTTTTCTACCCCCATTTTATAAATAGGGCATTGACATGAATAGAACTTTCTAGTCTTTTTGGTAGTGGGGCCATTGTATCAGGCCAATAACACAATTCAGCAAATTCAGGTGAAGTATAAAAAGGTCTATTTTGGTTCACATTCTGGAGATCCAAGGTTGAGGGTCCATACCTGGTGATGGCCTTCTTGCTGCAGAGTCCCAAGATGCTGCAGGACCTTATCTAATTGTAATCACCTCCTAGAGGCCCTACCTCCAGACACCATAGTTGAGTTCATTTTCTACCCAATTAACGCCTCACAGTTGGGACTAGATATCAATACATGAACCCTTGGCAGACACACTCAAACCATATCTAAACTTTATCAGCCACCATTTTGGAAATGTGAAGATAGAGGAAAGGAAGAGGAATTTATAAAGTTTGAAGTTAGAGAAGGTCTTTAGAAAACTCTCATGATGCCAGGTGTGGTGGTACACGCCTGTACTCCCAGCTACTTAGAAAGCTGAGTCACGAGGATCACAAGTTCCGAGCCAGCCTGTGCAACCTAATGTAGACCCTATCTCAAAAAAAAAAAAAAAAAAAAAAAAGGGGCTAGGGCTATAGGTCAGTGTTAGAGTGCCCCTGGGTTCAATCCTAAGTTCAGGGGAAAAAATAGGAAGAAGAAAAAGAAAACTCTGATGGTAAGCAAGTAGGTAATAGGAAAAATCAGGGTAGGACTAGAAAAGAGGAATGGAAGGCTAAACAAAATTTACTACTTTTGCTAGATATGGGACCCAAGAAAGAGTTAGAGCTATATAGGATTTCTGTGCTCCATGGTCTGAAAATAAGGGTCACAGAAAAAAAATAGTCCTAGAAAAATAGATAAGTCTGAGAAGTTAGTCTTTAACATGAGATGATAGGATCTCAGTAGTAGACTACTGGAGCAAAAGAGGTTAAAAAGTTTGGTTATGGCATTGTCTTTGATGTGATTATGTTCTTTTTTTGAAGGGGGGGATACCAAGAATTGAACTTAGGGGCACTTAACCACTGAGCCACACGCCTAGCCCTTTTTTTGTGTTTTATTTAGAGACAGGGTCTCACTGAGTTGCTTATTGCCTCACCATTGCTGAGGCTGGCTTTGAACTCAACATCCTCCTGCCTCAGTATCCCTAGCTACTGGGATTACAATTATTTTCTTCCTACATTGTTTGTTACCTTTTTGTTACCCCCAGACTGGGAATATTTAAAATGTTTCTGTTTGGTACATTTAGAGCAAATGCCTATAGGCTTTAGTGTTTCTATTTTAAGACTTTTTCATGTGATGAGGTGAGATGATAGGGAGGTTGTAGTTGTTTCTGCTGTGTGTGTGTGGTGGTGGGGGGTCATGTGTGTGCACTTGCCCTTCTGACTCATAAATCTAAGATAAATTATAAAACCTAAGATGAATTATGATGTTTTACTTTTCCTCTTATCAGGACTCCAGATTTTAATTTATTTCATCATTTTTAGTATGGAATAGATGTTGCTTTGTCTCACCAACGAACTCTTTCAGACTTGACTCTTAATTTTAGAATTAGCTCACACAGAGACTTCTAAAGAAGGCAGGAACCTTCAAAGGCCTTTGAGATCATCTAGGACAGCTCCCATATTTCTCAGAATAGTAATCTGATGTTGAGGTAATGATAATAGTCAACATTTATTGAGCTATTATCTCATGAAATCATTATAACAGTCTATAATGTATGTGAAATGGCTTTCCTGCAGTCACGTGGAAAATGATAGCCGTAGCTGACTTTTTAGGACTTGTTTTCCTTAAAAATATATTCACAATTTAAACAATTTAATTCTTTGCAGTAGAGAAAGGTAGTCTTTTGTATCAAGTCAAATATTTGAATATTTAAAATAATAAAATACTAATTATAACACTCCACTTATTATTTAATATAGTAAAATCATTTAAGTCATCTAGTAAAATTCATATATTTTGTGAAGGTCTGTAATGTGCAGAAGAAACACAGTCCTGGTACTTGTCTCCATGGGTCTAGCAATCAATACTATTTTCTTGATTTTTAGATCTAAATGCTTGTTCTTGTGTACTTGGATTGCTCTGCCTTAATGATGATGATGATCTATTTATTTATGGTAAGAGGGCAGGTTGAACCCAGGGATGTTTTATCACTGAGCTACATCCTTAGTACTTTTTATTTTTTATTTTGAGACAGGGTCTAAGTTACCAAGGGTCTTGCTGAGTTGCTGAGGCTGGTCTTAAACTTGCAGTGCTCCTGCCTCAGCCTTTGGAATTGCTGGGATTACAGACATGCACCAATGCACCCAGCTTGATCATTGTTTTTAAGAGAAGAATTAGACAGCTAAGGGTAGCAAAACCTACCTGAGCATTATGTGTGTTTTATTTATTGCTTTGCCTCCAGATTATGAAATTATTAAATTAATTTTCAGCACCTAGTTCTTGTTCAGTGAACTGAGGGTTGGTTTGTTTTGTGTTGTTTTTATTAGAAAGTAATTTTACTATTTTAATTAGAAAATAATTTTGCCGGGGCTGGGGCTGGGGTTGTGGCTGAGTGGTAGAGTGCTTGCCTAGCATGTGTGAGGCACTGGGTTCAATCCTCAGCACCACGTAAGAATAAATAAAACAAAGGTATTGTGTTCATCTACAACTAAAAAAAAATTAAAAGAATTTTGCTGTGTTTCTTAAAATTATTAGAGGTTCTTTTTAGAACTTATATGCACACATATATAATATATCATAAATGTTAACTCCTTTAATCATTTTTAAGTGTACAGTTTAGTTGCATTAATTGAATTTATCATAGTGTTGTGCAGTCATCATCACTATTTATTTCTAGAACACTTTCATCATCCCAAACAGAAACTTTAGTTTCAAGTACTAGAGGAATACTGGTTACTTCCTTTCCTGGGCCTCATCTCACGTATCTTCTAGATTCAGTGTAATCTGTTTATACTTATTGAATACAGAGTTTGTCATTTGAATTAGAATAGTTTCTTTTGATCTGTATTTTTTCATATTTCTAGGTATCTATGAAAACCACATCATTTTCCCTTTTATTTATACTTGCTGATTTGGAGCAATGAAATATATACACATGAAGTTTGAAAGGAGCTCAAGCTAAATGATGTAAATACATAGAAAAAAGATGGGGGATTTAGAACTGTGAAACACAAAGAAGTCTGAAAGTCTCAGATATGAGTTTCCTCCCACTTCTGCTGAAAGCCTGGAGCAGGAAGCACACCCAGTATAAAAGATATTTGGGCCTGTGATCTAAAAGAATTCAGTCCCCAAACACTGGATATGAACTGGACTCAACAGGAAGGACTGTTCAATAGATCCTCCCTCTGTGTCTGTGCTCAAACAAAAATACAGCTGTTTAAAGAGTTTTTAAAAATTAGTTCTAAAAGAGTATAAAAAGTCCATTTAGATTACTCTTCTGCTAAAATGTGAAGTTTCCTTGACTACTTCTCTTCCTCATTCATAAAAATCGCCTATTACTGTTGCATAATAAAGAAATAGAGAAATTATCAGGAACCTTTCTCAGAAAATTATTTCACTTTTTTACAGAGTAAGAATTTAAGAAATATGTAAAAATCATTGGGCTTTTACCTGATAAGCAGTATAATTTTTTGTGTTATTTTAAAAGTATATTAACATATGTTTGATATAAGAAAAATATAATTTTTAATCTGCCTTTACTGTTATTTGTTTTTTTAAGATTGATGCTCCTAATGACATCTGTTTATTACAGCTAAAAGATGGCGGCAAGGCCTTCCAGGCCAATGTAAGAATAGGCGATGTGGTCCTCAGCATTGATGGAATAAGCGCCCATGGAATGACTCATCTCGAGGCCCAGAACAAGATTAAAGGTTGTACCGGCTCTTTGAATATGACTCTGCAAAGGTAAATTGTTTTAAGTTTGGCTCTGAGAGAGAAAATGATACTCAAGAATTTGTGTGTGTGTGTTTCTCTCTCTCTCTTTCTCTCTGTGTGTGTGTATGTATGATTCATGCCATTAACTAAGAAGCAGTTTCTGTTATCATTGTTTCAGGTAGATAAATAAAAAATGTAGTAACTACTCAGTTGGATAATTGAGCAGTATGAGAATTGCTGAAAGCTCTGGATTATTTCTCCACACAAAGGCATGTATTTGCATATTCATAAAAATTGTGTGTACAGTTTATAGTTTCAGAGAATTTAAGTATTCCTGAAATTTCTTATAAGGGCCAAGAATTCTTAATGTAGGGGAAAAAATTCTTTACTTTAATATTCTGAACAGTATATTAGAGTGTATTCCTATTTAATTTAAAATATTTTAAAATTTTTTAATTGTCAGTGGACTTTTATTTTATTTTATTTATTTATATGTGGTGCTGAGAATGGAACTCAGGGCCTTGCACATGCTAGGCAGGTGCTCTACCACTGAGCCACCACCCTAGCCCCTTATGGGGTATTCTCTTACAGTGCAACTTTTCTTTTCTTTCTTTTTTTAATTTTTTACTGTTGGTTGTTCAAAACATTACATAGTTCTTGATATATCATATTTCACACTTTGATTCAAGTGGGTTATGAACTCCCATTTTTACCCCGTATACAAATTGCAGAATCATATCAGTTACACATCCATTGATTTACATATTGCCATACTAGTGTCTGTTGTATTCTGCTGCCTTTCCTATCCTCTACTATCCCCCCTCCCCTCCCCTCCCCTCCCCTCTTCTCTCTCTACCCCCTCTACTGTCATTCATTTCTCCCCCTTGTATTATTTTCCCCTTTCCCCTCACTTCCTCTTGTATGAAATTTTGTATAACCCTGAGGGTCTCCTTCCATTTCCATGCAATTTCCCTTCTCTCTCCCTTTCCCTCCCACCTCTCATCCCAGTTTAATGTTAATCTTCTTCTCATGTTCTTCGTCCCTACTCTGTTCTTAGTTACTCTCCTTATATCAAAGAAGACATTTGGCATTTGTTTTTTAGGGATTGGCTAGCTTCACTTAGCATAATCTGCTCTAATGCCATCCATTTCCCTGCAAATTCTATAATTTTGTCATTTTTTAATGCAGAGTAATACTCCATTGTGTATAAATGCCACATTTTTTTTATCCATTCATCTATTGAAGGGCATCTAGGTTGGTTCCACAGTCTTGCTATTGTGAATTGTGCTGCTATGAACATCGATGTAGCAGTGTCCCTGTAGCATGCTCTTTTTAGGTCTTTAGGGAATAGACCAAGAAGGGGAATAGCTGGGTCAAATGGTGGCTCCATTCCCAGCTTTCCAAGAAATCTCCATACTGCTTTCCAAATTGGCTGCACCAATTTTCAGTCCCACCAGCAATGTACAAGTGTACCCTTTTCCCCACATCCTCGCCAGCACTTGTTGTTTGACTTCATAATGGCTGCCAATCTTACTGGAGTGAGATGGTATCTTAGGGTGGTTTTGATTTGCATTTCTCTGACTGCTAGAGATGGTGAGCATTTTTTCATGTACTTGTTGATTGATTGTATGTCCCCCTCTGAGAAGTGTGCAACTTTTCTTAGTTTATCATTTTCCCATGTTTTTCTTCCTTAATACATTTTTTTTGTACTAAGAATTGAACCCAGAGATGCTGTATCACTGAAATACATCCCACCCCTTTCAATTTTTTAATTTATTTTTTGAAATTTAATTTAATTTTTCCCCACATTTTTTATTGGTGCATTATAATTGTACATGCTGATATCAGGGTATTGCTACATTTTTGTACACATACACAATACACAATATAATTTGGCCAATATCATTCCCCAGCATTTCCCCCCTGCTTTTAATTTTTTATTTTGAGATAGGTCTCACTAAGTTCCTGAGGGCCTTGCTAAGTTGCTGAGTGTGACCTCAAACTTGTGATCCTCCTGCCTCAGCCTTCTGAGTTGCTGGATTTCAGGTGTGTAACACCTTACCTGGCCACAAATAATTTTATATACTTGTTTGAAGGCTGGATTTTAAAAATTTATTATTTTTTACATTATTTTGAACTCACTTATAAAATAGTCATCTTTATATTACGTATTAGAACATCCCAACATTAGGCCTGCATTGAAATCACCTGTAGTGTATGTTAAAAATACTGATTCCTGTGTTGAATCAGAATTTCTGAAGGTAAGCACCAAGAATTACATTTACATTCTACTTGATGCTAATGAATTATAAAGTTAGAATTATTGAAGTGTCCTGGGCTTAGTTTAAAGGAAGCGAGTAAGGGAATGGAGGGAGAGAGGGTGATTGAGTGATAGCTCAGAATCTTAGGTGTATAAGAAAGGAAGCTTGGTCATAGTTAGGGAGGGTTTTAAACAAGTCTTGTGTTTGATGATAATGGAAAGTACACTGTATTCTGTCAAAATTGGAAAACACCGTCAAGACCCTCCCCAAACATCTCACAGTCTTCCATAAATTACCATGTTTATTGTGAACCTTTAAAAAGGTTCACAATAAACCATTATCTTTGGTTATGGAATCTTTTTTCTTGGAGCCTCTTGTGGGACTAGAGTTTTGTGGAATGCACTTTGGAAATGCTTCTCTGTTCTTTGCCACTGCTATCCTAGGTGTCCTAGGATTACTATTTAAAGGATTTATATGGAGTAAAATATATTTGCTTGTCTGGATGAGTACTAAGTTAGTTGAATAAAAATTTTTTTTTACATTTTGATTTTGACTTAGATCTACTTCAATGTATTATGACTTTCTAACTAGTTCTCTCTTTGGGGTCCTTTTTTTGTGTGTGTTTTTGTTTTTATGGAAGAAATTCCTTCCAGTAGGATTGCTGAATTGATGTTTATATGTATTTTACATTTTGATGAATATCAGCTATGCATTTTAATAATAAAAAATAGTCAATGAGAAAAGTACTCTATTGCAAAAACAATTGTTTCAATATTATCCTTCTGTTCTATATATTGAGACATGTAATATAAAAGTTGTTACTAATTAAATGAAGTGTTCATTTTTTATTTATAGGCATTTGTACCATGTATGAATCTTGAAAGGGAACCAAGAATGTAAGAAACTTAACTTATCTGAGATATCTCAAAAATAAAACAAATACAAATGATTATGGTCTGTTTCTCACATTCTAAAATCACATGTGTATATAATTGTTTAAGCTCTTTTTTTCTGGGCTATGTGTCATTTTTTTGTTTTCATACTAGCCTGCTTGTTTTCACATTGTGCTTCTTATTTTATAACCAGGACCTAGTATTCTTATTTTCTATTGAAAACACTTTGGGCCTCATAAGAATAGATGAAAACCAGATGTTACTCTGTTTTTATGCATTTCCAACTTAAGCAGTCTGCTACTGACTCTAATAAAGATTCTTTTAAGCTGCTGAAGTATAAAATCTAACAAATCAACTTACAAAACCAACTTGTTACCAACATTTGGTAATTCTACATAATCTTATCTTCATTTTCCTAAATATAGATAGTCAGAGACCTAAAATAGGGAGAATTTTAGAGTCCTCTTCTCATTGTAATTCTCTTCATGTTTTTGAGCATTTCATGTAAAATAATATCAGCCTTTTTCAATGTTGTCTGTATTTAGCAAAATTCATGGTATATCACTGACAATGTTAACTGAAGAAAGTTTTGCTTTGTAAGGAAGAAATACAACTTTAAAGAGTTATATTTGATTCTTTTCTATAGCAAGGCCATATTTTTCTTAAGTTCTTTCTGTTTGTTATAGCCAATATTTCTGAATTTGAGCAGCATCTTATCTGGCCTCCAGTTACTCTTTTATCCCACCTCTCGCCAATCAGACTGCTCTGAATTCCCCTACAACAGTACATTTCTCTGTGCAGTTCTTTTCTTTATAAATATAGTTTTCCTCATGAATATGTAGTATCTCCATGACAGACTTGTCTGACTTTGGTTTCCCTAGAGGCAGAACCTGAGATGGGGGTTGCTCTGCAAGTGATACATTAAGCATCTCCTTTCAGATGTTGCTTGTTGTTCATAGTGAGCGAGTAAAGAAGGATTGAGGAGCAGGAGAAACTGAGATGAACAAAGATGTGATTTCTCATTTGAGAAATCAAATTTCCTCATTTTATCCATCAGGAAACTTGGGAACAAAACTGTACCATAGAGTTTTTCTTGCCTTGAAGCAAAGGAACTGGGTTATTTACCCCTCCCTTGCATTTGTTAGTTCTTGGCTACCAGCTGTCCTGCAAGAGCGAGAGCGAGAGCAAGTAGGAGGGGGTTTCTGTTGCTTCTACAAAAAGTTTCTGGTGTGGACCTTTAGCAACAAAGCAAGGATCACCGGGGGCATGAGTATACCACATCCACAGAAAGGTTCCTGAGGATCCAGGCTGGGTGCAAGAGTGTACACTATGAGCTCTATTCAGACCTAAATGCTGTGCTTAGAAGATGATGTTCTCTGCCTGGATACTGAGTGCATGTCTATTTTTTTCTAGAAATGTAGGAGGCTGAGGCAGGAGAATTGCAAGTCCAAGGCCAACCTTGGCAACTTAATGACACCCTGTCTCATGGTTTAAAAAATGAAAGGGGCTGGGGATGTAGGTCAGTGATAAGGTACTCATGCCACCGGGTTCAATCCTAGTACAATACACAAAAAAATTGTGTTCTCTGTAACCTTATCCCACTCAAGTTGCTCTCTCCATGTCACCACTAATCCTTGTCAAATATCCTCCATTCCATTTAGAATAAGTTTCTCAGCATCTCTCACATGCCCCTATGGCCCTTTGTGAAATTTGCTTCATCTGCAATGCCTACCACCTGTTCACTGCCCTTGTGTGCCTTTATATCCACAAAACCTATATCAACCCTTGTCTTCTGCCTATCGTTCCTACTGCTGCAACTCATTCATGTTTTACCTCTCAGAACTTACATGAAAGAGTTTATGCCATTCATTTCAACATTTAATTATACAATAAGTATAATCAGAAATAACAAGATCCATTCTTTGAGTCATGTACAAATAAACATAATTGGTTAATAGTTATATCCAGTGCTATCTATATTATTAAGTAATTAACTTAATTAATCTTATTTCTCCAAATAGGCTCCTTGAAAGCAAAGACCATGTTTTTTTGCTCATTTTTATTTAGCAACATCTTGGATAGTTTTGTGTTTTTGATATCTAATGAATAATTATTTGATACATAACCAGCATTATTTGCCAAACATGGAATTGTTTATTTCACAAATATTTATTGAACTTTCAGTATGTTCCAGGTATTATTATAGATGCTGGGAACATAAGACTGAACAAAACAGACAAAAATCCCTGCCCTCATAATACTGACATTTTAGTGGGCAGACAGGCAATAAACAGCAAAGGAGAATGTGTTGTATATAATGTGGTGTGCATTACTGGGAACATAAAGCACATAAGGGAGACAGGGAGTGCAGAGGTAGAGAATTGCAATTTGAAATGGAGTGGTGAAGAAAGCCCCAGTGAGGTTGTTGGCTGTCTGGGGCCTGACAGTGCCAAACAGAGAGATAAGCCAGTGCAGTGGCCCTTTGGTGCAGAGTGAGTGGATACAGACTAGTAAGAGGTGAGGTCAGAGAGGTAATATGAAAGGGGCAGAAGTGGAATAGAATTTGTCAGTCACTGCAAGGTTCCAATGTAAGTTTTCTTGGGCCTATGAAAAAATTGTTAGAAGGCTTTGGAAGGTTACAACTGCTTGGCCAGAGCTAGAGCAAGATTTGGGAGAAAATTGACTTCATTATTAGAAATGGAAGCTAGAGGAAAGAGCTGACCAACCCCCATCCCTAGTTTATTAGGGAATGCACTGCTGAGGCAGGAGAATTGCAAGTTCAAAGCCAACCCTCGAAAATTAATGAGACTCTGTCTCATGATGTAAAAAAATGAAAGGGGCTAGGGATATAGCTCAGTGATAAAGTGCCAGTGCCACTGGGTTCAATCCTAGTACCACAAAAAACCTAACACTGTAGAAACACATGATGATGTGTGGTGTGGTGGTGTATACCTGTAGTCTAAGCTACTCAGGAGGCTGAGGCAAGAGGATCATAAGTTTGAGGTCAGCCTCTGCAACTTAGCAAGCCCCTGTCTCAAAAAAAAAAAAATTCAATATCCAGAATAAATAAAGAAAGAAAGAGAGGAAGGAAGGAGAGGAGGAAGGGGAAGAGACACCTGATGATTACCACTATTAGCAAATTCTTTTCTCCTTGGCCCAAGAATATAAGGGTGGAAAGAACCTAAGAAAGAAAGCCCAATGAAAATTACTAGCCATTTTGTTTTATGAATCTTTTATTAAATACTTTTATTACATATCCATTACTTTTTTAAAAAAACTGTTTTCAAATGTGTCAAACTTAATATCCTAAAATAGGGTGTCTAATGCATATAGAGCTATAGGAGACTTTAATTTGTATTCTATCCTTGAAAAGGATTGGAATTTTTTCCTCCTGCAACTGAAACTAATTCTAGGAGAACTAAAACTAGACTACGAAAAATTTATTAAAATTATTTTCCTTCTCAGAGAAATTGGTCAAATAGCAGTGTGCTTATTTTTAAATACCAAATCCATTTTGTGTATAATTTTTGATTTAAGTCAAAATAGATCATTTAAAAATTATATTATTTCAACTAATAAAAGAAGAACATTACATTCAAAAGCTTTGATGTCTAATAACTATTAACTATACTAGAGTTGGCTTCTGTGGATAAGATTTTTAACTACTTTTGTTTATTCAATAAACATGTTCTATGTTTATGTACATAGAACAGATAAACTTGCTGTTAACTCACTGATTACTTGGGGAAACCAGCTTCTTGGCCTTAATTTTTTTGTCTAAAGAATGAGGACAGGAATGATTTCTAAATTCCCTTTTTGTGGTAAAAATCCTGGTTCTTGTTCTGGTTTTTCAACTGTAAATGGATAAATTCCCTAGAACTTGCTATTAGATCAAACCAACTTAGTTTGCTTATTTTGGCTGAGAGAATCAGGAAATGAGACTTTTTTTGTTGGTGCTGTCTTAAACTATGCCAGGTTAGCACAGTGACTTGTACACTACTCTGCTGACTTTAAGGTGAAAGGTAGGTCAGATAAGATACTCAAATGGCATTTCATCATCAAAAAAATACCATGTACTCTTATCCTTATTTCATATTTTTATATTAATTTTGTTGGAATCACAGAGAACATACATACAGCTTTTCAAATCTTCCATGATTTTTACATTATTTATAATAGTATATCTATTGGTTCTTTTTTTGTTTTGTTTTTATTTTGTTCTTCAGACTTCATTTAGTTTGAAACTTGTTATGTCTGGAAATAAAAGATCTAGAACGGTTGAGTTTTGAAAAATATTGATGTACTTACTTTCTTCGTGTACTTACTTTCTTCGTCCTCATTCTCATCCTTCAAACAACAGAATTGTCAGAAATCCAATAACTACTGCTAATGAATGACAGATTGGAATAATTTAATAAGCACATTGAGTTACAAGAAAAAAGAAAAAGTAGCCATTGTACCAGACTGAAGCTATTAGCCATCTTTTGTTTCATTTTAACAGATTGCTTAATGTCCTACTACTGTTAGCTTTATGGGTTCAACTCCATTTTACTTTCACTATAATAGCACAGAGGCAGGATTTTAGATTTTTTTAAAAAATAATCCTGAAGTTTTTACTCTCTTGGATATTTCAGTTCAGGTGAATTAAAAGACATTTATTTGGATTCTCTTTTTAATAACTAAAGTTGTACTTCATTCTTTTAAAGTTATTTTTTTCTCTTTAGTATTTTACATGCTTGTCTAATGTCTGTTCTGTGATTTCGATTTTACTTTGTTTTGCTTGCTTGTTGCTTTTGGTTTTTAATTCTTAGGTTGGAGGATGCTGCCTTTCAGAAGGAGTAAGTCTGACTCTCTCCCCCGCAGACCCACATCATTGAAATTAAAAGTGCTGCTTAGGAGAGGGGATGAGGACAAGCATGTGGATATCTGTTTTGTGTATGGCTTTTTACTTATGTCATTTAATCCTTGTATTAATCCATTGAGGAAGGAGTTAGCATACCCATTTTTCAGATGAGTACATAATAGTTTAGAGAGTATATGTGATTTGCCTAACAAAGTCAGGTAGCTTAAAATCTGTGGCTTCTTCACTTTCTTTGCTATAGCAAAGGACTTAGTGAGTAGATTTCGTATTTATTATCTATAAAACAGACTAAGTAGCACCATAACCATAACTTATCTTCTACTTGTAGGCACCAACATTTCTGTTAAAAATTACTTTTTATTTTTATTCACATCTATCAGTATTCTATGGTAACAATTACAATGAATTATTTTGTGTTCTTAAAAAGACCCTACATATTACAATGAAGGGAAAAGGGTTAAATAGGTTTGAGTTATTAGATAGGAGCAAACATTCATTTGATTATTGACTTGTGTATATGGTTGCCCATTCTAAATCAGAATATTATTTTTTTTCGTAAGTTTATAAGACAGTTGACTGTATTTTCTAATTTATTTTTATATTCAAGTTTGAAGACTTTTTTCTCCCTTTCTGGTGGTGGTTCTGTGTTTTTTGTTTTTTGTTTTTTTGTTTGTTTTCTTAATACTAGGGCAAGCACACTACCACTGAGCCACAGTCCTAATTCAAACACTTAATTCTTTAGTAGGATTCTTTGTATGTATCAGGTATAACTAAGGCTTCAAGAATTTTAGAAGTTTTATGTCTTTAAGGACTGTGTGCTCACTAACACTAAAAAATAGATCGTAATTGTCAACAAAAAGTCTATAGATGAAAAAGTGTTTATCTTATATATTTCTTTTTCTTCAATAGGAATAAAGATAATTGAAATAGATTTGAAGGACCAACATAAGTTATCTTTCTTGAATAGTTTGTGGCAGTTTGACAGTAAGCAGATGTGGTAAATATGGGTCAGTCAAGATGTATTTTGAATTTTGGAAATTTTATACTTTTAGCTTTACATCTTGAAAATGTACAGTTATTTTTTAGTATGTAAAAGTCTTATGTTTATAAAGGAAAAAAAAAAGTATTTCAAATCTATAGGCCTTTGGGGAAAAATTGTAGGAAACAGTTATTTTAAAGACCCGTTTAATTTCAACTATTTATTATAAATTTTTTTGGATCATACCTAAAATAGTCCTTGTGACAGAAAATTTTAATATGTAGAATTCTTTGTAGGGAGAATTTTAAAAGAAGGGGCATGAAATAAAGATATAAAATAAGGTGAATGGAAAGAACATTAACTATGAAATTAGGCAAATTTAGTGTACATCCTGGATATATCACTTCTTAGCTGTGTGCCCTTAGGCAAGTTATGTGAGTTTCTGTTCTTCATTTATAAATGGGCATAGTCTTACCTGTCTTGTCAGGCCATTAAAATAAATGAAATAGCATATGGAAAGAACCTAAGACATGATACAGAGAAGTTTTTTTTTTCCTTTCTTCTCTCCTCAATTGATAAATGAGTATTAATATGGTATCTATTATAAACTTACTTCTAGGAGATAATATTTGTTTTGTTTCTTAGCAACAAAATTGGGTGTGACTGGAGGAAAATAGGGAGAAAGTGAGAAAGGGAAGTCAGGTAGGTCATTATCTGAAAAAGTCAGAAAGATGCAAGTGCTTGAAGAAAGGATTCTTCAGTCCAATAAGTGGGTTTGGGTCATAAAATTGTAATTAAAGCTTTTTAAAAGTGTAATGGATACAAACATTATACTTATTGCTAACTACTGCTTTGGTTCAGAATTATTGTCTTAAGCAATAATTTATGGCCCATCTGGCAGGGAAAATAATATTGCAAAGAGAAACCAGTACACACCTAAGTTTTGTTTATTCTGCTAACTCCTCTTGTTCTCATTAGAGGACCAGGACAGTTGTAATTCTCTTTTAGTGTTGGTTAAGTCAGAAAGATAAACAGACTAAAAGGGTGAGGTTTTTTTTTTCTCTCATCCTCCCATCCAAATCCATGTATATTTCCTTTTAGTAATTTTCTGAGTAACATTAAAAATTTCTTTCAGACTGTTTTTATTATACTTTCAGAATACATTTCTTTCATTAACACTATCATTAATTACTGAGGTATAGTTGAAATCTCATATACTCCTCAAACAAAAAAAAATTTGAATGTTTCCTTCAGAGCTACCTTATGACTAGTAGTTTAAGGGATAATAAAGAGTGATTTATAATCTTTGCATTTAAGGAATTTATAATCTCTTCATTGGGATAAGAGACAGAATGTGTCACAGGGGTTTGAAGGAGGGAAAATCCAATGCATTCAAATGGGAAGGTTGCTTGGAGCGGCTGAAACATGGGCCAGGCTTGAAGGTTGAGGAGGATCCTGCAGATGGAGGAAAGCACCCTGAAGTGGAGATTTTTAATCTCCACACATGTTAAATGAGTGTGTTACTCCAACTGGAAATAGATACGAATAGAAGGAAAGAGAAATTAGAGCATTACTTTGCAGGGTCTAAGGTATTCAAAGTTTTAATCAGAAAAGTGACTTGAATGGACAATACATAGTGAGACAACTTGAAAGAAGATAGAGACACCAGAGCACAGAAACTAGACAAGGATTGCATTTACCTGAGTAAAGTGAGGACTTGAAATAGAAAGCAGAGGAGAAATGAGAGAAATTAAAACTTATAATTCTAAAAGCTGCAATGTCTCAGGATTTTAGCCTCCTTGGGCCCAGGCTAGGTGTTCTGCTCCTTTCACCTTCCTCTGTTCTTCTGCTCACTGTGGTCTGGTTTCTGCTTCATCATGTTACTGAAACTGCTTTTCACTTGAATGTCTCACAGATCCTTTCAGCCACAAGGTTAAAAAGAACTCTACTCCTTGTCTTACAAATTCACATCTCTTGCTCCTGCACTTACCTTGGCAAATGGCCCAGACACCCCATTACCCAGATCAAAAAGACCATTCCTTCCCTGAACCTCCCACATTCATCTACAACCACCTGATAATTAGCCTTTAAATATGCCTCAAAACAGATTGCTTTGAATAGAGTAGAATAAACTAGTTTGGCATCACTGTGTGGTGGTGGGGAGAGGCTCAGCTCCTAGTTAAGTGCTGACATCTTACATTTGTTGAGTATATTACAAATAAATGCTTGCTGTGCTTACTGTGCTGATCACTGGACATAGAAAGGATGTCCTTATACCTGATCTCAGGGAGTTCACGGGACAAGTTCAGGGTTTCTTTGTTTTTGCAGTGCTGGGGATTGAACCCAAGGGCCTCACACATGCTAGGCAAGGAGGCACTGGTTTCTAACCTTATGTAAGAACCTTCCTTTTTGTGTGTAAAACATTTATAGATATCCCTTTTTTCCCCCCATATTAAGGTGATAATTGCATTTTTTAGAAACTGCAGATTTTATAATTTTTAATTGCAGTTCTAAATGAAGATGTAATTTTTCTACATTTATGCCCAAGAATTTACAAATATACACATGATTTAGGCAGACTTTATTGATGGATAACTTGTGAAAAGAAAATGATGTGCCAGTTACTTCTAGCTGCCTCATGTGTGTCAGGTTGGGAACCACTGGCCAAAAATACTTCAAAACATCTGAATATAGACAGACAGGAAAGCAGAGGAGGTACAGCAAAAGGGTGGGGAGAAAGATGCAGATGGAAAGACACAGACCACAGGACTATTAAAGGTGTAGAATACCTTGAGAAGATCTCCTGCCAGCAACTGCTTATTGGCAGATTACAAGGAGGAGGATTCCACCAGATTAACCTAATCTGTTTTATTGTTTTAAACAAAAACAGATTAACCTAATCTGTTTTATTGTTTGAAACAAAACAGCTAATTAGAGGCTTAAAGTGAGAATAAACAATATTTGCTCATATGAAAAGGGAAATCTAAATAAGACTCAATATGTTTACTAAGTGGTAAGATCACACTCAGCTCTTCAAGATCAGAAACTACGTGTTTATTACATAATCAATACATATTTATTGCCTTGAATTGTAGATAATGTCTTATTGAAACAGAGTAATTTTTGCTACTTTTGCCTGATAAGTTTAGAAATCACGCATGAGAAGATATTAGTAGATAAAGAATGGCAGTCTAGTTTATGGTAGCAGTGTCCTTAGAATTCCAAATAAGCATTTTTGTCCATAGCTTAAGAGCTTTCAAAAGGATTGAAATTCAGGTCATTCCCATCTGTTTTTCAGTGGCTGCTGTAGCTGTTATTGTCTCAAAGACTGAAATAACTTAGGCTTTTTGTGAGTTGAAAAGTAAATGGGAGTGATTGTGTAAAACACATATGTGGCACACTATTTATACTGTCAACCTTTTTGTTTAATGTACTTAGCATTTTCACCAAAAATCAGCCTTATAAATAGGCTTCTAAATGTTGCTAAGCCCCTCCTAATAAATTCCTTTTACTCATCATGATCTCTTCTCATAGTCTTTGAAACTAAAGTGCCTATGAAAAAGTGTTATATTCATGTGTAAGTGTGTATGGATTTAATTTCTCTGGTAATACAGTCAGGGTCCATTTCTGCATTACAATAAAAGCCATAGTCCATAGTCTTGAATTAACATACCTTTCTCTCATTCCTCTGTCTTTACCTTGGCTTTTGTTGCTGAGGTTTGTAACATTGTTTTCCTGTGTAATTCATTCTATTACAGTGAATCTGAGGGACTTTCCAGAGTCTTTTGTTTTACTTGAATTATGTTATATAGGCTAAGCTTTGAAAGAATGAATACTTGTTAGTCCCAAATATTTGTGTTATTGTGAGAATATTTTTGACTACCAAATTATTCTCAAAACTAAGAATATTTTTATTTTTTAAATAAGCTAGTTAACTGCCTCTTTCAAAGTAGAATTTAAATCTCCTTACTAAAATATGGAATATTATCTCTTTTCCAGATTTCACGGGTTCTATAATGTTTGTGTAGACTTTATTTTCTAAAGAGAAGCCTCTTCCATTTCAGTGTTACTTGTCTTCAAGCAATTATGTGTGTTTTTCTAGTGGAACTTTTCTGTGATGTTTTTATGTTTGCATGTAATTTCTCTTGCTGTGTGTTATGCTTACAGTTTAAATTACTTTAGTATTATGCAGGAAAGTTTTCCTTTTTATTCATTTGAAGAAGCTTATATCTACTATAACAAGATTCTTGCAAGAACTTTAGCTATTAATTTTTTTCTGAAACATGAAAAAAGTTTTTCTTAAAGTTGTAGGGAAGTAATGTCAATATTGTTTCTTAGTACACCATAGGAATTTAGTAAGTAAAGCCTACTAAAGAAAAAGAAACTTGTACTTTAAATTCTTGTTCTTAACACGTCACTAATCTAGCATCTTGATATCTTCCAGTCATTTAATCTTTTTTGGTGGGGGGTGGGTACTGGGGATTGAATTCAGGGGCACTCAACCACTGAGCCAGCCCTATTTTGTATTTTATTTAGAGACAAAGTCTCACTGAGTTGCTTAGCGCCTTGCTAAATTGCTGAGGCTGGCTTTGAACTCAAAATCCTCTTGCCTCAGCTTTTAGAGCCACTGGGATTACAGGCATGTGCTACTGTGCCAGGCTCAGTCATTTAATCTTTTTTTAAAAAATTATTAATTAATTTAACTTTATTTTTTTACACAAATGGAGTTCAACTTTTCATTTCCCTGGTTGTACATGATGTAGAGTCACACCATTCGTGCAATCATACCCATACATAGGGGTAATAATGTCCATCTCATCCCCCTACCTCCAGTCATTTAATCTTAATATCAGCTTTTTATGGCAGGTGTCATCATCCTACTTTATAAGGATTTAAACAGATACTCTAGAGTCACACAGCTTGTAAGTAAATAAATTAGAATTCAATCTCTGGTCTGTTTCCTTCTTAATGTAATGATTTTTCTGTGTCATCCCACTGTCTCTTTAAAACATAGAAGTTATATTTGTTACTGCACAGTCACAATAAATGTTTCTGTCTGAAAGGTCATTTTGTTCTTCCAAATACAACACAATAAGGCATTTTGCCATTAAATGTATTTACTAGGAGCAGAAAAAGAGTCAGTTTTGGAGACATTTACGATATTCCAATAATTTCAGTTCCATGGGCAACATTAGCAAGGAGTCAGTGGTCTTTGAAAAATTTTGCTTTATTAGAAGCTTAGAAAATATTCCAGTGGCAGTAGTACTTCATTCATTCCCCTTGCATTCTGACATATGTATTCTCTGAATAAGTTGAAGCAGCTTTAATTCTGTCTTCATCTGTGAAAAAGTTTTTTAGTTGAATTAAAGTATGTGACTAAGTTTGAGTATAAAGAACACACTTCTTAGATTCATAGCATTTTACAATTTGAAGCACCACCAGCCATCTGCCAGTTTATAGCCCTAGTCCACCAACTCCATTTGTCTCTATTTATACTCGAAAAATTTTTTTTTGGCCTGTCACAACTCTGTCGCAGTAGTAACGGTGGAATTAGAGTTATGCAGTGGAGGAGGGAAGGAAGAACAGACGGGCATTAGCCTATGATCTTAACCTTCCCACCCTGCATGCCTCTTGTCCTTGTTTTGGTCTGTTGCTTTTTCCATCCGTTTTGTGGTTCAATTTCAGTGTTCTTTTAACTGTCTCATCAGTATTTATGATGGGAATGGGAAATTCTGGATTTAGTAGCAAATTGGTTAATAGAAAATACCATAGCTATTAAGAAACCAACATGTTTCCCATTTTCTGTAACCTCTCCTCCCACTTTAAGTTGCTCATTTTCCTGCATTTCTTTCCTTCTTTGGAGTCACAAACTCCTTCCACTTGATTCTAAGGTGCTCAAATGTCTTTCTCCAACTGTATATTTTCTAGAATTTGAATAAACCAGATGTATTTGAAATATAGAAATTGGAAAGTTATTTACATAACTTTCAGTGGAAATAGAGACCTTAAAAAAAACCAAGAGCAGCCCCTTTTATGTGGGTTTGGGTGAATGATGATGTCAGAAAGGAGCAGAGTAGCATTGTTCTGTTGTCTCCTATTTGAGGTTCTGAAAAGAAAGAAATGGTGATAGTAGGAGGAAGGAGAATATTCTTTGTAGAGCTGAAAGCATAAGCAAAGCTGTGCTCAGTTCTGGGGACTACTAACATAGTTCCTTATGGCCGAAATGCATTTTTCGAGGGGGTGGGTAGAGTGAGAGATGAGTGGAGGTTTGGGTGGGTTCAGTTAAAAGATCTTGGCTACTATAAGTAAAATTTTGTTTCTTAGTTAATGGGAAACTATTGAAGAGGTTTTTTATAATATAATAATGAAAGATTTAATAATGATAATTGTTATTAAGCAGGTTCTATGTGTCAGATTCTTCTAAATGCTTTATGTATAACTCATTAAACTTTGCAAGAACTGTATGAGATATAGATGATATTATTTTTTTATTAAAGATGAGGAAAGGGAGGGGATCACTGCCTAACTAATTTGCCTGAGGTCTCAGAGCCAGGATTACAGCTATTCTGCTGTGTGATCTGAGTAGGTTGGAGAGGAAAGAGAGAGGTTAGGAACCTGTTTCACATGAGTAGGCGGGAATTGCTGAAGCCCCGGGCTGGGAGAGACTTGGGGTGGAGGAGCTAATATTCTTCTGATGAAGAGAGGTGAAAGTCCCAAACTGGTCGAGTAACTTTGTATTGAGCAACTGTGCAGATCCAGATCCCTTTGCCTTCTTTCTGTTGCTTATCTTCCTTTTAAAACTGTGTTCCATTTCTTTGGTTTAGGTTTTTTTTTCCTCTTCTGTCCTCCCATCAGTGATACTTATTCAAACAAATATTTGTCAGGTTTTAATTGAAGTGATCTCCATTAATTGCTTTGTAGCTACAGAAAGAAAAAGAAAAGGGTCCCTGCTTTTCAGGAGTGTTCGATATTGTATAACTGGTAGAGTAAGTACAAGACCTGTACACAAATCATTGTGCCAGGCCATCAAAATGATACAAACTTCTGGGAGAGCCATGTGTTTTTGTGTGTATAATTCATTGTCCCTTTGTATTTTAAAAAATATTTGAGATGAAACTGGGCTTCTGAGGTCTCCAGTTCTGTGGTTTCTCAAAGGTCATAGTTTGGCCTCTTAGTAGCATTAACATCCTCTCTCTATGGGTAAGGAATACTTCATATCCCTAACATACACCCCTTCCCAATTTCCTAACATTCTTGACCTTTGGAGGGAAAAAAACAATCTCATCCATGTAGAACCTTATTCTCATCTGTCAGTGGACTTTGGTTCCCTAAAGGCAAAGGCCATTGCTGTCTTGTTTTCAGTGGTATGTTGACATTGTCCTGCAGTTACATATGCTGTGTGCTAGAATATTTGTTGAACTAAGCACTGCATTCAAGGGTGAAATTGTCCTAAAAGTGCTTTTATTGAGAATTAGGAAATTAAAGCACAGAAATGAATGAAATTAATGAGCAGAAGTTTGATGCTGAAGGATAGTCACTGATGACCAAAGGCAGTTCTGTGAGGCAGAACCACATGCCTTTTCCCCCTTGGGGAGCCAGCACTTAACATTCTCATTTTTAGGGGATGTCTTACACCCAATCCCTTGTTTTGTCCAGTACTAGCTCAGGAGTGAGGCATTCTTTCTCCTCTCCACTGCTACTGCTCATTGTCACAATAGGACTTTCATACACTTCTCTGCCCACCTGTAGGAGGCCAGTGGTGCTTACAACTTCAGTCTTCCAGATCAGCTCTCCCCTGAGAGTGTGTGGCAGATTGGTTCTCACTTGATCTTCACTTAATCGCCAATGGCTGGAGTGAACTGTGCCTTAACAAGGTCAGTTTCCAAGTTGACTTTGTAGCCTCCTGTCCTTGGGTGTGGCAGGTGCACTGGTCAGGGGAAAGATATGCTATTCTCCTAGTTTCATGAATGTGAACCATCTTTACATTCATCCCCAGGGCATTTCCAGACCTGTACTCAACACAGCTGAATATGTTTATTTTGAAAACTCTTTGTAGGAGTAGGAGTGAATTACAAGTGGCAGACATTCTCTCTCTCTCTCTCTTTCTCTCTCTCTCTCTCTCTCTCTCTCTCTCTCTCTCTCTCTCTCTCTCTCCCCCTGTTTCTTTTTTTCGTGTGTGTTTGTTTCTTTGTTTTGGTTGTTATTTGTTTGTTTTTACCTACTCATTCTATGAGTGAATGGAGTAGGGGGAATGGAAATTTAAAACAAGAGGCCTTTCTTTGCTCCAGTGTAAACCAAAAGCCCTACATTTGGGAACTTAAGGAGGGCTTGAATTTACTTAAGAGTTAACATTTATTTCTTATTTGCTTGTAGTGTTTGTAGGCCATGACCTGCAGAGAAGAAAGTTTTATGAAACATCTTATGTTTAAAGTGAAAGGAGGTTTAGGGTCCTCTAATCATTTTATTCCATCTAATTAGTAGGTTAGGAGCGAACCATACTTTGTATAAGGTTTCTTTGTAAATCTACCTTTTGCATAAATTAGCAAAATAAATGAAAAATCATTAAAAGAGATTTTTTTTGTCTTTACTAAAGGGAAAGCTTACACAATTGCTAATATAAAAATATTTCCTAGGGTGCCAAGTATATTTTTTGTAATTTATTTGACAATGGGGAGAGAAATGTGTAATATTTTCCACTCAAAGAAAATACAAATGCAGACTACATTTATACACAATAACTGTGCCTTGTATATGTTCTTTCATTAATAGTAATCACTAGTATTTATTGCATAATTATACCTCAAGAGGCTTCACATGCACTGTTTCATCAAATCTTTTCAGTATACTTTTTGGGGTGGTGGATTAGTTATGTAATTATTATGTGATTGCCATATAAATGACCACAAATGGAGAGGTTTGAAACAGCAGTAACTTATTCTGTCCTTTGGGTTTTGTGGGTATTTTTTCTTTCCTTTTTCTTTCTTGTTTTCTTTTTCTTTTTGTAATGGGGATTGAACCCTGAGGTGCTTTATCACTGACCGACATCCCCAGTCCTTTTTTTTTTTTTTTTAAGAGAGCCTCTTATTTTTTAATACCTTTATTTCACTTATTTATTTTTATGTGGTGCTGAGGATCCAACCCATGTCTTGCACATGCAAAGCGATCTCTCTACTGCTGAGCCATAACCCCAGCCCACCTTTTTTATTTTTTATTTTGAGACAGGGTCTCACTCAATTAGTTGCTAAGTGTCTCACCAAGTTGCTGAGGCTGGCCTTGAGCTTTTGATCCTCCTGTTACAGCTTCCTGAGTTGCTGAGATTATAGGCATGCACCACTGTGCCTGGCTCTATCTCAGTTTTAGAGGCCAGAAGTTTGAAATCAAGTTGCTGGCAGGGCTGCTTTTCCTCTGGGAGAGTCCTTTCTTTCTTCTTCCAGTAACTGTTGGCACTCCTTTTTAAAAAATGTTAGCTTTTAATGTTTTGAATTGGCAAAATCATTTATATTGTATATGATATGATGTTTTGAAATTTTATACTAATATATTGTGGGATGGCGAGATCAAGCTAATTAACATATACATTATTTTACATACTAATCATTTTTTTGTAGTGTGATCATTTAAAATTTATTTTCTTAGCAATTTTGAGAAGATATCATTAACTGTAATCACCATACTCTACAATTGATTGCTATATTCTTCATTATTTTCAAGAATATGGTACCTTGTTATCAACTATAATCATGTTACACAATAGGTCCTTTGAATTTATTGCCCCTAGCTGCAATTTTATATCCTTGGACCAATGTCTCTCAAACCTCTCCATTGCCCCTTCCCCTGTCCCTGACAACCACTATTCTGCTTTCTACTGCTTTGAGTTGAGTGTTTTTAGATTCCACATTTAAGTGAGAACATGTGATAGTTTTCTTTCTGTGCCTCACTCTTTTTACCCCCATTTTCAGGGAGACATTGAGTAAGTGATGAGTCTGGCACTGGCCCTGCATTATAAGTAGGAGCTGTACCTCTCTGCCACCACACTGTGATGCTTGCTAATTTGTTCTACTCTTATATTTTTCTATATGATATCTAGTCCTTTAAATAAGGATGAATTTTTAGCTGGTCAGCTTTTGCTTCTGGTAGAATGACTTCTCTTTGGGGAAATATATGCATAAGATTTATTGATGAATCTCTTAATAACAAAGACAGGTGTTATTTTGTCATGGTTAACTCCAGCAGAAGAAATGCAGCTCACTACTTAAACAACATAGACTTGTTTTTCTGGTTTAGTGAGACTAATCAGAAACATCAGACTTCTAACCCTAACTTCATCACTTACTGGCTATGAGCAAGTTGCTTCAATTCTTCGAACTTTAGTTTATTTACCCAGAAGATAGGAATCCTTCTTTTGTGGTTAGTTGAGTTTAAAAGTAAAGCTTGGGCATTTGATAAGTAGTTTGCCTAACATAAGCATGTAAATATTTTAAAACTATAATTCCAATGTCTATGAATTTCTTCAGGCTGATTTAAATGCTTCTAACCTAGTAATGAAAGTTATACTTTCTAAACAGTTCTTTACATCACACATAATGGAACTTGCTGTTTAAAATTTTAAAATTGTAATAACATCAGCATCTTTCCTGAACCATGTACATATATGGTATCTTTTTAGCAGCCCCAGTAATATTTGCCTATTTGTGGTATTTCCCTCAATACACATTGGTTTTATTGTTTGTGTATGTTCTTCCTCAAAAGGGGGGAAAAGATCATTCCTCTTTCCCAGTGCCTGACACATACCAAAAAGGGAAAAATTACAAGAAAGAATGTTGATCAGGTCACATCATTGGGCTGTTGCACTTTTGGCATTTAGTGAATGATAGCGCCTTCCTAAGAAGATATTCTTGTTAAGGTTGGAGGTCACTGTTTCTTTTTTAAGAGCACTGTGTTCCAAATTTGAATGATATTTCCAAGACAGGAAACATAATCATCTTTCTTTTTTATTGCCATTTTTAGTAGATGTTTGTTGAGAATGATGTCTGTTGAGAATGCCATGTTCTGGGTAAAACAAAGTGGCCTAGTCTAGTTGTTAGTACTTATTCTTTTTTTCATCTATTTTCTTATGAAAGGACTGGCTTTGTTTTCAATATATTATATTCTCTCATACTACTAAATGACTGATCATAGAAATTATCAAAAAACATTTTTTAGAAAAGTGTTTTTTAGAATATGACTTATTTCTTGGCATCTTATAATAACTTAGTCAATCTGTCTTAAATGGAACTATTGATCATATAAAGCAAAATCATGTGAAGTTGTAAGCTCATTTAAGTAGTATTTATGAATATTTGCTTTCTATTTTTGTACAGATGATACAAATAATGGATATAAAATTTGTTTTGACATTAGCATTTGTAAGCTTGCTGCAGGAGGAATATATTCTCATAGAACTGAATGCAGTGATGGATTTTTAAAATATTCTGACCCAATTGATGTCACATTACCATTCTGTTCCTGCTATTAATTTCCTCCTGAAGTAGAAAATGTTTTGTTTCCTGCCACAGACCATTTAAATATCACCTCCCCCACCATCTGTGAACTCACAGCCATGCTTCTGCTCCAAGCAGAATAGTTTTAAACTGGAAGTAGCAATGTAAGAAAAGAAGATAAGTTTTGCCTGGAGAATTGTGTGTGTGTATTTCTTTCCTTTCATCAGCCTTTAAAATTGATGTCAAACAAAAGCTTTTGGCCAGTCTTTGGAATTTACTTTGAAGAGATTCCAGGCAGATTCTCTTTAATTATATTCTACTCTTTAGGGAAGAACATTAATGTGATATAATTGTTTATCTGATATTAAGTATACATTGAAGTTGCTATCATCAATAGAAGATGTTTTGAAGTAGATGTAGGTGTTCCTGCTTTACAACAGCCCATCTATAGCTTGAAGTGCTTTTGAAATTTAAATGTAAATTTAACTTATAGTGAGAGATACAATAACATCTAGAAGGGCTGGGGATATAGTTCACTGGTAGAGTCCTTGCCTTGCATGCACAAGGCCCTGGGTTCAATCCTCAGCACCCTCCCCCCAAAAAAAGTCAAGGATATTAAATTGCTTTTATTTTTTTTGTGTGTGTATGTGTATATATGTGTATGAGTGTGTGTGTGTGTGTGTGTGTAACTTACCATTTTTACTTATATATTCAACTCTAGCACTCATTTTGGTCATTCCTTTTTCTGTCCTACCTATTATTGGACTTAAAGTATTGGAAACATGTGGTTTATAATCTGGTTATATCAATTAGCATTTATTTGTTAATGATCTTACAACTTAAGAGGGGGTAAAAAAAATTATCTCAAGTTGATGGTAAAGCTTCAGTTATTCCAGAAACCTCAGGGCATGGATAATTCTGAATAATTGAATTTGCTAGATAAATTGACACCAAATTCCTCAAGTTTTAAAAATATATACTGTAAAATTTTCATAAAGGTTTCTCAAAAATTATTTTTTGAGTATTAGTTTCCTGTTACTGTTATAACAAATTTTTTCAAACTTAGTGATGAAAAAACATCTCTCACATTTTATTATTTTTATAGTCTTGAAGGTCAGAAGTATACAGTGAACTTCACTGAGCTAGAATTATGGGGTTGGCAGGACTCTCTTTTCTCTTAAAAAAGGGAGAACCCACCCTCTTACTTTTCCATTTTCTGGACACTGCCTGCATTCCTTGGCTTGCATGTTTTTTTGTTTTTAAAGTGACATTGGCAAAGTTGCCTGTCTTGAATGGCATCATTCTAATACTGACTCCTCACTCTTCTATATTTAAGGAACCTTGTAATTACATTGAGTCCACTAGATAATCCAGGACTGTCTCCCCAGTTTAAGGTTATCTGATTAGCAGCTTTAATTCCATCTGGTACCCTAATTCCCTTTGTTGGTACTAAAGTATTCATTAATTCTGGGCATTACAAGTATCTTTAGGAGGTCATTATTTTGTCTGCCACACTTTGCCTTCTTATAGTGTTATACATTCTGAATTGACTATAATCTTGTAGATTACATGAGATAGGAGGACTGACAGATTTTTTTTTTTTTAATCACCATCTGTTGTCCAGAGTGAAATTGAATTTCTTCTACTTCCCCTCAGATTGTTTGGTTGGCCTCCATGTGGCTTGTTGATATTTTATGTAGGCAACTGAATCTATACAAACATAATATAGATTTTCAAGGGCTATTATTAGGACATCCCTTCTCACTCCTGAGAAGTACAGTGCCTATTAAGTAATCTTTTGGTTATTTGCTCTTATCATAAAAAAGTCTTTTTCTATCCTTATTTATCACTTCTCTCAACATTATTATAGCTGCTGTGTCTCATTATTGAGAGTACCAGTGTTTGACACTTCTGATCTCCATGGGATTCTAGTTTTCTACTAGAATCTGTCTTACTGTGTGCTGTATCCTTTGTTCTTTCATATTTTAGAGCACTTTTTTGGTTTCTTTTTTTTTTTAAGATGAAGAAGTGGAAGCTTGGGTAACTTGTACAAAGTTACTCATCAGCAGCTGATTCAGAATTTGAATCCAGGTTGCTTAATCTAGGAAAGCCCATGCTTGCCCTTCAACTGAATACCAATCCAACATTCAAATCCAGAGACTTTACTTTTTAAATCGTTTGTCATTACATCTTTCTAAAGAGATGTTATGCAGAAGAAAAATTCTTACTTTGCACATAAACTTACTGGCAAGAAGGTAAGAATAAGATGGAATGATAGTTGCACTTTGCCTCACCCAGTTAGAGGACTACTATAGGAAATTGGATGGATATTACCGGTTTTAGTGGCTTGAGTAGATATAGCTTATTGCATCCAACTTTTAGTTTAGGAGAAGATAAAGAATTGGATTGTTTTCATGACATTTTTCTAAGGGAAGATGAGAAAGGAAATAAAAGGGTGAACCAAAAGACATCAGATATAAAGTGCCTGTTTACTCCCTGGGAGTGACTCACATGATTCTGTTTTAAAAACATGTTAGGAATTCATCTAATTTTCTTCAGGGCACACCCACTTCCCTGTAAGTCAATACAGTTCACAGATAAATTGGTCTTTCTTGGTTCACCACTTTTACTCAGCATTTACCATGTCAGTGGTGACTTGATGTCCTATGGATGACCAGACTTCCTATTTTGTCTCAATTTCTGCCTTATATAAATAAATATCTAACAAATATTTTACCTAATCCTAAGCTTTCCATTGCCTTGGCAATGTTTCTTTGAGTTGAGAAAGCTTTATTCAAGGTGCTAAGTATCTACATACTGATAGTTATCTTGTCCTGTCATAGGTTCCTTTAATGGATTACTCTTCTTAGTTTCCTATATTCTTGGTTCCCATAAGAAACTATTTGCAGGAAGCATCAGTTTTGTGTGTATTTGCTTTTGGTCCCAAAGTTTAGAACATTCTTTGCAGTATGAAAAGTTAATTGATCTTTACTTGCATGCCAGCACTCTGGGGCAACATAATACCCACAAGCTTCATATTCTTATAAACAGTGAGACGGATCTGTACAGATTATGTGATTAATTGCTAAATGACTTTTATACTCTTTTTCTCCCTCTATCTTAATACATGTATTTTTATTCTCCTGTTTGAGTGCCTATTTGTATGTGTTCCCAGAAAAGGCTTTTGATGGACATAACATCTATAAGATCCATTCTCCTCTTAGGATGAAGAATAGACACATCTTCTGACCTACAGTTTCATTTCTAGAACTTTATCCCATAGATATTCTCACACATTTATGAAATAACACATGCTTAAAGTAATTCATTAAAACATTGTTAAGGGTAATTAAATGTTTATCAATAGGATACTCTCCATATATTTTGGTTCACCTGTATAATGAACTATATGGATCTTCTTTTTCAGATGAGCAAGTTTTTATTACTCTTATAGAAAGAACCCCAAGATAACCTGAAATTTTAAAAGCTAAAAAAGCAAGATGTCAGATAGTATTATAGTTATAGGTAGATATCATAGTGCTCTTTGGGTAAGTACTATCTGTGTTCAATTGACATTGTTTCTATTGGTCTCTTTTTTTCACTGCTAGTAGAGCTTATGGCCTTCTAGTATTATTTTCCTTCTTTTAAAAACTCTTTTTATCTTATTGCCTCTTATTTATTTTATTGGTATTGTATAGAGGCTCTAAATCCCGTAGAGTGCCTCTCTCTTTTGGCATAATGAACTGTATATTAACTTTTCTCAGTCATATTTATTTGCTTCTATTATAAGAAATTTACTTATTCTTTATTATTAAAGTAGAGATTTCCTCCAACTACTTTACTCATTTGTTCTTAAATATTTACTAAGCATCCCTGGTGCAGGTACTTTACAGCTTCTAGGACAGTTGAGTTCAGAAAATTGTAACAAATCTTGGGACTTGGTGAGGTCTTGTACACATCACATTCTTATATCCTTTGTAAAGGGTCAGTAAAATGATGGTGATACCAGTATCTCATATTTGTTAGTGATTTTGCAGAATATAAAGCTTTTTTTGATATGCTTCCTTGAGAGTCACTGGTATGGTATCCAGTATGTACACATATTAATTATATGCAAATTTTATAATAGTGTAAGATTACATAATTAATAATCCAGTGGAATTTTCATCTGTGTACATTACTGTTTATTTTTTAAGGTTTGGTTTAAGACATCTTTCGAGATTTAAATATTCTGTCCTGATCTATAATTGTATACAATTATATGCAATACATTTTATTCTCACATATTAGATTCAAAGTTAGCATGTTTCAGAAATATTTGTGCATTATTTATTTAGTAGAAACCTTTCAATTATTTTCTAATTTTTAAGGATGAATTGAATCACAGATAAGAAATTTAAGACTTGTAAGCAAGCATTTAACTTGTGCCATTGTCCTTGTAAAATTTTTTTAAGCTCTGGATATCGCCACACATTGAAAGATGCAAGGAAACAATGTGGCTTTGGCTACATCTTATCATCACTTCTCAGAATAACTTCGGCATATTACCTCTAGTGGTATTTTAGCTTTGTTGACACAAGGTGGACATAAGTTTTGATGGCTTGAAGTTCCATAAATGTCTAGTTTTGAAAGTCTAAGAATTTGGAATTCTAAAATTCTAATTTTGAAATTCTGTAATGTCTATCAGAAATTCTCTGTACTTGAGGGACAAAAGAGACTAATTGTGATATTTGCAGTTAATGATGTTTTTATTATTTCTGTTATTAAAAATCACCACCCACAGTATTTTGGCCTCTTCTTTTGGCCAAAGTATGTAACTTTTCTTGGAAATAGACTCTACCTGGGATTAAGGTCCTGTGGGAATAAAATTAATTATAGAAAGAAAAAGAACTGAAAGAACAGGAAATGATAAACAAACAAAACAGAATAAAATCTTGAATTTAGTCTGCCAATTTGAAAATTCAAATGTGAAAGGACTAAAACCAAGAAAAATTTAGAAATTTTTGAAGATGAGGTAAGAGGATTGTACTGTCATATGTCAAAATATAAAGCTAAGGATACTGTGAAATCAGTAGTATGCAGCTACTGAAGTATTTAATGCTTCTGCTATAAAAGATCATTTCCTTCTCAGTTTTCTAACTAGTCTGGCTCTAGCTCAATTAAATCTACGTTTTTCTTCAGTGAAACTATTTAATCTATTAATGTTTTTAAAGTTTATCATATATCTGTTTTATGTCAATAATATCACCTAGTGCATAGGACAGGAAAATTAGTAGTCTGAAAACTGTTAGATTAACTCAGTGCACAGTATCCCTGCTCCATGCCCCACTTAAATTACTTGTGCAAACAAGAATTGGATTCCAATTACAATAAGTCATAATCCATGTTATGAATATGTATAATATGTCAAAATACACTCTACTAACATATATATCTAAAAAGAACAAGAAAAAATGGTATGCATCTTTTAATTTCAATAATTTTTTTTTTAACAAGGGAGCATCTGTCAGCTCATGTCTGATTTTGAAAAGAAACCCATGTAGCAGAAGCATGTTTGTGAGTTTTTTCATATGCATTAACAGGTGTTTGTCTTGCTTTTAATAGCCTTGTTGGCTGTACTGTTCTTTCAGGTCTGTTGGTATATATTTAAATAGGCTGAATCAGTACTTATTGATCAGATTCAAGTTAATTTCTCTTTTTTATCTTCAATATATCCATTTAACCATCAAAAAAAACCCATAATTTTTGTAGAAGCTGTACCCTAATGAATTTAAAGATGTATAGTAAATGAAAAGATATCCCTTAGCTTCTCTAAAATCAAGGCCCTGAAATTTTACTGAGCTTAAAAATTGAAGTGGATTACTGGATTCCACCCCCAGAAATTTTTTTTTAATATTTGTTTTTTAGTTGTAGTTGTACATAATACCTTTTTTTTTTTTTTTTATGTGATGCTGAGGATTGAACCCAGGGCCTCTCAGGTGCTAGGTGAGCAAGCACTCTACCAGTGATCAGAGATTTTGATTCTAGAATCACATCCGTCTACTACACAGCCCAATATTTAATCACAGTCACACAGTACATGTTCATTTTATCTCCTTGAAATAAGTGTTAAGGTCCTTGAAAGGATTAATTTCTTTTTTTTTAATTGGTGCATATTAGTTATCCAGAATAGTGGGTTTCGTTGCCTTGTGTTCATACATGCATACAGCATAATTTGTTCAGTTTCACTTCTCAGTGCTTCCCTTCACCCTTTCTTCCTCCCTCCTCCTGGTCCCCTTCCTCTACTTGATGGTCTCCAGAGGATTCATTTCTTACGCCACTATGTGATGTTTCTTACAGTACCCATAACAAGAGTCTTGAAACACAGATGATGCTAAAATATACAGAGACATAGGAATTCAATCAGGTCAACATAATGGTTGCCTAACCAGCCACTATTCCCAGTATATGACTATTAAAGGAAAAAGTGATAACAACTGAGGTCAGATCAGAAAGAAAAGTCTTCCTGTACAGCTGAGCCTAAATTGTTCTCTAGGAGGAAATGGAATGGAAGAGGCTTCCTTTCTTTCTTCTTTATGAAATAACGTTATTCATCTCTACAGAAGAACTTGACTGGCATTTTTTCCCTATGAACTGATTATTTCTTAATGTATTAAATAGGCAGAGATTACATAATAAAGTTTATTCATAAGAACATAGAAATTTTGACTCTGCCTAAAGATTTTGAAGTTTAATCTTTGTTCTCAGTAGCCACCTAATACCTCACAAGTGCTTCTGTAGCTGAGATGACCTGTGAACATGTACACATTTTTATTACTTCAGTCGTAAAACAGACACTTTGATGACTTTTTAAATGTATCATTGCAGTTAACTCTTTTCAGAATCTGATGAACTTATCTCCTAGAATAAGTTATATATTGTATTTACTGACAACTGTTTCTTGACAATGTAATATATAGTTAATTTTAAAATATTCATAAATTGTCATGACAAGTGCTGCAAGATTTGTTTAAAGAAATATGGCAACATTCTTGTGGTTGGAAAAAATGAGGGGAAATGAAAGTATTGTTTAAAAGCTGTTTTTAAAGCTTGTATTATTAAATGAATTATGTCTGAGATTTAGAGTCTTTTTAACATAAAAATGAAATAGATGGAATTCTAACTCTGTAAATCTTGTTAGTTCATATTTAGGAGTCCTGAAGAGATAGTATTAAAGTTAACTTCTGATTATGAATTATGTGACCAATTAAATAAAAATAGATATAAAAACCTATAGGTTAAAGTTGAATTTTAATATATACTTTTTTATATGAACACAAAGCCAGAATAGGAGATTTTCCACAAGAGAGACTCTAAGAAAAAGTAGTGAAGGAAAAAATCTTTTTTCTCTTAGATTTTGCTTCATAAAATAGAAGTAAGTTGAAATTGGCTAATAAAGAGTGATCTTGTTTCATATGGTGGCAGTAGAAACACACATCAGGATTACATCAGACAAGTGTACAGTGGTCATAAGAAAGCTGAGAGGGAAGCTGAAATGGATGACTGAGTATTCTAGTCTGATTCATGCTTCTGATGGAGGAGGGAGATAACTAGAAATGTAGTAAAGATGGGTGTGTTGGTAGATGTTTTGGTGGGTTTCTTTGCTTTATTCTTATTCAGTTTTACTGAGTCTGAAACTCTGGTGATGAAGCATTTTGATAGAGAATGCTCAACCTATAGTACATAGAGAGGGAAAACAAAAACCCAGTTATTCCCTGTGTGCATAAGTTTGTCAAATATTATTTCATTATAGAATTGTGATGTTGTAAAATATTAGTGTGGAAAAACCCACTTGCTTTAGCTTATAAATTTTTTCATTTCAGTCCTTAATTTCAGTCACTACATGCCAAAGTGGTAAGATTGTTAATAATGAATTTGCTCCTCAAACTTCTATACAGTGATTATAATGTTAAGTATATACATTTTATAAATACATTGAAATGATATAAAAACTCTAGTCTGTTTTATTAATCAGCTACAAGCTGCAGGTAAAGTGTGTGATAATTTACATGTATTGCCCCATTTAATCCACGAATTACCAGGTGAGGTTGGTGGTATTTATCTCTTTTACACATGAGGAAACTCAAGTAATTATATGGACTAACTGCTGACAAGATGGTATTGAGACCTAAGTCTTACTTAGCTGCAAGTCAAATTTCTGCTTTTATTTTCTTGACATTTAGCTGTTTTCTCATAATGAAGTATAATGATGAGGTAGATGATTGGGAATGATTATACTTACTTTTCAAATAAGAAAATAGAGACCCAGAAAAGGCTAGCATTCAAGTGTAGTAGAAAGGGAACTTCTTAGCCTATTCTTTGAGACTTCAGTTTTCTTGTCTTTAAACTTGAGGACCCAACTTTATCAAGCTCTTTCCTGAACTATCCTAGGTGGTACTACCAGGAGGCCAGTGGAAAACATTCTGAGTTTCCAGCCTGTGCTTGTACTTCAACGACAGAAGCTATACTTTTACTTGTTTTATACGTTGGACCTTAAAAATATTTCAAATGTAGTCAAGGATTATAACATCACCCTAATTTGGGAATAAAAATTTGGGCTTTTAGGTTTGGTTTGCTTCTTTTATTCTAGATGATGAGCTTATATGTAAATTATCTCTCTTTTCCATTTTTCTGTGAAATTAGCTGACATTTCTCTGAAATTAGCTGACATTTTCCTGAGAGTAGTAAAAATTTTAACAAGTTACGTATGTGAATGTGGTTCTTAAGTGTTTTTTATAAGGCCATTCATTGGGTCACCTCTGCAAATAGTTATAATGAACTTTGTTGTTGTGTTTGTTATTTTGTCTAGAGCATTTCAGCAGTGGTATATTTGAGTCTATATAGATTTTCCTGCTCATTATTTTTGGTAAACTAAAGAAAATAAATTTATAGGATAAGGATTTTAATTGGACTAGTGGGAAATTGTGATAGTTTGACATAGAACAACAGTTTGTTAGCAGTTATGAAACCTAAAAAATTGAAAAAAGATCTAGTATGATTTTGATATTGATTCTGTAGAAGGTCAGTTTGGATGATCTGTCAATGATTAATCTCAAACCATCACTGAGTATTTTGTCAAATTTTAAAAACTGGCCTAGTTCTCTTATCTAACTTTATTAAACACAGACTCATCAGATATCTAGGTTATAGCAAATATTTTTTGATGGTTCTGAAAAGGAAAGTTGTAATTATCTGATCCAGACTGTTTTAGTCAGCCTTTTCACTGCTGTGACTAAAAGACCCAACTAGAACAACTTTAGAAGAAGAAAGGTTTATATGAGGGCTCATGATTTCAGAGGTCTAAGTCCATAGACAGCTGGCTGCATTCCTCAGGGCTCGAGGTGAGACTGAACAACATGGCAGAAGAGTGTGGTGGAGGGAAGCAGCTCACATGATGATCAAGAAGCAGAGAGAGAGACTCCACTCTCCAGATACAAAATATATACCCCATAGCTATGTCCCCAATGAACTATTTCCTCCTGCCATACCCCACCTGCCTCTAGTTAATCCCATCAGGGATTAATTCACCAATAGGGTTAAGATTATAACCCAATTATTTCTCCTCAAAACCTTCTTGTATTGTTTCATCTGTGAGCTTTTGGGGGACACCACATCTAAACCATAGCACAGACTTACTGTCTAATTCTGTTTATACCAACTGCTCTTTCTCTACAAATGTTCCTCTAAACAACTGGCTTCTTACAGCCATGCTCATCAGTATCCTAGCACATGTAACTGCTGTTCTCTTTCTTCTAAACTCACATGAGGCACGTAATTCACCAAGAGCAGTGAGTCATGCTGCATCTTGTTTTCATAGAAACACCAAAGCATAAGCATATGACAGCGTTCATTTTTTTTTTTGGGGGGGGGTAGTGTTCCCTAGAAAACAAGGAGATCAGTGAGATGCTAAATTGCAAATTTATGTGACAGACAGCTGAAAACAAGGCCATGGGTGAAAGCAGCCAAGCTCTTAGATGTTGTGCGTGTCAAAACGGGAACAAAGATTTTAATGCAAGCTCAATTTTATTCAAATATGGATCTCGTTATTAATTGAGGTATGCAGCTCACTAACAGGCTTGGGTGTGGTCCCTGAACACAGCTGCTACTTTGATCTTTAATTATTATATTTTATTGCCATGTATGACTGGGCTTTTAGGTATAACTAGTGATGCCAATAAAAGAAAGGGACATGTTGGATATATAGGAACATGTGTTTTGGGCAGAGTACAATGATGCATGCCTATAATCCCAGCTACTTGGGGCGCTGAGGCAGAAGTATCACAAAACTTGTCTCAAAATTTAAAAAGAGTTGAGGACCTCAGTGGTAAAGTGCCTTTGAGTTCAATCCTTAGTCCTGCCTTCCCCCCACATCCTTGCCAACATTTATTGTTACTTGTGTTCTTGATAATTGTCATTCTGTCAAGGTTTAGTTTTTGAGAAAAGACCACAGCATAGAACATAGTATTTTTTTTTTTCTGTAAACTAAATTACTTGTGAAATTTCACATACTTCCACAAATTTCATAGAGAGGAAATTAATATGATTCCCTTGCCCTTCAAGGTGGCATCATTTTAGCACATGGATCATTAGAGCACATGTTAGGAAAAATATCAGATTAGAGGTGATATTTTTCTTTTACGATAGAATCTAGTACATTTCAGATTATTGACCATAAGAGTTAGCCATCATATTTGATTTCTCTATATTTGCGTCCATTGTTAGGGGAAATCTCCATTATATAGTTCAGTTTTTGGGTTTTTCTTTGTTTGTTTATTTTGTTTTGGTATAGGGAATTGAACCCAGAGGCATTTTACTACTGAACTACATCCCCAGCCTCTTTTATTTTTTATTTTTGATACTAGGTCTCACTAAGTTGTTTAGGGCCTTGCTAAGTTTCTGAGGCTGGTCTTGAACTTGTGATCCTCCTGCCTCAGCTTCCCTAGTTGCTAGGATTACAGGTGTTTGCCACAATGCCTAGCTGTAGTTCAGTTTCATAAGCAAATTCCTGTGGATGAGAGACATGTCCTGGCCAGATCCTTGTGTTAATTATTATTATTGTTTCTAGATCTGTTTATTTTATGCCTTTGAGGATATTATTGTATACGTCACTTTTCAAAACTTAAACTAGAGGTCTGGGTTTATGGCTCAGCAGTAGAGTGCTTGCCTCACTTATGTGAGACACTCAGCATCATATAAAAATAAATAAATAAACAAACTAAAGGTATTGTGTTTATGTACAACTAAAAAATATATTTTAAAAAGGTAGTTTAATGTTGTTTTACAAATGGACTGTTTCAGTACAATTCAGTGAACATTTGTATATGACCACTCTTAGCCAGCCTTCCTGTTTATTAAATGATCTTTCTGAGTTCTCTGACTTTGAGTCCAGATTAGTGTTTATCATACTGAGGTTACACATTCAGTTTATAGGGTTAGGAGCAGCACCCCAACTCCCCTATGCTGTTTCTTTTCTTTTCTTTCTTTCTTTGTTTCTTTTTTTTTTTTGTAAATGTATTGAACTAGAACAGAATATATTTTCACAGGTTGTATATAAAAATATGTATTTTATATGTTCAGATTTGTACTGGGTAGAGCGTGTTTAAAGTAGTTTTGTAGGGCATTGGCCCAGCCCTAGTCTGATGTTTGTTCCTGGTCTGGTCTTCAATGAGATAAGTACTAAAATTCAGAATAAGCATTTAGAAACTTTGATAGCAGTTTGACGTTGCTAGTTTTTAAGCTTTTCGTAGAGGATTTATCCATTGAACAGGTGTAGAGACCAGTTAGGGTTTTGAAGTTCCATGGTGAGTCACATATATTATAAGTAGTGTAATACTAAGCGTTCTTTTAGGTTACTTCCTGATAGATTCAAATAGTGGTGGAGAGAAGGTACATAATTTTCAGAGGATAAAGAATTTATCTTTTGGTGAATCAGGCATCATGTGTTCCTAATTTTCTGTAGTCTCAGATTTTCTATCTGTAATGTAGAAAAGGTATCAGAATGGACAATGTAATTTTTGTTTTATATGATTCCTTTATACAAAGAAAAGATACTAATACTTTGTTAATATTAAAAAGCTTTGGAATTTTAATTTATTCTGTATTTTATAAAATCCATTAAATTATCAACCAGATATATAAGCAATGCTAACTTCCTTTATAAATAAAATAATTTATATAAGAAAAATAAAGTTTCTTATGAAGTAAAAGAAACACTTGAATGAGGTTTGGTTTTTTTCTCTATAATGGTATAAATGTGAAGTAAATCACAAATAATAGAACTTCTAAAAATAAACACTTAAAAATTTACCTGATTTTTTTTATTGGATTTGTATATTATTATCACCTTTGAACTAATTTAAGATTCAGTAATGAGAGTAAGATTCTACTTACTAATCAATGAATGTGAAATTAAGGACTCATCTAGAAATTATTAAACATGAACAAATCTAGCCTATCTATTGCTAGAATATCCACTTTTGATCATTTATTTTTAAGTACTTTGAGTAAATAGATTTTTAAAAAGTCTAAAATTATCAAAAAATTTTAATGTTAAATTAACTGGGGAAAACTAAGTTGAGAGTTATGAATGAAAAGTTTTCATTTCATATGGTTCTCCACAAGAGATAGCAGACTAACTGTGTATTCCTAATAAGGCTATGTTGAATAATGGAATTTTATTGAAATACCTAAAAATACCCTCTTTATTAAAAAAAAACAACACCTTGTAATTTAATGTTTTTAGCCAAGATATGAATAGAAAAAGAGAAGGATGCCTAGAAAAAGTTACTGGCAAAATTCTGCCTCCATTATTAGCATAATTCAGGGTGCATGCAAATATGAACCACAAAGACCATATCTCACACTTTAAAAAGAGCAAGAACAATTAGGTATTTTGTGAATTTCTATTTGCATTTTGTTTATTAAGATATGTTATAAGTTGGCAATTTTAATCCTTTTCCTTTTCAGTTAATAAGCAGGTTTATACAGTTCAAAGTGTATACAGGTGAATTTATTGTTCAGCACTGGGATTTAGTTTAACTTTCTTCTAATGAAGTATTGTGCTAAAAGAGATACTTTTGTGTTTCATTCATAAAGGAATACAAATCCTTATAAAGGTTTTATGTACCTTAATTGTTCTATCTCCCTGCTGTCGCTAGCTTTATCTCTTGCTGTTCCCCAGTTGAGATTCCTGGAACCATTTTAGTTCAAATGCCCCATTCCTGCTTGAGGGACTTGGCAAGGAGCAGGTGATGGAGAAGCTGCTCTCTTCATGATGACCAGGAAATCAAAAGAGAGGAGGAACTGGAGATCCCAGTATATTCTTCAAGAACACACCCCTATTGCCTAACATCCTTCTTTTAGGCTCTACTTTTAAAAGTCACTCCACCTCCCAATAGTGCCACTAGTCAGGGACTAAGCCTTGAATGAGCCTTTGGGGGCACATTTCATATCCAAACCATAACATACTCCATAGTACTTATCACCACATGACCTTTTTTCATCTTTTACATGGTGCTGGGAGTTAAACCCCGGGCGCTACATTCCCAGCCTACCATGTGACATACTTTGCTTGCTTGTTTTTTGTTTACCTCTCCCAAGTACAAGTGAGCACTTTCAAAGGAGGGATTTTGTGTTTTATTTTTACTATTGTCCAACTCCCTACAGCAGAGCCTGTTCCATCAGAGATTCAATAAATATTTGTGGAATGATTTAATAAATTCATGAAATTAATTTAGGAAAAAAAGATATAACACAGATGTTTTCTTTGAACTTAAATTGACTCTGGTATAATAAATATCACTCATGAATGATAAGGTACTTATTTAAATAATTATGGTAATATAGAAAGCCAATTCTAATCATGACAAATCTAGTGTTTAATAGGAACTAGAATCTGACCATAATATAAGGTTGTTTATGAAAATACAGCCTGATTAAAGAATAGTTACATGTTGTAACAAATGTATTATGCAGTGATTATGCACATATTGTGTGAATATGTGGTTAAAATCAAATTGTGCAGGAACCATTATGGTTATTTCAGTAATTATAAATGCTCAGTATACACCACTCCCTGCATCACTAGGCACACTAAAGTCAAAAATCTAATTAATTTTGAGTCATTGGTAGCAAATAGCCATTAATAGTTGTGATGGGGACTGTGATGTAAGTTCCTTTATTTGCTCAAGACTGTGAAGATGAGGAGGTATAAACATAGGATTCTAGATCCATACCCACAAGAAGATCATATGATGTACCTTGGGATCCACATGGCTTCTAATCTCAGAAGCTGGTTGCTGTTTCAAGCACATACCCAGGTTGACATTACAGAAGATATTCATTAAGAAACTTCTAGTCCCATCCTGCTGCAAAATGAAGTCATTAGAGAATTTCAGTTGCTATGGATAAAAATATGTACAACTCTGGAAAAATAAGGAATGGGCTGAGACCTATCTATTTGTTTTTTAATCTTTTTATTAAGCTTCAGCTGGGAATTTTCTGAAAAACTTAAACGCTTAGTTATGTAAATATTGTCCAAACTGTAAAATGTGCACTAGATACATAAACAGTCTATCCGTTCACATGGATATGTATGTGTGTATATCATACAGTAACTTGTGTTTATATGAATTAAATCAAAGATGACATTTCATAAATTCATTTTTAGCTTATTCATTTTCAATCACATTATTACAGGAATTATTCTGTTTCAATCACAGTATTGTGATTGAAAATGAGTGGTTATAGTTAATTGAAAGTTAATAGTTATTCACTGTTTAAAATCATCACTCTCTCTACTCCTTTACCAGAGTTTAATTTTATGACTTTCACTTTGTTTGATGTTATTCCTTAATCATCCTTAAGCATCTGGAAGACTTGGGTTCAAATTGTGATTCTGCCACTATCAAATTCTAATTTGTGATCATATTACTTAGTCTGTTTGAATTTCTGCTTTCTCTATTTAAAATTAAAACAGTGCTACTTCCTCAGGAAGAATAATTTATGTAATAAGCTAAGTGAAATTGGCATTGGTAAGTGCTCAATAATGATATTTTCTTGCTCATCTCTAGATTTTTTTGTTGTTGTTTTGAAATTTATCCTAGTAGATAATGTAATTGGAACAGTATATAATCAGGAACAGAACAATTTCCAGAGCTGCAGGGTCTAGTAGTCTACTTAGACAGTCTTCTACATCAACATTTGTCCCTGCTCACATTCTGCAAAGCAGTTCTGCAAGGGAAGCAGTACCATTATCATTATGCCAACCAGTACCTAATTTCTTTTGTTGGTAACATAAGCTTGCAATCTTCATTTAGCTATTTATCCCATTTCTCAAAGAATCACTCAGTATCAATGAAGAGCTTGATAAGAGAGAGCTTAGCAAGATCTTTTTGTCTCTTTAGGGTTCTAAGCTTTCCCTAAAACGATGAAAAAATTAAGAAGATAGACTTCAGATTATGAATTGTCTGGAAAATACCACTTTTATCCTCTATATGATCTTTGCTAGAATTTGATCTTACCAAGGTTTTCCTGAAGCAGTTAACTTTATATTTGCTGCTGAATTGTGCATAAATATAGTTATAGGTGTCATTTATTATTGATATGTACTCTCCTAATATGAACCATATTTATTTCAGGGGCATTGTGGTAGTGTCTCAATAGAGCCAGTAAAATGTAGACATATAAATGGAACTTGGTTTCACAGGCAGATCATTTGCTTTTCAAGTTCTGTTATTTTCATATTGGTATTGAAGTACTATGTGAATAAAAATATTGCTTTTTTTTCCTACCTGATTACAACTAGAAGGGAAGATACATTAAGTGGAAGTTTGTACTTATCAGTGGTGCCTAAAGGAAGATGTGAAGCTAGTAGATTTTCAGGGAATATAACTCTGTTATACTTTGCTTGCTTTTGTCAGTTCTAAAGTTAGTATAGCCTGTGGATGATAAGAAATAAAGTGTAGAGTTTGATGGGAAAGAGGAGAATTATATTTGTCAGCCTCTTCTCTTTCATGATAATGCATGGTACAAGCCTGTCATGATGCATATCTGTAATTCTAGATATTCGGTAGGCTGAGGCAGGAGGATAACAAGTTTGAGGCCAGCCTTAGTAGATTAAAAATTAAAATGACTGGAAATATAACTGAATAGTATAAAAACCCCTGGATTCACTCCCCAGTAAAGAGAGAGGAAGAAGGAAAAAGAAGGGGATGGGAAAGAGGGGGAGGAGAGAGATGAAAGAATGAAAAACATGGTAAATCTTACTTGTTCTTTTAGAATATTTTTAATTACATTACTAATAGTCCCATTTATAGTATATGGAATCAGAAGATAAGAGGTATTTAGTAATCTCTTAGCAAATAAACTGAGGTGCTGAGTAGCGGAGTTAAAAATAGGGCTTAAAATGTTATCCTAGTCCAATAATATCTGTCCCTTCAACTAAACTTTGGAATCAGCGCTGTGCAGTGTGAATTTCATTTGAATGGGTGATTTGGAAGTCTAGATGTTTCATTCATTTGCACTCAGTATAAAAGTTTGAAATAAAGTAGGACAGAGGAACTGAAAAGTGGTATCATATAACACAGAAGGAATAATGGAAATTTAACTCTTATTTCTGATACTTATGGATGCCTGAATATGTTGGGCTTTTCATTGTTCAGGAATGGTTATGAGGCTTAGAAACCAAAGGAGCTGTGGTCATGTGAGTTTACTTTCTAGAACATTTGTTATAATCTAAATTATAAAATGATCTAAACCAGAGGTTGGCAAACTATTTCTTACAGGCCAAATCTTGCCTACCACCTGTTTTTATGAATGAAGTTTATTGGAATGCAGCCATCTCATTCATTTAGGTTTTATTTGCATCTTCTTTCTTTCCTCAGTGGCAGAGCTGAGTAGATGAATTAGAGATAATGTGGCTCACAAAGCTTAAAATATTTACTGTCTGGCCATTTACAATAAATTTTGTCATTTCTTTACAGTGGGACATAATAAATTACATTCTTTATATAAAACCTTTTATTAAAATGATATTTTCACAATAATGGAATTGTATTAATAGTAAAACTGAATTATTCTGATCTTTGAAATTCCTTTTACTTAAACTTGAGCATGTCTATCATAGAATATTTTTAATATTCTTTTTTGACTTGAATATTTTTAAATACCAGCCAGAAAATGCTGTTTTTCCTCTCAAGTTATTTTGAGTGTGGACATGAGGCACAATGGATAGATGGAATTTTTTTATCCTCATAAAATATTGTGGAGGGCTGGGGTTGTGGCTCAATGGTAGAACACTCACCTAGTACGTGGGAGGCCCTGGGTTCGATCCTCAGCACCACATAATAATAAATAAAATGAAGGTATTGTGTCCAACTACAACTGAAAAATAAATATAAAAAAAAAATATTGTGGAAATAAATGTAGAGTAAAAAAATGAATTTCTTCCCCCTGAAGTCAAGTAAATATTGTGAAATTTTGCACAAAATTTAAAGATAATTTTAAGATTTGCAGAAATCAATGAGAGACTATACAAAAATACTTATTATTAATGTGATAATTTTTAAAATTAATATACATAAAGACAACAATCGATACATCTTTTTTGGAATATTCTAGAAGATTTAGGCCTTGACCAAATCCATTTATGTGGAATATCACAAGATCAATTTGAGGGTTGCCCCAGTTAATTTTTAAAAATCCCTCCCTTCATATTGAGTAGAATGATATTTTAGTTGATTCTCATTCTTCTATGAAACTAGTCTCTAATAATTTTGGATTCTTGTTACCTTTGAAGAATACTTGTATCCATATATATTGGAGGTTTTTCTACAAAATAACCACATCCTTATTGAGAGGTTAGAAAAGAAGGAATCACTGGAAAGCCTTTTTGCTTGGGTTGATTCATATCTTTAAAATGGATGAAATTTGTTTTGTGTTGAAAAATGAAGTCTTTGAATAAGCCTTGGGATAATAAGTCTCCCACTCCTAACTAGATGGATGACTTTTAATTTTACCCTTTTATATTTCAATTTCTCATCTGTAAAGTAAGACACTAGCACTTATATTACAGGATTATTTGGAATAAAATTGTTTTTATAAATTTAAGGTAGCTCTTTTTTAGTCTAGAGTTCCTCTTATACTATTTAAATTAGCTTGAATTGCCACCTTGCAAAACAGTTTGTTTCTGAGAGATTTTTAAGTATTTAGGCATTAACTATTTAAACTTTGAAGTAACTAGTCAGGGTAATATCACTTACACTCTTGTTACTGTGATCGTTTTCTTAGCATGTATATCATATGCAGCTATCTTATTATATTGACACGTCTGCTTCCTATGTTACAATGTGGATTCTAGCCTGAACTTTGACTTGTTTACCACTGTGTTTCCAATTTCTGGAACTGTTTTTAATGCTCAATAACTATTTGATGGATGGACAGATGAAAAGATGATCTCAAGTGGGAGATGTCAAGTAACACAAAACTGTCACCAAAACTGGTTATTTAAGTTGATCAGTATTCAGTCTTCAGTCACAGAAAATAAAGCAGTATACCATAAGTGGAAGAAATATTTATTAAAGAACTAGCATTGTTTGCTATGAGATTAATATTTAGGGAAAAACGTGGACATTGGTGTTAAACTTACTAATGATGAGAGTTATTTAACACTTCTAAGTTTTTCTTTTTGTAACCTAAACACCATATTATATATATATAAGGCCTTTAATTCATTGTTGAGCCCAGTAAATGATAGTTGTATTGCTGACTTTTATGCTCTCATTATTTGTAATAATGGCAGATATTTATTTAACCTTTTAGAATTTAATCTAATGCTCTCCCTCCCCATTCTTTTCCTCCTTGAAACTGGTATACCCTTTTTGGATCAGGGAAGCTCAGTAGAACTAACTTACTTCCTCCTTTCTCCTTGTTCCTTTGCATCCATCCATCAGCTCCTTAGCTTGATTTATAACTGGTGGATGAAAATTTCTTGTCAAACCTTCATCGTCTGTTTTAGCCACCTGAAAAGGATCATTACAACAGAAACACTCATTCTTACCTAAGGAAGTACTTATCAAGTGGTAACTGTCATCGTGAATATGTATCAGAGCCTCACCTGATTTAAATGGAGCCACAAGCACAGGGTACCTCATGTACTCAGGTGGGCAAGAGCAGTTCCCCTGCTTGTGTCCTCTTTCCTTCTTTCTCTCTTCAGAAAGTCTGTCCAACTTTGGATTATTTCTTTCTCTCACTAGGGGGAACAATCTACTCTATTAGTTCTTGTAGTAAGATAGAGAAGATGCAAAAAGGCAGAGCAAAAGTGAGAGTATGTGTGGTGTGTGTGTGTGTGTGTGTGTGTGTGGCGAGCACAGCCTTTGATAAGCTAAAAGCTGTTATAGTGTGCATAATGATGCACACTATAATCTTCATTTGTAGGAAATAAAATATTTACATATTTTTAAGTCATTTTGGATTAAAAAAATAAAACACTGGAACAGTGTGATCTAAATGTTTAGGGTTTGAGATTTGGGGATAGAAGATTGAATGAAAGAGCAATAAAGTTTGGAGAAATTGTTTAAAGAGACATCTCTGCACTCTATAGAGTGCTCACTTTTCCCCCCTGGAGTGTCTTTGTTATTGCAAATTGACAACTTTGCAATTAAAGTGATTAATGATGTGCCCTAGTGTTTTTGGGTCCTAAGGTCAGTGGGCCCAAAGATGGCCATGCTGTGGGAAACTTTGATAGAACTCATCTCATAGAAGATGAACCACACACCCTACTCTTTACTGTATGACTGTTTATGAGTTTAATATATTAGATGTGATTGAAGGAGTCGCCAAGACAGTGAGCAGTGTGAATAATTTTATCAGTTTGGTTCTGTTGCCTAATTCCTCATTATTAAACACTAATATGAAAATTCATTCATGGCTATTTTATTAACTAAATAACATGTTATTTTGTGAAGCAGTTTAAAAAAATATATGCATTGGTTAAAAGCATAATTTAGGTATAGCATCATTTGTTGGGTGTTTGTAAGATGAAGTTTTGCTTGATTCTTTTGAATCTAATTCATGATGGAGACATTGCTAATTCATTAATTTTTCCCCTATTTATTATTCTAACTAGGACATCACATTTCTAATTTTTAATAAATCTGTCATGAATCAGAACTCCTTTCAACTATTCAGAAACTCTGAATCTGGTTATAATGAATCAAGGATTTTTATTTTGGATACTGTTTTTATAAGAACCAATCAACTTTCAAATAGATTGTTTGAGCCACACTGAAGGCTTTGTTCTTTGAATTCCACAAGCCAAGGGTGGGACTGAGCTAAGGCACTCATATCTCACCATCATGGCCTACTCCTGTACGGTGGCTTCACACCAAGGGGAGAGAGAACAATAAGCAAATTGTTGAGCCTGTGGCACTAAGCCATTGCCAGCTCTCCGGTGGTTTGAAACTCACACACTACATGAAAGTGACTTGTGATGATTACTGTGGTTCAAAGGGGAGATATATTATCCTATTATGAATGAAGAGAAAAATGCAAGAATAATTTTTTATAATTACTCCTCAGTTTTTAACCATTCATTTATTTAAATATCTTTGAAAAATAGTCTTTTTCATGGAACCGGTGCCATTTCTAAAAGAACACTTTCTTGACAATATTTGTCTAAAGGAAAAAAAACCCATAATTATGATTAATTTAATTTTGAAAAATGCTTTTTCTTCTTATTATGTTAGGACTTTCTCCCTGGGCACTATTGAAAATAGATATTCCAGTTTGATGAAGAAATAGAATTTTCTTCCTTAAACTTTGGTTAAATTATGTTCATAGGCTTTGAGTATCTTATTAAACATAAAGTTCAAGAAAGCAGTAGTTTCATTATAAAAGATAATTTGTATAATAAAAACTTTTTTGAGAATTTTAAGGACTGTAATATTTCTTTCCTTTAAATTTAGCCACTGTGGGACTCAAGTAAACATTTCAGACTTTACAGACTTGTTCCTTGGTTATATATTAGTGTTTCCCAGAGGGCCACCCCTCCCAACTCCAATCTTGAGAAATGTTTCTTAAATAATGAGTTCTCCTTCAAAGTGTATGGGCAATAATCCATAGTCTGCTCTTCTTTTAGGCATTTAGAGTCTCTGAGAAGTTTAGCAGCTAAAGATATTGTGTAACTTTAACTCCATATTTTCCAGATATCTTTGATAACAGAACATGTTTGTGTGTGTATTTTGTTTTGGGGGAAGTCGTTTTCCATGAAATGTGCTTTGAGAAATAGTTTTCTAATTACAAAAAGTAGTGCATGTACATTGTATAAGATATCACTTAGAGAGACCCTCTTCTAAAATTTTTGTGTTTTCACCCATTTTTTTTCATATATTTATCATTACTATATATGCTTGGTATCATATAAAGGAAACATTTTGTCATGCAATGAAAGATTCTTCTTTAAGAATATTTTAATTGTTTCATCTTTCATTGGTGATTATATTCCAATTAGCCATTTTCTTGTTGTGTATTTAATATTTTGTTTCTAATTTTTTACTGTTAATAATTATGCAGTAGTACACAAATATCTTCATGCATAAGGTCTTTTTTATACTTCAGATTATTTCCTTATGACAAATATCATGAAGTTGATTATTGTGTCACAAGATGTGAGTTTTCTTCAGGGCTTTTAGTAAATAAATACCAAAGTATTTCCCAAAAGAGTTACATAGATCTCCCAGTAACATATAAGTATTCTCACAAGTATTATATATTAGTATTTTTTAAAAAATCTTTATACTATTGTAAGGAAAAGGTGGTATATCTTTTTATTCTGTTCTTTGATGAATAGTAACTTTTGCTTTTTAAAACTAGTATCTTTGTTTTTTTATGTTTTATAGGTTTCATTTGTAATGGATTATAAATTTCTTGAACTACAATACTTTTAGTGTCATAAAAATGTGTTAATTGTGGGGCTGGGGTTGTGGCTCAATGGTGCAGTGCTTGCCTGGCACTTGGGAGGCACTGGATTTGATCCTCAGCACCACATAAAAATAAATAAATACAACAAAGGTCATTGTGTCCATCTAGAACTAAAAAGTATTTTTTTTAAAAAAAAGTCTAATTATACTCATGTCTAAAATTTTTGTAGCCTACTGATCTTTTAAAATATAACTACTACAATACAGATTTTGGTACATGTTTTTAATGTGAATGACTTAACTTATCTTTACTCCAAAAAGTAAAGTAACACACTAAAATGTGTTACTTTACTTTTTGGAGTAAAGATAAGAGAATTTCAGCTAAGAAATTAAGAGATTTCTGCTAAGAGAAATTGTCTGAGTACCCATGGAAAGTTGTGCAACTGCACAGGGTAGAACCTATTGCTGTAACTGAATGTTAGCATCCATTTTAACTGAAGAGTTCAAAATTTTGCTGAAATTATAAACTTCTATAAATATTCATACAGAAGTCTTAACAACCCCCTGATTGCCATGTAATAAAATAAGGAACCTGGGGCTGGGGACATAGCTCAGTTGATAGAGTGCTTGCTTTGCATGCATAAGGCCCTGGATTCAATCCCAAGCACCAAATAAATAAATAAATAAATAGTAAGGAATCTTTTCAGAATTTAATAATTCTATGACTCATTTGGTGGTTAGTTTTTAAAACAAGAAAACTAATTTTTATTACATCTAGTGTTGACAATTTTATTTGACATTTAATTACATGCCTGTCTCTTTTCCCCTCCTCAAAAAGGGTGTTTGTGTAATGAGTTCAGACCTAGGTTTTTGAAGGCATGTTGCCCTTTCTTTCCCTGTCTTAATTCACGTCATTGCACTTGTAAGACGTTTTTATCAGGACACAAATTGGGCCCATATTTAAATTGCAGATTTAAATTTTTTGTGTGCATTCAAAATTTCAAACTGTATTTCTGTAGAACTTTACATGGTAAATTATGTTAGGACTCATTCTGTTTGTTCGGAACAAAATACATTGATTGGATTCCAAATGTAATGAAACGAACCATTCTGGGGCATTGTTGTTGCTTATACTCTTTAAATTAGAGCTAACAGCTCTAAAAAACAAAGAAGTTTGTTTTTCTAGACATAGAATATATGTATTTTATCCCATGTTTAAAGATCTAGCAACTGTTAAATATCATGTTCTTTTTCACCAATTGTTTTTATGTTTTTAGAAGTGCTCCATGTATTTTAAAGTGTTCAGATGAAAAAGAATACTGGCTTCTATGCTTTGGCAAACTTTCAGTAATGTTTTGGGTGGTTTTAATAAGTAAACCCTTTGCAATTACATCGTATTGTGAAATTTCAATGAAAGGAAGATTCCACTGTTCTGTACTTGAACTTGTTTCCTTTGCTTGTTATAATAACCCTTTCAGCTAAGAGAAATTGTCTGAGTACCCATGGAAAGTTGTGCAACTGCACAGAGTAGAACCTATTGCTGTAATTGAATGTTAGCATCCATTGTGGCCTTCCATTAGGTTAGCCAATTGTTCAGTTAGTGCCTGCCCTAGCGAACCAAATTAGTAGTTGTTGGAAAATTCAGTTGCTGCTGAATGTGTTGATCAGAGTTCATTGTTAGGTTATGCTCATGGAGATCCAATATCCTGTCCTAGTGTCTTTTAATTGTGATCTATTGTCTTTCTAAGTAAAACAATCTCTTGCTTTGTAGAATAAAATTATTATCACATAGTATTTACCTATTATGCTTACATTTCATAAATTATGCACCTTATGGCTTATCCTCAGACTGTCTGATATGAGAGGAGTGTAATTGCTTCTGGCATATTAAGTGTAACCCGCACCTTAGCATTGAGTAAAGTATCCCTGGTTTTCTCAGTCATTGTGTTAGTTGAATACAGCTAGTACACAGTAATGTATAAAAACAGAGGGCTTCCATGCCTTCCAAAGCAGTTTACATGAACTTGAATTTTCTCACGTGAAAATGAGGACAATAATACTTTTTACTTTCATTATTGTCATGATTATATAATTCCTCCAAACCAGTTGTTGCTGTTTAGTTCACACTAACCAAAATGTATATAGTGCCAGAAAACATATGTTAAAAATAAAGTTTCACTTGGAATTTGTAAATATTCAATTTATATGCATGGATTTTTGTCTGTCTTTCCTGTCTGCCTTGGAAAGACCTATTACATGCCAGGCACTGTGCGAAGTTATAAAGATGGCACATTCTCATTGCCTTTATTAAAAGTATAGCCTAGTGGAAGAAATTACTATTTATTTCTTAGAATAGTAAATACTTTAATTTGCATAAACACTTAAGAATATAAATACAAAATACTCATTCAGTGATTCAGTTCAACCTGAATCATCTTCACAGACCCAGCACCCTGTGGTTATGTTCATGGATATTAGGAGAAAAGGCAGTTACTGCTAAAGATTAAGATTCAAGTTAGATGGTTGAGGAACCTCTCAAGGTTTAAGGTGTCATGTTTTTACCTTATGCTTTAAGAGGGGGAATAGCCTCAATTTAAAGATTGAAAAAGGGGTGTTAGCAAACAAGATTGATATTTATCTTTCCTCATTTGAGTTTATAGTGAACTGCTAATGAGTACTTTGTGTGTAAGGACGTTGGTTCTTGTAGTGTTTGACTTAATTATGAATAGACAAAACTAGGAATTATGAAAATATAAATTCTGGTGATATACCATAAATCGATATATTATAATAAACTATACACTAATAAGAAATTATAGGTTTGCAAAAATTCATGGCTTTTTTTTCTTTTTTCCCCCAGAGCATCTGCAACACCCAAGCCTGAACCAGCTTCTGTTCCAAAGGTGCGTTTCTAATCTAGCATCAGTAGGTTACCACATGATTGTTCCTCCTGAGTTTCTATAATTTCTATTTTGGTCTCAGGCCATACAGACATTTAATTTATAGTCTTACAATTCCCATCATTTTCTTTCTTAAAAATGAAGAGGAAGCTGGGCACAGTGGCACATGTCTGTAATCCCAACAACTCAGGAGGCTGAGGCAGGAGGATCACTAGTTCAAAGTCAGCCTCAGTAAATTAACAAGACCCTAAACAACTTAGTGAGATCCTTTCTTAAAATAAGAAATGAAAAAGGCTGGGGATGTGGTTCTGTGGTAAATCGCCCTTGTATTCAGTCCCTGGTACCAAAAAAAAAAAGGAAGAAGGGGAAAATGGAAATCAACACACACAGAATTATCATGTGTAATTGTACCTTTATTTTAAAACGTTATTTCTAAAGCCAATGTTATTAATAATTTATATCCAAATTTCTTCTTTTATATTTAATTTAAAATTTTCCATCTTTATTCATTTGTTTGCTAAGAAAAATAAGTGATTACTCAAAATGTGTATCATAATAAATCATTAATAACAACCAAAAATTACATTTCAGAATATTCTTGAATTAGGTTATTGGAAAGTACCCTTTTTTCTCAAATACATTCTCAAATTGTCCCAAACCATTATTCATCTACATTTGATTTATATTTTTTTTAAGTTTCTCTCTCTCTCTTTTTTTTTTCCTTTTCATTGAATTACTTATTACATTGATTTACTTAGGCCTTAAGCTACTTATTTTTCTCAATTAGCTTTCTTGTTGTTAAGATTCATTTAGATTATTTTTTTCTTAAAATTAAACATATTAGAGTTATCATTGTTATCATTGTATGTTTTCTTAAAATTTTTCTTTTGAGATGGTAAATAGAGATTTATTTTTGAATATTATATAGGCTTAATTTGATTTTTGAAGAACATTAGTAAATATGCTTTGGGATAAAGACTGATAAATTCTGTTAATCTTAGGAAGAATTGATCTTTCTTTTTTTAAAAAAAATATTTTTTAGTTGTAGATGGACACAATATCTTTATTTATTTTTATGTGGTGCTGCGGATCAAACCCAGTGCCTCACACTTGCAAGGCAAGGACTCCACCACTGAGCTATAGCCCCAATCCCAAGAATTGATCTTTCTTACGAGTTATTTTTTTCTTTGGCTGATGGTAATGAGGAAATATCTAAGATAATTTTTTCCTCTTGAAACTATTAAATATTTATTTTGGAAAAGGGAAAGAATTCTATCTCTGAATCATATCTTAAAACATTCAGAGAGAGAGAACACGTGGATTATAGGAGGAAAGACTTAGGTTTGTTTATCTGTTTAAGTTTTTAAAAAATTCTTTATTTAAGATAATTAGAATGTATATGTTTCTGAGTTAGATGAAAATTATTTCATCCTTCATTTTTAAATGGGAGAGTTTGAAATGTGCTGCTTTGGCATGAATCAAGTAATTGTACTGTAGAAAGAAATTAAACATGTTTGAAAGATGGAATTATAATTGAAGCTCTGGTTATTTTAAAAACATTTCAGTTAGCAATGTTTTGTTTATTATGGGGTATTTAAAAACTTCTCCTTTGTAATGTAGCTAAATTGATACTTAGATGGCCTTGATGCTTCTTGATGGTTTCCCTGCTGTTTACTAAATATTTTGGAATTCCTTTTATTTTTATAAATAAAAATATGCTTACTGTACACCTCCGTGTTATGCATGCTGGGACCAGTTAGTGTGCATGTTATGCTATATCAAATCATTGTTTTTACTGGAAATGTGTGATATTTGAGCTTCTAACATAATTGTGTTTGTCTTTTTAAAAATCAGCTGTGCATTCTTTTCAGTGACTATGTTTGCATGTATTGGCGTGTTTTGTGTATGTTTATTTTTATTTCACATAGGGAGAACCTAAAGAAGTAGTTAAACCTGTGCCCATTACATCTCCTGCTGTGTCCAAAGTCACTTCCACAACCAACATGGCCTACAATAAGGCACCACGGCCCTTTGGTTCTGTGTCTTCACCAAAAGTCACATCCATCCCATCACCATCGTCTGCCTTCACCCCAGCTCATGCAACCACTTCATCACATGCTTCTCCTCCACCTGTGACTGCTGTCACTCCTCCCCCATTCTCTGCATCTGGACTGCATGTTAACGCCAATCTTAGTGCTGACCAGTGTTCATCTGCACTGAGCACTGGTAAAACTGCAGTTAATGTCCCACGGCAGCCCACAGTCACCAGCGTGTGTTCCGAGACTGCTCACGAGCTAGCAGAGGGACAGAGAAGAGGATCCCAGGGTGACATTAAGCAACAAAATGGGTAGGTGACCAAGGGGGCTTTCAGTTCTTATCAGAATACTTCTTTTAGGTAATCTCCAAGAAACTCTTAATCTATCTTTCCCACATTCAGCTGTTACTTTAAGGAAGGTGGAGTTATGTTTGCTTCATTAACATGTGGCCTTATTACATATATACAACATTGTCTGCCAAGCAATTATAGGTTAATCAAAACCTAATTCTACATTTTAATGTGTTATGAACTGTGTAACATGCTGTGTGACTCTTCTTCCACCTCCTGGCACAACATTGCGCAGCTGGCACTTATAATGCAAGGAAAATCTTGAATCTTTTTTCCTCAAATTTTGCATCCTTTTATTGCTCACCAAAAGCTTAAACAGTGTGATTATAATTGTTCTCAGCTTACGTATGTCACCCTATAGGAAGGGGAAATGAGGAGTTTTTAAGAAGCCCTATCTCCCACGAAGTAGTGTAGAAAATAGAAAACAAATCAGTTTTTGACACATGTCTATATGAAGTAATGCATGGACCAATACTCTTTAAAAGCAAATCGTAGGGACAGAACAACAAGGGATGTTTAGATAGTGTCCAAAGCATTTTATACATTTTTTAAAAAATGAATGAAAAATTTAGTGGAAACTAGATATATAATGTTAGCAGAAGTTTTTGAAAATTTGTTATTTCCTTATAATTTTTCCTTGAGGATACACTTTGAAAAAGTCAAAGTTATTGACTCATTTGAGCCCCATAGTTGTAATTTCAGCAACCGTAATTTATATCATTTCATTTATTTAGGGATTCAATGAAGGCACCTTAAAGCAAAGCCATTTACACAAAATCATTTTGATTTTTATTTATTTGACAAAAATGTACATTAAAAGGAAAATAATTTGTACACATGATGGTTTTCTCCCACGTCAGTTCCCAGGAAAATATAATTAAAATGATTGTGTGGATAGATCCTTTCTGTTAGATGTAATCCCTTCCTAGAATGTTAATTCACATAATGAAGAAGCAATGCTTTCTGCAGCACTGCTGCCATGGTAACTTGGGAACTTGAAAGAGAAAATGGCAGGGTTCCAGGTTGCTGCTGAGAGTGCAGGAGCTCTGCAGGAACAGCTACTGGGCTGTACAGACGGCTTTATGGTTGTGAGTGGCTCAAAAGTTTTGATTTCTTCTTTAAAAGCAAACAGTAATGAAAAATAAGAGGGGGCCTTTTAGGTTGCATCAGAGGTATTATAAAGATTTTTGTAAAATAAATGAATTAAAACCCATGGACATTAAATATGAAATGTTTAGCAGAAGATTTTGAAAATTAACTCCTCATTTTTCCTTTTTGGGTGTACACTTAAAAATGGTCTAAGTTACTAACTCATTTGAACCTCATAGTTATAAAATTACATTTCAGTAAACTGTATGTTGAGAAAAACTAGTGTCTTTCAAAGAATGTCATTTCTTCTTTCCTGTGAAGAAGAGGAACAGTACATGGGGTTGAGGTGTGTTTGGTTGTAAAATTTTTTTTCCTGTGTGTCTATTTTAAGATAACAAATTTTGGAATAATCAGAGTAGATAACCTGAAAAGAAAGATGCTGCCTATTAAATGCTAGCCTCATAAAGAAACTGAAACAGAAGTTTATTGTTTATTAAATTCCAGGTTCAGTAGGAAAAAAAAGCCCACTAAAGTCAAAAGTCTTTTCTCCTAACACATCTTGAAATGTATTAGAAAGTCTTCTTAATAGAAAATTGTAGAAGTAAAAAGCAGATTGAGGTTTTAGATTGGATTTAAAACAAGTTTAAATTTTGTGCTTAATAAATTAACACAACTCTGATGGTTAAATTTGAAATGATTTAAAACATTATTTTTGAGCTGAAACAAGGAAGTGATGTAGTTTCAGGGCCTTTTGGTAGCTTCTCAGTCATTCAACAGGTGTTCGTTAAGCACATGCCTGGCGTTCAGCACTGTGCAAAATTTAGGAGAAAAGGGATTATTACATGTTTTGCATCATTAACAAGCAAATTACTGCTTTGCCTTTGCAAACTGGATGTGTTTAAAAATAACTTGATCTCAAATGTTGTCCAGATGTTAGGACAAGGAAAACTTGATTATTCTGAAAACAAAAGTGTGTTATCTGTGAAATTCAAAGACAAATCTGTAATGCTCCTTCTCTCACTATGTTTAGAGAAATAAAAAATAAATCACATCCTTTATTAGTCATTGATTTGTCATCTTGGAGAGTAAATGTTTGGGGATATTGTCAAGTACTTTTTATACTTAAGTGTCGAAGTTTTTACTCTTCTATTTCCCAGATATTTATTATGTTGGCAGAATAAAATTCTTATAATATTGAAAGTTGTTGCTTTTTATTAATTATTTCTTATTTTAGAAATAGTCCATACACATGACCAAATAGTTAAAAATTCAGAAGGATATAGAGTTAAATGCCTGAGTTATCTTTTTCTTTAAGGCATCACGAAGACTGAGTTTTTGAAAGTGATTTAAAGTGGCTATCTAGTTTGCCTCCCAAATTTGTATGGGATTGATAAACATTAGACACAAAAAAGAGAGTTTCAATTAAGCATCATTACTAAGAATTAATTAGCTAATAATTCATCTTAATATTATGAAATCTAGAAATTATATTGCTATTTATAGAATATTTCTTAATAATACTAGGTAATCACTCCTATTCCTTCTTACAAGTAATAATGATTAAGGCTCTTCAGAAAGTTTAAATCTTTCTTCTACATGTACACATTATTGGTAGTGGCATTCTGTTTTCTCTACTACTCTGCTTCCTCTGAAGAGCAGAATGGGACTTTTTATTTTCCAGAGCAAAAGGAAAGCTGTTTTTTGTCAAGTAATTAACTAATTTCCCTTTTCATTTGTCCTTGCATTATAATGTGCCACTGCTTTCTGAAGGTAAGTCTCTCTGGTATCCTATATTAATTTCAATGTGGTTGGACTGCAGTTTCTTCTAACAGTTTTTATATGGTGTTTTGAAGAACCTGGCCTTGGAATATACAAAAAATAATGATGTAGTAGTAATATTTTTAAATGCTTTTATTTTTGCAGAAAACACACGTGACAAAGTTAGTATCCACATTACTGGAGAGGAAATATGGTGATTTATATATGAGTAAACAGCATGAATGCCCAATTTTTGCAAAATTAAATTATATTTTTGCAAAATTAAGTTAAATTTTGCAAAAGAGCTATAATTTCAAATAACCACATATAGTGTTTTGAATAAGTTTGGTTTGCATTGCTATGTTGTGGTGAATTGCTTTATAGTAATAAATAGTAGTGTTTAAGTTATGTCATTAAATATATGTGGAGTTTGCTGTGGAAAGGTTGAAAAGAGGCAGTGCTTGGGGGAATGTAATTTATATCAATCAAAACTGTTAGAAGATAAAGATAGAAGAAAAAGCATAAACATTTGTATCACTAGTAAACAGCATATGTAAAACTGAATTAATATTAAAAGTTAGTGTTTCCTAGATTAAGTTCTCCAAGAAATTTTTTGGTGTTTTTTTTTTTCTCGGAGTTTTAATTGAGTAAATGTTTCTAGAAGATATTGATATTTCTATGTGCAGTTATATGTGTGAATGATAGACAGCCAATACACTATTGAAATCAGTTGAGATAATTGCCATGTTTAATAAATGTCACTAAGAGTTAACATAGGCATTGGGAATCACTGTGGTATAACTTTAAACCTTGTTTTTGTGCTGTTTTAATATTGACATAAAACTGGTTAGTAGTTAGCTAGCTTTAAAGCTAAGGAAAAATCACATGAGATAAGAACTTAAAATAATTTTGCACTAATCAAGTTATGATTATTCTGAGCATGTGTTGAAATTCTTAATCCATATTATAAAGTAAAATTGGAAATATGAGATATCTAACTTAGACATACCCAAGAGAATTAACTTTTGAGTTATTAGAGAACTCCTTTCTAAACAGCTATGGTCTCATTAATTGTATAGTTTCATGTTATTTATGTATAGGAATATCACACACCAGTGTATAATAAAACATTATCAAACCCTGATTTATTGTCTTTTAAAAGTTAACTTCTTATAAACAACAACTTTTGCTAGTTCCTGGGTTCCAGTATAACAAAAAATTTGATTTGGAAAGGGGGGACAATGGAACTTGAAAAAAATAAATTTAAACCTACAGATTAAATATAATTTTTAAAAATTCAAGATTCAGAGTCATTAATTTGTTAGGTATTACTATGCATTGTGTATTAGGTATTCTATGCATTGTGCTGTGTGTCTCTGAATATATTATATGATCTAATTCTCATGAGAACTGAATATCAAGAGAGCACATAATTTTCTCAAGTCATATGACTTGTAAGTGATTAGCTGAGATTTGAGCTTAGGTCATTTAAAGCCAAATTTTGATGTGCCTTCCACTATATCACCTGCTTTTGACTTGCTTTTTTTGTTAGTTTGAGTTAGTATTTGTTTTTATAATGACTATGGAGTTGAATCAAAAGCTTATAAGTGAATTGATGTTTTTTGTTTCTGTTTTTGTTTTGTTTTTGAGTAATAGAGGCATCTATCCCAACAACAAATCAGTGTCTACATAGTTTTCAAAGTGCCTTCAAATATGTTAAAAATGAGTCCTCTTGGGGCTGGGATTATAGCTCAGTGACAGAGCGCTTCCCTAGCATGTGTGAGGCACTGGGTTCGATCCTCAGCACCACATGAAATAAATAAAAAATAAAAATATTGTGTCCATTTGCAACTACAAATATTTTTAAAAAAATGAATCCCCTTACAAAAAGTCTGAAGGAGGCCCAGTGTGGTGGCATATGCCTGTAATCCCAGCAGCTCCAGAGGATCCCAAATTCAAAGCCAGCCTCAGCAATTTACCGAGACCCTGTCTCAAAATTTAAAAATAAGGGTTGGGGATGTAGCTCAGTAGATAAGTACCCCTGGGTTTAATCTCTGATACCACCAAAAAAAAAAAAAAAAAAGGACAGAAAATTTGTAGTTCATTTCATAATCGAGGAACACAGGTTTCTTTAGATTACAATTTTCCTAGAACAAGGTGAAGTGGGCAGCACAACTAAGGCAAGTTAACTGGCTGCTTTGGTGATAAGTTTGCCACTTCTCTGCACTATTCCATTTGAGTACATTTTTTTTTAACAATATGGAAATACTTGTTTGACATTAAAATTGGCATCTTTGGATTAAAATCAATCAACCCTCCATTTGATGTCCTTTACCACTAAAGTTTGCACTAATCAAGTTATGATTATTCTGAGCATGTGTTGAAATTCTTAATCCATATTATAAAGTAAAATTGGAAATATGAGATATCTTATAAAGTAAAATTGGAAATATGAGATATCTAATATCTGCCTGCAACTTCATGTTGAGATAAAACATTTTCCCTCAGCTTTAAAATACTTAAATATATATATGCCTAAAATTGGTATCAGTTCAGAGAGATTATTTTGCAAAACTATTTTCCTGTTATTTAAAATAGCAAAAAAGAGAAGAGAATGCTTTACACTATGACTGGCAAAGAATATAGACAGGCAAACTGTTGAGATCAACTTACTCCTGTGTCCCACCCTCATTGAGTGGAACCTAACCCTGTGTGTTGAGTTTGTCAACTTAATTAAAAGTGGAATTATAGCCACACAGACCTTTTTAAACACTAAAGCTGACAGTCAGTTTTTCTCACTATGAATTTTTATTTATTCTGACTAAACGTAATTGGAGGATCCAAGAACACTACAAGGTGTTCTTTGATAAATAATACAAAGTTTATATTTTGTTTTCTATCCATAATGGAACGTAAATATATTTGTTTTTAACAATTCTACCCTTAATAGGCTATGTGAATGAATTGTTTTGACCTTCTCTCTATTCAGGTATTATTAACCCATTTCCTTTAGCATATCAAATCAGATATACTTTTCTGGGAAGTAATTATGTCACTGATAATACAGAGCTGTGGAGTTCCCACACCAGTTCTGAAGTTACTGGGACTTACTTGCTCATGATTGAGGGAGGTGAGACTGAGAGACAGGGAAAAGTATGAAAATTGAGAGAGAGAGAGCCCATTATTCATGATTCTACATCTTCATCAGACATTTTACATTTAAGAAAAAAAAATTTTTCCAGTAGTGTAACATTCTCTGGCAGTGTATGATAGGGATAATGTATGTAAAGAGATTACACTGGTGGTTAATATTATACTTCTCTGATATGAGACTGAAACATTTTTCTCTTTGTTGATTTTAAAAGTGATTGTAAGCAGAACTATTTCTTCATGTTTTATCAAACTATTTTATTCTCTGCCTTTTGTTAGGAATACTGTTAAGAATTTGAACTCATATTAAAGTGAATTTTATAAAAATCTGGATTTTTTTGTAGTGGATCTTTCTTGGTATTTAGTAACATGAAGACTTGAACTAGCATTAGTACATGCAATGATTTTCAGTGTTTAGGGGATAAAAAACATAGAACTGTTATCCTAGTAATAATAATAGGATGGAATTTTGACTAACATTTGTTCATTTTTGTCTACATTTGCATGATTATTTTGATGCATGGTATTTATATAACATCTTCTCTTAAATTCATTGCTTTGAATTTTGCTATTTCATTTTTTCTCTTACTATTCTTTTTTTCTTCATCTCTGCTTGTGTTCCATCATCCTTGGAATATCAATCTCATCTTTATCACGTCTTTATTATGTGTATTATTCCTCCTTCAGTAATCCTGGCACTGTGTAAGTACTTATGGCTCATTTCATCATTGTGTGTCTGTAACTTTTCATCTTGCTCTCAACTTAACACCACCAGCAAATCTTATTAATATAAATTTCATTACAAGAAGTCTCAAAAATGTTAAGGAGCATAAGAATCATGGTTTTCATGACAGAGAACTTCTTTTTTTAAAATTTTTTTTTAATTGTAAGTGGACACAATATATTTATTTATTTTTATGTGGTGCTGAGGATTGAACCCAATGCCTCACATATATGAGACTGGCACTCTACAACTGAGCTATAGCTCCAGCCCCCCAGAGAACTTCTTATGAATCATTGGGTGTGTTTGGAACATCCACCCTTTAGCAGTGGAAAAACTTATAAGCTAACTATGTTCAGGGGGATGGGTAAATGTTCTGGACAGTGTACACTGAAGTTAGAGATATAGTTTGGATTTTTTTTAAAAAAAATTGAATGAACTTGCTAATTTTGAAAGTCCATATTTTGAAATGAATTACTTGCTCTTGAGAGTTACGTTTATATTGTATCTCAAAATATTTTAAAATAAAATCATTAAAATTATTGTTTTCCTTAATCATAGTCATCAGAGTCAGAGTCTCAGAACCAGAAAATGCTAAGTAAATGTTTAGAAAATTCATATCACTAATATGAGACTTTAGCCATGGTTAACAACAAAGTCTAAGATAAATTCTACTTTTTGCAAGTATGCTGTAGCTAAATACTACTTCAATTATGGCATTTTAGTATTTTAGTTCTTAGTATGACAACATTGTTTTGTATTTTTATAGACAAAACCTTTTTCAAAAGATTAAAAAAAAGTCTTATACTTGAAATTGGCAATATTTGGGAGTAAACTACATTCACTAATTGTAGAGCAGTTTAAAACTATAATATTTAGAAGCTGAATGTAAACTTTTCAAGTACTTACATAAGAGCTATTTTATATGTGCCCAAGACAATGTGTTTATGGAATAATCTCTATTTCCTAGTTTCTAAAAGTTTTGTCTATTTTAAAAAGGACTAGATTTTGTTGAGTATTAGTAAAGATCTTTTAAATATTTTACTGCAGGGATTATGAAATCTTACCATAAATTATAATATGTCTTTCCATTTAGCACATGAATGTTTTTGATTCTGTTCTTTTTATATGCCGATGATCCATCATCTTAGAAGACATGTTGTGATTGTTTTTCTGATCATCATAAAATAACATGTGATGATGATCATTATTGGGGGCTAGAAACTGTAGAGAGCACTTTGTGTACATTTTGAATCTTATTTATTCCTCAGAATAACCTTTAAAGATTTAATTCACAAGTCTCACATAGAAAACAGAGACTCAGAGAAGTGAACTAACTGTAAGAAACACGCTGAGTGAAGGATTTAGTGTTGCAACTTGATCTGATTCTAAAGCCAATGTTACTGACTTTAATTCTATCATGTTCTTTGTGGGGAAAAGACTCCAGTGTACTTGGGCAGTTTTGATAGTGTTACTGTTATAAAATGATAGCAATCACCTGACAAGCTGATCACACTGTGATGTTTCAGCAGTGAGTTAAACCTGGCAGATCCTGCCACCCACACCTGACCACATTGAGAGCACTTTTTCTACATAGACCTTTGGCCAGTAGTCTGCTAAGCAGACTACTTACTTTTCCTCTTCTGAAATTTTAAATTTTAAATTCATAACTCCAACTGTTTGCATTTGTCCTATTTTGAAGAAAGAGAAACAAGGAGTGTATATTATGTTCAGTAGAGCTTAAAGTATTAAAATAATATACATTGTAAATTCTTTAGTGTTTACGCTATGCTAATAGAAAACTGAATGTTCTTAGCAAAGCTGGAGTTCTCAAACTCTATAGTTTATACCTCTCTTTGATATAAATTATTACCTGGAATCCTCAGAACAATGTAATATTCTTGCTTTATCAGTGGAAAACACTGATACTCAGTGAAACTGATTTGACTAAAATCATACACCGAAAAGTGATAGAGCTACACTTTCAATCCTTTTCTTTTCATAAATATCTCAGTGGTTTCTAATATTGCGCAATCATCATCAGTATACTAATCCTGCCCAGTAGTTTTATTCAGGATAAAGAGATCTATATATATAAATGAAGAAAATCAATTCTGACCCTTTTCAAAATTATGTTTGAAATTACTGATTTAGCCTGTACTAAACCAGTCTTGGTTCCTAGGCTTAGTGAAGAGGTGATCTAATTTTGGTAACTCCCAACACATTCTACAGCATATTGATATTAAACTGTGGTTAAATCATAGTTCATATCTTTGTCTTATGTGGCATATGATGAATGATAGAAGTAATTTTCAGTTGTTTGATTTTGACTACTTTAGACTTTTCATTTTCTAGTTTCCTTTTTTCCTTATTATTTTCCTTTCCTTTTCTTCATGTTGGAAATCTTTCTTCTGCTGCCTTCTTCTGTCAATTAAAGGAAAACCCCACCTAAACGGTAATGTTTCTGTTGAATATGTTTTTATAATGTTAGTTTATATGAACCTGTTAAGTACATTGTTTTTAACTGATTAAAGAAAAGCTAAGCCTATTTTAGAAAGGTACTTTTTAAAAAAAAAAAATGAGACGGGGACAGTACTTGCATAAGCAAGCTATATAAAAGGAATATTGAGGATTAAATATTTAAATAATTTTTAAAAAAATTTTTTCCCTAGGCCACCAAGAAAACACATTGTGGAGCGTAATACAGAGTTTTATCACATACCCACTCATAGTGATGCCAGCAAGAAGAGACTGATTGAGGATACTGAAGACTGGCGCCCAAGGACTGGAACAACTCAGTCTCGCTCTTTCCGAATCCTTGCCCAGATCACTGGGACTGAACATAGTAAGTGATCTTCTAGGGATCCTAATGGATGATATTCTTTGCCCCAGAGAATAGTACTTAGACTAATTTGGCAGTTACTGGAAAACAACCCTAGGACACTGTACTTTTAAATTAGTTATGCATAATATGGGTACTGCAAATGAGATGTCAGTCTGGGAGAGTTACATAGAGAAGAGAAGGAGTATTGAATAGTTACAACCAATAGAACATGGTATAGAATTTTTCTTAGTGGCTCTGTGAAACTTGAGTGTTTGATATTGACACAGATAATTGCTTAAGAGATTTTGAAGTTAAAAAAGACAAAGTAATACTGCATATTTTCATATTTCAGTGAAAGAATCTGAAGCTGATAATGCAAAGAAGGCAAAGTAAGTTTCTTTATCTTTTTGTAAGTTGAATGCTTTTCTTTCATGAATGGTCTCAATTTGGTTTTTCAAATTTTCAAGTGTAATGAATGATATGGCATTTTGTCTTTGCAAATAGAAGCTAAGCATTTAACTGTGGTGCCTTTAGTGTGACCTAAATGTACAACTTAACAGCTTTTTAAAGTAGTATATATTGTCTGGATCTTGGCTAAGGCATATTCTCTTTAGTACTGAAGTAAGAGGTGGGCCAAACAGTGTAATTGGGAATGCTTTGCTAACAGAATATATCTCTCTGAATGAGTTCATGTGTTGTCTTGCAGTCACTTTATTTTGGGCATAAAAATTGATGTTTCCAGGAGGGCTCTGTAGATTAATTTCTGTATTTCTAAAACTGCTCTACCTTTAAAATCTTTGCTATTTAACAAAAAGCTATGTGAAATTAAGCTTTTATAAGGCATGTTTTCTGCATGATGGAATTAGTGTAGAATCTTTTCCTCTCTCTTTTTTATGACTCTTCTATCACTCTTTTTTTTTTTTCTCTTATTTCCACAGGGAAAAGATACCCCTTCACGTCTTTAGTCCCAAATACACAAAATTACGTGACTGGCACCATGAAGTTTCAGCACGTGCTCTTAACGTACAGTGATTTATGAGCCTTGCCCCCCCAAGCAGTCAGCACATACCTTTTCATTCACTTTTTCTTTTTCAACTTGATAGCAAAAATCTGTATTAAAATTGCCTGATGAAAAAAATAGAAACTTTTCTATACTTTTCTAACAATTTCCTGTTTTCATGAAAATAAGAAGATGAACATGTTTTGTGCTAGGTGGTAGCTCACAAATGTAAAATGAAAAAATGAAGGCACTAGATCTAATCAGAGGATTTACATCTGTTTCTATTGTTACTATGGTACAAACCTTGAAAAAATTATTTTCATAAGTTGGGTTTGTTTGGTTAGTTGAAGCAGAGGCATATGAACAAGAATAATGTCCTTGTCTACTTTGGAAAATACTTCCTTTAAAATGTGATTGCTTTTCCTGAGATTACTTTTAAGTTCATTATTATGGAATGGTCAAAGTTGATTGTACATTATTCTAAGTACACAAATAGGAGGAGGAAAGATTAAATAGAGAGGACTTTGTTAGATAAGAGTCCATTGTAGATTTAGGAATCTTTTAAAACAGGCACTCTTCAGGGGGGTTGTATGAAGAAGAGGAAGCCAAGATTTGGCTTCTAAACATGGAAAAAAGATTCTACCCCTGTTTGCAATGGGGAGATAACAGTGTTCTTTTGGGTTGGTTAGATTCAAAATCCTGTTTTCTACCAAGAAAATATATCTAAGCTGGTGGGTATTTTTATGGTATAGGAAATTTCTAGGTATTAACTATTAAAACATATAAAGATAGTTTGCTTCACTTTTAAATCAGAGGAAAATAATAAAACACATTGTAATATGAACGATTCTGAGATTTCAGAGACATATTTTACTTAGTGTTGTAAACTATTGTGTGTTGCTGCTATCCTTAGGAAGCAATGTTTTGGGCAGTACATGGAAGCTAAAAATCTATGAGAAATGCTTTCTGCCTTGTAATATAATGTATTATATAGTAGATCTAAATGCAGTAATAAATGCGTTTGAAGTTTGGAAAATTATTGTAATAAAGTTGCCTTTAACTTAGCTTTGTACTTGTTCTGTTTCCTTGAGGCTAGTAACCTTGCTGTTCAGAACATATTACAATATCACAGGGGTAAAATCACTAATTACCTTGATATTTCTTTTGGAAAATGTTTTTAATTTTGTGACATTACTAAATGTAAAACATGGCAAAGGCCCACTTTTGTTTTCTCTTGAACTGTTACATTATTTAACATAACATCATACGTGAATAACATATATGATCACTTAAAGTATGATATGACATAAAATTATTCTTTGTGAATGATTACTGAAACTTCTTGCCTGCATTCAAGGATTCATTTTTATTTTTCCAGGATATCTACACTTGAATGTCACCCTAGTAGGATAATTGCCTAATAACGTAGAAAAACTAACATTAACCTTAGTTAGTGATTGGTTCCTATTGAAAACTTCACCTAGTAAATGTATTTAAAAAGTAATTCTAGACTTTATTGTTGCTCATTTCCACTATACATCCAGATATAAGATGTCTTACTTTATTGCATCAGTTCTTCTTCAGACACCAAGCAGTTTTGCCCAGTTGGGCTTTTATGATCCTGACATCACTTCCAGTTATTACTCTGTCTCTGGCCTGTGTAATAAAATCTACTTTCTTAGACTATACCTTTCTATACCTAATAATTCTTTTCTCAAAAAATAATGTTTGAAAAAAGTTTGAATTAAAGTCACCTAAAAATAAATAATGTGCGAGCGTTAACATGGGATTTTCTACCAAGAACCAAGTTTCTAAAATAACTACAGAATTGATAGAAAGAACTACTAAAAAGAGTTTTAGGTAAATAAAAAATTTTTTTTTCCTAATACAGACAAGAGAGCATACATAGAATTATGTAACTCAAAATAGGGGCTATTGAAAATAAGAATTTAATACCATGTATAATTAAAATTTTTAATGTATCATCACAAGAACGGACTTAGATTAATGAAATGATTCATATTTGAGTAGAAGGACAAATTTTCAGCCAGGATCACAAAGGACATTCCATTTGACCCTGTCAGAAGTTAAATTCCTGAGCTCAATGGATCTTTTGGGACATCTTATATTCCTAGCTTTAAAGCTAGCCAAAAATTACAAAAATGTTATTGTAAGTTTAATGGCCTAATTTATGACTTATTTTTGTTTGTCTCTCTTATACAGATTTAGTCCTAAGCTTTTCTTAAATATAAAGTTGGGAAGTTACTCTTTAAGAATTTTGAACATTTTTTTCCTTACAGTGTTTTACCAGTCAGAAGACGGAATGTGTCTTTTCTGTCACCTCAAAAAAAAAAAATTGTAGAAATAGAAACACTTATTTTGTACATTATATGCCATTTAGGAAGGCTCACATATATAAACATCTCAGAGCTTGTTGAATAGAAGTTATGATATTGGGATACAAAATAGGAGTTTCATCTACTATTCAGTATTATTCAAAAAATACAAAATGATATGGTTTTCCCCCTAGTTATTGTCATTCTGATGTGTATTTAAAATCATGAATCATAAATATTCATTTATTGTCTGTGTTCATTCTTCCAAGTAATTACTACATACGTACATGCTAGACACTAGTCTATGTACTACAGATACAGTAGTGAATAACAGTTAAATATAAAAACAAGATGATCAGAGGCAATTTTGTTAGCAAGGTAATAAAATAGGCTAATAAGAAAGAAATTTGTCTTAGGCAGGGCAGGATTACTTTAGATTATGTGGAGATCGGAGGAGATGACTCTTTGGAGAAGAGAAGCCAGCTGAATGATGATTTTTGAGGACGGTGTTCCAAGCTGAGGAAGCAGTGTGGAAAGTACTGTGGCAAGTACTCAGATCAGAAAGTCAGTGTAGCTGAAACATTCAGGAGGGAAGCATGAAACCATAGTTCTTAAGAATATGGGCAAATAGCATATTTCCATTACTATCACAGCATTTCAAGTGGGAAATTATCCTGTCATTTCTCACTACTTTCAAGTAGAATTAGAAAAATGAAGAGTCACGGAGGTTTGTCAGTTTGCTGAATGAAGTGCACACCTAGTTAGTGCCAACCCTGATTTCTGATTTCTGATAGTCTTATTGAGATCCAGTGAAGACCTAAAAAGAGAAGGCATAAAGGTACTACATGTTCGTAACCTTAGTAGGGTACAGAAACACAGTGTCCTGTAAGCATGTATAAAGCCACACAAAAATGAAACCTGGACATCTGAAATTTTGATATTTCATATACTCTTCATAATTTAGTGATGAATTTGACATTTTAGTCCTCTCTATAAAAACCTAGCAAGAATTATTTGGACTGATTCCTTTTGTTTCTCCTATTGAAGGAAATTCCTTAAGCTAAGTAATAGTTCCTGATCATTCTTCCAAAATAGGCTTTTTGATGTTGTTGTTAGAAATAGAGAGAAATAGGGAATGATAAATAATTGAGGGTATTAAATTCAAATTTGTGACTGACTGATTACTTTCTGCTCCTGAGTTTCCATTTCTTTAAAATACGAAGTTATAATCTGCATTGGACACTGTGCCCACTGATAACATAACTTGAGTGGACAACGCAGGCAGCCTTCCTGTAGCCCCTTCACCATCGCCTCAGCTGTCCATGTTCAGTGAGCTCATTGATCTTAGGTGCTAGGAAGGAAAGGTGAAGAGCCTTGCCATTTCACCCTATTTAGCAACAACTTGGGAGAAATCCTCTAGCTCCAGAGGTGCTATAGGGTCAGCTGAAGCTGTCCTAAGTTCTCAGTGGTAGCTCAACTTCTGCCCATTTCTGCTACCGGGCCCCCTTCACAGATCCTAATCCTAGAGGCACTTCTTAATGAACACCCTCCATGCTAAGTCTCCATGAAGTCTGCTCTTTGAAGACCCTTTTCTGCAAGAGAATCATAATCCTTTGAATCCCAATTTGGTCCTCAGTTGCATAGATTCCTTTTTATTCATCTCATCATTTCCAGTATCCTTGCAACTTCTTCATTTATTTATTTATTTATTTGGTAGTTGCAGTTGGCACAATACCTTCATTTATCTATCTTTATGTGGTGCTGAGGATTGAACCCAAGGCCTTGCATGTGTGAGGCAAGCACTCTACACTGAGCCATAACCCCAGCCCCTCTTTGCCACTTCTTATCCCTTCTTCTAAACCTTTAGCCCAGATCACGATCATATAATTTAAGGGAGTCTATAAAGTAAAAGATCTGTTGAGATGCCTGGAAGTCAGGAAGAAGATGCCTTTGCTTTTTTTTTTTTTTTTTTGTCTTAAGTAGAGTGTTTGTTGATAGCTTCAGAGACTACCCACGTAGGAGTAAAAAGTAAGTAAAGGTATTTAGAAATCAAATATACTCAATGAGCTGTATCAATGAAGCAAGGAAATAAAAAGCTTCAAAATGAAAATGAGACTGAATAAATATAATGAACACTTAAAATAGGAAAGCAGTGTTGAAAATATTATTATAATTTGTATGTGCAAATTTTAATTTTCTATATGTAGCATTTTAGAATCATACCTGTTACCTCTTTAATCAGTCACTTAATAATGAACAATCTGCTGGGTTTTTAAAAAAATTTTTTTTTTGGTTGTAGTTGGACACAATACTTTTAATTAATTTATTTATTTTTATGTGGTGCTGAGGATCAAACCCAGGGCCTCACATGTTCTAGGCAAGTGCTCTACCACAGAGCCACAAACCCAGCCCACAATCTGCTTTTTTCCAATTTTACATTTTTATAAGTGTTCCTCAGTTCTCTGTTGGGGGAGATGCTGCTGCTGAGTAGCTTTTGGAAGTTTTGGTAATATGTAGATACCACAAAGTCAGGAGGGGGCTGCTAGAGTGCTAAATAAATAGCCCTCATCAACAAGAAATCATCCAGCACCAAATTCCAGTGTTGTACTACTGAGAATAATGGGCTGAGTGAAAATGCCATCTCTCTCAAGGTGTTTTTTGTTGTTGTTGTTGTTTTGCTTTTTTTTTTTTTTAAATCATTCTCACATCTCAACTCTAACCACACATGCTTACCTACCTACACTCTCTCCACAACCAAAGGACAAATAATCTTACTTCTGAACTAACTGTACTCTCTTTTGACACCTCTTTTTCTAATTTATATTATGGATACGATGTATCCTAACTCTCTGACTAGAGTATGAGTTTGTCAAAGACAAGAGTCTTCCTATTATGTAAATTGGAACGAATGATAAGCATTGTATTTCTTCCTGGCTGCAACTATAACTGTGTAAGTAAAGGTCTGTATGTACAATGAAATGATTTCTCTTGAAGGTAGGTGTTAGGATTGCAGGATTCATCTCTGTCAGAGTATTCTTAAATTAGAAATACACCGTGTAATGCAGCTCTGTCACAGATTGGGTAGTTTAAATAGTAGAAATTAATTTTCTAATAGCTCTGGAGGCTGGAAGTCCCAGATCAAGGTACCAGCAGGGTTAGTTTGTAATGAAGCCTCTCTTCCCGGTTTGGACATGGTCATTTTCTCCCTGTGCGCTCACATGGCCTTTCCTCTGGATGAGTTTACAGGAAAGCATAGTATAAAACAAGTGGCAGGTAAGGATATGTAGACACATTAATTCTCTTTTTGTCTTCTAAGGACATGGTCACACGAATTCGGGTTCCACCATTATGATCTCATTTAACCTTAATTGCCACCCCAAGGGACCTATATCCAAATTTATTCACACTGAGGATTTAATTAATTGGGAGTGGGTGGGAGATGACTCAATTCAGACCATGACATACTTAAACTGATTTGACAGATTAACATTTAAGAAAAAGTTGTTCTTAAGTAGAACCACTGCCTTGGACCTAATAGAAAGCATTGTTGTTAACTTTCTTGTGGCACTTTCTTTTCTACTTTAGATAGGTATTTGTCTCCATGTCCTATGTCTCCAGCTAGAATATAAGTCCTTTTTTTTTTTTAATTTTTTATTGTTGGCTGTTCAAAACATTACATAGTTCTTGATATATCATATTTCACAATTTGATTCAAGTGGGTTATGAGCTCCCATTTTTACCCCATATACAGATTGCAGAATCACATCAGTAGCCTAGGTTCGATCCTCAGCACCACATACAAATAAAGATGTTGTGTCTGCTGAAAACTAAAAAATAAATGTTTAAAAAAAAATTCTCTCTCTCTCTCTCTCTCTCTCTCTCTTAAAAAAACAAAAACATGGGTATACTTAAAAAATATCATTTTATCAAACATAGTACAATAATTTTTAATTAAATAATTTTTTTCTTGATCTCATTTTTCAGTTTCTTCTCTATGGAAGTATTAATCTAATATGCAGTTTAATTTTTTAATATTTAAATGATCTATATAAATTATAGAGTAGCATTTTAGTTTAGCAAAACTTCATCTAAAAAATTGTTGTGATCAGAACATACTTCTATCAGCCTTTCTTTTATCTCCTTTGCTAAGGAATAGTAGATTCTAATTTTTCATGTATTATACTAAAAATAATAATACATGATCTGACTTCCCAGTTTTCAAAGAATTAAAATACTAAGGAAAGACTGATTGCTTCTTTCTTTGGTAGAAAATCAATTCAAACTCAGGCCACCAGTTAGTTATATTGCAAAAATTCAAAACAGTTATGGAAGGGAAATATACTCTTCTTTGGGAGGGGGATACTGGGGATTTAACTCAGGAGCACTTGGCCACTGTGCCACATTCCCAGCCTTATTTTGTATTTTATTTAGAGACAGGGTCTCACTGAGTGGCTTAGCACTTCACTCTCTGAGTCTGGCTCACAATCCTCCTGTCTCAGCCTCCCAAGCTGCTGGGATTGCAGGTGTGTACCACAACACCTAGCAGAAATACACTCTTATAAGCTGTCCAATAGCACTAAATAATGTCCACATGGTTTCTAGCTGATGGGCATCAGAATGGAATTTTGGCACTCTAAGAATAAATCTTAAGTTACTTCTTAAACCAAAACCTATCAGCTTTGTATATTCATTGGCAATTGAGAAAGGAGAAATTACGTAAATATTTCCAAGCGTGCTGATTTATGAGTTTTATAAAATTTCAGTTTGTTCATAGATATTTATGACCCTTTTTATCTCTCCTTAGAGATAGATGAAGAAACACAATTTGCTGCCTGATTCTTTGTCTTCATTATTGTTGTGTTTCACAAACATCTTAAGTCACTTTTAAATATCCTTACTAAGACATATGTCAGTTGCATAGATAGTTATTTCCCAAAATTACTATTCTTCATATGCTATATAAGAAAAGTGGGAACCATTCCCTGGTCTTATATTTGCAAATATTTTTATGAGGTGAGAATTAACTATCACACTTGCTCCCAAAAGATAGGGTACTAATATTTCCACAGCATAGCCTAATTTAAAAAAAAATGTAGATGGACACACAATATCTTTATTTTTATGTGGTGCTTGGGATCAAACTGAGTGCCTTACACATGCAAGGCAAGCGCTTTACCACTGAGTTACACAGTCCCAGCCCCTAGCCTAATTAAAAAAAAAAAAAATTAAAAAAATATAGCCCTTGAGAATCTCTTAGCTGATACCATCATAGACATTTCCACAAAATATGTTGGTCAACCTATAAATAATATCACAGGTTAAAGAAAAATGAATATACAATCAAGTAATTTTTTTCAGTTGCAAAATATGGCACATCTGTATTTGATCTGCCTTCATTTTCTGGATTGTACTATTTTATTCAAGTTTTTATGGGTTGGTGACTGCAATATAAACATCGCCATCTATTGAACATAAGTACTTATTACACTTCAGTTTTTCCTGAGAATAGTACTTTTGTTGACATACTTAATTACTGTTGAAAGTGTGAATTCACTTATTTGAACAGGATATGTTAGAACTAGGATAATACTGTGGAATTTCTGATTTAGTGTTACACACTCATTCTTTATATCAATAATTATATAATTCAAAATAAGAAAATTTTGAACATGAATTTCTGAACAACTTGAGTGGCTCTAGGAAGCTGTATATCATCATTGGTTAGACAGTGGGTGAATTTGAGGTTTTAATACAGAGATCCAACACTTTTAAACAAACTTGGTGGATTCAGACTTATCCTTAGAGTATATCAATGGTATCAAATATTTGTTAAAATAAGTGAAGCCCTTAGCAGGGATGTTGGAGCAGCGCCACATGATGTTGAGAAAATGCCCATCCACCACCAAAAGAAAAATTCTTCAAGTATGAAATATTAAACAACCAAGACAATATTAGTTTAGGAAATAAAGAAAGTAAAAAACAGAAGTGGTGTTATCAATGGTGATGGTGAAACATCAATGGTCTTTTTTGAAAGACACAATCAAAATAACCCAAATTCAAGATGCAAATACTGAAACATTTTTGGTTGATTTGCATCTTGAGGGAATTGATGTCCTGATAGAAAGTAATTCTAAATAGTTCTTTTATTCAATGATTTGTAGTCCAGAATACTTAGAATAATTACAAATGAGATTCACTAAGTAACACTATGGGTTTTTTTTTCTTCTTTAATCCTAGAGAATGGGAAATAAAATGAATGTGAAGAGGCAAATATAGTACTGCTTTTCAAAAGGGGAAACAGGTTAATTTCTAAACCATAAACTAGTTTGAACTTGTGGTCACTTGAAAAAAAAACATCTAGAAGGCATTCTTAAAAACACGGCTAATGAGTACTGAGAAAAGGCAGAATTGCCAAGACCCAGAATTACATTCTAAAGAAGCTGATTATATTCAACTTATAATGAAATGAGGTCAATGATTATAAAGTTTTTAGATTCTTAATAAGTCAAAGGACTTTAACCAAAGAATATTATTTGAAAGGTCAATTAGTGACTTGGATACATACCACTATAATCTGCTGCCTAATTTTGCAGGATGAGGCAAGAAGATATACAATACGTGCACTATAACCAAATCATCCTTCAAAAATATTTTGAGAGTGTAAGAAAATGGATCAAATTTAGTGAAAAAAGGAAAAAATGAAATTTAGTATAATTATGTGTAGTTTGGCTCAAAACATTTTGTTATTCTGCAATAAGTGGGGAAGAAAAGGTAAGGTTAGCAGAGGCATTTAGGTGAATAATTGATATTAGCTGACATTATGAGCTGGTTCCTTAACCTAAACCCATAGTCATCTTTCCCCAAACAGTTTTTCTTAGTTTCAGATAGTTTATCAGTGGTCCTTGCTCATGTTTAGTTGGGTTGGCCCTTCTATATCTGTGGGTTTCTCATTGAGAGATTCAGCCAACCAAAGATCTTTTTGTAAAAAGTCATCTGTATAGTGTATGTACAAACTTTTCTTTTCTCATTATTCCACAAACAGTATAGCATAACAACTATTTACATAGCATTTATATTGTACTAGGTATTATAAAGAATCTAGAGATGACTTGAAATACATGGGAAGGTGTGAATAAGTTTTGTGCAAATAGTATTGCATTTTATATGAGACTTGAGCATCCTCAGGTTTTGGTATGTGTAGGATACCCAGGACTGGCTGTGTAGATTGTATGTAATAATTAAACCCAACAGTTGCTTACTTTTTGTTCCACTCACTGTTCTAGGTGCCACTTTACAGCAAAGTCAAGGTGTTATCATGGACTTGGTCTAGAAGACATGCATGAAAAAATAAGTTTTATTTGGTGTATTTTATAAAAAAAAAAAAAAGAGGGCAACGTGATGAATGTAATGAAGGGAGGATAATTCAACACTAGTTACGGAAAAAGCAGATATTTAAGCTGCAATGATCTGAAGGAGTCAGTCATGCAGCTATGGGACAGATAATTCTCCAGACAGAGGGAGCAGCAAGTGTCAGGAACATAAGATAGGCATCAGCTTGGTGTGCTTAAGGATCTTAAAGATGGCTTTTATGAATGGAGCATGACATATAAGAGAGAGAGAGAGTGATAAAAGATTGAGTGAAGAAGTAGCCTTTATTGTCTTGTAGGTTGTGTTAAGGAATTTAGAATCTTCTCCCAATTAAATGAGAAGCCTAAAACAGGATTATGATTACCAGAGTAGCATCTGACATGTTTCTAAAAGATTTCTGTGTATACTTCGGAAATTTATTTTTAAGGGAGGAATAATGGAAGCAGGAGACCATTAATGAGCATTCCTATACTTAAGGCAAGAAAATGACAGTGTCTTGAGCAATGGAGTTACTGATGAAGATTAAGACCATTAAATACATTTGAATTTTAGAAGAACTGACAGGATTGTAGGAATATTGGGGGATGATGAAGAGTAGAAAATTGATGTTATTGAATTTGATAAGAATTGATTCACTTGGTAAGGGTCAGTTTAGTTCAGTAAAGAAGCTAATAAAATAAAGAGGTAGAGAAGTGAATGAGGAAAGGACTAAGAAGAGTATTTAAGATCTAGATTTCAGATGTGTTGTACTTGTTTATGAAAAAGTGAAGGTTATGAATTAGAGAGTACATGGCTGAAATGGTCCAGACCTAAGACTTAGCCTTCAGGGAAATAATATCATCAAAGTGAAGAAGTCAAAGAATTTGGTAGGTTACTTGATGATTTAACATGATGACATTGAAGTCATCAAGAAAGATTGTAGGAATGAGGTAAAGAGGAAGGCAGGTGCTAAAGCAAACTGCATGAGACAGAGACAAGACAGTGAGGTGGGTCTTTGGTGGGTACTATAGAGAGATTGCATTAGCCTGTAAGAACTTAGGATTTTGGAGGATGGAAAGTGGCTGATGGTATTAAAAAAATAATGAAGGGGACACTTGTTCCATCTCCATAAGAAAATGGAATATGAAAGAAAAGTCAACCTCTGTTGAAAAGACTGCAGAGAAGGTGAAGAAGAATAAAAAGTGGCAGGGTGCAGTGGATGCCTATAATCCTAGAGGCTGGGGAGGCTGAAGCAGCAAGGCACTAAGCAACTCAGTGAGACCCTGTTTCTAAATAAAATACAAAATGGGGGCATGGTGCTGGGGATGTGGCTCAGTGGTTGAGTGCCTCTGAGTTCAATCCCTGGTACCCCCAAAAAGAAAAAGTATAGTAGAATAATAGAGGGTTAGAGGGGTGAGATAGTGATTGGATTAGGAGATGCACAGAGTAGTAAAGAAAGAGTCTAGGAGATGATGGTTAATCCAAAGGATTGGCACATGTGGTTGTGGCAGGTAAACAGAGATGGAAAGCAGGACAGGATTCATCTTTAAGGTTCATTACAGGAAGGTGAGCACTAAAATGCAAACTCTATGAGGGGAGGAATTTAAAGTGGGCCTAGAAGGTGTGAGAATGCCTGGCATAATGTGGGAATTCAGACACATTTTTGTTGTTGAATGAATGAATGAATGCCATGAATGATTGAATGGGAACATTTAGGACATCTGATCCACAAAGTTTATCTAGAAAGTATTGTACTCTAATGTTGACAGGACACTGGTGAGGTACTGTGGTGACTTTCTCAAAAGACATGGATTCTTTTTTTTTGTAAATTTTATTTTATCAATTATTCTTAGTAAGATCCAAAGGTTTGTTAAGGAGAAACCACCTAGTCGCTTCCCTCTGTTGTGCAAAGAATTTAAGCTGATGAGACCCAAAATTTCAGCAGTTAATAACAGCAGTAAGAATAGAATCCTGACTTTAGATTTCTGTTTCTTGCAAGACATGGCTTCTTCATGGATTCATAGTAGGTGGGCTATTGAATGTGAGGCAGACAAATTCACTTATATTTTCAAATAACAAATTGATACAACACTATTAAATAGAATTATGCATCATTTATCCTTTTTATCCTGAATGTTACATAAATTCTTTTTATAATAGTATGTTAAAACTACAAAATAACAAATTTTTTGACTCATGTGAAATAAGCTATTTTTAGCAAGTAGAAATCTCTGAAAATGCTGATAGGAATGATCACGTGATCACAGAGTGAAAGGAGCTAAGGTTAGTGGTAAATAAGTACCCTGAAGTTACTAAAGGGGTTGTTCCAAGTGAGTTTTAAGTTGCTATTCTACATTAAAATCTTCATATTATATTATTATACATACAGTTTAAAATCTTTACCTGCCCTTATCTTTCTAACGCATAGAACATTGTCTCTGTGGAGATGAAGGAGTAATATAGGTAACTCTAGAATTCACAAAATATTAAGACTGGATGCTTAATAATGTTAACTCCTTTAGGTAATACCTCAGAAATATGTAAGAGTTAAGATAGGAGAAAATGGAATATATCAAAAAAGAGAAAACTCTTCCCATAATACGAATGTCTTAGTTCAGGCTGTCATAACAAAAATATCATAGGCTGAATGGTTTAAAGACTAAACTTTTGTCTTTCACAGTTTGGAGGCAGGGAAGTCCAAGATCAAGACTCTGGTAGATTCAGTGATGATTAAGGATCCACTTTGTGGTTCATAAATTGTCATTGTCTTCCCAGGAGTGCATAAGGGTAAGGGGGCAAAGAGCTCTCTGAGGTGTCTTTTTTAAGAGGACTAATCTGGGGATGTAGCTCAGTGGTATAGCAGCTACTGAGCATGCTTGAGACCCTCAGTTGTGTCCCACGTACTCCAAAATAAAAAGCTCTAATCCCATTCATGAGGACTCTGCCCACATGATGTAATCACCCACTTCCTAATACTGTCACATAAGGATTTAGGACTTCAACATACAATTTTTGGAGGGACACAGACTTTAGTATGTAGTAACAAATTGGATATTCAGCAATATCCAATTTTGGCTTCCTGTCTTTGCTTTGGTTAGTGGGAAGCTCATAGGAAAATTATTTGGGGGACTAGGACTATTAGCTCAATAGTAGGTCATGTACCTGTTATGCTGGAGGACCTGGATTCAATCTCTGCACTGCCAAAAAAGAAAAAGAAAACACCAATTCATTGAATCTTTTTTCTTTTTCTTTCACAAAGTAAACCTCATTTAGGGTCGTATTTTTTCATGTCAGCTAACTTACTTCATACCCCTCTTTTAGCCCCTAACTCATAATCTCCTTGCACCTCAACAAGCAACAAGCACAGAAGTCATTGAAATCAGTTAATAAATTCAGCTGTAGTTTAAGAGTGCCAGAACTTTACACCTGAGTTTTAGTAGATTTTATTTTCCAGAAGGAAGATCATAGTTATGAGTGAACACACTCACCATATTTATTATGAGGAAGCTTGTAGAAGATACTCATTTTTTGAGATGACTGGCAATTTGCTTGGCTAAAGTAAATAGCTCTCCTGTGTCACTGAACCCCAAAAGAACAGACTTCAGCTATGACCCTGATATATTTTTAGTTTCTGCTTTAGCAATATTTCTGTGTGAAAGTTTGCTTTATGGAAGAGTGAAAATACTGAGGACAATTTATTCTTGTTCCCTTCTTTATCTGCTATAAAATACATATTTTAAGGTTTGTGAATTTTTTCCTTTTATTAAAAACTTGTCATGTGGGGATAGAATATAATTCCATTAAAATCCATTTGAGGCAAATTAAGGTATAGAAATTTTATTACTGATAAAAATGTTTCATATTCTGCAACCTAGTTTCTATTCTCTCCAATCCACTGAATCTATTCTTACCATGGTTACCAGTTTATTGGCTCTACCATACACTGAAGTAATCACTTTAGCAAATTACTGGGGACAATTCTAGTACCTACATTATGAGTTTATGGGAAGGATTATATGTGCCTTCTACATACTGAATGATAGGAAAATACTATCTTTCATTATTCAAATACAATTTCTATATATAAGTTAAACACTAAAATAAAATTAATACAATCATTACTAGTGAATAAGATCCTGAATTATGAAAAAACTTTGTTTAGGACATTGAAAAATTGATCTACATGAATGGAGTTTAGTGAATAAAGGTAAGATTGATATAGAAAGATACTTGAGAAGTAGATCTTCAAGTCATTCTGGTATTTGGGATTTGTATAGCATGCTAAGGATTTTGGATATTATCTTAACTATAGTATGAATCTATTGCAAGGTTTTAATGAAAAGAGTGATATGGTAAAGTATACTTTTCTTTTTTCTTAGGGCACTATGGCTACACTAAGCCATACCAGATAGCACAGAAGCTGGATGGGGCAGGATTTGGCAAGAGGGAAAGCAAGAGACCAGATAGACAATTATTAAAACACAGGTATAAGTGAGTGCTTTGAATAGTCTAGATGAGAGAGAGTGGTGGCAATGATATGGAACAGACAGATGGATTCTAATTAAAATTTTGAGGTGGAATGATTGGGACATGATGATGAATAACTTTAGGGGGAGAGAAAGGTACTAGAGGTAAAAGGTTTCTTACCGGTTTTTAGGAATAGTAAATATGTCAATTGAAAGACTGTATTTCAGGAAAGATCTTAGAAGTTTTTTGAGAAAATAATTCACTTATATGCTCTAAGACAGCTAATAAAATAATTAAAGAAGGAAATCCAAAATATGGGTGCTGCTTGTAGGAGAGAGGTAAGCTAGAGTTATAAACCTGGGACACTAGTAAATAAACAATGTTTAAGGCTATTAAAGAATACAATTGTTTGCTACCAGTGATAGCAGAATACAGAGAAAGCAGGTCAAGGACAGAAAACTCTGAGAATAAAGAATAGCTAGCAACTTATTGCTTAAAAAGGCAAGTGTATAGATCATGGCACAGAAGACAAAAATAAAAGGAGCGATCATTTAGGTCAGGTACTAAGACAGCAACGTGAGGAATGCACACAAAAAGACAAATACTGGATGGTTCCGTTGTAATTACTGGATAGTTCCAGGGGAGGAAGGTAAAAGGAATTTGTTGTTTAATGGGTATGGTGTTTCAGAATTGCACAACGAAAATGTTTTGGAGTTCTCTTTCACAATAATGTGAACATATTTAATACTCCTGAACTATACACTTAAAATGGTTAAGATAGCAAATTTTGTGTCATGTGGTTTTTACTACAATTAAAAAAAAAAACCCCGACAAAAACAAATTGTCAATCATATTTAGAGGCCATTAGTGACCTGTACAAGAATATGGTTTTGGGGGGCATGAGGTAGTTGAGGTGGTTGAAGTGTGACAGGTGGGTTAGTGTACTATTATTTCAGTTTGACTATTTTAGGGGAATAGGTAAATAGAAAGCAAAGGTAGTTTATTGTTGTTTTAAGAGAAACTGTAGCATTTTGGGATGAGGATATGGAACATCCAGTGCTGGAGAGAGAGGTCACTTGAGGCATGTGCTAGACAGCTTTATGTCACAGTGACCAAAATACCTGACAAGAACAGTTTAGAGAAGGAAAAATTTATTTTGGCTCACAGTTTCAGAGGATTCAGTCCATGTTCAGCTAGCTCCATTGATTTGTGCCTGAGGTGAGATAGAACATGGCAGAATATGCGTGAGGGCATGACAGAGGAAAAGTCCCCAACTCATGGCACCCAGGAAGCAGAAAGAGAGTAAGAGAGGCTGGGAAGAAGATAAATGCTTCTAAAGCATGCCTCCAGTGACCTACTTCCTCCAGCCTAGATCCCACCTCTCAGTAGTCTATTCAGCTGTCAGTGGATTGACCCATTTGATGGTGAGAGCCCTTATGATCCAATCATTGCCTGAAAGCCCTGCCTCTGAACCTTGCTTCATTGGGGACCATGCTTTCAACTGGACTTTGGGGGTCATCCCAGATCCAAACCATAGCAAGACACTTGAGGATAAGGGAAGAATGGAGTACATAGCATAAGGATGTTATAATTTAACAATTGTTAGGACTGGGGAATAGAAAGAATTCCACTCATTTGGTCCTGGAGGATGATAATAATGGTAAATGAACAGCCTCATGGCTGGTTTGCCTGAACACATTGTTAGTATGGGTCCGTGTTTAAAAGAAAACAGTGCAGACAAAGACACAGCAAACAAATAATTTTTTGCTCATTTCTCCTAAGTCATTTTTCATTAGAAAAGCAGGCCAAAAGGCTGCAAGCCCAATTCTGCACACATGTCTGAGAAGGAGAAAGCCTGCATATCTCTCCCTGGTGAGAAATGAAAACTCACTTAAGCAATAGACAAAGCAGAAAGCTTGGCTGCTGCAGACATGTTATTAATCAGAGCTTCTTCTAACCCTAAAAGGAGTAAATATTAGGAAATGTCAGAATAAGAATAGATGTTGATGTCTGTTCCATATTAAATAAAGAAGTTTTGAGATTTTGTCATAAGTCTAGTATTTTTAGAGACTGGCTAAGTAACAAAGGTAATCAGTGTGCATAGCACATGGGAAACCTCCCAAGTACATTTGTTTAGAAACTTGGAAATCTGGCTTTAAAACTATTTCATGAAATATATGAACTCTGTTCTCAGGTAGTACTTAAATTTTTCCAATCATCATAGTTCATGGAAATATTGCAAGACTTAACTTTTTCAGCTTCCTTCTTTTAAAACTTCTCCTCTCCTCATTATTTGTCAATATGTAGATTTTGGTGATTCTTTATAGTTTTTTTTTCCTAAAATATCAATGATTTTTAAATTTTTCTTTCTTTTTTGGGGCAGGGGGGTATACCAGGGATTGAACTCAGGGGCATTCAACAACTGAGCCATATCCCCAGCCCTATTTTGCATTTTATTTAGAGACAGGTTTCACTGAGTTCCTTAGTGCCTCACCATTGTTGAGGCTGGCTTTGAACTCGTGATCCTCCTGTCTCAGCCTCCCAAGCTGCTGGGATTATCAGGACCACATAAAAATAAATAAAGTATGGGGCTGGGGATGTGGCTCAAGCGGTAGTGCGCTCGCCTGGCATGCACGCGGCACTGGGTTCGATCCTCAGCCCCACATACAAAAAATAAAGATGTTGTGTCCGCCGAAAACTAAAGAATAAAAAATATTTAAAAATTCTCTCTCTCTCTCTCAAAATAAATAAATAAATAAAGTGTACAATTTAATGTTTAAAAAAAGATTTATTTTTATTTTCTAAGGGATATTGTTATTCATGTATTTTTTAATTCTGGTCATTTCGTTGGTTGATCACACATTCTCCCTTACTTAGACAATAATACAAGTTTAGTCTGTAGAGTGACATTCTAGAAGGTATAAATTTCACTTATGCATTTAGTTAATATTTATTTGTTTTCTTTATGGTGAGCATTGTATTATATTTAATTTATATCAGTAAATATCATGACCCTTGACCTCAGGGAACCTCTAGTCTACAGAGGGAGTTTGAATTTAAATAGCCACACAAATTATATAATGACAATAATGACAAATTCTATCAAGAAAAGAACAGAGTACCATGAAAGCATATGGCAGGGACAAATGTGGGTGATTTGGGGAATTGCAGAGGTACCTCATTGAAAAAGCAGCATTTGAACTGAGCCAGAGAATGCTTATGAATTGGTGCAGTGAAGGTGTGATAGAGAGAGGGGTTTTGAAAATGAGAAGTAGTAGACTCTGCAAAGACCTTGAGGTGGGAAGAAGTGTGGCCTGTTTTGAGAAGAGATGAAAGGCCAGATGCACGGGAGCAAGAGAGAGGGAAAGAAAGAGCTCTGTGAATGAAGAACAAATGAAGAACAGGTAGCCGAAGATCATAGTTATCCATATAGCAGTACCAGAAGGTCTAAGGAACAGACACAACAAGATTTATATTTTAGAAGTTAACTCTGATAACTGTGTTGGGAAGTTGTTCTCTAGAACAAAGCTCAGCAACTTTCTTTTCTGTCAAGTTCCAGATAGTAAGCCATGTAATGTGCAGTAATCTCTGGGTAGTGTGAAATAGTCATAGGATTTTAAATAAAAGAGTACATCAGTGTTCCAAAAAAACTTTATTTATGGATGTTGAAATTTTAATGTCGGGGCTGGGGCTGGGGCTGGGGCTGGGGCTGGGGCTCAGCCATAGCACACTTGCCTGGCATGTGTGAGGCACTGGGTTTGATTCTCAGCACCACATATAAATAAAAGTCTATCAACAACTAAAAACTAAAACTAAAAAATTTTAAAAAAAAGAAATTTGAATGTCATATGTTGTTCATGTTGGAAATAATAAGACATGTTCTTTTTATTTTTTTTAACCATTTTAAAATATGATAACCATTTTTAGCTCATAAGCCATACATAGACAGATGGTGGGCTGTATTTGGCTTTTAAGCCATTGTTTGCTGACTCATTTTGTAGATAATTCTTATTCTTTTAACTTTTTCTGTCTACCTCTTAAATGATATTTTAGTTCCACCATAACATTTTTCTTGAATTGCTTAAATTTTTCAACACTTAAGTAAAGGTAAGACCTATTATAAATGAAAAATTAGAATTTTTAGATCTTATGATCTCCTTTTCTATTTCTTTATCTTTGTGTTAGTTTTCCAATTTAAAAGTCAGTTTAATATGACTGGCCCATTCTATTTTTTTATTGATTTTTTTAAAATAAATGACAGCGAAATGCATTACAATTCTTGTTACACATATAGAGCACAATTTTTCATATCTCTGGTTGTATATAAAGTATGTTCACACCAATTTATGTCTTTATACATGTACTTTGGATAATGATGTCCATCACATTCCACCACCATTGCTAACCTCTGCCCCCTCCTTTCCCCTCCCATCCCTCTGCCCTATCTAGAGTTTCTCTATTCCTCCCTTGCTCCCCTTTCTACCCAACTATGAGTCAGTCACCTTATATCAGAGAAAACATTCGGCATTTGTTTTTTTTGGGGGGCGGGGATTGGCTAACTTCACTTAGCATTATCTTCTCCAACACCATCTATTTACCTGCAAATGCCATGATTTTATTCTCTTTTATTGCTGAGTAATATTCCATTGTATATATATACCACAATTTCTTTATCCATTCATGTACTGAAGGGCATCTAGATTGGTTCCACAGTTTAGCTATTGTGAATTGTTCTGCTAATAAACATTGATGTGTCTGTGTCCTTGTAGTATGCTGTTTCTAAGTCCTTTGGGTATAGACCTAAGAGAGGGATAGCTGGGTCAAATGGAGGTTCCATTCCCAGTTTCCCAAGAAATCTCCATACTGCTTTCCATATTGGCTGTACCAATTTGCAGTCCCACTAGCAATGTACGAGTGTACCTTTTTCCCTATGTCCTCTCCAACACTTATTGTTGTTTGTCTTCATGATAGCTGCCATTCTGACTGGAGTGAAATGAAATCTTAGAGTAGTTTTGATTTGCATTTCTCTAATTGCTAGTGATGATGAACATTTTTTCATATATTTGTTTATTGACTATATGTCCTCTTCTGAGAAGTGTCTGTTCAGGTCCTTGGCCCATTTATTGATTGGGTTATTTGGTTTTTGTGGTGTTTAGCTTTTTGAGTTCTTTATATAGCCTAGCATAAAAAGTTATTTTTTTCATATTTGATTTTCCCCTCAAATATTAAATTTGGTGCTTTCTTCCTTTGAATCTGATATTGAATTTTTCATCTTTTTTTTAGCTTAATTAGAGTTCTAAATTTTAATTCTGGCATTCTAAAGAAAAATTGGTACAGGTGTCAGACAAAGTTTAAGAAAAAAAAAAAAAAAGCACCACAATTGCTTATGACCATTTGCTGTGTGACTGGATACAGTGCTTTGTTAACATCAAGACAAACAACATCCCTGTAATTTCAGGTCTGCAAAAACAACATTTTGACTTGAAAGGTCACATGTCAGGCAGCTGCACCAAAAGATGCAGAAAGTGTTATGTAGTGGAAATAGTACAGGCAAATTTCATCTGACTATTACTGTATGAATGGCATTGGACAACTTAATTCATTTGTTGGACCCTAAGTTTTCTTAAAAGTATTCTCATTCAGCAAATAAGAATTACCATCTTTTCTCCCTTTAAGCACTGTCTTTTATCAAGTGGAAGTTGCCATGTTAAAGGCTTTGGAAGGGGAATAGCCCATACTTTGTGTTGGAGGAGATGTTATTTTAGTTTTAACGTCTTGCAGAATAATGAAGTTTAAAAAAATCAGCAGTATTCTTAGGATTGAACATTATAGTATACTCTTAAGAGATACTACAGATGATGAATGCCTCCTGTATTGTTTGTTAATGTTTCCTTTGCTTTGTTTATTTTACTTTTGAAAACTTAGGTTTGACAGTTCTCTAGAAGATCTACCCAAGAGTGAACCCCACCCACCTGCAACTCCTCAGGTGTTAAATATTGGTAGACAAGTAGCCACCCTTCTTAAAGTAGCAACTACATGTCCTAGGTAGAGTCTTCCTTCTTGGCATGTCTAAATTTCAGTGCTGGTGGTGAACCTAAATACTAAAACTGTTTGACTGAAAAAGAAAAGGTGATCATCAATTGCAGAACTAACATCTTTAACATGTAGATAAGAACACTTGGCACTTGGCCTCAGAACACTGTTTCACCCTGATTTTATATTTTGCATATATATTGTGGTTTGGTTTTAACTTCTAATATATAATCTGGAAATTGGTGTCTTTTATTGCTTTACTTGGTGATTTGCAAGGGCAACTTTTGAGATTACCATAGGTCTGCTTTTCTGAATTAGAGATTTTAACTCTAAAAGAGAGAAAGAGAGGTTGTCATATGATCCCAAGCTCTCAGACATATTCTAAGTATATTTAGGTAAATAATAGTGCTTATAAGATACTGCCAGACTCCACTGAATAAATCATTTTATATTATTATTTGTGACACAATATGATGACGTAAATTCATAAGTTTCCTTTTTTCTTCCTGGAACAGGATAATTTAGCTGATTTTTTTTTAATTTTGTTTAGTTATAGTTAGACAACTATAAAAGAGTGAACCTCACCCACCTGTGACTCCTCAGGTGTTAAATATTGGTAGACAAGTAGCCACACTTCTTAAAGTAGCAACTACATGTCCTAGGTAGTTGCCTTTATTTTATTTATTATTATGTGGTGCTGAGGATCGAACCCAGCGCCTTGCATGTGCTAGGCCAGCATTCTACCGCTGAGCCACAAGCCCAGCCCCCAGCTGATATATTTTTATATGACTTTTTATTAGCCCAAGTTTTTAGTTTTTATTATTCACCATTATTTTCCACACACAGGTAACCCTTGCCTCAAAGATGCAGAGTGATTCAAAAACTCAAAAGTTAAATCACTTGGCACAGTGTTGCACACCTGTAACCTAGCTACTCCAGAGGCCAAGGCAGAAAGATCACATATTCAAGGCCAGCCTGGGCAACTTAGGGGGGCCCTGTATCAAAACAAAAAATGGGAAGGGTTGAGGATATAGCTCAGTGGGAGAGTGTCCCTGAGTTCAGTCCCCAGTTCATCAAAAAAGTTAATTAATTAATTAAAAATTGCATCTCTTGGTAATGTCACTTAACATTCATATTACCTGACACTGCCATCGATAGCTTCTTTCCTTTCTCTCTTTTCTAGCCATTCATGACAGTTGTTAAAACCTAACCATACCTTCAGTTTAATGAATACATGCAAAAATTATACATGAATAATTCTGTATAAGTACCGTGCAGTTAACTGATAGTGCCACTGGGGCATCCAGACATGAACAGTTATGTATAATTTTTTTGGAAATAGATTGTTCCTTTAATTTTTCTTCCAATGGTTTGTAAAGTTGTATGGAACCAAGAACAACAGCTTTATCAAATATAGGGAGAAAAGATTTATGTCTGCCCTTTCAGTTTCTGATGTGTGAGCTTTCATTAACCTGTATTAAGTTTGGCATGTGCATGATTACTTTGTGTTGGATAACCACTGTCATAAACTTCTGAAAAAAGTGTTCACAGTATGGTGATGTTCTTCATTAATAAATTATACTTGAAAGAAGAGAGATAAGTTTTACACTGTGTAATTTAAATTCTCAATTGTGATTTTTTTAATATTTATTTTTTAGTTATAGGTGGACACAATATATTTTATTTCATGTGGTGCTAAGGATTGAACCCAGTGCTTCATGCATCCTAGGCGAGCACTATAACTCTGAGTCACAACCCCAGCCCTCAATTTTTATTACCAATTTTAAAACCATTGCAGTCCTAATGTTGAACGTTAATTCCTGCTCAGGTATATAACCTTGTCTAAGAGACCAAGGGAAAATAATTATTATTTTAAGTGATACAGGTTCTGAAGATGAAATTGTATACCAGTGTTTAAAAATCTTTTCAGAGCTAACTGAAAATATAAATGTGAAATTGCAGAAAAATTGATGTTTTGATCAAGTTCACTGTAACTACTGTTTATTTTTACAAAGGTGCCTGCCCTCCCTAAAGAATTCTGCTCCTGCCAGGCATGATGGCATATGCCAGTAATCCCAGCAGCTTGGAAGTCTGAGGCAGGAGGATCATGTATTCAAAGCCTAAACATCAGCAGCTTAGCATGGCCCTAAGCAATTTAGGGGACCCTATCTCTAAATAAAATATAAAAAAGGGCCGGGGATACGACTCAGTGGTTAAGCACCCCAGGGTTCAATCCTCAGTACCACAAAAAAAAAAAAAAGGAACTCTGTTCCCAATACCTTAAACAGTTATTTCTTGTTTGTGAAATTATATATTGATGCTTCTGAACAGGCAGCCAGGTGTACCTGTTTTTCCTGAAAACAGAGAAGTCTCTTTAAATTGTCATGTTATTGGTATGCATCTATAAGGTGATATTCCTGATATAAGGACTCTTTGGGAAAATCCACTTACCTTTCTCTCGCTGCTTATGGAAATTCAACTTTATGTTTAGGTTTATTTTCTACTTAGTTATTGCAAGTTAGTCTTCAATGTGTGTTAGATGGTTTTAATTTTAAATCAAACTAGAGACAGTAAACATTCAAGAGCATTCCTATGTCAAAAAACAGTTTAATGTAAGAATCTACCTGAGATTTTAATTTCTTAGAGAAATCATGGCCACAGTAAATAAATGACTCAAGCTCCTATTACACCTCTGACTTTGTGTACTTTTATAATACCTAAATATTAATATAGTGCAGTTCCTATCTTGTGTTTATTCTGCTACCTCTTCTCACTTTATTTTTGTGTTCCTATCTTTTTTCTTTTCTTACTTATCAGTTTAAGCAGCTCCACAAGATATGTAGAAGGTTCTTTGGAAGGTTCTCGAAATTTTTCCTCCTTCTCCTCTCCTGCTAGATACAGTGCTGCAGCTCTGAGCAGTGCAGCTGCTACCGTGTCTGCTGTCATTGCTGCAAAAACCAGGTAGAACTAACTGCATGTGTAGTGTCTGTCTGATGTGGCCTCGTCTGCTTCAGAGAACTGTTCATTTGGAACAGCCACAGCTCTGCTCTGAGCTCTTCATGGTACAGTGGATGTTTTATCTGAGTTGTGGGTAAAGCCCATGGTATTTGTTAGCATTGTTTGAAAAAATCATCTTTTTATCTCTTTCCATTGCTACTGTTTATGTATGATATTTCTCACTTGTCATGTACTTGTTGACTTTAGGGTGTTTACAATTTTCATTTTTTATATTTGAAACAGAATGAAATGTGACATAAGTTTTTATTGATGTTTCTTCTCCCCAAACCATTGGGGGGTGAATGAAAGCCTAACAACTTTTCAAAGCACCCCTTCCTCCTCCCACCCTAAAAAGGTAAAAAATTTTTGTATGATTTTGTTATGTTCTATTTTTATATAATTTCTGTAGTCTTCATAGTGTAAATGCTTTCTAAAAGATTGTCTTGCCAGGTGTGGCGGCACACAATGGCTTGGAAGGCTAAGGCAGAAGGATCTCAAGTTCAAGGCCAGCCTCAGTAATTTATCGAGGCCCTAAGAAACTTAGTGAGACTCTGTCTCAAAATAAAAAAATTAAAAGGGCTGGGATAAAAGGAGCTCAGGGTTTAAGTACCCTTGGAATCAATCCCGGATACCCCCTCAACTTTTTTTTAATAATAAAATAAAAAATAAAAGATTGTTATGCTCGATTTTGGTGAAAACGTATTTAATTTTATATTAATGAGTAAGAGCATTCATGGCCCTTCCTTTATGCTCTCACTGCTTAGTGCTTCCTTTCCCTCTTTCTCCTCCACTCACTTACTCTCAAAGGAAATATTTTAGATCATAGACCTAAAAAAACTACTTTTTGCTCTTGGTAGTGCAATTTTTTAACTTAAAAATCTTTCTAAATGCTTGCCAGGCTCTCCAGTCCTGAAAACTATTGCTCTCTGCTGGATGCACTTTGCATCAGCCCTGTTTTCAAGCCTCTAGCTTTTTCCCATCTCCAGTCCTGCAGGAGATCCACCAGCTCTGTCCATGTTAAGCAAACAAGGTACTGTGGGAGTGGATTTGGCAATTGGTGTTTTGCTGGTAAAGACACTACTTTCCCCGACACTTAACCACCACATTAACAGACTAAATGAGAAAACCCCTGACCTGATTTGTAGCCAAATTTGAATTAACTGTAATTTCGATGTAGTGCTAATACACAGGCATGTTATTTTGTATGACTATTAACTCATCTTTTAATCGTTTGTGACATCTTTCATTAGTACACTTGATATTTGCTTATGAAATTATGAATAATTGTGATGGTACTTATATTATGGTGGAATCCTGTCTTTTATTGCATGGACATAACTGTATTAGAATAATCTAATGTTTAATAAGACATACCTTTTGAAAAAAAAATAACAATTTGATTTTAATTGGCCACTATCTTATTAGTTCTTAAACATGAAGGTTTTCCTTGAAAAAGCAACTTAATTTTCACCATATCTGGGAAATGCTGTGTAAGTCAGTTTTACAGCTCTATGATAAGTATCTGAGATAAACACTTATTAGGAGAAGTTTATTTTATTTCATGGTCTCAGAGATTCTAGTTTATGGTGGGCTGGCTTCATGGAGTTGGGGCCTGTGGTGAGGCAGAACATCACAGTGGGATGTGCATGGCAATAGAAACTCCTCAACAAATGGCAGCAGGAAACTTGAGAGGAGAGAGAGAGAGAGAGAGAGAGAGAGAGAGAGAGAGAGAGAGAGAGAGAGAGAGAGGGAGGGAAAGAAAGAGAAAGGACTCACAGTGAACTAACTTCCTTCCACTCGGCCCCCCTACATGTTGTGCCACCTCCCAAAATGTTCTCAATTTGTAACTGAACTTATTTGTTGTAATAGTTAAACAAATATGAGAAAAGAATATAAACTCAAGATAAATCAGATTGCTGACACTGAAAGTTAACTTTTATTCCTTTTTCTTTTTTCCTCACTGGCTCAGTTTTGAAAAGAATCCTTTGCTTTCTCTATTAGTATATTTTTCTCCATTTTCAGTTTTGGAATCAAAAACTGTACTTTAGAACTCATAATATAATTTATTATTTCATTTAAGTTTTTGATTTTTTGGCAGACTAGTTAAAATGACCATATTTAATTCTTAGTATCTGTGATATTAACCAAAAATATTTATGAAATTTATACTGATTTTCTTACTAGAATCCTTTAGAAAGAATTTTATTTTGCATAGAAGTTGGTGCACCTTAAATAATTTAAATTTTGAAAAAAATATATTTGAATCATGAGTTCAGAAATAAGATAGCAATCTAGGTAACAATGCCATACTCCATTAACAAATTAGTTACTAAGTTTAGGCTGTTTTGCTACCAGTGGTTACTAACATTTGCCTCCCAAATAAAACAGTATTGCCAATACTGTCCTAATTATTCTTTCATCTATAGCACACCATACCTAATATTTATGTATTTTCTTTAAATAGCAGGCAGTAGTTAAAAATTAGAAAAAAGACATGGTAAATTTTTAAAGTGAGGCACCATATATTTAGATATGTGATGAGTGACAGATAAAGTCTAATATTAATAAAGACAAAGTCTAAGATTCATCCATTACTATGCTAAATGTTTTAACTAATTAGGGATCTGTTTCTCCAAAAGAAAGTCAACCTCTCATTAATTGTGAATTTAAACATAAACTTTTTTGCTTATAACCTGTACTTTTATGGATTCTTTATAATCTACTTTAAGCCCTTTATAGCTAAAGAATATAGATTTAAACATCTCAGGCCTATTGGGAGAGAATATATACCAATTTATGTACAAAGGATATAACCAAAATTAAAATATTTTTAAGCTTATGTGATTACTTATCCCATGGGAATTTTAGAAAATATCATGTTATTTAAAATTGAATTGAGGAAGCAAAATTGTGTCTGGGATCAAGATCCTAGATTTAAAACTATCCACAGACTACATTTAGAAGCAGAATTGTTACACGAGGAGTGTTAATTTAGTAAATGTATTTATCACTAATCTTGTTACCACTGAACTAGACAGGTATTTCAGGATGTAGAAATAATAGTCCCTCATTTTTGGAGCATAGACTGTGCATTGGACATTGTGCCAATAAGCACTTGATGTTTATTATTTAGTATTTTATTTAATTACGGTAACCTTGGAATAAAGATAGTATTTTAATAACATTTTACAGATGAGGAAATTTACTAGTATTAAGTAATATGCCCAAAGTCGCAAAAAAGCCCCTAACCTCAGGTAGTTTATAAGTAAGGGAGGAGACAAGATACATAAGGAAGTTATTGTTAATGATAATTTTTAAAACATCTTTTACAAATCAATGTAAAATTATATGTCATACGGTTAATAAATGCCATGAATTAAAAGGAGTGTCTCTACCTCTAGAAACTTGAGTGTTAAATAATACATTAATTGCTTAATATGGAGCACTTAATATAAGTGCAAGATGGGTGTTATTATTCTATTTATTATAAATAGAATTTCTATGGATACCGAGGGGTGGGAGAAGTACCTACTGTGTATAATGCCTGGAAAATGTAAAATTTGGGGCAGAGAATGGAGATGGCCAGAATACAGTTTCTGTGACAGAGAGATAGTTATGATTGGGCAGATCAATTGTCACTTTGCCTAGAAGGCTTTGAATGCCAAGCTGAGCTGTAACTTAGCCCTCTGCCTTCTTAATGGTCCATCTGTTCCTTTTTAATGGTTCCATGCTCTGCTTACATACTTTCTGGTGACAGGGCTCTCATGAAAGGCACCCTTAGTAACAAATGTTTTCCTTTGGGTAATTTTACATATTAGGAAGTACTTCCTTTTATCAAACCAAATCTATTCAACTGTAGATTTGACTCACTGGCATTAGGCAAAGAGAAGGTAGCTGCATAGAGTGAATCCACATGGTAGATACGAGGATTGTGCTCATGCTTCTCTTGAGTTTTTTTAATACCCTGGGCCAGTATTACCAATCCTCACAACCAGAATCCATTAGACTTGGCTTTGAATTCCTATTATCCTGGTTACTCTCTTCTAAGAAAGTTTGGCAACTCTCCTGGAATTAAATTCTGATTTCTTCATATAACATTAAAACTGTTATTTTCAGTTTGTAACTTTTGTTTCATTTATAATTTCTAGTATTGCTTGGTCATAAATTTTTTCCTTGGAACTATGACTATTTAGATTATTAGGGTTTTTTATTTTGTCAAATCCAAATGAATAATTTATTCCTAGAATGAAAATTACTTCTGTTGTATGTTTCAGAAATTATTTAGTTATGGTCTGGGGATGTAGCTGTGTGGTAGAATGTTTGCCTAGCAAGTATAAAGCCCTGAGTCAATCCAGCACCACACATACACATGTAAAATTATTTTATAAAAATATTGAAAATAAGTCTTAATTGTATTATTTGAATACATTAATTATCCTTTTCATGTGTTAATCCCACATTCTGTGCCTTAGAGGTGGCTAAATACTTTTATATAATTATCCCATTTAAGCCTCATGGAAATCTTTTTTAATGATTTTTGGTATACTATAATTACACATAATAGTGGGATTCATTGTGACTTATTTGTGCATGCAAATAACATGATTTGATCACTGTATTCCAAAGTACCTCCCCTTTTTCTCCCCTTTCTCCCCTGATCTCCTTCCGATACTCTGTTCGTCTCCCTTTCTTTCTTTTTTTTTTTTAATTAGTGAACTGTAATTAAACATAAAAGTGGGATTCATTGTGGTAAATTTGTACATGGACAGCAAAGTCTCATGGGAATCTAGCCAGCAAGGTACTATCCTCATTTGAAGTGTACGAAACTGAGGCTTGGAGAAGAAAAATAATTTATCACAAAACTTTTAAAAGGTGTCAATTTAACAACTAATCAATGATGTTTTTGCTTCTTTCCATTAATGCTTTTTATGTTGCCTTTACTGATAATAGTGTTCAACTTTCCCATTAAGAGTATAATTTTAGACTTTTTTTTTTTAGAGAGAGAGAGAGAATTTTAATATTTATTTTTTAGTTTTCGGAGGACACAACATCCTTATTTGCATGTGGTGCTGAGGATCGAACCCAGCGCCGCACGCATGCCAGGCGAGCACGCTACTGCTTGAGCCACATCCCCAGCCCCAAAGACTTTTTATGTATGATAAAAATCAAAGTGCTAGGTGTAATGATGCATACCTATAATCTCAGCAACTAAGGAGGCTGAGGCAGGAGGATCACAAATTCAAGGCCAGCCTGAGCAGCTTAGCAAGATCCAGCCTCAAAATTTAAAAAAACATGAAAAAGAGCTGGGGATGTAGCTCAGTGGTAGAGTGTCACTGGGTTCAATCCCTAGTACAAAAAAAAAAAAAGTACTGTAAGTTTTTCATTGTATAGTCTATTTTAACGGCAAGCATGTTCAAGTTTCTCATTAACCTGATCAGAAATAGTCAAAGATGATGGCTCTGACTCTGTTACACTAGAATTTGCAAGCACAAGAGTAAGCACAAGAGTTAAGGGTGGTGGGAAATGAGTTCAATGGAATTATGTTATGTCCATGTACAAATATGGCATAATGAATCCTGCTATTATGTATAATTATAATGCACCAATTAAAAAGAATACGGTACAATATTTCAAGAAAGTTAAAGTATCTTTAATATGATTTTTCAAAATTGTTTAATATCAGAAGTGCCCCTGGACTACCCCGGGTTTCATGTTTTACTAGAAGGACCTACACAACTCAGTATATAGTTAAACTCATGACTAAGATTTACTATAGCAAAAGAATACAAAACAAAATCAATAAAGGAAAAAGGTGCATGGGACACGCCTGTAAGAAATAAGGCTCAGGTTTCCAAGAGTCTTCTCCCAGTGGAGTCTTGTGGGACGTCCTTAATTCCTTCAATAAGGAGTTGTGGCAAACTGCACCAAGTGTTATCTACAAGATAAGCCGGTCAGAGTCTAAGTACCTAAGGTTTTTAGTAATTGCTTGTTATACGCATCAGAATTCCAAAGTCTCAGAAAGAAAGTATCTATATGGTATAGATTGTTTTTAATTAAAAAAAAAAATGTTGAGGCATGGTAAGCCACTGTTGTCTTTGAGAGAAAGTTTTATTTCACTGTTGGGGACAGTTTACCAGTCAAGCTCCTATATGCCTAAGGTTAGGCAGTCACATATCTGCTGCATTAGGTGTCAGGAGAGATTCAAGAGGAATTGGGCAAATTAGATGCCAGAAGGGTTCATTTGGTAGTATAGTACACATAATTGAATTTGAAAATTCTTTTTATTGAAGTAATCTTTACTTAAATCTTTACTTATAATTTGAGGATATTTATTTTACTAAAGACATTAATATAGTACCTTATCTTTATAAGTCTTTTCTTCCAGCTATCAGTTTCAGTTAGTGAAGGAAGAGAGTTTCTGTGCATAGATTTATTAAGCTACCAGTACTGAAAAGTTTAGCTGTAGGAAGTATTGTTTTGTTATTATTATTATATTTCATTTTAGAAAAATAACCACTATCATATTTTGTCATTTCAAAGCCTGTATTTTATAGTTTGGGCCACCTCAAATTGCTACTTCCTTTGGAGATGTTCTATGTAAAATTGTAAATAAAAAGTGATAATAAAAGTCATATGATTTTCTAAACCAAACCGGAACCAGCAGAGATAAGGTTTCTGTTAAGCATATAACTCTGGTTAAGAGAAAATAATGGTAGGCTAGAATCTTTTCTTCTTAGTGTTAGGAATCCAGAATACAGGACATATCATGTTAGGCAGGGTATGTTGCTTCTTGTTTATTCCTGTATGCATGGTGTAACATCTGGCAGTAGAGTAGGGTTTAGGTTTTACTGAATGAGTGAGCGTGCAAGTGAAAATAGTAACTGGTGAGGTATCAGGAAACAGTTCATAAAATACCAGAAGAATGTGCAGAAGGGGAAACATGGATGCCATTCCATAGAGCTTATGAGGGGCTCTCCAGTAATGTATTATTTTAATATAGATGGTTTTTCTGAAATGTTGAGATGGGCAATTCCTATCATTTAAAGAAATTGGTTCTATGTTTTTCAATAGCCCACTCTCTCATGGTAAACCTTTTAAAGAGAGTTCCCAAAGAAAAAAAAAAAAAAAGCCACTTCTTTTTCTTTACATTTTTTTTTCTGTTTCAAAGAGAAGCAATCCCTGTTGTGATTTTAGAACTTTTTAAATTGATTAATATTTTGTTTTCCTTAAACATTCAATAGATTTGGAAAAGAAAGGGTCATTGCTCATTAGATTGCTATGCTCTCACCAAAACCGTTTCCTGCTTTCCTTTACAGTAATTCTCAGGAGCCTTCTCAGCAATTGGCTTCATCAGCAGCTTCAACTCGGAGCATGCCGGAGACTCTGGAAAGCCCGAGCTCCAGCAGGCCAGGGGTGGCCAGCCTCACAACTGCTGCTGCCTTCAAGCCCGTAGGATCCACCAATGTCATCAAGTCACCAAGCTGGCAACGGCCAAACCAAGCAGGTATTTCAGAGAAATCTCTTCTTCCTTGCTTTTCTTAGTGAGTGTAATTAGAAAAATGTGTGCTGGGATCATGTTAAAATTTGCTAGTGAATCCTGTTCTCAACCATCTAAGCTTCAGAAAGGACAATAAAGAACAACTGTAGCTATTTGTTCTGTGAAGTGTCTCATAAATATTTTCTGTATAATAAACTTGCCCTTTGCTATTCATATTATAGAATTGGGCATTCTCTGTTTCCCAGATTACTCATGAAACATGTTTTGAATTGTAAATTTAGCATATTATTTGATAACCAGTTATATTGCTTAAAAATGTAGCATTTTGGTTTTAATGATATATACAAATAACAGAAGCATCAATAACTATGAAACAGTTATTGAAGAAAGGATCTTTTACTTCCTGTTCTCTGGATAATTATGAAGAAGAATAATTATGACATAATACTAGAAAGAGAATATTTGAATGGTAGGATGGAATACCTTGGGCACAACCTGGAAAGCTGAATTCTCATTTACTTCTACAGATGGTAGCTTTAAGTAAAATCATTTAATCTCTTAGACCCTCAGTTTTCTGATGTAAAAAGTGAAGGGACTCTAAAGCATTTCCTTTTCCTCACAAGACGAACAAAGTTTATCATCATATATGCCTCCGTTAACAGGAAGTTGCAGTTCTGCTTGAAAGTTGCTAATCCCAACCCCAGCTTCATCTCTTTTCACTCTCCATGTTTATTTGTTATCTAGCTATTGATGATTTGCCATCCTTTCTCTGCTGAACTCCATGTCCTCAAACCTATTTGCTGTCCCCTGGTGGCACCTTAAATGCCACATGTCTGAAACTATTATTTTCCATCTCAGTCACCAAAACTAGAACGTAAACTTGATAACTGCCTTCCACCCCATACTCGCGATAACTAATATCAAATGATTCTTTTTAATATTTCTCAATTTTTTTCTGTCATCAAAGCCTTGCCTTGTTTCAGAACCTTGTCATCATTATTTATACAGATTATTTCACAGTGGCATATGTTACATGTTGCCAATTTTACAAAGCTAGAGGTACAGTCATCCTTCAGTATCCAAGTTGTCCCTCAGTGTCCATGATTCCCTGACTCTTTGCAGATACCAAAATCTGCAGATACTCAGGTGCCTTATTTGAAATGACTTGGTATTCACATATTACCTTCTTACATTCTCCTGCATACTTAAATCATCTCTAACTTAATGACTGGAGGGGAAAAAGAAATACCTGTTTAGAAAACACATTTTTTTTCTTTCAAATATTTCCAGTCTGCTGTTGGTTGAACCCATCAGTGTGGAACTGCAGATATGGAGCTCTGAATATATTGGTGTTGGGGGAGAGAGACAGGATAAGACATTATGTAAGATCTAGACCATCTTAAAGAAAAGATTGTTTTATTACATTTGAAAACATAAAATGTTCAGACTAGTATTATTTGCCTCTGAAATTTCTGAACTATCGAGATAGCAAGACCTATTGGGGAGAAAATGCTAGCAAAGCTCAGCCACTTTGAGTTATTTCCGTTTACTGAAAGCCTTTGTATGATGATGGAGATTCACTATAATTATTTTGTATGTGCATTTAATGTGAAAAGTAACTTTCAGAAAAATTCCTTTGGTATGTGTGGTATTTGAAAGCTACCAGAATAATGTTTTGTAAAACAGCAAGGAAAAGACCATATATCTGAGGTTGAACTGAAGGGAGGGCAGAAAGTTTATGTGTACCACAGAACAGAAGTATATGTACTGCTTTTGGAATGAAATTATGGCATTTGCTGGTAAATGGATGGAAATGGAGAATACCATGCTAAGTGAAATATGCCAAATTCAAAGGTCGAATGTTTTTTTCTAATATGCAGAAGCTAGAGTATAATAAAAGAAAGGGAGACCGGAGAATAGGATAACATAAAGATAAAGGAAAGATCAGTAATGTAGGAGTTCAAGAGGCTGAGTGGAGGGATGGGTAAGGGGAGGAAAGAGGATTAATTTTTAGAAAATTATGTTGTATGCATGTATAAATGTATATCAGGTAACCTTGCCTCTATACATAGGTAAAAAGAACCAATCAAATATAAATTAATAGGCCAGTAAAAGGAAGTCTGGTAGAGTAGAGGAAAACGAATGGGAGAGGGGAGGGAGGACAAGAAGGAAAAGTGAGAGGGAAAATCTGGGGGTATCATGAACTGAAATAGAATTTGGTTCAATTTCATAAAAGAAAATATATGTACTGCTTTTGAAAGTTCAGGAATTTATGATCAAAATAACTGCTATGATTCTTTAAAAGAAATCTATTGATATGGAATTCCAGGGGAATACAGTACAACAAAATTACCACAAGAGGGCGACAGAATCCTTTCTTCTCTTAATCTAATTTAATTTTCTTTAATAATCAAAGCAGACAAATCACAGCAACTGCAATCATGATTCATAAGATTAGTATTTGAAATATTTTGCTTTTTTCCAGAAAACCTAAGTAAATTTAACGTGAGCAAAATTATAACAGTATAAAACATTATATATTATATAAGATTATGTAACAATTTTATGAAAAGAAAATGTTTCCCATTGTGAAGTCATAGTTGAATTACATCATAATCCTTAGCTCAAGTCAGAAAATATTTCTTGAGCTTCTTCTCTTTATCTTGTTCTAGGTGCTGGAAATAGTTCTTAATAAGTTGTTATATTAATTATTTGTATTATTTTGTAAAATATTTTTAAGGACACAAAATTCCCAGCCTCTCAAGCTCTTTTATTCTACCTACCCAGAAGTATACCATATTTTTAAAAATAAACAACACCTCAAAATCTATTCTGACTTAGCCTTTGCTAGTCTTAGAGCTTCCTAACACAAGTTTAAAGTTCTTTGATTTAGAGGAGGATCGCTGTCTCCTTGTGGGATCTTGTGCACCTCACAGTTCACCTCTGTAAAGGGTGCCAAGCAAAGGCTAAAAAAGTGAGTGACTGGGCTAGGGCAGGGCCAAATAAAGCAAGAAGGCAAGTGGCAAGTTTCTTTCACATGGAGAATGGCAGACTTCTTTCTTTTGCTAATTGATGGCTGTCCTCTAGTGTCAAGGAGAAAGGGAAAAAAGATCGGATTCTTTTCCCTGCCCCAACCCTGACAGATTACCAAAAACTATTACCACTGAATCATTTTAAGATAATTTCTACAAATTGGACACACACCTGTAATCCCAGGAACTCAGAAGGCTGAGGCAGGAGGATCATAAATTCAAGGCCAACCTTAGCAACTTAGCCAGGCCCTATCTCAAAATAGGAAATAAAAAGGACTGGGTGTGAAACTCAGAATAGAGCATCCTTGGATTCGATCCCTAGTACCAAAATAAATAAATTAATTAATTCCTCCAGGTGGATGGGAGAGAGGGGATCAAAAATTACTAATTATAGTCTGTGATCCACTTGGTTCATTGTAAAATCAGTTTAATGGATTGTTACCAGCATTCGTTTTTATTTTTTATTTTTATTGATACAAATATTTGTACATCTTTATGGGGTATACTGTGATGATTCAATACATGTATATAGTGTGTAATGATGAAATCAGGGTAATAAGCACTTCTGTCTCTTCAAACACTAATTATTTTTACGTGTTGGAAATTTTGTACTCTCCTATGTAGCCAGCATTTTAAAAAAATAAAATAGCATGGAATAGAAAATACCAGAATATTTTAATGTATTATTTTTAACATTCTGAATTTATGAAAATCTGGTTTTAGTGTATTTACATAAACATGTGAATCCACACATGCACACACATACAGATATGTTTTGGGACAAAAAGTAAAGCGTTTTTCTTACTGTGTTTTACATTTTAAAAAATAGTTTAAAGTTACCAGTTTTAAGAAGTATCTTAGTCATACTTTTGTTTATTGAGTGGTGACTTATATCATTTTGAAAACAATGAGACAAAACAAAAAAGACTGCATTGAAAGGCTTGATTAAAATTTTAAGACCTAGGGGCTGGGATTGTGGCTCAGCGGTAGAGCGCTCGCCTAGCACAGGCAGGACCCCGGTTCGATCCTCAGCACCACATAAAAATAAAGGCATTGTGTTGTGTCCATCTACACCTAAAAAAATAAATATTAAAAAAAATTAAGACCTACCACTGCATTATGAGCCTGTCGTAGGTTTCTGTTACATCCACAGAAATTCTGACTTTCAATCTTAGATCATTTCACTCATGGTGTTACATTGCCTGTGGTAGGCAGAAATCTTTCAAAAACACTGTAATGCTAAACCAGTTGATAACTAGAAACTAGGTGTTATGGATCAGTATTGTAGTTTAGATTGGATGATCTGCTTTTTCTCAGGAGTATAGTTTAACATACACCTCCCCACCCCGACACAGACACAATCATGCTTACCAGTGACTCACAAAAAGCTAAATATTTTAGGATGCCAAGTGTTCAAAAATTCATAGTCTTGATGAAAATAGTAAGATACAGGAGAAGTAAGAATCCAAGCCTGAGCTTCATGTCAGCTAGGAAACTCCTACCTCTTTACCCTGTGTCTTTGGCAACACTACTAACGTGAATAAGATGTGATAGTCCCTTTAGAAACATTGACTTGAAACTAGAAAAATATATCAAAGGTGAGATTTTTCTTGTTACTTTTCAAAATTGAGCATTTGTACTTTTGTAAACATATTTAAATTTATTATATTTGTTTCTATTAAAATTTTATGTAAGAAAGCTTCATGTTGTATATAGTTGTATATATGCTGTACATAGTTATTGAGAGGTTCAATATATTTTCAAAACCTTTGTAAATTTAGTGGTAAAATTTGAAAATATGTTTCTGTGTTTATATAGGTGAACTAACTTGCTCTGTAATGCTATTCCTAGAGTCTATGGATACCAGATTAGGTAAATTTAGATCATTGGATGTAAACATATATATAAAATATTACCAACGTAGTCAAATGTTTTTCATAAATCCAGTCTTAGTCACAAAGAGCCACTATGTGTTGGAATACATTAATTTGCTAATTTTAATTTTATCATACACAAAATGAAAATTATTGCTTTGCTAGAAAATAAGCAGTGCCTTGTAAGATCAGCCCCATTGTTCATTGAACCTAGTTTTCTAACTGATGGTGGCTCTAAAGAACAGGAATGTGTGCCCTGTGGGTTATGAATTTTAAAAGGCTAGAGTTTTTGAGCCTGCAGTTTCTTTATTAAAATAAGGATCTAAGAAAAGTTTCTTATAGCATTGTTGTGAAGACCAATGGTATACCATATCAAAGTGCCTAGGTACCTAGAGAATGCTCGAGAGGTTAAGTGTCTGCCCTGTATTCCTTTCTCCATAGCATTAATAGTTTTCACTGTTAACTATCCAGCAAAACAGTTGTCATGTGTCTTACTGCTTGACAACATTTGAAGTACTTTGCTGCCCAGGCGAACTGTTTGCCTTCATAATAGGGCTCTCTGTCACCTTGCAGCCTTGTGCCAATCTTCTTCAGCCTTATTTTGTAAGATTGTTCCTGTGTTTCCTATAGTCCAGTAATGCTGACTTCAGAATTCATACCACTGCTTGGTTCCACACCTCTGTGCTTTGTGCAAGTGGGTTTTTTGTTTGTTTGTTTGTTTGTTAATGTTTTTCTTTCCATCCTTGAGAAACTCCTGTTCACCCTTGAAGACCATTTATCACCTTCTTTATGAAGTTTACTTGAACCATTTAAGTTAACCTGTTCTTTCTCTATGCTCCTACAAAATTTTGGTAATGTCTTTATCATAACATTCATCGTGTTTATTTTAATTATTTACATATGTGTCTTTTTCTGCTATTTTTACATCCCTTGAAGAACAGGAACCAAGTCTTACTAATTATAGCCCCTGAACAATACCTGGCACAGTTTTTGTGGGCCTTCAGTAAATGTCATTGAGAGAATAAGTGGATAAATCAGTTTTTCTTATTTCGAAGATCTTCTTTATTCAATTTGAGGGGTACAGCATTCACTTTCTCTTACTAGACCTAAAATTCCTGTAACAGTCATTGAAGAAAGATGGAAGTACTGTCTGCCAAAGGCAGCTACTAAAAATACTAAATTTCTTGAGGAAGAGATTCCAATCTCATGAAGTATTGAACTCACATAAGAATTAAAGTTTGTGAGTATAAGCTGTATTGTAGTTAGTATTATATTACTTCCATTCAGTAATTTTTCAAAATACTAATAATTCTGAAGTCTTGTAATAGGAAAAAAATTATATTTTTTCCCTCAAAGAATATGGAAATTTACTGTACATAGGAACCAAACAATGGAGTGCAGAGGGAGAACCTTAGGGACATAGGCTCACTTGTTTCATCAAGGTGAACAAATTAAGTTTGGATACAAAGCACAAGTAATAACAGAGAAAAAAAAAGAGTTAAATCAGATTGCAAAACCCAAGACGGAGACATGGAGATCGATGGAAAGAGGAAAAGGAGACTTGGATAAAGTTTAAGGATACAGTCTTGGGGTAGAATATATATTTGTTTATAGTGAAATCTTATTGTATTCAGGAATGGGATTTCAGTGTTTGTGCCTAAAACAGAATCACACTTAGTCAACCACCTTAAACATTTTTAGCAATACATAATACATATAAGACTCTTGAGAGAACTTGGCTTCTTGAAGGAAAAACATGTAGTTCAGAAATTTCTATTGGCAAGACGGAAAGTTGGATAGGTTATTGTAGGGCCTAGTCAGAAAGAGTTTTGACCATAAGAGAACGGACTCGATGCTGAAAGGAAGTTATTAAAAGATTTGTAAACTAGAGATAGTGGGAAAATCGGATTTGCATTATTAAAAGATCATTATAGTGGTCATGTATTTAAGAGATCATTATGATTTCACTGTAGAAATTAAGATTGGAGTCCTGAATGCCATGCAAGAAGTGGTTGAAGTGATCTAGTACAGAAATGTGATAATGAATATTTCTGGGTGCTAGCAATAGATATGGCCAGAATTCTATGGGGACCATAACTGCTGGGTACTTAGAATATATCCCGACTGGAATGCAATGATTCCTGGTGGGATACTTAGCAGCATTTCTTTTAAAACACGGGTGTATGATTTTATTCATAGAGGAACCATACTGTCAGCTCCTTGTCTTGAGGTTTCTCCTGCGTGGATTCAGTCAATCTGAGATGGAAAATATTCCAAAAAAAAATTGCATTTGCACTGAACATATACAGATATTTTTCTTGCTATTATTCCCTAAATATTATAGTATAACAACTATTTATATGGCATTTATGTTGTATTAGTTATTTTTAGTAATTTAGAGATGATTTAAAGTACCCAGGAGGATATGCTTAGGTTATATGCAAATACTATTGCCTATTTGAGCATGTGCAGGAATCCTAGAACCAATCCCCCATGTATTTCAAAGGAGTATTATACTTTGTTCTCAGCAATTCAGACCATGACAGAGAAAATTAGTTGAATATATATTTATATTTTTTAAGTAATGTGTCACATTGCGACATACAAATCTGAATTGATTGCATCTTGTACTGTAGAAATAAGCGGAAGTTTACTTTTATAATCTATCTATCTACTTTATTTATGAAGCTTTTCTTTGTGTGCGTATTTATTTCCCCTAAATAACATTTTCTTCTTTCTCAATTTCACAATTTATGAGATTTGTAATGCTGCTTAATAAATATATTAACACTGTATCTATAATAAGTTATAACTTCTTGACCAAAAATCATTGAATTATGTATTTGCTCACACCCAATTATCATTTTCTATAGAAAACTGTGCTGCTTTATTTCATAGAGCCATTTAGAATAAAACACTTTGCTATGTTTTTTCCCCAGTATTTAGTTTTATCTAGCTGTGCTGAAAATGTTGTTTGCTGTTTTCATTAGCTCATCTTACAGCATGTAATACCACTGTCATGCTTTTTCTAATTGTATATACACACAGCTTCCAGTTGAGTCCTGTTTATTCTTTGTCCCCTGAGGTTGGCAAGAAATTAGTGGCCTTCTTGTATTTTTATTATTAAATGTATCCAAAGAGACAGGAATTTTGCCAAGGAAAATTAGTCGATATTATGGTGACATCCCCCATACACAGTAGTATTGTATCTCTTAATACTCAATATTCTTGACCTCTGATACTCCATATTGAACAAGTATCAGTTTCCCTGCTTTATTATTAAGGTGTCATTCCCTTTATATTAATCAGGTGATGTGTATATAATCTTTTTATTAATGAACTGCTTTTTTTTATAAAACAGGAAGATATCATAATATGTGGTAAAGGCAAGGACTCTTAGCTGACATAAAACTTTTTTTTAAATGTAAGTTGTGTTTCAAAGAAACAATATGAACGATAAAATAAAGGTTTAGATCAGTTCAAGATCTTTGGGGGACAAAGGAAATTTCTTGGTCAAATGAAAAGGAAAAAAAGGCATGAACTCCCATTTCAAAATAAGTACCTAAGGGGCAGAGCCGCCCCCCACCCCCCGCGCCTTCCAGGTAGGCGGATCTGTGACCACCCACAGAACAGGCCCAGCGGCCTGCTGAGGGGCAGAGCCGCCCCCCACCCCCCGTGCCTGCCAGGTAGGCGGAACTGTGACCACCGACAGAAAAGGCCCAGTGGCCCGCGGAGGGGCAGAGCTTCCAATCACTCCTGCAAGGTAGGCGGGCCTGCGACCCACCGGCAGAAGAGGACCAGCGGCCTGCTGAGAGGCAGAGCCGCCCCCTCCCCCTGTGCCGGCAAGGTAGATGGATCTGTGACCACCCACAGAACAGGCCCAGCGGCCTGCTGAGGGGCAGAGCCGCCCCCCACCCCCCGCGCCTGCCAGGTAGGCGGAACTGTGACCACCGACAGAAAAGGCCCAGTGGCCCGCGGAGGGGCAGAGCTGCCAACCACTTCTGCAAGGTAGGCGGGCCTGCGACCCACCGGTAGAACAGGCGCAGCGGCCTGCTGAGAGGCAGAGCCGCCCCCTCCCCCCGCGCCTACAAGGTAGACGGAACTGTGACCACCAACAGAACAGGCCAGACCTGCAACCGACAGACAGAACAGGCCCAGTGGCCTGAGGAAGGGTAGAGCCGCCCCCCCCCAACGCCTGCAAGGTAGGCGGACCTGCAACCCACTGGCAGAACAGCCCCAGAGGCCTACAGAGGGGCAGTGCCGCTGCCTGCGCCTGCAAAGTAGGCAGAACTGCGACCACCGACAGAACAAGCCTAGTGGCCCGCAAAGGGACAGAGCCGCCGCCCGCGCCTGCAAGATAGGCGGACCTGCTACCGACCGGCAGAGCAGGCCCAGCGGCCTGCCGGAGTGGTAGGCACATTGCCCCAATTGGAGGAGGGGCAGAGCCGCTGCCCGCGCCTGCGAGGGAGACTTTGCAACTATACAAGACCAATATAAATATATAGGGGAAAATTCAATAGCACAACAGTTTCACCAAGTAGAAAGTAACGCGAACAGTATGAAGAGACAAGGAAAGAAAGGACCACAAGCAATGCAGGTCAACTCAACCTTAGAAGAGGTAATAGCTGCAGCAGATGGAATGTCAGATAAAGAATTCAGGATATACATGCTTCAGATGATCTGGAGTCTCAAGGAAGACATCAGACAGCAAAATCAGACAATGAAAGATCACTTCAACAATGAATTACATAAACAAATCCAAGAAGCAAAAGATCAACTATACAGGGAGATAGAGGTTATAAAAAACAAACAAACAGAAATCCTAGAAATGCAGGAAGCAATAAACCAACTTAAAAACTCAATGGAGAATACTACCATCAGAGTAGAATACTTAGAAGATAGAACATCAGATAATGAAGATAAAGTATTTCAACTTGAAAAGAACATAGACAGCTCAGCAAGACTGTTAAGAAACCATGAGCAGAACATCCAAGAAATATGGGATAACATCAAGAGACCAAATTTAAGAGTCATTGGGATACAGGAAGGGACAGAGTTTCAAACCAAAGGAATGAGCAATCTATTCAATGAAATAATACGAGAAAACTTCCCAGACTTGAAGAAAGAGACAAAATCCCAAATCCTAGAAGCCTACAGGACGCCGAATGTGCAAAATCATAAGAGACCCACACCTAGACACATTATAATGAAGATGCCCAACATACAGAATAAGGAGAGAATTTTAAAAGCTCCAAGAGAAAGGAAGCAGATCACATTTAGGGGTAAGCCAATCAGGATAACAGCTGATCTTTCAACACAGACTCTGAAAGCTAGAAGATCCTGGAATAACATATTTCAAACACTGAAAGAAAATGGGTTCCAACCAAGAATTGTGTTTCCAGCGAAATTAAGCTTCAGGATGGAAGATGAAATTAAAACCTTCCACGATAAACAAAAGTTAAAAGAATTTGCAGCTAGAAAACCATCTCTTCAAAACATCCCTGGCAAAACATTACAGGAAGAGGAAATGGAAAATAACAATGAAAACCAACAGTGGGAGGTAGGACAGTAAAGGGGGGAAAAATAATCAAAGAGGAAAACAAACCATGTTTAGTAACATAAATAAACAAATATGGCTGGAAGAACAACCCATATCTCAATAATAACCCTAAATGTTAATGGCTTAAACTCACCAATTAAGAGACACAGGCTAGTAGAATGGATCACAAAACAAGACCCAACAATATGCTGCCTACAGGAGACGCATTTGATAGGAAAAGACATACATAGGCTGAAGGTGAAAGGTTGGGAAAAATCATATCACTCATATGGACTTCGGAAACAAGCAGGAGTGTCCATACTCATATCAAATAAAATAGATTTCAAGCCAAAGTTAATCAAAAGGGACAAAGAGGGACACTACATACTGCTTAAGGGAACCATACACCAACAAGACATAACAATCATAAATATATATGCCCCAAACAATGGTGCAGCTATGTTCATCAAACAAACTCTTCTCAAGTTCAAGAGTCTAATAGACCACCATACAATAATCATGGGAGACTTCAACACACCTCTCTCGCCACTGGACAGATCTTCCAAACAAAAGTTGAATAAGGAAACTATAGAACTCAATAACACAATTAATAACCTAGACTTAATTGACATATATAGAATATACCACCCAACATCAAGCAGTTACACTTTTTTCTCAGCAGCACATGGATGCTTCTCAAAAATAAATCATATATTATGTCACAGGGCAACTCTTAGACAATATAAAGGAGTAGAGATAATACCATGCATCCTATCTGATCATAATGGAATGGAACTGAAAATCAACGATAAAAGAAGGAAGGAAAAAGAATACATCACTTGGAGAATGAACAATAGGTTACTGAATGATCAATGGGTTATAGAAGACATCAAGGAGGAAATTAAAAAATTCTTAGAGATTAATGAAAACACAGACACAACATATCGGAATCTATGGGACACATTGAAAGCAGTTCTAAGAGGAAAATTCATTGCTTGGAGTTCATTCCTTAAAAAAACAAAAAAACCAACAAATAAATGATCTCATACTTCATCTCAAAATCCTAGAAAAAGAAGAGCAAAACAACAGCAAAAGAAGTAGAAGGCAAGAAATAATTAAAATCAGAGCTGAAATTAATGAAATCGAAACAAAAGAAACAATTGAAAAAATTGACAAAACTAAAAGTTGGTTCTTTGAAAAAATAAACAAAATCGACAGACCCTTAGCCATGCTAGCGAAGAGAAGAAGAGAGAGAACTCAAATTACTAGCATACGGGATGAAAAAGGCAATATCACAACAGACACTTCAGAAATACAGAAGATAATCAAAAATTATTTTGAATCCTTATACTCCAATAAATTAGAAGATAGTGAAGGCATCGATAAATTTCTTAAGTCATATGATCTGCCCAGATTGAGTCAGGAGGATATAGACAACCTAAACAGACCAATATCAATCGAGGAAATAGAAGAAACCATCAAAAGACTACCAACTAAGAAAAGCCCAGGACCGGATGGGTATACAGCAGAATTTTACAAAACCTTTAAAGAGGAACTAATACCAATACTTTTCAAGCTACTTCAGGAAATAGAAAAAGAGGGAGAACTTCCAAATTCATTCTATGGTCTGATACCTAAACCAGACAAAGACACTTCAAAGAAAGAAAACTTCAGACCAATATCTCTAATGAACCTAGATGCAAAAATCCTCAATAAAATTCTGGCGAATTGGATACAAAAACATATCAAAAAAATTGTGCACCATGATCAAGTAGGATTCATCCCTGGGATGCAAGGCTGGTTCAATATACGGAAATCAATAAATGTTATTCACCACATCAATAGATTTAAAAATAAGAACCATATGATCATCTCGATAGATGCGGAAAAAGCATTTGACAAAGTACAGCATCCCTTTATGTTCAAAACTCTAGAAAAACTAGGGATAACAGGAACATACCTCAATATTGTAAAAGCAATCTATGCTAAGCCTCAGGCTAGCCTCATTCTGAATGGAGAAAAATTGAAGGCATTCCCTCTAAAATCTGGAACAAGACAGGGATGCCCTCTCTCACCACTTCTGTTCAACATAGTTCTCGAAACACTGGCCAGAGCAATTAGACGAAAGAAATTAAAGGCATCAAAATAGGAAAAGAAGAACTTAAATTATCACTATTTGCAGATGACATGATTCTATACCTAGCAGACCCAAAAGGGTCTACAAAGAAACTATTAGAGCTAATAAATGAATTCAGCAAAGTGGCAGGATATAAAATCAACACGCATAAATCAAAAGCATTCCTGTATATCAGCGACAAATCCTCTGAAATGGAAATGAGGACAACCACTCCATTCACAATATCTTCAAAAAAAATAAAATACTTGGGAATCAACCTAACAAAAGAGGTGAAAGACTTATACAATGAAAACTACAGAACCCTAAAGAGAGAAATAGAAGAAGATCTTAGAAGATGGAAAAATATACCCTGTTCATGGATAGGCAGAACTAACATCATCAAAATGGCGATATTACCAAAAGTTCTCTATAGGTTTAATGCAATGCCAATCAAAATCCCAACGGCATTTCTTGTAGAAATAGAGAAAGCAATCGTGAAATTCATATGGAAAAATAAAAGACCCAGAATAGCAAAAACAATGCTAAGCAGGAAGTGTGAATCAGGCGGTATAGCGATACCAGACTTCAAACTATACTACAGAGCAATAGTAACAAAAACAGCATGGTACTGGTACCAAAACAGGCGGGTGGACCAATGGTACAGAATAGAGGACACAGAAACCAATCCACAAAACTACAACTATCTTATATTTGATAAAGGTGCTAAAAGCATGCAATGGAGGAAGGATAGCATCTTCAACAAATGGTGCTGGGAAAACTGGAAATCCATATGCAACAAAATGAAACTGAATCCCTTTCTCTCGCCATGCACAAAAGTGAATTCAAAATGGATCAAGGAGCTTGATATCAAATCAGAGACGCACCGTCTGATAGAAGAAAAAGTTGGCTACGATCTACAGTCGGTGGGGTCGGGCTCCAAATTCCTCAATAGGACACCCATAGCACAAAAGTTAATAACTAGAATCAACAAATGGGACTTACTCAAACTAAAAAGTTTTTTCTCAGCAAAAGAAACAGTAAGAGAGGTAAATAGAGAGCCTACATCCTGGGAACAAATCTTTACTCCTCACACTTCAGATAGGGCCCTAATATCCAGAGTATACAAAGAACTCAAAAAATTAGACAATAAGAGAACAAACAACCCAATCAACAAATGGGCCAAGGACCTGAACAGACACTTCTCAGAGGAGGACATAACAATCAATCAACAAGTACATGAAAAAATGCTCACCATCTCTAGCAGTCAGAGAAATGCAAATCAAAACCACCCTAAGATACCATCTCACTCCAGTAAGATTGGCAGCCATTATGAAGTCAAACAACAACAAGTGCTGGCGAGGATGTGGGGAAAAGGGTACACTTGTACATTGCTGGTGGGACTGCAAATTGGTGCAGCCAATTTGGAAAGCAGTATGGAGATTTCTTGGAAAGCTGGGAATGGAGCCACCATTTGACCCAGCTATTCCCCTTCTCGGTCTATTCCCTAAAGACCTAAAAAGAGCATGCTACAGGGACATTGCTACATCGATGTTCATAGCAGCACAATTCACAATAGCAAGACTGTGGAACCAACCTAGATGCCCTTCAATAGATGAATGGATAAAAAAAAATGTGGCATTTATACACAATGGAGTATTACTCTGCATTAAAAAATGACAAAATCATAGAATTTACAGGGAAATGGATGGCATTAGAGCAGATTATGCTAAGTGAAGCTAGCCAATCCCTAAAAAACAAATGCCAAATGTCTTCTTTGATATAAGGAGAGTAACTAAGAACAGAGTAGGGTCGAAGAGCATGAGAAGAAGATTAACATTAAACAGGGATGAGAGGTGGGAGGGAAAGGGAGAGAGAAGGGAAAATGCATGGAAATGGAAGGAGACCCTCAGAGTTATACAAAAGTACATACAAGAGGAAGTGAGGGGAAAGGGAAAAATAATACAAGGGGGACAAATATATGTCAGTAGAGGGGGCAGAGAGAGAAGAGGGGAGGGGAGGGGAGGGGAGGGGAGGGGGGATATTAGAGGATAGGAAAGGCAGCAGAACACAACAGACACTAGTATGGCAATATGTAAATCAGTGGATGTGTAACTGATGTGATTCTGCAATCTGTATATGGGGTAAAAATGGGAGCTCATAACCCACTTGAATCAAAGTGTGAAATATGATATATCAAGAACTATGTAATGTTTTGAACAGCCAACAATAAAAAATAAAAAAATAAATAAAAAATACAGGCCCAGTCCATTACTATGTTATCAGAAGGACAGTTATGTAAAACCTTAGCCAAATATCAAATGTTTGGATGAATGGAAATTGCAGTGTCTCAAATTCAACTTTTGAAAGACTATACCTGCAAATATAGAAAAATTTCTGCAAGTAATCATTTACTTAAAAAAAATTCAGTAGTGGGGATTGGTGGTTGAATTCAGGGTCTAGCAAACGCTAAGCAAGTATTTTACCACTGAGCTACATACCCATCCTGAGTAAAAATTTCTTAAGGGTTTGTTTGATTTTTTAATTCAATGTATATTACTCTTGTTTATTTGCTTTGTTTTAAAATAGATTTTTGTTCAAAGAGATAAAATATACCAAAGTAAAAGTCAAAAAAAAAAATAAGTACCTAGTTAACTTTAGCTCCTGTGGCACCCTGTCTGGAGGAACATTTACCATCCCCCATTTGGGGGTTTGGAACTCATGAATACAGTGTACAGCCCAGAAGGGAACAGACTACCTCATTTAACCATGAAATTCTGGGTATCCTTAACTGGGGTAGTAATAATTTTTTGTGATATTTTGAATTTCAAAAATTATCTTTATTCAGAGTACACATTAAATAATATCATTACAATTAAAATACACATTATCTTACCAATGAGGAAACAGTTTTAGAGAAGTCAAAGGAATTGTGCAGAATCCTATAGTGAGATGATCCTAGTAATTTAGACTCGGAATAGTGTATTTTCCTGTAATAAAGATAATAACATCAGTGAATATATATTTAGATTTCTTTAGCAATAGAGATAGAATAGAAAAGATTCCATCCTTGGAAAGATAAGATAAACTAGGTACCTGGCAACTGCTAAGATTTGTTTCAAGTAACATGTTCTTTGTATCTAAATTTCATTCTTGAAATTCAGACTGTTTAGCTATGAGATTCTAGTTCATTCTGTGCTTAATCATACCATGTCTCTGGTATATGCTACATTTTAGCAATAAAGACAAGCTTATTTACTTCATTATGGACAGAGCTTTGGAGAGATCTGATATATTCTTTGTTTTCTGTTTTCAAGGAAGACTCAGATATATTTGTGAGATTTGATTAGATCAAAACTGAATGATGTGCATCTCAGTTATAAGTGGATATAAATTCTATCTTTTATTTGAAGTCTAAAGGAGATAGGGGTGAGAAAGGAAATTACTGTTTCTACAACCACCCCAAATTTCATTGTAGGCTTCGTGCTACACTAATAAATCGAGATAACTAGATTTGCTTAGCTAAGATGGATAGATTTATTGGTTCCATCTTAAAATTTTTATACGAATAAGTAAAATCATACCAGTTGCATGTATTTTATCTCTTCTAATAATGTTTTATTGCCATCTGCTCCCCTGCATTTTGATATCATTATATAGTCCACTTGCCATGAAGGTCTGAGTGGAGCCATTCATTTTCAAAATTGATGTGTGAAGCATCTAAATATTTTGTATCTTCTTATAAAATGAGTAGATTTTTGTTTAAAATTATTATGATTCTTAGGAAAAAAAGAAATGTAACAACCATTAACCACCTGCTTTCTTTCTTCTAAATGTTCTTTTATTGGGATATATTTTTATGTTGAAAGCTTCAAGTACACATCTGTGAAAGCTCTTCTTTCTCCCTGTTTTTCTTTTATCCTGACATTAATGAATTAAATCTTTTATAAAAGAAAATATCTTGATTTGTCTATAAATGCTTTTCATAAAGAATTACTACATCTTATAAATTGCATATGCTTTAAGTCAGGCATTAGGTTAGGATAATATGGTTCTTGCTCACATGTAGCCCACCACTTATTTTTGTAAATGAAGTTTTATTGAAGCACAGCCATACATATTGTCTGTGGCTACTTTCATGCTGCAATGGCAGAGTTGAATACTTACAAAAGAGTTTGAAAGTCTCATAAAGTCGTAAATATTTACTCTCTGGCTCTTTACAGAAAGTATATAAACTCTAGGCTTAAACCATATGAATAAGAAAAATTTTGTGCTTGATAATTCTGCACAGGAGGTGAAAACTTTATTGGGGGGTGGGCTGTGAACACCCTTTTCAGCACTAATGTTGCGACACAGTGCATATTTGTTCGTCTATCTTACCCTCCCAAAGATAAACCATTTGGAGGCAGATGTCATATCCCTGGATGAATCTTTCATACCAGAAGAATTCCTGGGTCTAAACATTGTATGTCTCTTAAGTACTTTATGAGTGAATGGATGTTTTATTTGTTAACCATGTAAGATCTTATGTCAAAGCATAATAATAACTGACATTTATGAAATATTTCTTAAAATTCAAGGAGCCATAAGTAAACATTTTATTTACATTGCCTCATTTTACTTTCTCACATTTTGAGGTAGTTATTATTGCTGTTTTACATACAAGGAAACATAAGACCCAGAATGATGACATTTCTAATGTCACAGCTAGAAAACAATAGAACTGTGAACCAAGTGTATCTTAACATTATGTCATTATGTTAGATATATTGCCTTACTCCAGCCTTAAAAGAGCTAAGTGACAGTTCTTTTTAAAAAAAGTGTGAAAAATCAAACATACTTTTGAATAGTGATAATAAAATTGTTTTTTTATAACTTCATTTTATTTATTTATTTTTATGTGGTGCTGAGGATCAAAACCCAGTGCCTCATACATGTAAGGCAAGCGCTCTGCCACTGAGCCACAATCCCAGCCCTAAAGTTTTTTTTTTTTAATTTCAGAGATCTAATGACTTTAAATGAGAATTAGATCTTAAGAGAAAAGTTATAAAGACATGAGGACATTTCCTGATTTTAAAATTTTACAGCCATATGTATTCATCATTAGAGACATTGTGAATCAATATTGTTTGACATGAGAAACCTCCCTAATTTTTTCCTTTCTGCTTTAATTATTTTCCCCTACATGACGCATATTCTATTTGTATGAGTGATTTAAGCCATAGATACCACCTTCTTTTTTAAAAATTTTTTTAGTTGTCGATGGTCCTTTATTTTATTTATATGTGGTGCTGAGAATCGAACCCAGTGCCTCACACATGCTAGGCAAGTGTTCTACCACTGAGCCACAACCCCAGTCCCATGATACCACCTTCTTTTATCTTTGAGTTTAGGCTTCTTTTTCATTTATATGAGATTAACCTATTTTGGTTTCCTTACTTAGGAAACGTGACATGCCAGAACTCTAGATTTATTGTGAGTATGACATAATTTTAATGTATGTTCTTACAAGTTTTTTCATCCAATATGAGCAAAATTCTACAAATTTAATATTTCAAATTAGTTTTTAGCTTACATAATCTATAAAACTTTGCCAGTGATCCTCTTTAGTATACCTGATGTAATGAATTATGCCTGTTTTTTTTTAATATTTTCTTTGTCCCCCCCCTTTGTTCTTTATGTCTTTTTAATTTTTAATGACACAAACCACATTGGCCTCTCACAATTAAAGTATGGACTTGTCTTCCCATTTTTAAATTACAATTGCAATGATATTGAGAATATTCAGAAAATTCTGCATTCATTGGATAGATAGATTTTTTTACTTTAATTGAATGATGGCAAAACCAGATACTTTAACATCTTGTTTCTTTGTTTGCAATGTACATGCTGGGTTTCTTTTACTTGTAACTCTGACCAAATGGAAGTCTTCTACATAACGTCAGTCAGTGTGGGAAAAAAGACAAGTCTGTGTGTTCCCAATTTTTGATTACGTGTGATGTAAGAAATTAAAAAGAGAACTAAACCTAATCCAAGTCCCATGTTCACTTTAATTAAGACAGTCTCGATCTAGTTTAATCTGTGTTCTTAAAGTTGAAAGACTGGTTGCTAATGGAAGAAACTAACCTCCTGAAGTTGCGGAAATACTTGATACTTAGCCTTGGGTGCACCTGTTCCAGTTCTTTATGGCATACATACCAGCATTCTCTACTGCTTAGAAAAATGATAATAGTTTAATCTGTCCAATTTTGCTTTTAATCATTGAGTTTAAAAAAAAATCCTTGATTCCATTTAATAAAAATTACATAAACCTCTTCATAATGCTCTCTGATCTTAGATCTTGGCTTAACTTTTTCCATTTCAGTTGGATATGATTTCATGCCCGGATTACGAAGAGTAGACTGCTGTTTATTCTTCCAAAGCAAAGAGCTTGACAGACAAAATGCACAGATCCTGTGCTTCTCTTGGCCACCATCTGTCTGGGATGGTTGGGGAAGGGGCAGAGAAGAAAGCACTGACTGTGTACAATAATATGAAAGCTTGCTGCCATCACTGCTGCCCAATTTAGTATGTGTAAAATTTCTGCCATACCTTTGAGGACATATTCTGAGATGCTGAATTATGATACTTTATCTCCCCCAAGAGTGCCAGAACGTCACTTTGATGTATCCCAGTTATTTATATAAGTATAGCATTAACCTCCACGTTTTCAACAGGAACACCCCTTGCAATTCAGCCAGTTGTTTCTCACACCATAAATTCACGGATGACTTCTGCCTTGTGAACATTTGTCTTTTCTTTTTGCAGTGGGGGACATTTGTATTCATAGATACTTTCAATACAAACCTTAACTTCTAACAATGAGACTGAAATATTACAGGATTTTTAAATAAGGAATCAGAAATACTTTATGGTTATCCCTAGATTGATTCCCATAATTTTCTTTGTTGCTTTATCTTAATCCAAATGTAGTGGTTGAAGTATTTACAGCTCTATGGAGTTTGTACAACAAAATGGATTTAGTGGTTCTTTCCTGTTTGTCCATGGCAAAAGTATTAAATCTGCAATTATGTTTCTCTTATAAGATTTTTTAAAATTTAAACATGAAGTCTCAAACATTTTTCAAAACATGGATATTCAGCCTTATAGCCATATGTTTTATTTAAGGAACCTTGTATCCATTAATTATAATGATTAAAAAGCATAGGCAGCTAGGTTTAGGGAAAGAAAGAACTCTGTAGGAAATTAAACTTGTCATTTACAAATACATGAATGGCTTAAAGGTGATAATCTAAGCTGTTAAGGACACCAGGGTAAATAAAAAATAATGCTTTCATACATTATTCCTAAATTTATTCTTGTAGGCTCAGTAGGGAAATTAAAATAGCAAAAATTAATCATTTCAGTTATCACTAACCTCTCCTCTGAACTGGCCTGGAAGTTAGTATTTTCAGGTTTAGATCAAATTGAGGAGATCTGCCTTCATATAATGTATCAAGGCAGTCACTGGCAAAGCCATACCTTGGCAAGAATTGATACATGATAAATGCTTGATGAATAAATGCAATAGGGATGTAGCCTTTGGAGTCAAACAGACATGGTTCTGGGTTCAAGAGCCTGCATTCTCCCTTCATTGGCTTCCATGACATATTCTGCTGGTGTTTATCCTACCTATGTCCATCCCTAAAGTGTTTATTATTTGCTTTCTACCTAAGGAGCTTTTCTTCCTTCATGATGCACTTTTCCTAAACTACCTCACTCCCATGACTCAAATGTCATCAATATGCTGGTGACCCCTGTTCAGTTTTTCTAGTTTTGATATTTCTAATAAGTTCACATATTCAACAAACTGTCTGGGCTAAAATGAACCACAGGTGCCTCCAACTAAAAAAAAAAAAAAAAAAAAGGCGGGGGGTGCACCCTTTGAGGGAAAAGACCAATCTTGCTCTTATCCTCTACTGTGCATTCATTCACATGTAGCAGAGTGCCTGCCACTGTATAGGATTTTGATATATAGTTGTTAAATGACTAAATATCTATACTAGTAAACGATTCCTCACACTTATACAATACATTAGTTAGCTTTCTGTTAGTATAACAGAATACCTGGGATAATCCACTTAAAGAGTAAAGGTTTATTCTGGCTCGCAGTTTTGGAAGTTTCAGTCCATGGTCAATTGGCTCCTACTACATTTAGCCTGTGGCATCATTGCAGGAGTGCACAGTGAGGAAATCCAATCACCGCATGGCCAAGAATGAAAGAGAGGAAGAGACTGGGATCCACCAGTCCCTTCCAGGGCATGCCCCAATGATGTCCCACTAGGTCCCATCTCTTAAAGGTCCTACCACCTTCCACTAGCACCATGGTCTGGAGACACCAAGCTGTTAACATATGTGCCTTTGAGGGGCATTTCAGGTCCAAACTAGAGCATCTTCTATAACATAATTGATCTGTAACCTTCTTTAAACTCCATGGGGGCAGAAATTATGTCTGTCTTGTTCACAGTGGTAAAACCCAGCACATTGCTTGATTCATAGTAGTTGTTCAGAAAACATTTATTTTATTTCATTATTCGGCACATCCTTGGGCAAGTCATTTATCCTTTCTGAGCTTTATATTCTTGAGCTATAAAATAGTAATAATGGCAATTTATGGTGTCATTGTAAAAATGAAACAGTGTAGTTATCCTCTATTTCTTTTAACTCTAACATTAAAAAGTTCAAATATATATAAATGTGTATATATATACATATATGTATATACATATGTATGTATATTAATAAAGACTTGGTTTCTTCTGCATATATGTTACAAAGGATGTAGTGATAGAGGGAATTATAGATTAGAAGGAATTTAAGAGACAAGTATAATATATGGACCTTATTTGGATCCTGTTTAATACTGCAGTGGGAGATATATGGTAGCTGTACATTTTCTAGTACACTGAACCTGTGAATATGTTGTGTTATGTGGCAGAGGAGAATTGAGGATACAAATGGAGTTAAAATTGCTCATCAGTCAACCTTAAGATGGGGGAGATTATCCTAGTGGAACTCAGTGTATATCATAAGGCTCTTCAGAAGTGGAACAGGGAAGAATGAAGAGAGGATCAGAGTGACACAATGTGAAAAGGGCTTTATCTTGTATTGCTGTCTTTGAAGATGTTGGACCTGGCCATAAACCAGAGACTTTGGGCAGTCTATAGAAACTAGGGAATAAATTTCCCTAAATCCTTCAGTAGAAAGAAACATCCTGCCAATACCTTGATTTTGATCCAGCAATATCTGTATAGGAAAACTACAAGAATATAAGCTTATGGGTTTTTTAATATTATTTTTTAGTTGTGGTTGAACACAATACCTTTATTTTACTTATTTTTATATGGTGCTGAGTATTGAACCCAGGGCCTCTTGTGTGCTAGGCAAGTGTTGTACCACTGAGCCACAACCCCAGCCCTGACTGTGTTGTTTTTAAGGCAAGATGTTTTGGTAATTTATTATAGTAGCAATAGGAAACTAATACAGTATATAATAAGAAAAAAATTAATTTGATTGTTTGATGATATTAAGGAATAATTTTAATTGTGATAAAAACATTATAATGTTTTTAGAAGAGTATTTTAGGTATACTGCAATATTATGGATTAAATGCTATATCTCAAATTTACTTAAAAATAATCTAAAAGATGACAGAGAAATAAGTAAGAAATCAAACATGATCAGTTATGAAGTCATAATGGTTAAAGCTTGATTCTTTGCCTTTGTTAAATTTTACTGGTTTTCAAAATAATGAATTGGTTCCTTACCATCCTGTAGAGATTATAAATGTGGGTTTTTTAAAACTCTAGAATCATTGTGGACTTAGAATTTGAACATACTAGATTATTTCAGTCCCACGTAATTATTAATAATGCTCAAACTGCCCTATCTGCTTCTTCCAATCCTTTTGATACAACCCCAGTAGTGTTGCCTGCTTTCTAATTTGAAACGATATTCTATACTATCACTGTTCATTTTTTGGCCCATCCTAGAATCACCAATTTCTCTAGAATCTTGTTCTCTTTAATATAGAAAGAATAATTTTGTATTGGAGTCCTTCTTCTGTAAGCAAACATTTATTGGGCAATAAGCCAGGGACTATTCTAGGTGCTAGGGAGAGAGCAATGAACAAAGTAGACAGCATGCGTGGCCTCAAGGTATGGAGAGACAGCTGATTAACAATTTTTAAAAAGTGTATGATACATCAGATGGTGATGGGTGCAATGGCGAAAGATAAACCAGTTAAGGAATACAGGGAGTGCTGGCTTGGCAGGGGGTGTGTGCGGTTTTGCATAGGGCAGTCAAAAAAGCAACAATGACAATATGGGAAAGAGGGAATAGAAGGCACAGGGGGGCTCTGAATTAAAAGCATGCTGGTAATTTTAGAGGAATAATAAGGCCAACATGTTTGTTATATAGTGGACAAGGGATAGAGTGGCAAGAGAGCATGGTCAAAGAAGTGGCAGGGATCAACCCTATGAGATCTTTGGGTTTAGTGGTATGTTCAAAGGGAGTTATTGGAAGGTTGAAGTAGAGGAATAGAATGGTCTGACTTTATTTTTGCTGGCTTCTGTGCTAGTGGCAAGGGTAGAAGCAAGGAGAGCTGTAGGCGGACTCTGTGGTAGCCCAAACAAGAGATGTTGATGACCTAGACCAGGATAGGATGTACTGTGGAGAACTGAGGATGCAAATGGAGTTAAAATTGCTCATCAGTTGACCTTATCAGGTTATGTTTTTTGTACTGTCATGTTATCAGATTATGTTTTTGTATTGTCATGGGCAATTCATCTTTGAACACCCAGCTTGCCCTCCTCCTAAGTGATGTGTTTAGCAATACAAAAACATTACATCCAGTAAGATGCCTTAGATGACATTGATAACATCTGTTATCACTAATGTTTGCTCTTTGTGATATTATTCCCCAATTGATTTATAGTATGTGTCCAAGTAAAGTCTGACATAATGTAGTATTTTCTCACCTAGTATATGTCAGTAATAAGAATTTTTTAACTGTTAATTGAATAATTTTATTTGAACCAAAGAATCAACTAATTCGTGTCATGCCTATTCAAGTATAGTTTGGCCAGGTGCTTAATATATGCATTGAAATTTTCACTGCTATTTTAAATGCATTGGTTTAGAGTTAACTGTCATTTAGGAACAGGAATCAAGAGCACAAATATTAAATAACCCATCTTATTCTTAATAGAGTTAGAATACATCCAGAGAAGTCACACATTATACTACCAAGAATTCTATTGCTCACAGAAAACTTTTTTATAATGTATACATCATATATACCTTTTAATGTATATGGCCTGTTAGTGCAGCAATTATTTGAATAAACTTGATAATCACCTGATTAGGAACTTGAAATGATTAGAAAAGAAAACTAGACCTCAGACCATTTAAAACTTGTGTTGAATATTTCACTAAATAATACAAACCTGAATCATCTAGCACATGCAGTAGCACAGGCCTGTAATCCCAGAGATATGGGGGCCAAGGCGGGTGGATCACAAGTTCAAGTCAGCCTCACTAATTTAGCAAAACCCTGCCTTAAAAAATAACAGGACTGAGAATGTAGCTCAGAAGCTGGGTTCAATTTCCAGTACCAAATGATTAAATTAAATTAAAAACCTGAATTATCTGCTCAGGAAAAATAATGCAGTTAAGATCTTTCTAGATTGAAGAATTTTCACTTTATCTTGCCAAATGAAATACCATAAAGACTTGGTGAGTAACAGCAAATAAGTGTTCTATCAAATTAATTAATATTACATGGTTCAATTTTTTAAATTCTTTATCTCCAATTAATAGTCTGTAGTCCAAAGAGATGGTTTTTCTTTGTAGTAAATTAAACTTATATGTAGTAAGCCAGGGATTTGTTGGCTTTTTAAAAATTCTGATGTATCAACATGACAAATATTTTCAAAACTAGCAACTCAACATCATATTATACACTGAGTATATTTTACTTGGTTAACTTGACAGATTTCTTTAATAAGTACTGCGAAAGCATTCTAATACACTGCTAGGTTTCTCCCTCGGTTACTTTGTGTTGAATTCATTTAATGATAATCTTTGTAACCTTAGGTTTGACTATCATAGGGTTGAAAAACAAAAGAAAAAATAAGATGAGAATATATGCCATTCATAACCTTTAGAAGACTCATAAATAACAATTTTTTAAATTAATGAGTGAGATTGTCACCAGTACTGTTGACTTGAAGGGTAGCTATTGGGTTTGAATTTCTATGAGTTTTGTGGAGCTGAAATATATTTGATACAAATGAAAAGAAATTAATTTCCAAACAGGGTCCCAGTAGAGTAGGATTTGCCCACAAAAGAAGCTGAATTTAATGAAAGTTGCTCAAGATTAAGGTTGAAAAGGAAATCTGGAGTCAAGTTACTTCCTCTCAGTATTCTCATTGTGACACTTTACTGACTCATTATTCACTTTGAGTAAGTCACTAGACTTTTTGTGACTTAGATTCCTACATTATGATGTGGGGTTGATTCAGCGCTCCTATCTAATGATCTTAATAGAACTTCAAAGAAAAAAAATTTTATTATTACAAATAAGTAGATAGTTATCTTCAAACTATCTCTAAAGAGATCAATTTTTTCTGCATACAAATAGAAGATTTTTATAATGGGTTTCATACATGAAGCATTTTGGTCACTGTGCTATGGAAAAATGGTTTTCTGTGTGTAGGAATGCAGTTGTCTACAAAATAATAATGGAAGCAGGGCTCCTTTTGTGGTGTTTCCCTTCTCCTGAGACCTCACCTTCTTACACCTCCCCCTCCTGTGAGTAGAGGCCAGGGAGTTGGCACTTGACAGCTCAGAGGTTGCCCATTCTTGTGCTGGAGTAGTGAGAAATTCAGTCTGAAGAAATGAAACATCATTTATTCATATGGGAAATAACTGTTCTTTGGAAATGTTCAGGACTCAGTAATTAACAGGGCTTGTATGACTTTGTATGCGAGCCAGTGAGCTAGCAATGCAGCAACAAACGGAGGTGTGAGAATTTCTCTTATATCCAAAGTAGTTAAAATGAGGCAGTAACAGAAGCAAGGCTTTTCTCTCCCCCCCCCACCCCCAAAAAAAGGAAAGCAGTAGAACCAAGAGCCTTCTTATGTTTTTAAGATATAGTCGCATGTTTCATGTGTAAGAATGAATGCTCATGTTAAATGAGTTTGTCCCTCATATACCTTCTGCTTCAGGCATGGGCCAGATGGATACGTCCCATTTTTACAATGACTGATGGAGAATTACTACACTCTTTTATTGCTAAAAATGTCTCAGTGTCTCAGCACTTTAGGGCTTATGCATAGATAATGTGATAATACAAAGGCACATGGTAGATGAAAGGGTTTGACTTGTCTTTGAGGTCTGATTTTCAGATTTTCCAGTCAGTAACTTTCTCATTATCACAAATCCTGAAAATCCTGGACCTAATCCACATTTTTAAAATACCTGTTTGTATAGTTTAAAGGCAAAAAACAAAAAGTGATTTGGAACCTTCTTTTCCATTTAATCGATTAAATATTAATTTTTCACCTTCTATTTGCAAGGCAATCTTGTGGTAATAGAAAAGAATATGCAGTTTATGCCTATTTCTAAGAGTTAATAATCGACTGAGGAGGAAAAGTATTAATAGGATATTAATAAATACCAAATAAATTATACAGGAAGGACTCTTCTAGCCATGATGCTCAGAGGAAACTTTAGAGAAGAAAATGGTACTCATATGAACCTTGCAGAATGGAAAAACTTAAGTAGCAGTGGAGAAAGGGGCATTTCATTGACTGGGGGATCATAGAGGCAGGGTCTGGTATGGCATACTCAAGGGACAGTAGTAAAATATAGCATAGTGTTTAAGAATACAGACTAGGAAGCCAGATTACCCAGTAACAAGATTGCCTTTTCTTGCTATATGACTTTGGGCAGGTTTCTTAACCTCTCTTTACTCAGATTCCTCATAAGCTAAAAAAGTGGTACTAATCATACTGAAATTACAGGACTTTTGGGAAAAAACATGAGAATAGTACCTTTAAATAGTATTTGCACAAGTTTATCATTAAACAAATGTAATTTAGTATGATGGTGATGGAAATGATATCTAGAGAAGAATAAAAAACAGTTATTAGGAAGATTGGAGTAGGCTCAGTGAGTGATGGGCTGCATACAGTTTGCAGGGAGGAGTCACAGTTTTATGAGCAAGACAATATGATCAGAGTAGTGTTTTTGAAAAAAAAATGTAGCATAACAGGTTGAAGAAGAGACTGGCAGCAGATATAATGATTAGAAGACCTGTAATAATCCTGACTTAAGGAATTGAAGACCAGAACTCAAATGATAGAACATGGGTTTGAATTAGAAATGAGGGACCAGCTTGAGAACATGTTCTTTGAAACAGTTGCTAGGGCCTAGGGATGAAGCATCTGGGAAATTGGAAGCAGAGTCCTGTGCCTGCTTATGTGGTAGTATATGCAGGAATAGGAAAGTCCATTTACTGTCTTAAATTTAAAGACAATAACTGGGTTTGGCATTGGAAATATAAGCCTGGATTAGAAACTAAAGAGCCAGAGATGGGAGTTGCATTGTGAGAGTAAATGAGAAGGAGGAAGCTGTACTAAGTGAATATTGCAGTAATTCTCTTTTCCAGTTCTGTGAGAGAAAGTGAGAGCCTAAGATAATGGAAACATGTTCCTGGTCTAGCAGACTTCACTATAATTTATTTGGTATTTATTAATATCCTATTAATACTTTTCCTTTCTCAGTCGAGATCCTTGTCCTATAAAGTGCCATTTTACAGATGGAGTCTCAGGCCTAGCACCAAAGATGTGCTAAGTGTTCACAAATGCTGGGCTTCTGCATCTGTAATTGCACATCATAGCGAAACAGGCTTTATTCTTGTGAGAGAGGGGTGTCCATACAATTATTTTAATTAATCTTACCCCATTCCAACCACACTTTAATATAGATACTGTCAACTTGTGTTGGTATATATGTAAATATGTCCATCTATAAACACACATTCTGTTGTTCATTTGAAATGATTTTCATGTATTTTGTTGTTTATTTAAAACGATTTAGAATGTATGTTTTCGTTTCCATCATATTTTAGTGGCCTGTGGGTAAGAGGAAGGCCTTCTGCCGGTTTCACTCACTTCCAGTTTTCACATTTGTTCACTTATGTGTCAATCCCAGTTCATTCATTCATTTATTCATTTCAAACACTCTTGCAACTGCAAGAGTGATAAATAAGACAGTATTGGGAGCAAATTATCTAATTGGAGAAAAAGAGACACACACATGTGCAGTAGAAGCAATAATAAAGACATTCACAGAAAATTATGGGAACATCAGAGAGAAACATTGGATCTAGAATGTGTAGAAAGGGCCATGTGCAGAGGTGGTTCAGGGAGGGTTTCTCAGAAGCTGACTTCTGGACTCAATCTTAAATAATAGGCAGTGGTTACTTTGCAAATAGGAAGGAGGGTAGAAAAATGACATTACTAAGAGCAAACCTAGCCTGTGTGTAGATAGCCCCATTCACAAGAAAGTCAGGCAGTTTAGTGTTGAAGCATTAAGTGAGAGGCAGCATAGGGGAATGATGAGGTTGTAGAGTAGGAGGGATTTGCATAGGGTGCTTAGAGGCCTGAACTCACTGGCCATGAACAGGAGGTCTTGAAAGGCTCTGCACAGAGTTGTGGTTGATTAAGATTTCAGTCTTAAGTGGCAGTTAGAAGGGTGAATTTTGGCAGATAATACAGAAGATGCTGAGAACCTGAACCAGGACACTGTTGCAGAAATGGAGAAGAGGGAGCAAAATCAAGAATTGTGTGTGGTATACAATCAATCAGCAGGACCTGTTCTCACCAAACATGAGGAGGGGAAGGAACAAAGATGATTCTAGGTAGCCACCTTATATGCTTGGGTAACTGGTTGCATAATCTACTTGGCACAGATTGCAAGAGGGAATATAGTCTGTTTTTATCTTCAATACATTGAGGTTTTTAATGTGCCAATGATACATTTGGAATGAAGTCTAGTTAGTGGTTAGTAGAAATTTCTAGATAACTAGAAATATATTACCTTTGTTATTGACCTAGCTATAGCTCCTCTTGGAAGCAGAGCAAGCATCCAATGCATACATTTGTCATAACTCTTCTACTGTGTTGTAATTATTTTCTTCTTTTATACTTGTCTGTATAACCAAAGCCCAGTATTTGGGTCATAACTTTACCACAAATATAAGACTGAGTAAAAGATAATTTTAAAGATTATTTGCTTCTTAGGAGAAGTTTTTATTTGACTAATTCTCATTCTGATTTATCTGTGTTTTAACTCCCAGCACCTTCCATTGGAAGAATCTCAAACAGTGGGACTCCCTCAGGAGCAGGAGCACCAGCCAACTCCACTGTGGGGCAGCCCCAGCCAAGTGACCAGGATACTTTAGTGCAGAGAGCTGAGCACATTCCTGCTGGGAAAAGAACTCCAATGTGTGCCCACTGTAATCAGGTCATCAGGTTGGTTATTTATTTTTGAAATTTTCTCCAAAGTCCTTGATGACAATGTTGTTGTTGTTTTAAAATATTCTATAATATTTGCAATTTTATTAGTAAAAATATTCTTGCCATAATTCTATATAATAGTGTTGAAATAAATAAATGTAAATATATATTTTAATTAAACCTATTTTAATGAGAAGTAATTCTGGGCCTGGTAAAAATAAAACTAAAAATACCAATTGTTTCAGTTATTAATTCCTATCAGAACTAAGGAAAGATAGTGATTAATTTGGCCCTTCAGAGAATAATAAAATTTTAAGACTTAAAGGTACCCTGAAATCATTTATCTTAACTTTGTATTTTACAGATTATAAAAGTGAGAACTTTCATTTAGATGAAAAATAAGTAGCAGTATAAAGAACTTTAAGCCCTAGAGAAAAGATTGGATTTTCAAATACCTAAGCATTGAAAGATAGATTTGTTCATAAATGCCCTAAATGTTAGGTTAGGTCATAATCTGCTTCTTTAAGATATTTTTTGCTCAAACCTATTTTACTGTTTCTTAAACTGCCAAGAAGGGAAAAATGTACAGATATCTTAAGTGAGTGTACTATTCTGGAACTTTTAAAATCTCTTAGCATTTTTAATAGGTGGCTTTTAAAATTTTATGAGGTGTAGGTCTAAGGGCCAATTTGCAAATATCTCATCTAAAGGAACTTGTTTCCTCTTTGTGAGTTGACTTGTTGACAATAACAAATAATTGTTTGAAATTATTGCTCATTCTCTGTTCTTTTCTAAATCATCCTGTTTTGAAACTGTTGAAACAACCGCTTTCCTGAATGAAGTTAAGACTTTCTTAAAACATAATCCCCTCCTCTAGTACAAAAAAATTACTTGGCATAATATTAAAATGGAACCCAAGCCTCAGTACTTGAATAATTCTTTTCCTTAACCAACTATTAATTAAACAATGTTACAAGAATATAACACACTACAAAATTAAAAATAAAATAGCATTTTTTAAGTAGTCAGTGTTGGTAGTGATGTTTTAAAAATACAGAAAAGCAGACACCAAAAATCAAATTCACATATAATCCTGTCTCCCAAGATAACCATTATCAATATTTTAGTACAGACTTTTAAAACATAGTCAGATATCACTTTACAGAAATAGGATCATAATATGGTATTTTGTAAATTGTTACTTTTCACTTAAGTCGTATTATTCAGAGTTAATTCTGCTTCATAAGAATTAACCAGTTAGTAGTAATAGTAGTGATAGTGGTTATGAGGAGAAGGGACAAATCAGTACAAGTTTCCAAAGTCTAGCACAGTGTCCACATACAGAAAACACTCAGTGGCTTAACTGCACAGACTAGATAGGACTCTAGGCCAATTCCTACTTCAGTGAATTTGGTTAGAGTGTCAATTTGGTTACTCATTTTCTTAAAAAGTCTTCAACAGAGTTCTTGTCTTACAGGAAAAAAATAATATAAAATCTAATATGGTGCTGTTCTATCCCAATAAAAGAAACAATGTAATGTTTTTAAGTATTACCATTTGTTATATATTTGGTTTAATATTAACAAAATATAAAGGTAAATGCTGACTTATTACATAGTTACAAGTTTTTTAGTACTTTGGCTACCTGGACTGGTGTTTAGAGATACTACATTTTTTTTTTAAATTAGTTGCTCAAGACAGTTCAATGATTTTGACAGATCATATATTTGATTCAAATGGGGTATGAATTCTTTTTTTTTTTTTTTTAAAAAGCCTCTATGGAAACAGAAATCAGTGCTGTTATTTATGTGCTATTGTAAACAAGTACTAGATGAGATAACAAAATGTTAAACGATATCAGTTGCTGATTCATGTTGTCTGATTATTAAATTCTGTAACATTCTACAATCCCTGCTACTAGTACTTTTGAAAACTTACTTAATAAGGAGAAAGTGTGAAGATAAAAGTAGAAATTGCATTCGTCACCCCTACCTGCCTTTTTTTCAAATGGAGTGCCAGGCCAGGTTGCAGTTTTAATGCAGACATTCTATCATATGAACTAAATATATGGCCATCGCTTATTGCTCCTTCATCTACTAAATTTTATATTCTGTATTGTCCAGCACTTGTTATCACTTAAGCATTAAAGCTTCATTTACTGAGGAAGTTAATAGGATTGGGGATTAGTTCATGTCAAGATCATGTAACAATAATTAACATAACACATTTGCCTGGTGCTCAAGTGCTAAAGCAGCTTGAATAGACTGTGGTCAGTTCAGAGACCTGGTCAAACCATAATTCTGGTTCCCAGCTTCAGTGTCAATATTACTTACCAAAGCAAAGAGGCATTAGATCAAGTGACATTCTCTTGGACACCTGTTTTTAAAATGAGCTGCAGTTGCAAGTTTAATATTTCAACACAGAATATTATACCCTAGCAAAATCACTGAGAAGCAAACGGTTTTAGAATTTGTATTGTTAGTTTTCCACCATATAATTTATATTTGTTTATAATCCATATTGTTTTGTTTTATATTTACTTTTTTAATATTTCTAATTTTCAAAAACATTTTTTATGTAAGGCAAACTAAGAAAAATTTTGTGTTTCATTACATTTGTTTTTTTGTTGTTGTTGTTTGTTTTGTTTTGTTTTTTAAGATAGTTGATAGTTCTGGGGAGATGCTTAAAACCAGAATGTTAATACTGAACTAGTTATCTTTGTAGAACATATTCAGTTTAAGATTCCTTAGATAATCTTATTTGGATCTAATGTTTAAATGTTTTTGACTTAATTGAATTTTGAAAAGTTTATGGATGTTTTACTTAAGCTATATTATGGAGACATTATCTTGACTAGTTGCAAATGGATAGGGAGTTTTATTTTAGAAACTTTTACTGAAGCTTTAAGTTTGCTGTGGAATATTTCCAATCCAATTACGATAGAAGTCCCATTTCTTCAATTCTTATGCTTGTGAATAGATTGACTGTTAGAGGGCTGGTGTAATTGGGAGCAAAGGAAATCAGACTAATATATACAAAACCAGGTTTTAGTTTTCCCCGGGGAATGGGCTTATGAACATTCTAGCTTATTTCTTGAGTGTTACTTCTAGTGGCATTAAATCTGTTGGCCATTTGTATTACATTGAGTTAACTGAACCATTTATGTTTAGCTTCTTAACATCTTTGTGAAAGAAGTGAAGAATTTATAGTGCTTGAATTTGTTCCTTGATATGGAATGCTTTAAGAAACAGCCATATTGCTATGGCTCTTGTCTTTGTCTGCAGTGCAGCCCCGAAACAATCAAATTCAGGCAACCTGTTCTTTATCCCAGGGAGAGAAAGAATTTTAACATTGATGGATTTTTTTGGGGGGCGGGGGGGGCTCAGTGATGTTCAAACTTTTCTCATAGGAGAGCCATCTCAGGTTACCCTAAAGAGAAGCAAGCAGAGCCCTTTGCCCATTTCATCATCCCTTTAAACCTCTAAGCACACCCTTATTTATGGCTCTTAATTATTGTCCCTTCTGGTTAAGGTTTTATTTAAAAATGTTTCCTGGCTTAACATGTTAGCCCCTGAATTTAAAGAAATAACTGAAGACACCAAGATTTCTGAGCAAGACATATACCAAGACTTTAGTATTTACTATAATGAAACATTGGAAGGAACATAAATATTTTACATCTCTGATAAAATATTGTGCTATCAATAAGATCACTGTATTCTTAGAATATTCCAAATGTTGTGTTAAGAATTTTATTAGATTTTCATATCAATATAGTGAAACAGTTGCTATTTTTATCCCATTTCACAGATGAAAAATTTAAGGCGTGGAGAAGTTACATGTTTGCCCAAAGTTGGACAGAGAGTAACTGGTAGTACTTGAATTTAAGTGTTGATCTCACTTTCGTTTTTCTTCATGTTTTAAACTACCACAACATAAAAAAAATTATAATATTAAGATGGTAAAATATAAGAATTTTTTTAATTTTTAAGATTTTTTAAATAATATAAGAATTTTTTAAAAAATCTTTTTTAGTTGTCAGTGGACCTTTATAAAAATATATTTATATGTGGGGCTGGGATTGTGGCTCAACGGTAGAGCGCTCGCCTAGCACAGGCGGGACCCAGGTTCAATCCTCAGCACCACATAAAAAAATAAATGCATTGTGTTGTGTCCATCTACACCTAAAAAATAAATAAATAAATAAATAAAATATTTATATGTGGTACTGAGAATTGAACCCAGTGCCTCACATAAAAGCGCTTTACCACTGAGCCATAATCCAAGCCCACGATGCTAAAATATAGACTTTTAAAGTGTGATTCCAACCTTGTATAAAGAAAATACATACCAAGGTACATATTTAAGCATGATAATAAAAACAGCTACTCTTCATTGAATATGATTGGTGTCATGACAAGAATTTTTTTTTTCTTTTTTTGGTACTGGGGATTGAACTCAGGGACTCTTGACCACTGAACCCCAACTTCAGCCCTATTTTATATTTTATTTAGAGACAGGGTCTCAGTGAGTTGCTTACTGCTTTGCTTTTGCTGAGGCTGGCTTTGAACTCATGATCCTTCTGCCTCAGTCTCCTGAGCCACTGGGATTACAGGCCTGTGCCACTAGGCTCAGCTCATGACAAGAATTTGATCACTGTTACCTACTGGATCTTCAAATAATTCTATGAGGTTTATATTATTCTCATAAGTACTTTGTAGATGGGAAAACTGAGGTTTAGATTGATTTGGTCATAGTCACAAAGTTGATTAGTGATGCAGCCAGGACTAACACCAGTCTCTTTAATCATATAATACATTAATTAATTCATTCAACATTTAGTGTCCTACTAGTTGTAGGCATTGTTTTATCCCTTTATAATATAATATAAACAACACACACAGTCCTACTGCTTTAGAAAAAAACAAAAGGAATTATGCCTAAAAGTTATCCCTGTTTGACTTGATGTGATTTGTTTCCTTCTACATGGCATTTTGAACTTTCTAAGTTATTGCACAAGTGTATGTATGTGTTTGTGCTATGAATATGAATATATATGTGTGTGTGTGTATATATATATATACACACACACACACACACACACACATACAGATACAATCATATATATATTACTGTATTAAATCAGGAAAAATAGCATAATCTGGCCTGCCATTTCATAGGAGTATGGCAGGGTGCTTTATTCATAATGTTGAAATGTACAAATAAGAAAAAAATACATAGTGAATAGGTTGAACTGTTAAATAGTGTTACCTCCCCTTTAAAATGACTTTATGTCACCTATACACATTCTTAAACTCATAGTAGTGACCCAAGGCTACTCTTCAGTTTCTCAGTAATCCAGGATTGTGGTCATTCTACAAGTAGCGCTCACCTTAGATACCACTGAAAGATAAGTGGAAGATTCAGAGGACATTTAGTCTTTGGAGAGACAAAATTAGACTAGTGTGGGCCTTCATCCAGTATGACTGGTGTCATTATAAACAGATGAAGACACTGAAACACTGAGGGAAGATCATGTGAAAACAGAGAAGACAGCCACTTACCTGTACAGTCAAGGAGAGAAGTCTTAGAAGGAACTAACCCTGCCAACCTCTGATTTTGGATTTCTAGCCTACATTGCCATAAGAAAATAAACTCTTGTTGTTTAAGCCACCTGGTCTGTTAAGGCAGCCCTAGCAAATTAATAGTTACACTCTAGTAAACAAAAAAACAAATAAACAACTAAATTAACATGGAAGTCTCATGGAGCTACGTCTAAGATTGTACTGGTACAAAGCAAAGCAAGGATCATCTAACTTCAACAAATCAGTTAATTTGAAAGGAACAGCAAGTAATAAGATTCAGTAGACTACTTATTAATACTTTTAAACAAAAAATGTCCATTGTAAACTTTTGTTCAAATTGCCATATTAGTACCACCGTATATACAGATTAAAAGGTATTCTCTGTCCTCATATATTTTATCATCTGAGAGAGTAGCTAAGACCCTGGCCCAAATGACCATAATGTAAACTTAATACTCTTATTAGAGTAACATAAGTTATATACACAGATATCCATTTACCCTTATATCTATAATAAGGAGTTCTGTATCATGATATGTAGGGATAGTCATGAGATAGCTATGAGATTTTTAACTGTCACAGTTGTAAAGTTGAAAAATTAATCTTAATTCAAGAAGAACATTTATGGGAAACCACGTTGGTGATTTCTGTATGTGCCTATATGATTCCTTAATTTCATGGTCTCTCAATCCCTGATGTCCTCTACTCTAGTGATCTCTTTAGGCAATGTCAGCCACCAGTCTTATCCTAGATTTTATCTTTACCAGTAATTATAGTTCCTCCCTAATGTCATTTCCACGCATCCTACTGCTTATAAATGTTTCCACCCCAACTCCAAAGGTCCTTTGAGCCACTGCTTATAAATGTTTCTTCCCCAATTCCAGAGATTCTCTGACATTCGTTTTCCCCTTCCCACCTAGAAACACTAATCTATAGCTCCTAATTTCATACTTCCCTTTTTACCAAGTCAATTCCATAGTCAATTCTAATCCCTCCTTGCCATAAATTCTCAGTTCCTTTGTCCACTTTTACTTTGTCATTCACTTAACTGAACTACTAGCCTGAATAAAATCAGCTCTTGATCCACAGTGCCTACAGCTGAACTGGTATGTCTGGAAGGAAACCCATAACCACACAAACCAGTCTCACTTTAAATTCTTGACTAATAATCTCAGGTGTACTATTAATAGTAACAAAAGTCTACTGTATTTCTCTAGTATGTTTACTTCCTCCTCTCCCCCAAAGCCATTTTATATTTTCTACTTTTTCTTTTAAAACCTTTACTGCCTCCTTTCCCATTCTATCAGCTAATAGCCTTGATTCTTCTTTCATTGTACTCTTTCATGTAGAAAAGGAAACAGAAAAAAGACAGATTAGAGAAAACAAATAACAAAATTACACTCATAAATCCTTCCTTATCAGTAATCACATTAACTGTAAATAGATTAAACACTAATTAAAATACAGAGTATGCCAGTGTAGATAAAGTTGAATAAGTATATGCTGTCTGCAAGAGATGTAGTTTGAACTAAAATGATACAAATAGGATATAAATAAAAGAATAGAAAAAGATCTATCATTGCATCAGTAAATAAAAAAGAGAGATAATAACTATACCAATATCAGATAAAACAGGCATTAAAACAGGAAGTGTTCTTAGAGACAAGAATATTTTATAATTATAAAAAGTTTAATCCATCAAAATTTATAATGATTATAAATATATCCTAACAATAGAGCCCCAAAATAAGTGAAGCCAAAATTAGCAGACTAGAAGCCAGGCATGGTGATACATGCTTTTTAAAAAAAAAAAACATATTTTAGTTGTAGATGGACACAATACCTTTATTTTATTTATTTATTTTTGTGTGGTGCTGAGGATGGAACCCAGTGACTCAAACATACAAGACAAGCACTCCACCATTGAGCTACAATCCTGGCCCCTGGTGCATGCTTCTAATCCCAACTTCGTAGGAGACTGAGGCAGGAGGATCACAAGTTCAAGGTTGTCCTAGGTAACTTAGTGATACTCTATCTCAAAATAAAAAAATAAAATGTGCCGGGGTGTAGCTCAGTGGAAAAGTGCCCCCTGGGTTCAATCCCAGTGCCACCAAAAAAAAAAAAAAAAAGAACTACTATATTTAGGGATTTACATCTGTATAATCCTTTTTCTCATATAAAGTAATCTAATGTTATGAGGTACCTCCACACAAGGGGAGGAATTTTTTCTGGCCATATATACCAGTAGATGGATATCTTGGAGGTTGTACTAGAATTCTGCCTGTCACACCTTGTGTCTGTCTTCCTTTTCTTAGTAGGTGGCATCTCTCTTCTCTTAATTACTCAAACTTTATGTGATCCATATCAGCAAATCCATTTGGCTCTAACTTCTAAATACATCCAGAATCTGAACTCTTGTCATTGTTTCTACCCACTACCCTGATCTAAGATACTGTCATCTCTTACCTGAGGTAATAGTTATTTTCTGACTCATTTACCCTGCCCCACACCTATTACCAGCACAGCTGCTTGAGAAATCCTGATAAACATAAATCAGATCATACACTCTTTGGCTCAAAACCCAAATGCCTCCACTTGTAATGGAAGAATCCTGACAATGACCTAAAAGGCTCTACACAAGTAGCCCTGCCCACCCCCACCTCATTATCTCTCCGACATTATTTGCCAGTTCCCCTCTTGTTTCCAGTACTCCACATACATAGCCCTTCCTGCTGAATCTCAAACACCTCAGGGACCTAGATGTAGCTTCATGGCACAACCTTGCCTGGCATGTGCCAAGCTGCCCTGGGTACCCCAGTACCTCAAAAAAATAAATAAATAAAAAATAAAACACCTCAGACCCTTTATACTCGCTCTTTCCTTGGCCTGGATTCTCTTTCCTAGGCATTTCAGTGGTTCACTTTCTCCTCCTTTAGGTATTTACTCAAAAATCAGTGAGTGAGTCCCTGACCACCTTTTAAATTCTCCCACTTGAGGGGCTGGGGTTGTGGCTCAGAGGTAGAGTGCTCTGACCTAGCATGGGTAAGGCACTGGGTTCAATCCTTGGCACCACGTAAAAATAAAGATATTGTGTTCACCCACAACTGAAAAATAAATGTTTTTTTAAAAATTCTCCCACTTCACCCCTATCCCCACATACATAGTCTCCCTCTCTTCTTCTCTGCTGTATTTTTCTCCTCAGCCCTCAATATCTAACATGCCATATATTTTATTTTTTGTCTTTCTTCCCCACATTAGGATGGACCTAAGTTTCATGCAAGCAGGGCTTTTCCCAGCTTTGTTTTCTGCCGTGTTCCTTGTTCTTGGAAAAAAGCATTGCACATACTGCATTTAGTAAATTTTTGTTCAGTTGACGAATGAGCTTTTTTAGTAGGTTGTCTGTTAATATTGCTAAATTGAAACTATATCCCATTTGTCAAATCATAGTTCCCTTACTTTTCTAATTTTATAATAATCTCAACATAAATAATTGACTCTAGGGCCCGGGGTTGAGGCTCAGTGGTAGAGCATTTGCCTAGCATGTATGAGGCACTGGGTTCTATCCCTGGTACCACATAAAAATAAGCAAATAATGGGGCTGGGGTTGTGGCTCAGAGGAAGAGCACTTGCCTAGCATGCATGAGGCACTAGGTTCGATCCTCAGCACCACATAAAAATAAAATAAAGGTATTGTGTTCACCTACAACTAAAAAATAAATGTTTAAAAAAATAAGCAAATAAAATAAAGTTTAAAAAATAGACTTAAAAAAAAGCATTGACTCTAATTGTCTCCAGTATACTTTTGTAAAATTAGCAATTAAAATTATCTTCTTTAGAACTAGTTCTCTTTATTTACTATTATGTTTAAACTCATTATAACTTTGAGTTTATTCTTGAGGGAGCAAGTTATTTATGCCTTTAAAATATAAAACTATAGTTGGCCTCACAACTCTCTTAAAATGCAGTATTTTAAAGAGCTATAAATAAAAGATAATATTCAACAAAGGTGGAACTATATGTGTGTGTATGTGTGTGTGTGTGTGTGTGTATGTATATATTTTTTTAATGTTCTAAATTGGAAACTCAGGGCATAATCCACTGAAACTGAAGAATTAAAGAGTGACAAATATGGTGTTTCCCGTCTTTAGGAAAGTTGATTATTCTTTCTAATTTAGTATTCTCTGGTTTGATTCTCTTTTACTCTTTTGCTAGGTGTGTCTTTGCATGTGTTATGAGTCTGTGTATGTGCAGTTTCTCCCAATTATCTTTTTTGTTTTCATTCTGTTTCTCTGCTTGTATTGTTCTTGGTCTCTTCACTCATGCTAGGTAGGCCCTTCCTAAAAGTTGGTCAGTTTACAGAAGATTAATATCTAGAATATATAAAGAATTCAAAAAAACTTAACACCAAAAAAAAAAAACCACCAAATAACCCAGTTAATAAATGGGCAAATGACTTAAGCAAACACTTATCAAAAGAAGAAAAACAAATGGCTAGCAAATTCATGAGAAAATGTTCAACATTATTAGCAATTAGGGAAATGCAAATCAAAACTACACATGAGATTTCATTTCATGCAAGTCAGAATGGCAGTCATCAAGAACACAAACAATAATAAACAATGGAGAGGGTGTTGATAAGAAGTAACACTTTTACACTGTTGGTGGGATTGTAAATTAGTGCAGCCACTAGAAATCAGTATGGAGATTCCTCAAAAGACTAGGTGTGGAACACCACATGACCCAGCTATACCACTCCTTGATATTTATCCTAAAGAATTAAAAAGTCATCACGCTAGAGTAATACATGAATACACATGTTTATGGTAGCACAATTCACAATAGCCAAACTATGGAATCAGCCTACATGTCCCTCAACACATGAATGGGTAAAGAAAATGTGGGGTATGTGTGTATATGTGTGTGCGTGTGTGTATTTGCAATGGAGTTTTACTCAGCCATTAAAAGAAAATGAAATTATGTCATTTCCAAGAAAATGGATGACTTGAAATATGTTAAGTGAAATAAGCCAAACTCAGAAGGTCAAGAGTCGAATGCTTCTCATATGTGGAAACTAGAGAGGAAAAAGGAAAAAAAAAGGTGGGGGGCAAGGATATCGTGAAAATCCAAGAAATATCAGTAGAGGAAAGGCACCCTGGGGGTGGGAAGAGCAAAGGGAGAGGGAAAGTGCTGGGGAGTGATATTGGCCAAACTATATTGTTATATTATGTGCATATATGAATATGTAACAACAATCCTATCGTATTTACAACTAAAAAAAATATGGAAAGAAAAAAGTTTTAATCACCTCCCAAAAAAGTTGGTCAAAATAAAAATGACATATATTTATATTCTTTTTATATCTAGTTAAGTGGAATTTGAGATTCTATTTTTGTTTTTGAGCACAAGTTTTTTAAATTTACTTTTTTTTTCTTTTTAGTTACACATGACAGTAGAATGTATGTTGACATATTATACGTACATGGAGAACATCTTCCCATTCTTCTGGTGGTACATGATGTGGGATTACATTGGTCATGTATTCATATATGACCACAGGAAAGCTATGTCTGATTCATTCTACTGTCCTTCCCATTCCCATTCTCTCTCCCTTTCCCCCACCTCCTCCTGTCTAATCTGGTGAACTTCAACTCCCCAACCCATTGTGAATCAGCATCCATATATCAGAGAGGATATTTGGCCTTTGGTTTGTGGGGATTGGCTTATTTTACTTAACATGATGTTCTCTAGCTCCATCCATTTATCAGCAAATGCCATGATTTCATTTCTCTTTATGGCTGAGTAATATTCCATTGTGTATATATATTGTATTTTCTGTATCCATTCATGTGTTGAAAGGCACCTAGGTTGGTGGCATAGTTTAGCTATTGTGAATTGAGCTGCTATAAACATTGATGTGGGGTAGCATCACTGTAGTATGCTAATTTTGAGTCCTTTGGGTATATATCCAGGAGTGGGATAACTGGGTCAAATGGTGGTTTCATTCCAAGTTTTCTGAGAACTCTCCATACTGCTTTCCAGAGTGGTTGCACCAGTTTGCAGTCCCACCAGCAATGTATAATTGTACCTTTTCCTCCACATCCAAGCCAACATTTATTGTTGCTTGTATTCTTGATTATTGCCATTCTGACTAGAGTGAGATGAAATTTCGGTGTAATTTTAACTTGCATTGCTCTAACTACTAGAGTTGTTGAACATTTTCTCATATATTTGTTGACTGATCATATTTCTTCTTCTGTGAAGTTTCAGTTCAGTTCCTCTGCACATATGTTGATTGGATTATTTAAGTGGTTTTTTTTTTGTTTGTTTTTTGTTTTGTTTTTTTTGTGTGTGTGTGTGTAAGTTTTTTTGAGTTCTTTGTGTATCCTGGAGATTAATGCTGTAACTGAGGTGCAGGTGGTAAAGATTTACACCCATTCTGTAGGTTCTCTTTTCATGATCTTGATTGTTTCCTTTGCTGTGAAGAAGCTTTTTAGTTTGATACCATCCCATTTGTTGATTCTTGATTTTACTTCTTGCATTTTAGGAGTCTTGTTAAGGAAGTAGGTTCCTAAGCCGACAAGATGGAGATTTGGGCCTACTTTTTCTTCTATTAGGCACAGGGTCTCTGTCTAATGCCTAGGTCCTGATGCACTTTGAGTTCAGTTTTGGAGCACAAGTTTTATCGTTGTTTTGTTTTTTTTTTTTTTAAGTGGCTTTGGTAGACTTTTGTTTTTAATTTCTTTTGATGCAGTAACATTAGTTGTTAATCTGTATGGCTAGACTTTGGAAGATTCGAGCTGTGTAATTCATCATTCACATGGTCTTAAGGAAAGTTGACTCACTTTTCTGATATTTTTCTTCATCTATATCATAGAATTAATTTCTGTCACTAAGGCTATTGTGATAATTAAATAGCAAAGGGAAGCAAGAAGTATTTGTTTTTGAAGCTATATCCCTTTTACCTTGTGCCTGTTGAAATTTGCAGTTCCTTTCACCTTTCTGTTTGTAAGCTTTTCTTTTTCTCTCAGTTCTTCCTTGGCATTCTTCCCTACCTTCCCTCCCTTCCCTCCCCACTCTTTTTGGCATAAGTCACAGAAGATAAATAGGGTAAAGTTTCATACCATGCCTAGCTCCTCTCTTAACCAATCAATGCCTTAACACTCTCTCCTCCTTTTCATTGTCAGTCAACATGTATTTAGTAAGTGCTGAGGGTGTGGAGTATTATAAGAGGTAGTTGAAGGTTTAATTCCAATTTGCAGTATCCGAGCCTGTCCTTCCGGTTCACAAATGGAAACCCAATCCTACCTGGAACAAGAAGAACTTTAGTGTTAATCCTGTGTTAATGAATTTGTTAAATTAGTCTTTGCTGACACAGATAAGAAGACACTTTCTTATATATAAGAGATTTTATTGTCTAATCTATATATCACTCTTGTCAAGGGCATACCTGAGAAAGATGCTCTTTGAGTACAGCCAGGGGTATCAGGTTAGGCTGGTGTTGTCCTGAGTGTGTTTAATTAAGGAAGGACATGTGGCAAGAACAAGGGTCATTTTTTAACTCATGTTTTAAAGGTACAGAGAAAATTTCTTTACTTTCTAGAATTCCTTTCACTATTCATATTTGGAAAGTACTAATAAAATAGTTTATAGTTCTTCTTTTACTAGACTATAATTTTAAATATTTATTAATAGAACGACATGTCAAAATTTTTAAAAGACTTTTTAGGAATACATGAAAATAAGATGACCTTTGAATTACCTAAGGAGGCAAAAGAATGAGAATCATGGATTGGACCATTAAAAATGAAGCTAGTGTTGAGACTGGGCATTATATACAATAATAACCTACAGATTTGCCTGTGACTTGGCTTTAAGCCTTCTAATGGTCTATCAAAAAAGAAAATTCATTTTGCAACCTATTTCATAATAAAATAAAAGAAAACTTTTGCTAAGAAGCAAAAACTGTTTCTTATTGCAAAAATCTGATAGGAATTTTTTAAAGCAGTCCACATGAGAAGGACCCTGTGTGATCTAAGATCACTCTCAACCACAGCTTACAGGAAAAGCAAAGGTGACTTCCTTAGAGCTATTTCCTCTAATACCTGTCAGTATAAGCTTATGTATCTCACCAGGCACTGTTTATAAGAGGAATAATTCTGTGGAGCAGGTAAGGCCCAAATGCTTTGATTCAGATAACCCAGTTCTCTCCTGATTTGACGTGGTCCCAACACATATTTTATTTAGAAAATCTGGAAAATGGATTGTATGTCCTTCAGAAAGTTTGTTGTTTTGTTTTGAGATACTGGTGATTGAACTCAGGGTCTCATGCATGCATGATTTATCTTTGAAAGTAAACTACTTGCCAAATATATACTAAGAAAACCAAAGAAGGAACTTGTTGAATAGGACTCTTTTATAAACCAGTTAAAAATGAATGGGCAGGGGCTGGGGCTGTGCCTAAGTGGTAGAGTGCTTGCCTAGCATACATGAGGAGCTGGGTTTGTTCCGATCCTCAGCACCACATGAAAAAATAAACAAATAAAATAAAGGTATTGTGTTCATTTACAAAGAATTGACCAATTGCATATTGTTATTGAATAGCAAGCCTTACGTCATTGTCAAAAATTTTAAAATGCTTCAGCTTTGTGATACTCATGGCTGTGACTCTTCCTATTATTAATCTGCCTAGAAGTCTGGTATCGGATGCTTACCGACAATTACCTTGTGCTCACTCAATGATGGTGTTGGATGGTAGTGAGATTGAAGGCAGACTGTCAGTTGACTGAGTAATAACTAGAAATTAGGAAGTTCAGCTTCTGGCCTTGACTCAGTTAGTGATTTTGATATTTGTCATATCTTTTGAACATTCTGTATCTCAGCCACTCCATCTGTTAAACTGAGTTTGTAATAACTGCCCTGGTCTGTCTCACAGGAATGTTGCATGGACAAATTAGATAAGTGTAAAAGTGCCTTGGAGGTAAAGCCACTCTATGAATAAAGATTAGTATGATGTATCTACTGAAAAGTGTGTTGCAGAGGCTAGAATGGTTCATTTCTGCAGGCTTCGTGACCAGATAAGGCTTCATAATGGATTCCTGTCAAACCAAGCTCATCTTATCAGTTCATGACTGTATAGTAGTATTTAATGGAAAAAAAAAATCTCTTTGCAACATGTTACCGTGATACAAATGTGCATTAAAAATTTGTCATGTTTAGGGAGATGGGGAGGGGAGAGTTGCTAAATAATGGGTGTAAAATTTCAGCTATATAAGATGAATAAGATCTACACAGCTACTGTACAACAATATGCCCATGGTTAGCAATATTGTGTTGCGTACTTAAGAATCTGTTGAGAGTAGTTCTTACGCTAAATGTTCTTAAGAATCACAATAAAATAAAAATATTTTAAAATCAGTCTTATTTTAATTAGATAAAATCTTTCTACCAGTATGGTGGCACACACCTGTAACCCCAACTACTCAAGAGGCTGAGGAAGGAATATCACAAGTTCCAGGCCAACTTGGACAACTTAGTGAGACCCTGTCTCAAAATAAAAAATAAAAAGGGCTAAGGATGTAGCTAATTGATAAAGCCCCCCTGGATTCCACCAAAATAAAACAAAAACAAAAACTTTCCAAGTGGCTTCAAACAATCCATAATATACAGTTCACATTTCTGTAGTAATTTTTTTTGGGGGGGGTATTTTAATTTGTAATAATTTTGGGGAGGTTATTAATTTGTAGAATATATTGGGGCCCAAAAACATAATTTTGATATGTTTAATAATGTTTATATATGTATATGATACAGTGTGTAAGCAAGAGAAATTCCCTAGAGTATTTTCTTTTCTCGGGGAATAAATACTACTGTTTTTAAGACTCTGACATTACCAAATTGGATTTTTTTCTTTTATTTTCTAGAAATGGCAAATTCTCATCTCTGCATAATGTAGATGAATAAGATCTACATTATGTTGTTTTTCTAGTTGCTTCATAGTCTGTCCCAGTTAGCATTCTCATTCTCAATCCTAATTGTGATGTAGACAAATTGATTCACTGCAGCTTATTAAAACATCCCTTGGAACCCCTGCAGACAGTAAAAGGAGGGAAGGGTGGCTTTTCTTGAAGGAATCCTTAAGGGCTCTTACTCCACTCCCTTTTTCTGTTTCCATAAATGCACAGAGAGTTCCTATGGAAATTTACAGCACCCTGTGTGTCATTGAGAAGGAAAATAAGCAAGTATTTGATTGGACATTTCATAAAAGAGGTCCTATCTAGGCTAACTTTAGAAACTTTAATCCTTGAGCCAAGTTGATCTCTTTTCTTCTGGCAGGGGACCATTCCTAGTAGCACTGGGGAAATCTTGGCACCCAGAAGAATTTAACTGCGCTCACTGCAAAAATACGATGGCCTACATTGGATTTGTAGAGGAGAAAGGAGCACTGTATTGTGAGCTCTGCTATGAGAAATTCTTTGCTCCGGAATGTGGTCGATGCCAAAGGAAGATCCTTGGAGTAAGTATTGGAAACTGCTCTTTTATTCTTAGTGAGTTTTAAAGCAAAAAACACAATAGCTGTTTGTTGTAAAACTCTTCCATCGTTTTTGCTTTTTTTATTTTCTTCTTGCTTTATCAACCCTCTTTGATTTCATCACTATGTATGTAAAGCAAAACTAAATAGACCTCTGGAGAAATATATCAGACTCATGGGGTTAGGTTGCCTTTGGTTTTGTCTTACTGAGTGCTGGTTTGTCTGGTGAAAGTCTAGCCACTGTAGGGGAAAAATAATTTACTGTGGGTGTGCTACCTCAACAGGACCCTGTTTGCTCAGGAATGAAGAGGTCACACAGGACCACACACATCAGAGTCCTCAGAACTGACACCTTCACTGTTTTAAATTAAATTCCATAGCTTTTATAAGAGCAGCATTTACCCACTTGTCAGGGTTCATGCACAGGACACTGACCTCGTGAAATATATAAAACATGAGACTTATAATTGAATATATTTTTCTTGAATGCATATAAAGTTTAAAAATATAACTTCAGTTTTACGAGAGTACATGTGATAGAAAAATAATTTCAAACCATGGGCCTTTTTTTCCTTAAGAAAATAATTTAGGAGTAGCTACATAATGAAGAATGATGAATCAATGAATATCCTATTCTGGAATATCTAGTTTGCAGTTACAAGTAAGTGTCAGGCATTTCTTGAGAGTGACTAGAAGTTGGAATTTGATCTTAGAATAAATTAAGGTACCTGGCCTGATATAGAAGGAAATGGCTTTGTTGATTGGAAATGACTTTACTGAATTCCAACTAATACACTAATATGAAAATGAAACTCTAATTCACAGTGAGAGAAAGTTAGTGTGAATTATGAGTATACCTTGAAATGTGACTAAAACTATTGAAGACACTTTAAATTACAAATATGCTGCATGAAATATTAGTGTTATTAATTTGTAGATATGTTGGGGCCCAAAGAGTAGAATGATTCAAACTGTACCTTCCCAAATGTTAATAAATAATTAGTAGGATATACATTAATACTGTTTTAGTGTATTAATGTCTTCTGTGGATTCAAGAATAGCTAATAAAACAAAAATGAAGTAAGTCTAATAAAGTTAGCAAAGGAATTAGAAAGAATACATTACCAAATGATTATTCTTCAAAAATTATTTTAATGACTTCTTTTTCTCAATCTAAAGAGATAATTCCTTGCAAAACCAACTCCTCCAAACAAGTTTTACTAACTAATCCAGCCTAAATGGTTAGTACTTGGTATATTTAACCATAAAGCTACTGCCAACCAGAATCTAAGCTTTATGGTTCAAATCATAGACACTTGCTTAAGTACATAGCATAGTCATATCTGATTTTCAAAAAGCTGAACACACACTAAACTGATTGGATTATACTGATTACATTATTGCTTCAATAATGCACCAAAGTATAGGGTTTGTTTTAGTTTTTAAATGCTTCCCCTGCCCGGACATCTTTAAGATAAAAACTTTTGTAAATTAACATTTCCTGACACTTTTGAGAGAAAGCAGAACATAACTGTCAAAACACTTTATGAAATGTTCCCCTTAGTCACCATATATACCATATAGTGGTAATAATTCTTTAAATAAGTTCATTGATTTGTGTTTGTGAAAAATACAAATTAAAGTGCATAGGTTTCAATGACGTGTGAGTCTGTCCTTAAGTATCTCCTATTGCTTTAACGGAAAGATGAAGTCTGTGTCTGCTTTGGGTTACCTCTAACTTGTACAGGTACAGCTGTTAGAATAAGCATTAGTGTGTGCTCATTGTGATCTCTCTTTAAATCCAATTACCTTTCTGTAACAGGAAGTTATCAATGCTTTGAAGCAAACTTGGCATGTTTCCTGTTTTGTGTGTGTGGCCTGTGGAAAACCCATTCGTAATAATGTTTTTCACTTGGAGGATGGGGAGCCCTATTGTGAGACTGGTAAGATCAAGAGCCATTAGTTGCTTGAGTTTTGAATAAACCCCTTATATTACTATGAAGTGAAAAGAAAATACTAAGCTAAGTAGTTTTTCTTATTGTTTTTGAGGAATTTAACATTACCCTAAATATATAGCAAAAAATAAACTACTAAAACTTTTTTTGTGACTTTGTCAAAATAGACATTACAGACCTCATTATGAGAATTAAGAATGCAAGCAGTACTAGGGCTTGGGATGTAGCTCAGTGATAAAAGCATTTGCTTGGCATGTGTGGAGCCCCAGGTTTAATTCCTAGCACTACAAAAAATAAAAGAAAAGTAAGCAGTACTTAGTAGGAAGAATGTTTTTTTTTTGAATCTCTAATAATTTATGGATACACATTCTACCAAATCATGTATCCTAAAGCCACTTCTTATAGTATAATAGTGAATTTTAAGTGATTATAAACATGGGAAATGTTTAGCTTTAGAGTATGATAAAAATTTTACTGATTTGCTTTTTAAGACAACTGTCTTGAGCTGGGGTTGTGGCTCAGTGGTAGAGTGCTCGCCTAGCACACATGAGGCATTGGGTTCAAACCTCAGCAGCACCACATAAAAATGAAATAAAGATATTATGTCCACCTACAACTAAAAAATAAATACTAAAACAAAAGACAACTGTCTTGCAAATAAACTTGAAATCCTGTGTTACTTTTATTGAGTGGTAGGATAATACCTATTTGGACTGCTCCTTTGCTACAATTGCTTTAAACTAGGCTGTATGGACCTATCTCCTCCATTTGTCTTATTTTCTGATCTCTAAATGTGTTCTTTTCCTTTGCAGTGTCTATAAGTGAACCTTTCTAATACTTATTAATATTGCCCTTGATTAGATATTGCTACCACAGTACATATTAAAAATATGAAATATTTTTCTGATCTCATGTCTCCACTCATTGTCATTACATTCCCACTACTGATTTTTTTTTTTTTACTTTTTTTTAGTTGTACATGGACACAATATCTTTATTTTATTTTTATTTATTTTTATGTGGTGCTAAAAATTGAACCCAGTGCCTCATACATGTAAGGCAAGCACTATACCACTGAGGTACAATTCCAGCCCCCCACTATTAAGTTTTATTTTTATTTTACCTTAAATCTAAAATGTGTTGCTAGAAGGGAATATTCTAGGGCAGTCAGAATTAATAGCACTCTACCTTCCTTGCCCACTCAATGTTCTCTCTCTCTTTTTTTTTGTTTTAACCTTTTCTTTGTCTCCTTAATCAAGAACCACTTGGATCATCCATCAGAAAGTCTTAGAAATTCCAATAAACTATCCTGTGGGCAGTTTTGGTATAGATGGGCTCCAGGCTGCCGACCCTATCCAACAAGAATATTTCACATTTTGTAATTCCACTTAATTTTCTGTTTTTTATGCTTCTTGTTCAAGTCAGTTGGTATGATTTTTTTAGACACTTTGCAAGACATTCTAACTGAAAGATTGTTCTTCTCTAGTCAAAACATATAACTATCTAACCTTAATGTCATATTTAACATATTCCAAGAAGCAATATTTTAAAAACCCAAAGAATTGCTTATAGAAAGATAAAAATATTATTAAAGATCTATTTAAATGTTGCTTCAATTTGGTCCATTTTTTGTTCTGTCTTTTTCTTTAACCTCTCAAATCAGTTTTTTTTAATATTTATTTTTATTTCACTTATTTATTTTTACATGGTGCTGAGGATCGAACCTAGAGTCTTGCACATGCAAAGCGAGTGTTCTACCCCTGAGCTACAACTCCAGCCCCTCAAATCAGTTTTTTACATAGTTCCCCATCCCAATAAATGGCCCCATTGTCCACTATCCAAAAACCTAGAGATGACTTTAGATTCTACCCTTTTCCCTATTCTTTCCACATCCAATCTAGTGAGGAAACCTTGGCAGTTCTCCCTCCACTCCCATCACCCAGCAGGATATTGTACTATTTGTTTCTCTCCATCTCAAGTATCACCACTAAACCCAACTTGTTCTTGCCCTTTGTTCAAAATTGTAATCACTAACTAAAGGGTGTATCTCCTCACCCCCAACCCCCAAATAGCAGCTACAGAGAAACCTCAGTAATGTTTTTAAAAATGTAAATAAGATTGCTTAAAACCCTTTAGTGACTTCCATATAAAATTATAATCCTTGCTACAGCCCGCTTTGCCAACCTCATCTACCACCTTATGTTCTATGTTACTAGATTTGGGCCATACCTGGCCCCTTTGCTATATCTGAGCATGCTAAGATTCTTCCTGCATCAGAGCTTTTGTACTTATTATTTCTTCTAACTGGAGTGTTCTTGTCCAGGTTTTCTGTGGTGATTCTGCCTCAGTCTTCAAGTCTCTTCGAAACTACTATCTCCACTGAGAAGCCTTTCCTAACTTTCCTATGTAATGTAGTACAACCTCTACACTTATTATTCTGTATCATAACACTATTTTCTTTTCTTGAGGGCACTTATCAATCATGATCTGAAAACACACTGTTATCATTTATCTTTAAAATCCAAAAAATTATGGCATGCTGTTCTCAATGGGAACATAAAAGTCCCATAAGGAGAGCAAGCACATCTGTCTTCTCCACCACTGTACCTCTGCGGTATCTAGAACAATGCCTGGCACACAATAGGGTGCTGTGGATATGCGTTGAGCATGGTGCCAGAGTATATTAAAGATCACTGAGAAAAGTGAATCAAGCTGCAAGTCTCAGCCTACTGCACCTCCAGCTCAGGTTGGATTGACTAGTGTCAGGGGCCAAAAGGTGAACCATGAGTCAACATAGTGGTGTGAGTCAATGCATAAAAGGAAATAAAAGTGCTGATAACATTCTAATTTGGTAATTGAGAAAGATCTTATCAAAACAGTTTCTTCAGAAAGAAATTCAACTATAACTAATCTGTGCCAGGTAGATAGTGGGTATCAGGCTAAGGTTCTTCTACATGAAGTCATAAAATTGAAAGAAAAATATAATAAAAGAAATTGTGCTCATATTGTGATACAGTCTAGCTAGAAGCTCAGTCATGGTCCTTATTCGTGGAAGTTTTCTATAACTTGTTTTCCTCACCAAGTCAGATACCCTATGAAAATCTGCCAATAGCAGATATTTATTTAGAATTTATGTTAATTAGTCTTACCATTGCTACTTATTAGAGGTCCTCTTGTATTTAAAAAAAAAAATTTAGGTGTGAACAGACACAATACCTTTATTTTGTTTATTTATTTATTTTTTATGTGGTGCTCAGGATCAAACCCAGTGCTTCACAGCTGCTAGGAAAGCACTCTGCCACTGAGCCACAACCCCAGCCCCTCTTGTATTTTTTTTTTGAAACAGTCAAGTCTACTGATAATTTCTCAGAATAGTATTTTTTTTAACGTATTTGGGCATTTAAGTAGCTAGAGAGGATTGAGAAGTATAATGTGGAAAAATATAAGAAAGAATGCTACCCTGTTTACCTGTTTACCAAGGGAAACCTGAAACGTGTTAAACATGTATCTCAAGCCAAATATTATGCCATCTTCTGAAATTTTTCTAATTACTAGTATCTTTAACTTCAAGATCTCATTTAACCTCAATTGTGTTGCTGTTTTCTATGAATTATCAATCTAAAGCTTCATCACGTTTAAATTATCTCTCCCCCACCCCAAACAGATTATTATGCCCTTTTTGGTACTATATGCCGTGGATGTGAATTTCCCATAGAAGCTGGTGACATGTTCCTGGAAGCTCTGGGCTATACCTGGCATGACACTTGCTTTGTATGCTCAGTAAGTAAACTCCAAGCTCCTAATTAAAGTGGTACAGTACAGCCAGTTCTAGCATAAGCACTTAAGGGAAATAATAGTTCTTGTATCTTTTAGTCCTTCAAACCTAAAGAAAAAAAAAATTTTTTTTCAATGATTTTTAAAAGTTGTTTATTAATTAAAATTTGGGGACATCTTGAAATTATTTGGTATACAATAAGCTCTTTACCCTTAAAGAAAATTCTATTTTTAATACATTTTTCCCCATAAGGAGAAGCTATGTATTTCTTAAAACAGTAAGGGTCTGTTATTTTTTTTCTGAAACTTCGGTTTATTGGATGTTTTTGGTAAGTTTTAGAAACATTAGGTACTTCTTAAAATAGAAATAAACAATTTTTTAAATCTATTATTGAATTAACACTGGGAATAAACTATGTGCTGATTCATTTCCTTCCTTAGCAGTCACCCATGAATGTTCTTTTTGAGACTATAATGTTTAATAAAATATTTACTAATTTCATTTGATATTTTAATATTTTTGGTTTTATTTTTAATAATTTGGATAGAGCTCCATCTAAAATACATATTGTTTTTAATTTAGAAAGTAAATGTTCAATAAAGGTGCTCTGTTCCAATGTTTGATTATTTTCTTAGATTTAATATATCTAATAGTGTCTTGATATCCATTGTATTTAGGGGAAAAAAAGTAATGTTGATTAAATTCAGATGATTTCTCCAAACATTGCCTTTGAACTCTTTCTTGTTTACCTCATTCATCTCTTAGACTTCATGAAGTCTATAAAAAGTAACAATTTCTAGAAGATTTATCTTGTGTTCTCTGGTGGAGCTGCTCATGAGCATTGTAATTAGCCAAGGCAAGAGGAAAAACAAGAAGGCATAAGTGAGAAAAACTGATGATATAATCAGACATTGGGCAGATATTGACTAGGATTTTCTGATAAACATTAAATGTATTAACTCTTTCATGAATTTGGGCTGAGGATGTAGTTGTATAGTAGAACTTGTATCTAGCAATGTGTGAGTTCTGGGTTCAATCCCCAGTACTGCAAAAGATTTTTTTTTTAATTATTTCATGAATTGGTGATTTCATTAAAGAATGAAATTAAAGGAGTGAATTAAAAAGAAATCTCAATTATATGTCTCTCAATGTGTGTTTTGGGAACAGACTCAAGTTGGGCTTGGACATGTTTAGAAAAGCAATTGACTTGTGTTTTCTGTTTGAATGCTTTAGTTCTCTTCAGCAGGAAGCAGATTTAAAGCATTGATTAGAATTAATCTGGAGAGATAAAATATATTTAATGTGACCTCATTACATATTAATTTTTTCATTAGAACTAAGTACTTCCCACCCAATAAAAAAGTAATGATCAGTGATTTAAATAAATTAGAATATATTCCAAGAAAAAAGTCATTCTTCATTGCCTTTCAAAGATTACATGAAATGTCATAGTAATCATGAAATGTCAGGGTTTCTAACACAACCATCTAAAGTACTTTGTCATATTATCCCATTGGGGGAAAAAGTCACTTTCCCCTTCTCTGGCATGCTTGATTAAAATAATGACAGTCTCTTAATTAATACTTCTTTTTCAGGTCTGTTGTGAAAGTTTGGAAGGTCAGACATTTTTCTCCAAAAAGGACAAGCCACTTTGCAAGAAACATGCACATTCTGTGAATTTTTGAAAGTCAACAGTTCAGGGAAAGAGAAGAAATCGAAAAGAAAGAAGAGAATTGAAATTACCAATTAATCTTTAGATTCAATATTTATTTGGAGTTTTGAAAAATAATAGTGTCCCTGAAGGGATAAATTTCAGCATTAAAAATATTTGGCTTCATAAAGTAAAGAGATAGTTTGACATTTGTTATTACTTTTTCCTGTATTTTATGCCCATAAAATAACCTTTATAAAAATCAATTTCCTGGATGACTATATCTTTGAGTAAATTAGCAAAAAATTAAATTTTAGATTAATAACTCCAATCTCTATGCTGAAATAATTATACTTTTCTTTCCTTGCTAGGTAATTATGAGTAAACTGTAAAATGCAATGAAAATGCCTAAAAGTTTATTAATAAGAGAATTGTTCTTTTGAAAAATCTAGTGTTTATCTTTAAAACAGTGAATGAGAGTTTAAACAGAACTTTTATCAGTAGGAGATGTCAGTTTAAAAAAAAAAGTGTACTTTTTGTTGTTTGTTTATTCTTAGACAGTTGATCATTCTAGTCGGAAAAGCCAATGATATTTTGGATGTGTCAAGCCTTTCTTCTCTTACCCCCCTCCAAAAAGCTGCCATATCTCTTATAAAATCTCAAATTTTTGCCTTGTATTAAAATGTGATTATTTCTACTCATTGTGTATGCTTCATCACCTGTATTAGCCAAACCCTGCTGTTTCCCTTCCCTCGTAGTGAGATAAAGAACATAGTTTTCTTTAAAGAGAAAACAGAAAAGACTATGGTTAGGAATTATGGCAGCTGAGAGGATCGGACCTAAAAAAGCAAACAAAAAAGCACTACTGCCCCCTTTTCAGAGTTGTACCACTGACTGAAGTTTTGAGAGCTGTCTTTGCAGAAGTTTATGTTTTGTTTTGTTTAATTTTAACTTAGAATTGGCTTGGGATAATAGTAAGCTCTAGATTTTTTTTTCGTAGTTTTCTCTCAATAATAAGCAAACCACTTCAAATGTGATCACAAAAAGTGGAAAGCTTTTATTCACAGAGATTTGGTAGTATAGGAGAGGGAGGTGATTAATTACTCAGATTGACCTTTTTGTTTTCCTCATTTGTGCAAAGAATCGTGTAGATACCACATGGAAACACAGAAACAATTGTAAAACTGTGGATCCTGTTGATATTTGCCCAGTGAGAAAACAGATTATGGCATTTGATAGTTTTTCTCTTTGTTTCTAGAATGGATGAAAGCCTATGAACCCACTGAGTTATAATTTAAATCTGTGTGAGGCAAGGTGCTTTTAAAGTCCAGACAGAGTCCCCAAGCCCTTCCTGCCCCATCACTCACTAATGACTTCAATTCCATTGTGTGTATGTTTGTTATAGAGGAGGTTTTAGGCTACACTATTTGTTTAACCTCCCTAAGAACTTTCAAGGCATCTGTCCTGAAAGCTGCTAATACATGGTCTAGCAGATTTATATTATATGCAGATAATAATTAACTGGGGATAAAAGAATAGGAGGGGGTGACACAAAGTGGCAAATTGAATACTTCCCCAGTAGCAACTCCAAACTACCTCCTCACCCTGCATCTTGTAGGGAAGGGGACGCTTCTTTTGAGATGAAGTGCTGGAGCTGAATTGTGCATTAGATCTCATTGCTGCTGAAGTTGCCTATGGGCAACTTGCTGGCTAATGTGCATCCTTACATATCTTAATGTCAGTCTTTGCTTTATACAATACAAAGTTGGTTGTTTTGTTTGGTATGATGGAGTATTTTTGTTGTTTAGTTTTGCCTTTATAGATTGAATGCCAAGATAGTATTTTATAAGTGAAAGGCATTGGGTTTTTTTCTTTAAAGAATTTTATTTGACCTGGATTTCTTATAAAGCTGTCTTTCTCTAAGGCTATCATTAGACTTTTCTACATATATTCTTCATGGAGCATAATGTTGCATGTCTCCAAATTTTAATGCCTAAAAAGATAGTTTGCTTTCTTTTTTTTTTTTTTTTTTTTTGTGCTCTGTCTCTGGTGTTACAGAGCTTTTTATATGTTCCTAAGACAGTTAATCCTGTGAAATAAATATTGCCCAAAACCCAGAAGAATCTCTGTGTTTTACAGTGGGGAATGCCATGTTTAATTCACCAGCATTAATTTTCTAATAACTGGCTGAGCACTTTATTCTTCTGGTGAGCTTTCTGAATATTTATTTTTCTGATTATAAATATTCTGTGTCAGTAGCATTTTTATTATTACTTCTTCACTGTAGAGCATTGACTTTTCATCTCCCTAGATGTATATTTTGAAATAATATACTTGGTAAAACACAGATGAAAATCATATAGTACATGACTCTAAAAACTCCTCTACTTGAATCTCCCACTTTAAAATTTTAGTAATGGCTTAAGATTCATAATATTTCTCTAAACTTGCAAGGGATAAATATTGCCCACTGAAATAGCAATCTAAAAATGATCCCCTCTGCTTTAGGTTATAGTGACATATATATTTCCTATTAAGGTTACATTTAGAGTTTTGGTTTTTGTTTGTTTTTCATGTTGTGCTAGGTATCAAACCTAGAGCCTCACACATGCTAAGTCAGCACTCTGCCTCTGAGATACATCCCCAGCTCTTTTTGTTTTTATTCTGAGACAGGATTCTCATTCAGGCTGTCTTAAACTTGAGGTCTTCCTGCCTCGGCCTCCCAAGTAGTTGGGATTACAGGTGTGTACAATATTTAGAGTTTAGAACTAAAACCTATTTATTTGGTCACGAGTGTTAAAACAAATAGAACTAACAGTTTAAATCTGCAAAATACTAGTGTAGCCTTATGTTTAAAATTATCCACAACAAAAATATATGATTTTCAAGGAGTAGTATATTAGAAGCACTTTCATAGGAAATAATTTCTTCCTTCCCCTTGTTGAGTGTGAATCCAAAAACATATTGATACTTTGTGGCATTTGGAGTTTAGTCATTGAAGGGAAGAGGAAACATACTGAGTAGTTTTACACAAATCTAACCTGGCTTCAATTTGTCTCCCTCACCCCTAAATGTTGAAAGATGTCTGATTTGAATTCTTTATGTATTAATTATCTATTAATCTCTATCTTCTGTTTCTTTAAATTTTAAAGTTTGTATATACGTGCTCTTTTGCTTTTGGATACATTTTCTAATTAAAAAATCACATGAGAAATATAATCAGTATAGTAATACTTTAATGTGCACATATTCAATAAATAAATGCCTTCAACGGTATACACAAGTTCTCCTTGTTGTTTTTGCATAGTAAGAGATTCCATTAAGTAATCGTGGGGAAAAAAATCATGTTCCATATGCACAGGATAGGATGAAATGTAATAATTACCTTAAGAATAAAAGAGGAATTGGATATTTTGGATATCCAATTTGATTGGATATTTTGCCAATCAAAATATTCCAGAAACAGAACATTTAAAAATAGTGTCACATTTATTCTGTTTTTTATCCATTTTTATAGTTTTCATGTAGAACGTACACAATAAATGTTTGTAAATTTGTAGATAAGTCTGTCTTAAAAAAAATATTTATTACTGGGTTGGGAGTGTGGCTGGGTCACTGGTAGCATGCTTGCCTGGCATGCATAAGATCCTGTGTTTAATCCCAGCACCATAAATAAATTTAAATTTTTTAATGTTTATAGCTGAAATTATTTAATGGAATAACTTAACATATTAAACATTATATTGTTATCATAGATTGTAATCAAACAACATAAATTCTCATCTACATTTTCACATTTTGTATTAGCCAGGGCTCATTACTTCGTGTGTCACATCCAGATCTCGTTAGCTAACTGTACATTAGTAGGCAGGCTCACCTCGTCCTCGTTTGTTTATTGGCTTGAGTAAGATTTTTTTGCCAACTGTATAAAGTTAAGAGGAATGTTTCTGTTGCAAGCTGTGTATTGGAAATAAGAGAGAAATTCAAGTCTATTTGCTCACAGTATATTAAACTCCAGAAGCCAAACTTTTAAGGGCATCAAGTCTGCATCTGACATTTTAATAGCTGCTGTTTGGTTTCTATCAATCACGTCATTGCACATTAAAATGCACCAACAAAATAAGAGATCTGTCATTCCTTCGTTAAGGAACAGTAATCCAGTACAAGATTTATAGGCTTACGACTCAACTGTGTGTTCACAATAAATCCCCATTCAGTGTTCAAACCAGAGCAAGCCTCCCTGTTCAGTGTTTTCTAGTCAAAATGTCCTCAATATAAGATTATCAAAGGTTTTCTTACAGAACTACATATAAAATCTTTTTTTGCCAGCAAAAGCTTAATTTAGGTTGGCGGCTTCCCTTTTTGAGTACCTAGACAAGATCTTGGTTATATCAGAAACACATAGGTACTGCTGTATTATTAGCAGGCCTGGTGTTAATTAGGGAGAATTACCAGAAATAGTTTGCCTCGTGGAAATTTATTACAGAATCACACTTGACTGATGGCAGAATAGGAGTTGCTGAGAGAGAGCAGCTCCCACTCATAACCACTAATTAATAGGGTGCCAAAATTCCGCAGAGAAGGTTTCATCCCAAGTGTGGGAGCCTCACAGGGAAAATGGTTCTTGTGCACTATTTAAAAATTAACAGAGGAAAGTAGCTGGACACATGGGTACCTAACAGAACAGAAGTCTCAGATTGATGGGGTCTTAGGCTGTATGAATGAGAAGATTTAACTCAGCACCAAGCCCAAAAGTTACCTGTGTGTTTGTCATGCTAAGGACATATGCTTATTGTGTTTAATGTGAAGCATCTGATTCCCAAACTTCATTTTATGAAGAGAATTTAGAACAATCATTTTATCTGGTCTGATAGTACTCTTGATTCCATCACTTAGAAGCCAAGTTGGTGGCAAGATCACATCAATGATTAACAAGAAAGGTGTGGCCTCTGCACCTTGAACATGGAGTTGGGGAAAGTGAGGTGCACTTAGTGATTGGCACTAATGGTAGAGCACTGGAGAGTCCTACTGGATGAAAGCTTGCCAAGAAGGAAGTTTCTTGGTTTTTTTTTTTTTCCCCTGTCTGTAACTGCATGTAATTACACACAATAAAGCTTGGAGACGTTGTTGAATAAGAAGAATAAAACATTTTCATGTCAGAAAACCACTGATCGTTGACCTCAGGGAGAAAAATAAAACAATTTAGAATTCACAAAGAGTATAATTTTTCAATTTCTCAATTATGTCAAATAGCAATCCCAAGGAAAATGACTTCTTTGCCAGGCCCATGAATCAATTGTCCCAGTCTCTTATGCATCCAGGTTTCAAAGGACAGTTTCTGTCTTTTCTGCCAGAGTTCTCTAATTGGGTTTCAAATTAGTTTTTCATCTTCATAGTCTAAACTGTCACCTAGTTCAAATATAACTAGGTTTGTTTCTCAGACTTGTTTTTTTCCCTTTCTGTTTCTTTTGCTTATAAAGCACGTGGCTGGTGCAATTCTAACTTACAAGTCCCATTGTTTCTTTGTTTAAGGTATTTTTATTGGTGCATATTAATGACACAGACTGGTAGTTCTCATTTCATAGTCCTAGATCCATAAAACATAATTTGATCAATTTTGTTCCTTAATACCTGATCCCTCCTCTGACACCCTTGCTCTACCCTAAAGGCCTCTCCTCTGTTTTCATGGCATCCTGTTTTGAGGTTAGTTTTTGTTTTCCCTCTAGTTTCACATATGGGAGAAAACATGCAAAATTTTTTCAAGTCTGACTTGTTCTGCTCAAAATATGGTCTTCAGTTCCATTTTCCTGCAAATGACATAATTTCATTCATTTGTGGCTGAATAAAACTCCATTGTGTAGATATACCACATTTTCTTTATTTATTCATCCATTGACAGACACCTAGGCTGATTCTATAACTTGGCTCTTGTGAATTGTACTGTGGCAAAAAAATGGGTATGCCTGTATCTCTAAGATATGCTAACCTTAATTCTTGGGGACAAATATCAAGGAGTGGTATAATTGTTAATATGGTAGGTAGTTCTATTTTTAGCTTTCTAAAGAAACTTCATACTGAGTTCCCTAGTGATTGTAGAGATTATAATATCTTGAGGTGTGTCTTAATTTTTGACCTTAGTGTATCAGTAAAATGCCCAACCGTTCCCTTAGAAAGTGAAAAAGTAAATATAATTCCATTACTCTATTATTAGTTTTGCATAAATAAAAGTTGGTTTATATGTGACCCATATTGATGCCATCTGACCCCAGAAGCTTTCTGTATCCCTGTTTGCTTGAGTATCCTGACAATTTAATGGCCTCCATAGTTGCCTGAACAGAGCAAAAGAATCCATGGAGCTTTTCAAGCATGAACTTTGAAATATAAATTAAATTAGTTCTGGCTTCCTCATCTGAAACTTATCATTCTGCTCGGCTAAATTATTATGCTACTGCTAAATATTGAAAATGCTTTGAGTAAAACGGAACTTAACAAGCAGGTGGAGAGGCACAGAAGAGACCTCAGTACTTCTGTTCCCCCATAAAAGATATAAATCAATGCACATCTATTATAATTTGCTTATTCCTAAATCTGGGAAGTACTTGATGCTCTTTAACAATATCAACATAGATTATAATAGCATAAATTAGGGCTAGGAAAAAAAGTTTGTTTTGTTATTCATGGTCAGAGTCCAATCTGGACGGAAACCACAATAACTTAAAAGTTTAGCATAAAGAATTATTAAGGGACTGGGGTTGTGGCTCAGTGGTAGAGTGCTCACCTAGCATGCATGAGGCACTGGGTTCAATCCTCAGCACCACATAAAAAAATAAATAAACAAAGGTTTAAAAGAAAAAAAGAATTATTAAGCTGTGATAGGATAGCTGAATAGGAAAATATAAAGAAAACTCTAAGGGATAACTTAAAGCTGAGAGAGAAGATTCAGCAAAAACAACCTCAGAGGCAGGTCTCTCCACGGCTAGGGTTGAGAACTCTGAGAAAGTGGTTATCAGCCCACTGAATGCCAGGTTCTGAAGCCTGATCACGCTCTCAATAGCCAAACACAAGGAAACTGCTCTGGATGGCAGGCAAGCCAGAGCTCATGGCTGGGGGCACAAAAGAAGTGGGGATGCTGCTGTGGGTGCTGGAATATAGAGTACTGTGGCAAGAGGGTCAGAGCAAGGTGCTGATCAAGCCCAGGCTAACTGTGCAAAATCTCTGAGGGACTGTGCACTTTGCATACACAGCTGGGGCAAAGAACCACCAGATGTCTCCAAACACATGCAGCATGATGGACCACACAGAAAAGCAAAACGTAGCACCTAGAACCAGAAAAAGAAGCCCCTCCCAGAATATTCTTTTGTCTACCTCATCTGACAAAACAACACCATGACCAGTACAAAGAGAAATGCTTGGAGAGTCCAGTTTGGACTGGCGTAGTGGTGCATGCCTGTACTCCCAGTGACTCAGGAGGCTGACACAGGAGGATCACAAGTTCAAAGCCAGCCTCAGCAACTTAGCCAGGTCTTAAGTGACTTGGCAAGACCCTGTCTCTAAATATAAAAAGGGCTGGGGATGTGGTTCAGTGGTTAAGCACCCTGGGTTCAATCCCCAGTACCAAAAAAAAAAAGAGAGAGAGAGAGAGAGAGAGAGAGAGTCTATTCTGGTATCACAGTGCAGGTACTGAAGGGTGAATTTGGAACAGAAAATCAATAAATTAATAATTGGCACACTCAGTTACAAATAAAAGCTTTAGATTCTTGACTAAATAAAATCCCCACTATGCAGAATATCACTGTATATTCTTGGTGAGTTAGAAAGCCAAGAAATTCTTTGTTCTTTATTTCAAAAGCACTTTTATAATATACCTTCAGTATACAAATTAAACATGATGTATCGATGTTGTGTTCCAGGGTTTACCCACTCATCACTCATTGTAACGCTATAGTTCTGAATATTTAAGAGATTCAGTTGGATATATACAAGGATATAACCAAAGTAGTTCTTTTAATGAGTTAATTTTTTACTGCAATACTTGTGCTACAGTTAAAATGAGTAAAACAGTCTTAGTTGAAGTTTTATGTTATTTAATAAGGATTTCAGTTTACAGAAGTTATTCTGTATAAACCTCAACCCCTATCATATACAAAAATCAGCCACTTTCATATTCAGCAAGGAGACTGACAATTTTCCTTTCACAATACACTAAATCATGAAAGGATCAAGCCTATCTGATCTGTAATAACAACTTGCATTTGTAATTTGTGTGGTACATGATCTCTCACACGGGGGTATGCCAGTACACTGCAAACTCATAATTGGAGAAACTGATAGTGGATGTTTTTAATCCACATTTTAGATATGAGAAAATGGAAATTCAGAGACATGATTTTCTAAAAACAGCTCTAACCTAGCAAATTTGAAGCTTGAACTTTCTGCTAGACTAGAGATAAAATATATTCTTTTCTCCACATTCCTTTTGAAGTCCTCTTATTAATAAAGAATAATTCTTGTATATTCAGTTAGTAAAGGTTGGTGTTAGGAATATTTAGTTTTGGTAGAATATGTGGAACCTGAGGGCTACATCTCTCTGGTGTGTGCAGTTGCCTGCCACACAGATGTCAATATTTGGGCGGTTTGCAATTGGACCATCTGTTCTTTGAGGGTATTTGTGATGCGATAGTCTTCTCTGCAATGTGCCATTTGCTGTTCTTTGTGTTTTCACTCCATTTCACAGTCCATACAGGACTGTGGGTATAAAACAAAAAAAACACAAGAAGAATGAGAGAAAGTTGGTTTGAAATGTGGGTAACACCAAATGTGATTATTAAACTAATTAGAAAACTGTAGGAAATGCAATTAAAATTACTTCAACACACAGAGCATAAGGCCTAGTTATAGGATGCTGGAAAATAAGTCAGGGTGGTTTGACACCCAGTAATGCTACCTTTTCAGTGTGATGAATTTAGATCCCAGCTGTGAGTCTGAAGACTGCAAGGTAGAACAAGGTAAGACCTGCATGAGAGTGGAGAGAACTACATATTAGTCTAATTATACAGACAACATTGCAGAAGATTCTGGGTTTTATGCAATTGAAATAAAACCTCGCTGTTATTTTGTAATGGCAGGCACCACTGCTAAGTCCACTGAAGCATAGCTGGAAAATCCAACTGCCCTCACATCTGTTTTGCATGACCTTTCAATCATCGACGAATACTTCTGCCACTAGGAGTAGAAGGGGGGGAGGATATGGCTATGTGACTTTCTAAGCTATCGCTGTGGAAAACATATTGAAACCAAATTCACGCATGCCATGGACTATGCCCAGAAATTATAGACTTGTCTGGGTGGTGTTAAGGATTTGACCTGCTGAGAGTGCTCACACCTGCTTCTTACATTCAAGCTGTTAATCCTTCGTTCAGAAAATGAGACATATGAAATATGTGAGTGGACTGCTCTGACTGAAATCTTAAGAGTATGGACCCTTAAACTGGTTTGAACAAAAGTGGCAGAATAAAGTATATTGTGGATTTTCATTACATTTATGATATATCAGACTTCCGAAGCCTGTGTGACTTGACTCTCATCTGAGATCTATGGCTTAAGCTACAGTGATTGCTTGAATTCCAAGCTGTAATGAAGTGTTCTGAGAAGGGTTGTTTATTCCAAATTTTTAAATATAAAGAAAATCACTAAAGAATCTCTTGAAAGGATTGTAACAAAGAATACTGTCATACTAATAAATTTCACTCTTACTCCAATAAGATGGAGAGCCACTGGAATAAGATCAAGAACTACAGTTTGGGCTGGGGTTGTAGCTCAGTGGTAGAGCACTTGCCTTGAATGTGTGAGGCACTGGGTTCAATTCTCAGCACCGAGTGTAAATAAACGATTAAAATAAAGGCCCATCCACAACTCAAAAAATATTTTTAAAAAAGAACTACAGTTTGTCTCAAAATCAACTTAAACTGTTGTCAAGGTGGAATCATTAGCTAATAATAACTGAATGTAGCAATTATATGTAAATATGAGTCAAGTGCTTGAAGGGCAAAGACCTTGTTTATGAAAAATACAAGCTCTGGCATTTAAGAGGCATTCTGAGCACGAATCTAGATTACACCCAGCTTGAATTTATGATGACTAATAATATGAATCCCCAGTAGTGTTGCTTTTTTAAATTACATATATATTGTTTTAGTTGTAGATGAATGCAATACCTTGATTTTATTTATTTATGTGGTGCTGAGGATAGAATCCAGTGCCTCACACATGCTAGGCAAGCCCTCTATCACTGGGCCCCAGCCCCAGCCCTGTAATGTTGCTTTTTAAAGAGTATTATTCAACATTTATGTAATGGGGGAAACTGAGCACCTTTGGGGGAGGAAGGAAGAAGTGGAGAATAAATGAATTCAGAGGAGGACCTCTTAAAATGCCCTGATCCACTCAGCAATGCCCCAAACTCAGTAGAACAGCCCTTAGCCAGGAGTTGTCTGCTGTTTTCTGAAATCTCTCTTGAGAGTTTCAATTCCTGCCTCTAAACTGCTTATCAAAGTGTCCCATTAGACTCAATGGTGTTCTTTCTGCAAGAATCTTGTGTTAGCCAGATTTTCGACAATGACTTAGAGGATGAAGGTTTATTTTGACTCATGGTTCCAGAGGTTCAGTCTCTAGTCAGCAGTTTCAAGACAGAAACATCATGGTGGAAGGGTGTGGTGGAGGAAAGCTTCCCAGCTCATGGCAGCCCAAATGGAGAAAGACAGAAGAAGAGGCCAGGGATAGATCCTAGACCTCAAGGCCATGCCCCACACACCTTACAGTATTTAACCTCTTCCCCATTAGTCAATTCAAATTATTAATTCATCAAATTGATTAATAAGGTAAGAGCCCCTTGATCCAATCATTTCACCTCTGATCATTGCTGCATTATCTAATACATGAGCCTTTGGGAGACATTCCAGATCCAAATGATAACCACTCCAGTAAATTACAATTATTTCTATTTCCCAACATTTACAATGATGTTTTAGAGTTTCTCACACACTGGTGTCCTGGGCAATTGCACTCTAGGTCAACTTCTTTAACTGGCATTCCCTCATTTAGGAAATTTCTGACCTTGGAAAAGCTATAGAACTTGATTGAGCCTGTATTTCCTCACTAATGTGTCCCTTGATCCTCTTAGAGGATAGATCTCCTGTGTCTTGGAAAATTGTTATGACACTTAAATGAGATACTATCCCTACCAGACCTCCAAACAACTCACCCAGCCCTCTTTTCTTTTCTAGGAGACATCCGAAGTACTACTCATGAAACAAATTCAAATTGCTACTCTTTTGTTCAGGAAATGAGATGTATCGTGGAATATATGAATGGACTGCTGTCCTTTAAATTTTAAATGATCCCACACAAATTTGAAGATTACCATCAGCTATCTCAGGGGTTCATAATGAATGCTTAAGCTGAGTGAATAGTCTTCCCATGAAAAATAAAAGTGGTAAAATAACTGTTGTAACTATGTGTTTTGAAATATAGTTGGCCAGGAACCCCTTTATTCAAAGAATACCTATTCTACATAACACACTTTAGGGTGAACATCCTGAGTGTTTCCCATCATTTAGTGTTTCCCAACATTTTAGACCAATGTTTCTCAAACTTTAGAGTACCTCAGAATCTTCTGGAGGGTATCTTAACACTAGATTGGCCCACTGTCAGAGTTTTGATGTAGTAGGTCTGGAGCAAGATGAAAATCTGCATCTCTGACAGGTTCCCAGGTGAAGATGATCCCATCAGTATGGGGCCCACTCCCTGGGAAACGTCTTTCTCTAGACCACTGCTTCTCACCTTGAGGTGTAACAAGCATTTGTAACAAGCTTCTGGGTGACACTGAAGCATCTGATCCACAGAACACACCTTCCAGAGGGATCCTCTGGTTTAGACATCATGAAACAAAACACTGAGAGGATTTCCTACCTTAACAGGTAGATACTAACATATTCTCTCCCCATCTTGTGTCTAAAAATCAGAGAATCATGCTTAGGTTTCTGAAAACTAGAATCATAGAAAAAATCTGATCAACTCGGGGAATTATGCAAGTATTTTCCACCATTTTTCCCAGGAGTTCTACAGTGCCGGTGAAGAGCAGAGCAGATTCGCCAGATCTGGCTCCAGGTGTTGACTGAGCCCTAAATACCAGCAGTGAACATGAGCCCCACCAGTGAGTTAAATCTCAGATGGTAGGGTTTGGTTTTGTTTTTCTTTTTCATCATTCCAGATTAGTAGTGTTAATTTTCCTAACCTTGAACAATAAACTTCATGGCCCTGTGTATTTGCCTTTCTGACAAATATTCTGGCCAGACCTTCCTTCTCTATAAAAATCAACTAAATCAGTGGTCTTCCCCCTTTGTTTTAGTGACTTTCTCTTGAAAACATCCTCTTCAGGACCTACTCGGGAAGCAGGCAGGAGGTAAGCAATGGGCACTTCAACATCTTAATTTTTTAGCCAAAGTTATTTCTCACTTGCAAAACTGCCAAAGGAACTGTGGATCCCATAGGCTCTCAGGGACAAGGGCCTCCTAAATTTCTTCCAATCTAACATGAAACCACCTGTGGGGGATCTAGACCTGTGCTGTTAGAAACCCATCTATTCAAATTCCACACAATGACTCTGGCTTGTCCTGAAGAAGAGTTGTTTTTGTTTTTGTTTTTGTTTAAAATCATAGTCCATTCCTTCAGTGCTTGTCTCCCCTTAAAACTAACAAGCTGATTTTCCCCCCTTTTAAACTACTGAAAACTGCCTCCCTCTGGGAGGGGGAGGTAAGAGGAAAGGCTGTCTGCGGCCCTGCGGGGAGGTCTGGGAGTTGCTTTGTTTTCTTAGCTGTGCTGTGGAAATGAACTGAAGGTTTAACACTTAGGTGCTGTTTGAAGATATAATACAACAGAGCCCAGAGCAGGGAGTCTAGGAACCCCATGGCCTGCCTTGCTGAAGCCCCTGCTGTACAGCTGTTCTGAGCACTGCAAAGCTAAAATGTGTTGCCATGGCTTAGACCTAAACAAACCTGGGCCTGTTCTGGTATGTAGATTATGTTCCCCCAGGACAGCCCTGCTCACTCATTCCCTGTCCATCTGTGGGACCTATGGGTTTCAATCATTCCTCCACCATCTCCCATGCGAAAGCCACAGTTGGTTATATGATAAAGTGCCTTGTCACTTAGCAGCAGACTCCACGGTGCTGGAATCGGCCGGTTCCTCCTGTTTTCCCCAGCTATACTGGAACCTCTGTCCTGAGGGACCTCGCTGTGGGACCACCTTGCAGGCGTTAATACTTTTCCCACTAAACCTCCTTGGACAGAGGCCAGCAGGAACGCTGCACTCAGCAGAGTAATGGGGATTCCAGGATGCCTTTTAGTGAGTGCAATATTCCTCCTCTTCCATCCATGGTAATCCTTCTCTTTTAATTTCTCACTTCACCCTAGAGAGGTGGCCATGCTCTGGGAGATCACTCTTTGTTTGTTTTTTTCCTAATACAATAACATTATTTGGTTCTATTTTTGAGTTTCTGCTATCTCTGAGGTCTCAGAAGCAATTTTAGGGTCTAGGTCTCCTAGGGAACAGTAAAATGGCATTACTTCTAATTCCATGCAACATATTAAAGAGGTAGAGAATGCACATCACTGCCATATCAACGTAAAGTATAACTAACAAGTGAAAAATCACAGGTAATTTAAATCAGAACTGCCTCCTGCGTGTGCACAAACACACACACACACACACTCTTTCCATGACATAGTCCTACTGCAGTATTATTTTCCTGGCAGAAAAAGAGGAAAGTGTTATATGTTCTGCACAGTCAATTTTAAAAGATGTAAATAAGTGTTGCTCTAGAGAAATCTCCAAGCCCTACATTCTTGAAGGAAATTATTTTGTTGATCCTGCCACGAGAGATGTAGGGTAACCAAGTGGCCCATGTTCTCCGACTTGGAATGGGTAAGACCATCATTCCCATACAGCCATCATCTCTTTCCCAAGAGCAAGACTTTAACTTTCACCCCAGAATGCATTTCCCCAAGGGGAAGTGAACGGATATGATCCACACATGTTGATGCCTTAGTCACTTTTCACATTTTCATTTATTAAACAAAGATGTATACTCTGCCATGCACCATTTTAACCACTGGGGATCAAGCAGCAAACAAAGCAGAAGTCTTTAACCTGCTCAACTTCACATTGCTGTTAGGAGAGAGATGATAAACTAGCAGCTGAATAAAAAGAACATCAGGTGGTGAATGGAGTACCATAAATAAGGGTGAGGGAGAGGTAGCCATGTGGGAGACCAAAGGAAGGGAAGGCAGCCACGTGGATGTGTGGGAGAAGGTTGTTCCAGGCAAAAGAAAAAGCTTGGCATCTTCAAAGAACAGCCAAGAGCCAGAGTGGCTGGAGGCGGCCAGAGGAGACTGGGGAGGGGACTAGTGAGGCCGCCCAGGGCCTGGTAGGCTGTTTAAGGACTTTGGCTTTTACTCTAATGATCCATAGTTAAGGAGCTCTATAGGCTGATGGATGCTATTCATTCTCAGTGTCTCTCCCCTCTTACCTCTGAGGCAGGTCTTTGGCAGCCACGCATCACATTCCGGTGTCTGAATGAATGACAGCCTGAGTGTGTCTGTAACATTACTAACCATCTTTGACTTTTACTGTGATTTGCTCACAGGGCAGGGCTTCCTGAACACTCTATTTTTGGCTCATAAGAAAAATTATGTAGTTCTCATCTTGATGAAATTTCACAAGTCTGGACTCCCTATAATTTCCGTAATACAAAATTTGGTAGTATTCAATTTCCCTTTTCTTATTTCTTGCTCTTTCTGTGTCTGAATGGAGCTCATTCTCACAGGGCTGGCCACATTATGAGATAGGACTTTGGAATCCCTTGTTCAAACTGGCTCTCAGTCATGGGAAGGGGCTTTTCACAGAAGAATCCTGGTGGTAGCTTGAGTGGGGAGAAGATATGAAATGACCAGATATTAAGTATGTTGCTGACGGGCCCAGGAGATTAAGTAGATGTACCTGCAGCCACAAGTGAAGGGAATAATCTTGACCTTTCTTTCCAAGAAAGATGTGGTGGAACTTGAAGTTAAAAAACTTGGGACTCTGGCTGGGGAGGCTGAGGCTAGAGGATCGCGAGTTCAAAAGTTCAAAGCCAACCTCAGCAGCTTAGCAAGACCCTAGCTCTAAATAAAAATAAAACAAACAAAAAACAAAAGAAAAAAAGTCGTGGAACTCTAGTATTTTGTTTATGCATTTGCTTAACTGTTTTGAAGTGATTCTCACCTGTTGCAAAGATCTGCAATACTTTCGGGAAGTCACATTGTCATCCCCACTCCATCTATTTTTACCCTGGAAAAAAATACCTATCAAATAGGGCACAGTTTAAAGGCAAAAGGACATTTCCTAATATATCATGGATGTGTTTCTCTTAAGAGAGCGTGAAAATGATAAAGACTTTGCCCTGGCATTGTGGACTTGCCTGGTAGAGATGAGGAGTATGGTCTGATGACATGACTGTAACCCTCAGACCTCTTTGAAAGCCACCAGTGACAGGGCTTCCTCAGCTCTTTGCCTGGCTTGGTGAGTGACTGACTGTCCAGCCAGACAACATTCACCTGGTTCTTCAAACAATTTTCTGGCAACATAACAAAAGATTTCAAAGCTTCACAGACTGTTCCCTCTAAGCACACAGAGGATGTTTTTTACTGGGGATACTATGTGTTCCTTCTGGACTTCAGGTACATCACACACATCGGCCCCTTCGTATGGCTGGATTTTATGAGCTTCAAAAGGTTTGGAACAGTTGGGGGTTGATCCTGTATCCCAAGTAAGAAAGGCTGTCTTTGACCAATCATTTATCAGGATAATTCCCCCAAACACTTCTCTCTCACTCTGTTTCCAGATCACCACCTCTAGGTGACATCATGGGAACTTAGTGCAAATAAATCTCCAGAGAAACCTATGCCCGACAGATATTAAAATGGATTGCTGCAGAAAGGCATTACTTATCTGCTCAGAGAGCATGGTTTATCACGAAGGCAAGGCTTTGACAAGAAACACTCCTGAGGCTTGTGTACCTTAGTGAATCCAAAGCATCTCACCACTGAGTTTGGACACAGCCCAGAGCCGGATTAGAGCAGGATCTTATTAGCAGCTTAGAGCTGGGACCACACTTTGGGTACAAGAGGAAGCAGCTATGATATTACATGCTAGATGCTCTTAATTATTGATAGAGTTGTTGTTATTTAACCCAAAGAGTTAAAGGGATTCCTGGTGGTAGCTATTGAAATGGGTCTTGAAATAGTTGATACTTAGAAGGTAACCATCAAAGATACGCCCTTTTCCAAGTTTCTAAATTATCCTACGTGGAAGCTTTATATGGCTACAGGGGAATCATATGATCTCATGTGGGGACTGATGCTTAGGATCCATCAAAATTTGAAATGTAGAAAATTTCTGAGAGTATAATTTCACTCTAACTCATGTTGACTTGACAATGGGAATTGGTGGTTTTCAACACATTCTTTGAAATCCTGAAGGACACAAGGAATGAACAGACAGAAATATTTTGGGTGGTGGCAAAAAAATAAATGCTTATGGAGGATAAAGCAGAGAAGTCACTCCTAGTAGAGGTGGTCTGGAAGGGCCACGTGCAGGAGGGGAATTTGAGTGGGGCCTTAAATCTGCCATGAATCCTCTGGGCGTGGAGCAGGGGACAGTGGAGGCAGAGGACAAAGATAGGTCCAAGATGCTTCCAGCCTGGAAAGAGCAGAGAAAAGAGGGAAATTAACTTTATTTTAAATCTGGGGAACTGGAGGTTCCAAATAGTTAAATATCACCAGGTGAGGTGGCGCACACCTGTAATCCCAATTGCTCAGGAGGCTGAGGCAAGAGGATCACAAGTTCAAAGCCAGCCTCAGTAACTTAAGGCCCCAAGCAACTTTGTGAGACCTTTTCTCTAAATAAAATATAAAAAGGACTGCAGATGTGGCTTAGTGTTTAATCCCCGGTTCAAAAAAAAAGTTAAGTATCTTTCAAAGGTAGCAAATAGCCAAATTGGAACTTATATTGAGAACCACCTGAGCTGGGCATGGTAGCATAGGCTTGTTATTCTGGTGAGTAGGGAGGCTGAGGCAGGAGGATCACAAGTTTGAGGCCAGCCTGGGCACCTAAGCAAGACCCTATCTCAAAACATAGAAGTTTTTAAAAGGGCTGGTGATAAAGTGCCCCTGAATTTGATCCTAAGTACCAGAGGAGGAAGAGGAAGACAAGAGAGACAAAGAAGAGGAAGAAGTATGGCAATTTGTAAATCAATGGATGTGTAACTGATGTGAATCTGCAATCTGTGTATGGGGTGAAGGTGGGAGTTCATAACCCACTAGAATCAAAGTGTGGAATATGATATGTCAAGAAATTTGTAATGTTTTGAACAACCCACAATAAAAAATTAAAAAAAAAAAAAAAAAAAAAAAAAAAAAAAAAAAAAAGAAGAGGAAGAAGAGAAAGAAAAAAAAAATCTATCTTCAAAGCCCATGTTCCATGCCCGTCTTCAGAGTGATGGACTAGATTGCTGGTTCCAAGAAGATAATGGGAAAAAATACATCAGGGCTACTTGGCAAGAGTCTTGCTTGTCATCTCAGAAATTGCAAACAAGCAGCCTGTCCACCTGCCCACTGTGATCTTTATGTAGCCACCAGGTTGAAAAAATTTACACATAGGCATCTGCTAAAATTCTAAAGATTATACAACTAAAAGGTCAAATTTTTGTTTCTCCTAAAAGGAGAGAGATGTGGCAACTGTGGGGCTTCCTGCTCACCCCATGGGCCTGGGGCTCAAGGCCCAGGGCCTTTTCCTGCCCAAGAGCAGGTCAGTTTGCCGGGAGGCCCTGCAACTGCTTCACTCAAGGTCAACACCTGCCTGGCCTAGCAGACACTTGAGTTGGAGGCCCCTGATTTAATCATTGGAAAGGAATGAGGGGCTTTCTTCAATGTGATGCCTACAGCACCTTATGCAATGCTAGCAAGCCACTCTATTCACTCACTTCCACTCAGATCTTCCCACTTAACAAGCTATTCTAGGGAGCAAAGTATTTCTTGTCAGCTAAAGTAGCCAGTAAGTGTGTAATGTTAGTGTTGGGAGGTATGTTAGCGACCGAGTCCAACACGCATTTCCTAGATGAGGACAGAAAACCCATCTAAGAAAAGCAAATTTACCCAAGGTTGGTTGCATGGCCGAGAGGCATTCTCTGTTGAATATGTGTTAGAATGTATTCGTTTGTAATGGTATCAAATAGCGTGAAGTATCAGAAAGTTTTGAAGTTCCTGATAGAATTATGCATTCCATAATAGACCTGATTTTTAATTTCCCCCCAACCCCAACCCCATTTCTTTTTCATGATTTTATTTATTTATTTATTTATTTATTTTGGTACCAGGGATACTTAACCACTGAGCCACATCCTCAGCCTTTTTTATATATATTTTTTTGAAACAAGGTCTCACTAAGTTGCTTAGGGCCTCACTAAGTTGCTGAGGCTGGCTTTGAACTTTCAATCCTCCTGCCTCAGCCTCTGAAGTCTGTGGGATTATAGGCATGTGCCACTGCACCTGGCTTTTTCATGATTCTTGAACAGAAAATAATTGTATAACTCTCCTCATGGGTTTCTAGGTGGTGAGTGTAGCTGTCCAGCAAATCTGTTTGTTTGCACTGAGATTATGTCTGAGAACATATCTGAGGTTTTGCCTCCTAACCTGTCCCATACACTGTCCTTTGTGAGGCCAGTGGATAGGAGGGTAGATCAGTGGCCTGAAAAATAGAACAGTCATTTTTCTGTTCTGAGGCTTTTAAATTTAATGTAGCATTAACATTTCAAAAACAATTTAGAGGCTGACAATTTTTAGACTTTCTACAAATTGACAACTATCATCTACTAGAGAAATCATTACATTTAAAAAGGACATTTCAACATCAATGCCAATGAAAGGACATAATCTCAGAATGATCGACAAGTTTTCCTTAGTAAATCTCATTGGCAGTCTAACCCTGATGTATATACATTTGTCTTTACAAGTATAAATGTTAACAATATGCCTAATTTGGTTCTGAATGAGGGAACACTTTAACATAGTCTAGCATTTATGAACATTTGTTCCAAACAGCCCTTAACTACAAACTGGGATATTTTTATTGTCACTGTAACTAAATTTTGATTATTACTTTGTTTTCATGTCAAACCATCTGCCAAGTTTTTTTGTTTTTTGTTTTGAAATCTGAAAGAGCCCACAAAAGGCACATTTATATGCTACCAGAAAGTGACTTTAGATATTTATAGTCTAATCTCTGCTACTTCTAAGTCCATTCCCAAAACCTTGCAGAAAAGGAGACATCTGCCCCACACTCTTTCATTCCTAGCGCCGTCTGTGGTTGTAGTTGGTTCCTTTTAACATAAGCTGTGCACCGTAGGTGACTTTTGCTTGCTGGTGGCCTTGGGTAAGGCAATTATGAAGTCTGACATTATTCTTGGAATGATTTTAAGCAAAATATCATAGTTCATCAAAACCTGTCTGCAAAACGCCAACAAGTTAATAGTCATTTATGTACAGAAGGAAAAAATTATGCCTGCCAGACCACCTTCATGTGGGAGATTTGGCCATAAATTTTAAATATCCATTGTGAGAATTATATTATGTGTAAGGAAATCAGCATCCTGCAGTTTTACAAGTGGGCCTTAGAAGGGCATAATGCACAAAGGCCCAGTATGAACACAGAGACTTAGAAATGGAAGCAGAACAGGCACATGAACAAGCATCTCTGAAACTTCTGGCGTCTCCCACAAGGCTTCTGGGAACAGACATAGTTTCTAAGGCATAGTTTTCTGAAAAACAAAATGGTGGTGTGAGGTCCTGAGTTTTTAAACACAACAAATTGCTACCAGTTCTCAGAATTTTCAGTGTGTGGTCTTATGTGGGTCATCTAATGTAAGCTTCAGAAGAACCCCCGGGGATGGAGATACTGATGAGGAAGCCAAAGTCAAGTGAGAGGCTGGTGACTTGCCCTGGGTCACAGTATGGCAGGGTGAAGGTTTCAAAATAGGAGTTTGGGAGGACCCAAGCATTTAGTTCATGCACTCCCTTGCAGCTCTGATGCATTATATCAGCTGCCCTAGTCACATGGGCAGTAAGAGCTGCATGACCCTAGAGGCAGATGCTTAGGTGCTACCCTCTAGATCCACCTGGTCTTACTCCTCTGTAGTAGTTTGGTGCAGCCCAGCAGGCTGGTATCTGTAGGATCCACGCAGAGGACCATAGCTGTATTTGTTCCTTGCTTTTCCCTCCCAAAGTGGTTCCATTTCCCCAGCCCATGAAGGCATTTAAATTCCCAGTGACCAAGACAACATGGAGCTCCATGCTATGGGAATATCACAATTCAAAAGAGAAATTCGATAAGCAGTTAGTGCACACAGTGGTAAATGCCTGTAGGAGGGACACAAAAGGGAGCTATACGCATACAGAGAGGAGTCTTTCACCCAGACATGGCATCAGAAATGACTTCTGGAGGCAGTGGAGGCTAAATCAGTTCCTACTTGAAGGACAGAGGTGAGCTAATCAAGAGAAGGGTGGGAGCAGGAGGGTGCCACAGAGAGAAGATGAAGGTGGGTCAGGGAGGAAAGCAGGGGCCAAATCGCAAAGGCCCTCGTGGGCCACTTCAAGGGAATAGGACATTATCCTATCGCACAAGGACACCATTGAGTGGCTTGAAGCAGAAAATGACTCTTGGTTTATCTTTCAGAAATGTTCTGCTCTGTAAAATAATCATCCTAGGGGCGAGCTTGGTAGCATATCCCTGTGATTCCGGGGAGGCTGAGGCAGGAGGACAGCAAGTTTAAGGTCAGCCTCAGCAACTTCGTGAGATCCTCAGTGTTTTCAGTCAGCTTTTTCGCTGCTGTGACCAAAGACCTGACAATTATATAAGAGGAAAAGATTATTTGGAACTCACAGTTGCATAGGTCTCAGTATACAGATGGACAGCTCTATTCCTCAGGTCCTAAGAACATCATGGCGGAAGTATGTAGTGGAGGAAAGCAGCCGGAGACATGGCACCAGGAAACAGAGAGCTCTGCTCAACAAGGACAAAATATATATCCCAAAGGCTTGCCCCCTACAGCCCCACCTCTTCCAGCCCCACCCTACCTGCCTACAGTTACCATCCAGTTTATCCCTTCCAGGGGATTAAGATTCTCATAACCCAATCATTTCACCTCTAAGCTTTCTTGCATTTTCTCACACATGAGCTTCTGGGGAATACCTCATTTCTAAACCATAAAACCCAGTAACTTAGTGAGACCCTGTCTCAAAATAAAACAAAAGAAAAAGGTCTGGGGAAATAGCTCAATGGTAAAGCATCCCTGGGTTCCATCCCTAGTACCAATAAAATAAAATCATACTGTTATGCCCATGCCATCATATTTTCACATGACTTTAAACTTTGTCTTTTCTTTAAAGTTACATTGTATAAAAAGATCTTACCTGTTTTTTAAATCATTTCTAAGCCATTTTCAAAACCATTTTTTAACCTTCCCTTCAAGACTTACTGTTTAACCATCTCCAGACTAGATTTGACCTAACACTGTCTTCCTCTGTCACAGCATTAACACGATAGTGACTGGTTTGCCTATTCTACAAACCTCTATGAGGACAGGAACCTTGTTTGTCTTGTTCACTCACATAATAATTGCTCAGTAAATATTTGTGGAAGAAGTGGATGAGTGTTCATGGCAAGTGGCCCTGCTACTCTTTGAGGTCTGGCTGTTCCCCAGCAGATAGCCTATGGGGAACAGGAACCTGAGGCATGACCTGTGAACTCCCTGCCACTAACCAAGAGTTTAGAGCAGGCTTTCAGGATGTGCACAGTTAAAATTATGTTGAATGCAGCCTTTCCAAGATTGGCATTACATTGTCACCAGAGTTCCTCTTAGGAAGTCTATTCCCATTGATGAATGGCCTCATTGTAAATAAAGCGGAAATTGTTGGGGATAGTTGAAAACTAGGGCTTTGACTGCTTGGCAGAGAGCTTTCCAACATCATTCTCAGTTTAGGAGGACACTTGCATTAAGTCTTCACAAACCCATAATATGTTTATGTTTCTTTTGACTCATGTTTTTTTTTTTTTTTTTTTTTTTTTTTGTGTGTGTGTGTGTGTGTTGGGGGTATTTGGTTCATTTGGGGTAATACTAGGATTGAAACCTGGGATATTCTCTACCCACCCCCACCTTTTTTTTATTAACTTTCATTTTGAGATAGGGTCTCACTATGTTGCTCAGGCTGGCCTTGAACTTGCACTACTTCTGCCTAAACCTCCTGGGATACAGGTGTGTGCCACCATACCCAGCTTTATGTTTGGGGTTTACACTAGACCCTGTCATTCAATCCAACAAGGATTTGCTAAGTACTTGTATTTCTAAACATTAAATCTGATTATGAATCACTCAGGAGCATATCGTCACTCTTTGGCTATAATATGTGTTTCTATTTCTGCTGTCACAAATTACCACAAAGTTAGTGACTTAAATCATCATAATGAATACTAATATTTTTTTTAGTTCTGTAGATCAGAAATCCAGAATGGATCTTAGGCGGCCAAAGGAAGGTGTTGGTAGGCCCATGTCATCCTTCTGGAGCCTCCATAGAAGAATCCATTTCTTGCCTTTTCCGGTTTCTGGATGTTACCCAAGTTCCATGGCTCATGGCCTCCTTCCTCCATCACATCACTGTGACCTTGGCATCCGATCAGCCTCTTTCTCTGACTCTCATGTTTGTGCTTCCTTGTTTGTGTTAAAGGACCCTGTAATTACACTCGGCCCAGATAATCCAGGCTAATCCTTTTATCTCAGAATTCTTAATTTAATCACATACCCAAAGTGCCTTTTGCACGCAGGTATTAGTTTCACATATTCTGAAAATTAGAAAGTAGATATCTAGGGCTGGTCGTGTAGCTTAGTGGTAGAGCACTTGCCTAGCCTGCCCAAAGACCTGGGTTCAATCCCCAGCACTGAAAAGAAGAAAGGAAGTGGACGCATATTGGAAGGGGGGTCATTATCCGGTTACCTCAGCTACTCTTTGGTGCTTATATCCAAATTGCTTTTAAAAATGGTGTGGCTTTGAAATCAAGTCACACCTAATTGCAGATCCATCCCCATCACTCACTAGAAGTGCAACCTTAGGCAAGTTCCTTAATATATCCAAGCCTCAGTTTTCTTATCTGTCGAATGGGAAAGATACTCTTACTTTATCTCATGGGGTTTCAGAGTTTACAAATAATAGTACATGCCACTGCTTGTACCTAGTAAAATATTTTAAGATATTAGATATCATCATTATGAATTTATCTTTCTTGAGCAGGAAGCCCTGGTATCCATGATTCCCTTTGAGGGAGTTTTACATGGTACATTTTTATTTTCTTAACATAGTTTTGTTGTTAACTTGAAAATTTATAGTTTTCATAAAAGAAAATTACAAATACTCAAAGTTCAGAGAGACAGAGAGTGATACAAATTTCCAAAAATAGGTTGTAATTCAAATAAGAGTTTTATTTACTTTAGGGACTGAGTGTGTTCTCAGAAAGACTTTTAAAGTACACCGTTCCAGTCTCAGTGGGTTCAAGGAGCCTGTCAGTCTTGGGTGCTGTGCTCATGGTCTTTGTGGAAATCTGCTTTCCTCTCTCTTTTGAATCTTGGCCAAAAAAAAAAAAATGTGTTTGGATTCTTACCTTGAAATCATAATGGTGTATTCGGGGCTAGCTTTGTGAATTAGACAGGGCACCCCCATCCTCCTCTCTAAAGCGAAATTCCCATAGAACAAGGCGCATTTCCTGCTGCTTCTTTCCCAGCTGAATTTTGTACAATCAACTTCCTATAAATTCAAAATGAGAGGCCAGTTTGCCATAAATATGTTTTAAAGGTCCTCAACAGCAGCCTGAACTTGCCTCAAGGCGAGGTTCTATTACATCTTTTCATTTCCTTTCTCCTTCTTATCAGGGAGCAGGCCTTCCTGCTGCAATAAGAGCCCTGCTCTCTGCTGAGGACAGACACTAGGTCTCTCAATACAGATGCTCAGGTCTATGTGCATATTTTGAAAAACTTGAACAGGAAAACAATAGAGAGTGAAAAATGCAGTTACTCCTTCTCCCTCCATCCTCAGTGTGCACACGCACATACATGTGCACACACACACACACACACACACACACTCAGGCAAAGTATACATACACCTATGCACATTCAAGAATGTAGGGGAAAGAATCTCTTTCTGGAGCAAAAGTGAATTGCCAGGACAAAAAGAATAAAGCCATTATTGAGGCCATTCCTAAAAGCTCTGAGTTTTGGACAAGGAAAATTCTTGGCTTCTGTGCCTTTGTCCTGAGAGTTAATAATCTTAAGTATAATTGTTTTTTTTTAAGTTGTTTTATTCTTTCTTTTTCTTCTTTTTCTAACAAATATCTATCTGTGTTAGAGTAGACAGATTTCAGGGAGTTCAGTTGTCCCATTCAATTCTTCCTGGATTTAAAAGGAATTTGTAAAAATACATAACATTCTCACATATGTACAATCAGGCATGAGTTATGTACATACACATTTGTTAGCTTTCTGCTACTGTGACCAAAATGCCTAACACAAACAACTTGGAGAAGGAAAGTATTATTTTGACCCACAGTTTCAGAAATTTCAGTTCATGGTTGGCTAATGCCATTGCTTTGGGCCTGAGGTGAGGCAGAAGATCTGGAGGAAGGCTATGATGGAGAAGAGCTGCCCAGCTCATGACAGCCAGGAACTAGAGAGAGATGGAGAGAGCAAGGAGCCAGGACAAGATATAACCCAGTCTCCAAAAGCACACCTACTTCTTCCACCTGTGCCCTACCTGTCTACATTAAGTACAATTCTTGAGTAATGAAGTTAATTCTAACAAACATGCCAGAATGTTTGCACACAATGATCATGGTTCATCTGTTCATTCGTTGCACTTAAATGTATCAGCTGGTGTTATAAAATGATCAGAACTTTCAACATGAGAAGTAGATGTCACACCCTATGATCATAAAGTAAATGTTGTTTTACACGTTTATTAAACAGTTTCTGAAGTATTATTCAAGTTTGACTTTTTAAAGCTTATATTGTTATTAATGCTTTAAAACATTTTTAGGCCTCCTTGCAATAAATCTTTTGCATAATCAATGTTTTAAAGCAGAATTCAAAATAACACTGACACAGGAATAGACAAACTGATCCATGGAAATAAAAAAAAAAGGTTCCATTTAAAATCCTGAGCACAGAACAATTTGATTAAGAATCGGGATAGCATTGCAGATTAACTAGAGAAAATCAACTTTTCAAAGAATGATGCTGTTATTGTTGGATGTCCAGATAGGAGGATTGGATTTATAATTCACCTCACACATAAAAATTTATTTCAAGTGCATAAAGATGTAAATGTGGAAAGTAAGCCTTCAGAAATGTTAGAATATAGTAAAATTTGTTACTTTGAGGTAACATGAGAGTTTTAAAATACCATATATGTGTATGCATGTGCACACATGAAGATATTTGTAAATTCTTCCCCATTAAAGGTGAAACTAATATTCAAAGTTCATTTTTAAAAAGTGAAAAGATCAGACACAGTCTGGGAGAAGATACTTGCCAACTATAAATCTAGAAATCAACATTTTATGCATTATAAGTATGTAATAGAAAAGAAATATGCATATGATACTGTAGAAATACAATTTTAAGGGCTAAGTATTCTAAAAGGAAATTATAAGTGTTAATTTTTTCCTATAAATTGATGTTTTATATATGCATTGAGTAAAAATTAAACCCTATCTCTTTTGTGTGTGTGGAGGTGATACTGGAAATTGAACCTGAGGGTACTTTACCACAGAGCTACATCCTTAGCTCTTTTAAATTTGGCGGGGGGTGGGGGTGGTACCAGGGATTGAACTAAGGGACACTCGACCATAAGCCACATCCCAGTCCTATTTTATATCACTTGACCACTGAGCCATGTCCCCAGCCCTATTTTGTATTTTATTTAGAGACAAGATATCACTGAGTTGCTTAATGCATCTCTTTTTCTGTGGCTGGCTTAGAACTAGCAATCTTCCTGCCTCAGCCTCCCAGTAGCTGGGATTACAGGCGTGTGCCATGGCGCCTGATTCTGCTTCATTTTTGTTGATATATTCTGTTGTACATGAACCATGAATATTTCTGAATTGTGGTTATAAGAAACATTTTATACCAACCAAGATGTAATTCTAGTTGTTTTATCTATCTATATTCACAAATTTTGGGAGTCATTGTTTTAATGTTCATTCCTTTCAAAATACTTTCAAATTTGATTTCTCCTTTGACCCTTAAGTAATTTAGAAGTTAAATTCCTAGCACTGTGGAATTGTGGTTACCTTTTTGCTATCTATACTTAGCTTAATTGTTAGAGAGTTTGATTTGAGAATCTATATAATATCAATTCATTGAAATAATACTTGCTTTATCGTAAATTATACTTTGAATTTTCATATATTCTTTTTTGGGGGTGGAAAGTAGAGTACCAGGGATTGAACTCAGGAGCACTTGGCCACTGAGACCCTGTCACTGAGTTGTTTAGCACCTCACTTCTGTTGAGGCTGGCTTTGAACTTGCTTTCCTCCTGCCTCAGCTTCCCAAGCCTCAGGGATTAGAGGTGTGTACCACTGCACCTGCCTCTGTCATATATTCTTAAAAAATATATCTTCTGCAGTTGTTTTGTTCTTATGTATATATCCTTTATATATAAAAAGAGTTATAGATAGATGTAGCTCTTTAGGTCAAGTTTGTTCATCAGGTTGAATACATTTCAGCCTTTCTATCCATTTGTTCCATTAAATTACTCATAAAACTCTCATTTTGACATTATTTTGTTCTCCTTTTAATTGTATCATTTTGCTTTATGCCTTTAAGGCTACATTATTAGGTACGTACAAATATAAAGTTGTTACATATTCCCAATGAATTAAATATTAAATATTTTATTATCAAGTTACTCTTTATTTCTTTTATAAAAATATTTTTAGTTATAGATGAACACAATACCCTTATTTTATTTTATTTTTGTTATGTGAAGGTAAGGATTGAACCTAGCCCCTAGGCAAGCACTCTACCACTGAGCTACAACCACAGCCCCTCTCTTTATTTCTAACAATTCCTTTTTGCCTTAATGTGTAATAGTTACACAGGCTTGGGACATTGCTAATATAATTTCCCCCAGATGACCCAGGTAATATGAGCTTGGATTGAAATCCAGGCAAGGACTGTTTGCTTACAGTTTATCTTTTCCTGGAGACAGCTTATTGGCACCTCACTCTATTGCAAGGAAGATTTTCTATATATTATTCCCAGTTCTGTGGAACCCCAGGTTTCTGATTTATCTTCCCTTTGCCCAGAAAAGCCATAAGGTAAGCATTTACAGGTATGAAGCTCTTCAAGGAAGAAGCTTCAGCCATATTATTAGAACTGTATAGATTTTGAAGTACTTTTTATTCTTCTAGGATATTTAAATAGTGAATTTTTCTGAAGCAGTTATAAGAATCTTAGGCAAAAGTAACAAATATGTGTTATGTTTCTCAATTACAGCTGAAAATAGTTTTTTTTTAATAAAAATAACATTTTTACACGACTAATAACATGGTAAACTCGGGATTCAAAACCAGACAGACTGGCTCCAAAGCCTACTTAAGTGGACACAAAGCAAAGTTCATTGAAGACTTCGTTCTCCTGGGGGTGGAATCCAACTCTGTTTCTATATACTATGTGCCTTTCTGAGAACACCTGTTAGAAAATTGAAATTCCACATCTTTCCTAACAAAATGGCCTTTTGATTTCTCTCTGAAATGCACAACTCTGCCTAACACAATTCACAAAAACTATTGAAACTTTCATATTCTCAATAAGTATTTGAACAAAATGATAATGTTCACTTAATATTACATAAATGATCACATGAATTCAATTTCTTTCTTGATTCACAAAGTACATTTATAATCTATACAACAGTCCACATTTGTAAATAAGTTAATCTTCTTGTCCAAATTGCTGTCCTTCATGAAGAAACCACAGTGTATTTGTGCCTCATTTTAGAACATAATTTGTGCACTGTTTCCACCTGTTTACAGCAATAAACTATACAATATATTCTGAAGTTTCCATATACTTAGGTGTCTATTAAGGAACTTGAAGATTTCCCTAGTTCTTAATTTAATCCTGATTTAAAATGTCTTATTGTCAACCCTCATCTTCTTGAGATGATTATTTGCTTATGATGCACAACCCTACAAGTGGGTCTAATGTTTAGAGTACTAAATACATTCATTTTCTCATTCATGACTAAGCCACTTTAAAAATCATTTTTCATTAATTCTGTCTTTAGAGTTTTCTTCTCCCTCCTCCCTCTTTTTTTTAATGTGGACCTTTGGTAGTATTGGCTCTGGATCTAATGCTTACAAGAGAATATTTAATGGGTTGGTGGCAGTTTTATTGTCCCTTAAACATTTAATAGGTTTTCTGCATAATTTCTTAATGTGCTCTTATTTGTTTACTTTTTATATTTTTAGTATAAAACTGAAAACTTGTGGTATTGAATTTTATGATATTGGCACAATTTCTCCTCTAGAATTTGTAAAATATACTTCTACTATGTTCTTATTTCCAGGGCGCAAAATATAAATCTATGCATGCAACATGGTTTTGATACCTAAAGTTTATGTTTGGATCAGTATTACAAATTGTAAATGTTTTCTTTATTAAATAAATAAGATTGTACATACTGTTGATTCTTTTTTATATTGTTTGTCATAAATATTCTGGGTAAATCTGTAACTAGATTTTATTGTAATTTGTAAAGTTTCAGCATCAGTTTGATCAGCTGCTTTACTGGTCTGATCATGTTCTGATGGGGCAAGAGTCAGGAAACTGAGATGCTAGATTTCACACTCCATGTAGGTGCTCTATGATCCTGGGTGTCAGTTTGGACTGGGTCAGAGGTTTCCAGAATTTTTTTTAGGGCTAACCCTGTATGTTTAAACAAACTCTTACCATGTGACAATCAAAACACATTATCTGGAAAATAGTGTGATACATTATTTTTATTGTTACTTTATAATCCTTGAACAATACAGTTGACTTGCTGAAGCAAATAAAGCTTTATGGGGGACTAGAGAGATACATTTCAATTGTGTGAAGTAACTATTTTGCTCTCTATGGCTACTCAATTAATAACCACAGAAATGATAAGATAAAGAAATGACCTATAAACAATTTCTGCAGATAGGTTTATTAAAACTTTCAATCAGTATGTGTACCACTGTACTCTCTAATGATGTGTATATTAATGGTTCAGTAAAAATAAAATCAATTCTAGGGCTGGGATTGTGGCTCAGCAGTAGAGAGCTACCCTAGCACGGGTGGCACCTGGGTTCGATCCTCAGTACCACATAAAAATAAAGGCATTGTGTTATATCCATCTACACCTAAAAAAGAAATATTTTTAAAAAATAAAATAAAATCAATTCTAAAGATGCAGTTTTTCAAATTCTGTACTTCAAACAGAATTCTCTTCAATGAAAATATTTTTAGGGGCTGGGGTTGTGGCTCAATGGTAGAGCGCATGCCTGGCATGTGTGAGGCACTGGGTTTGATCCTCAGCACCACATAAAAATAAATAAATAAAATAAAGGTCTATCAACAACACAACAACAAAAAAATTTAAAAAAGAAAGAAAATATTTCTAAGAGGGCTTTTAATCTGGCATTTAAATTTTGCACAAAGTGAGTAAACATAAATATTTTTGTTTTCTTCTAAAATTCTACACATGAGAAAGTTCACGCCCATTTCTTCTTTTGTCTTTTGCTAAACGCTCTGAAAGAACCTGGTTGTGCATCACCACTGATTTTAGACAAGCCATTTCATGCATAATTCAGAACCCAGTGTCAAGAGACAGAGTGGCATTCTTTTATGTTATGGACAAACCGAGTGTGACTACCTGTCTTATCACTTTATGCACACTCTGGAGTCCAGCTGTGACCAGACCCACTCCTGCCTTTGGGCACCTCCCCTTGCTGACCTGCCCCCACCCTCGACCCTCCTTCCTTCAAGGACCTGTGTTCACCCCATAACCCCATAACCGGTCCCAGCCTGGCGGGGGCGGGGAGCTGCCCTTTCTCCTGCAACAACTCTCTCTGCCTGCTCTGACACAGCCTGGAAACCTCTTCCTCTTCTCTCATGTCATCAGTTTCAAAGGAAAACTTATAAGTTCTGGTGCTGCTCCTGGCTCTCTACCTTGTTTTGCATGTTACCCCACAAAGCGTCCTCGCCCAGGCCTTCCCACGACTTTTGCTCTTGAGCTGACCTGACAGAGCAGCCCCAACCCACCGGGCCCCTCCCTTCCTGGGATAGGGGTCCCCACCAACATCCAGGGTCCCACTCTGTCAGCACCGCTTGGAACTGGGGCTTTACTCCTTTGAGTGATTTGTAAATGAAAGGTTGAATTTGTATTTTCAAGTCAATTGTGTTAGGTTTGAATTCTTTTAATCCGAAGAAGGACAAAGCACTACCCTCCCCCCAATTATTTTCTTCTTTTTCTGCCTGCTGATCTCCAAATCAGCTAAAATCTTTAAAAAGTCTTTTTTTTTCCCCCCATGACCTTTTGGTTCAAATCCTCTTTGGAAGAACCAGACCAATGCTCACTTTGCAGTTTTAGACTCTGTTTTGTGGTACACTGAGTTCATTTGTACTTAATTTAATAATTTTATTCTTGCTATTTTAATGAATAACTCATACACAGTGGTAGGAATTTGATTTACATAGGTGGGCAAACATCTGAAAATACTGAAGTAACTACTCCATTTATTTTTACATTGTTGGGTGAAATAATATTTATTATTTACTCTGTACAGGATTCCGTAAGAGGAACATTTATGATCTAATGAGCAGGTCTAAAAGCTCCTACAGATATGTATTTTTCTCTCCTCACATAGTTATCATATATGCTTGTGTTTGTCTTCTTGCAGAGCGGACAGAATCCCTTTGAAATACACTGTTTTCACTAAGTTATGAAATGTGTTTTATGGTATAATTCCACATAAAAGCTTCAGTTCTTACACTGTAAAATACAGTATTATACCTTAAATCCTAAACATTCTTGCTTGTGAGCTGAAAATTAAGAATCGGGATCCAGTCAAGCCCTTCCAATTGCTTTTGGAACAGGTGCTGGGGCAAAGCTGTGAAAACAGAAAGCTGAGCGCCCAGAATTCCCATGGCCCTCAAGAGTGGAGCAGACAAAACCTAAGGGTGGTCCAGCAGCCACTGCCAAGTGACATAGCTCGCTCTAATCACTGTATATTTTGAGAGCAAATGCACTGGAATAACGAAACCAGTTTCCTTTATTTTTACATTTTGAAAAATAGGATCTCTGACAGTTGTGAGAATTTTCTGTTTTGGAAAGAAGAATATTAGGGAAGACTCTGAAGCTCCAATTTTTGATTAGGAAAGCAAAAGTTGGTCAGAGCTGTGCTGCTTTTAGTGCTGGGTCTCCCTGGACTCAGCTGTCCCATGTTTCTCCTGGGGCCCAGAGAGCATTGGGAAGGGTGTCCTAGTGTGCTCCTACACAGTCTGCTTCCCATGCCCATGCCAGGGACACTCAATTTTCTTGTCTAAACGCAGGATCAGTAAAATAGGCCCATGTACTTCACCGAGTCAAACAAAAGAATGTATATAATATACTTCTAAATGCAAGCAACAGGATGAAGATAGGTATTTTGATTGACACTGGAAATTGCCAGCTGATACAATAGATGTGATTAAGAAGTTTGAGGGAGATTTGGGTTGGGGAAAGAGGTACAAATTGAGTATCTCTTACCCCAAATTCTTGGGATAGAAGTTTTTCAGATTTCAGATTGGGGGAAGGTTGGTTACAATATATGGCTATAATATAATGAGATGTCTTGGGAATGGGACCCAAACATAAAATTCATTTATGTTTCATATATATTTGAAGATAGTGTTATACAAAGTTTTTGTGTGTGTGCCTGCATTTTGACTATGACCTGTTACATGAGGCCAGTGTGGTGCTCAAAAAGTTGTGGGATTTAGCATTTCAGATTTTGAATTATCAGATTATGATGCACAACCTATTATCATGATAGAAACAATGTATTATGTAAGAAAGATAGCTGTAAAAAGAGATAAAACCAGAATAAGAGGAAATTTAGGAAAAAGATGGATGAGAATTGAGAAATGTGAGGCTTGAACTGTCTATATACAGGTTGTCTGGCTCCAAAACAAAACCAAACTCTGATAGCTATGCAGGGTGTGTGAGGTCAGCAACAAGAGTAGGATTTACTAGTGATGTGTTGGGGACAGAAGTGTATCATGAACTCCTAACATAGGAAATAATTTACCTATTTATTTAGCCTTGTACAGAAATGAAAGTGTGAAACATGAATCCAGTTCAAGTTTTTATTTATCTTGCCAGGAATAAATTGAAGAGGAGAAATAGCTCAGAGATCTTCTTTTATTGCAATCTCTTGATTTCTTTTAATTCATTTAATCATTTTGAAATAATTTAAATTTGCAGAAAAGTTGCTCAAATGCTCACCTTCACCTCAAATTAACATCTAATAGAACCACAACAACACAATCAAAGGCAGGAATAATATTCATAAGATATTGTTAACTGCAGATCTTATTCAAGTTCATTCATTTCTCACTATGTTCTCCTATAGCATCAAATCCGGGATTCCACATTGTACTAATAATTATCATAATTCTTAGTCTCCTCCAGTCTGTGATGACTCCCCAGGCCTTCCTTGCCTTTCATGACCTGGATTTGAAGAGAATTATCAGTCATTTTATAGAATGTCCTCCAATTTCCATTCATCTGGAGTTTTGCAAGATTAGTTTGAGATTATGCATTTGGGGCCATGTGTATCATATCAGAGTTTAAATAATATCAACAGGTTTTCTAATGAGAGATGCAAAATTTGTTCATTTGGCTAATGTGCTGTCTGCCAGGCTTTTTCACTGTGAAGTTACTCTTTTCCCTTTTGTTATTAGAAATCATTGGGGAAGGAGATACTTTCAGATAATACAAGTAATGGTTTTTTTCTCATTGTATGTTCTTGCCGTAAGCAATGTTTGGCAAATGGTAATTTTATTTTTGTCTTGGTCTTTTTCATTTATTAAGAACTCTATCATTTCTTAATCAATACTTAATCAAGGTAGTGATAATGATACCCATGTTACAGAAAACAATATTTTTACTAAAAACAGTGAAAGTTGGATTATGGAAATCCAGGTTGAATTACTAAGGCTTTCTGTAGTTATTTGCTTCCAACTTGTATCTAATTTCTTAGTGGCAACTTTTTTAGCCTCATTAAGTTCCATAAAAAAGTTATATAGAAACTTGGAAAATTAAAACTATTTTTTGACAATTAAAGACCTACATAACTCTCTCTGTACATGGCCTGTGATTGTGAAAATGATTCACTGCTCTCTAGACCCAGAAACCCCCACAAAATTATGTAAATCAAGATGTTCAAATCTCTGTGTTCACTCTTTTTGCATATGGGGTAGGGGATGTACTGGGAATTGAACCCAGGGCCTTGCACATGCTAGGCAAGCACTCTACAACAGACCTACATCCACGGCCCTTTTAAGACATTTTTGAGACAGAGTCTCACTAAGTTGCCCAGGCTGACCTCAACTTTGCAATTCTCCTTCCTCAGCCTCCCCAGTAAATGAGATTACAGGTATAAACCACCATGCCCAGTTTGTGTTCTCTTTAAAAATACCACAAAGCTGGGCCTAGTGACCCAAGCACTGGTCATTCCAGCAAGGCTATGTCAGGAGGAATGCAAATTTGAGGCCAACCTGTTCCTGTCTCAAAATCACAATTAAAATAAGTGCTCAGGGTGCAGCTCAGTGATGGATCACCCCTGGATTCAATCCTTAGTATCACCCTCCAAAAAGAACACCAATGAGGGGGGGTGGTGTAGCTCAATGGTGGAGCAAATGGCTAGAAAGGGTGGTGGGAAGAGAGGCCCTGGGTTCAACCCCCAGCACTCTAAAAGAAAGAACACTCATGAACCTTCCCAAGTCATCAAGGTTATGCATTTCCAAAAAGCCATCAAGTATCTGAAACACGTTACTTTGAAGAAGCAACCAGTGCCAGCCCTTCAGGCATTACAATGCTGGAGATGGTAGGTGTGCCCAGGACATAAAGCATGACTGGACACAGAGTTGGTGGCCCTAAAAGAATGCTGAATTTCTTTTATTTTTTTTATTTTTTAGTTGTTGATGCTCCTATATTTTATTTATTTATTTATTTATTTATTTATTTATTTATATGTGGTGCTGAAAATGGAACCAAGTGTCTCATGCATGCTAGGCAGGCAAGCGCTCTACCACTGAGTCACAACCCCAGCCCAAATGTGCCGAATTTTTGATGAAACATAATTAAAAATGCAGAGTAATGCTGTGCTTAAGGAGTTAATTGTAGACTCTCTGGTCATTGAACACACCCTGGTGAACAAAGTGCCCAAGATCATTGCTGCATATACAGAGCTCAGGTGGGATTAACCTTGAGCTCCTCCTGCCACATTGGGATGAACCTCACTGAAAGGAACCAGAAGAGAAGTTTTCACAGAAGGAAAAGATATCTCAGAAAAACAAACAAACAAAAAAACAAACCCAAAAACATGGCATGAGAGTAAATTCAGCATAAAATAAATCAGAATCGATTAAGTCAGATGATGCTTGTTAAAATAAGTTAATTATCCAGACTTGATTGACATAATGTGGGAGAATATATACTATACTTAAAATATAGATAAAATAGCAAGAAAAAGGATATTGTCCCTTTAAGAAATCAGAGTCCCGATTGTAGGGATTGTTTTCCTGGAGGAAGTAGCTCTGGATGAGAGTGGGGAGAGCTCCACTCAGTGATTTGCCACCATTTTGATAAAAGCAGAAAGTGCACAGAGGCTCTGAGCTGTAGCCTCTAAGTCAGGAACAGCCCTGGGGGAGAGAAATTAAGAGCCTAGAGTAACCAGAAGGTGTTAAGGAGGCAATAAAACCTTTTCCTCTACATGGCAGCCAGGAACTGGCTGAAGGAGAAGGTGCCAGGGGCCATGAAAAGGTCCAATAACTTGAACCTATGGCATTATTTCAGATTGCAGAGTTTAGTTGGTATAACTGATAAAATGCTGTGTGAAGTGAATGAAATGTTCCTAATTTATAAGGTCATGGGGGAAATGAAATAAATATGTAACATTTAGCAGTGGCTGGCATTCAGTAAGCAGTGAATAAATTAGTATTCATTTTCCAAACAAACATCCATTGAGTTCTCATGGAGGGTTAGCTTTACACTTAGCCATTTGGGGCCTTCATTTTTATACTCATAAAAGCAATTGTACTAATGGCTTCTAAAGAGCCTTTTAACTCTGAAATACTATAACCATATGGCCATAGGTGGGGAATGTAAAACAAAAAGTACCTACTGGACTTTTATTAGGGTTGACTCAACTGCCTGCACTCATTTCTGTATTAAGCCCTGTATTTTTTTTCAATAGGCAGTAGGCTGAAGTCTAGAAATGTTAAAACTGAATAAACAATGCTTATTTCCTGAGTGCATTGGGCTCATGTTCTATTTTGACCAAAGATCATGCAAACAAACTATGAATATGTAATAATGGTAGAGGGGTAGAAGAAAAGTTTCTCCTTGAATGAATAAGGGCTCATCTCAGAGAAGATTCTAGACCTGATTCATAGAGAACAAGAAGAAATTTTCCAAGCAGAGAATAGTACTTACCTGGAAAGAGTTTGTTTGAACAAAGACACGGAAGTAAGAAAATGGATGGTAGTGTAGGGATGAGTTACTTTGGTGCATGGAAAAGAAAGGTTGAATGTGAATCAGGTTAAATTTGACCTCTTTGGGTAGCAGGGAGCCAGTGTGATAATTTTAAGTTAGATGGTGGGTCAGTATTTTACAAAGTGTTTTTCAGTAGTGTAGAAATCGGGATGACTGGAGACTGAGAAAACAGTTTGAAAGAAATTCTTTTAATTGTTTTAATTAGTTATACATGACAGTAGAATGCACTTTGATACATCGTATATAATGGAGTATGATTTCTCATTCTTATGGTTGTACGTATGTAGAATCCCACCTGTCTTATAGTTATATATGTACATAGGATAATAATGTCTGATTCATTCTGCTATCCTTCCTACTCCTATGCCCACTCCCCTCCCTTCACTCTCCTCCACCTAATCTAAACGAACTCTATTCTTCCCTAGTCCTACACCCATTGTGAATTAACATCAGAATATCAGAGAAAACATTCAGTTTTTGTTTTTTGGGGATTGGCTTATTTCACTTAGCATGAAATTCTCCAGCTCCATCCTTTTACCTGCAAATGCCATAATTTCATTCTTCTTTAAGGCTGAGTAATACTTTATCATATGTGTGTGTGTTTATCACATTTTTTTTATCCATTCATCTGTTGAAGGGCACCTAATTGGTTTCATAGTTTAGCTATTGTGAATTGAGCTGCTATAAATATTGATGTGGCTACATTACTATAATATGCTGATTTTAAATCCCTTGAGTATAAATCGAGAAGTGGGAAAGCAGGGTCAAATGGTGGCTCCATTCCAGGTTTTCTGAGGAATCTCCATATCACTTTCCACAATGGTTGCACCAATTTGCATTCCCACCAGCAATGTATGAGTGTATCTTTTTCCCTACATCCTCGCCAACATTTATTGTTGTTTGTATTCTTAATAATTGCCATTCTGGAACTAGCTTAGAGTAGTTTTGTTTTGCATTTGTCTAATTGATAATGATGTTGAACATTTTTTTCATATATTTGTTGATCGATTGTATTTCTTCTTCTGAGAAGTGTCTGTTCAGTTCCTTAGCTTATTTATTGATTGGGTTATTTGGTTTTTTTGGTGATAAATTTTCTGAGTTCTTTTTATATTCTGGAGATTAATGCTCTGTCTGAGGTGCATGTGGTAAAGATTTTCTCCCATTCTATAGGCTCTCCCTTCATGTTATTGTGAATTGAGCTGCTATAAATAAAATTTTTAAAAAATTCCTTTGCTGAGAAGAAGCTTTTTAGTTTGAATCCATCCTGTTTGTTGATTCTTGATTTTACTTCTTGCACTTTAGGAGTCTTGTTAAGGAAGTCAGATCCTAAGCTGACATGGTAAAGACGTGGGCCTACTTTTTCTTCTAATAGGCGCAGGGTTTTTGTTCTAGTGCCTAAGTCTTTGATCCACTTTGAGTTGAGTTTCGTGCAGGGTGAGAGATAGGGGTTTAATTTCATTTTGTTGCATGTTGATTTCCAGTTTTCCCAACACCATTATTGAATAGGTTATCTTTTCTCCAGTGAATGTTTTTGGAGCCCTTGTCTAGCATGAGATAACTGTATCTATGTGGGTTTGTCTCTGTGTCTTCTATTCTGTACCATTGGTCTATATGTCTGTTTTGTTGCCAATACCAAGCCATCTTTGTTACTATGGCTCTGTAGTATAGTTTAAGATCTGGTATTGTGATTCCTCCCGCTTTTCACTCTTCTTGCTAAGGATTGCTTTGGCTATTCTGGGTTTTTTAATATTTCCAAATGAATTTCATGATTGCTTCTTCTAGTTCTATGAAGAATGTCATTGGGATTTTAATTGGAATTACATTAAATCTGTATAACCCTTTTGGTAGTATGGCCACTTTGATAATATTAATTCTGTCTATCCAGAAGCATGGGAGGTCTTCTATGGTCTTCTTTAATTTCTTTCTATAATGTTCTGTAGTTTTCATTGTAGACGTCCTTTACCTCTTTTGTTAAATTCAGTTCTGAGGTTTTTTTTGTTTGTTTGTTTTTTGTTTTATTTGAAGCTATTGCGAATGGGATAGTTTTCCTAATTTCTCTTTCAGTAGATTCGTCACTGATGTATAGCAACATGTTTGATATATGGATGTTGATTTTTAATTTGCTACTCTGCTGAATTCATATATGAGTTTTCAAGTTTCCTGGTGGAATTTTTTGGCTCTTCTAAATATAGAATCATGTCATCAGCAACTAGTGATAGTTTGAGTTTTTCTTTTCCTGTTCATATCCCTTTAATTCTGATATAATATTTTGAACAATTCAGATAGTAAGCAATGACTTTATCTAGGGCAGGAGTCATGGAATAGAAAGCAGGGAAGGGGTTGCATAAGTATTTTGAAAATATGGCAGCTTTTGTGAGTTCCGCAAGCTTACATACTAGAAGGCAGAAGGAAGTGCAGGAGTCTGGAGTCTATCGAATGAGAGAGAAAGTGGGAGAAGTTGAAGTCAAAGAAGTGAGTGGAGTCAGAACACAGAACTTCATTCTGTAAGGATTTGAGTATTATAAAAGTGTGAGAGGTGGTATAGTATTGACTAAAGTAAAAGAAAAGTTAAATATTTGAATGTGTGATTTGTAGTGGGTTTCAGGAGACAATCCTCTATAGGTCCTTCATATTTCTTCATGTCTTTCAAGCAGAGGTACTGATGGCTTTTGTTATAGACTATCTTTTCTGGATGATATCCCTCTACAGAGGAAACAGTCTTGGAAGACAGAGATGGTGCCTACCTCCTGAGCCAAGGGCTGGCATGCTTAGCAATCATTATAAATTATTTTTTAATTAACTAATTAGTGTATTTTAATTAGGTATATGTGACAACAGAATGCATTTGGATTCATTGTACACATTTGCAGCACAACTTTTCATTTCTCAGATTGTACATGATGCAGAGTCACACTATATGTGCAGTCATACATATACCTAGGGTAATGATGTCCATCTCATTCCACCATCTTTTCTGTGCCCATACTCCCTCCGCACCCTCCCTCCCCTTTGCCAAATCAAAGTTCCTCCTCTATAGGAGGAACTTTTTTCTCATGCCCCCCCCCCCAACTATGGATCAACCTTCACTTACCAGAGAGAACATTCAGCCTTTGGTTTTGGGGGATTGGCTTACTTTGTTTAGCATGATATTCTACAACTCCATCCATTTACCTGTAAAAACTCAACTCAAAGTGGATCAAGGACCTAAGAATTAGACCAGAAACCCTGCATCTCATAGAGGAAAAAGTAGGCCCAAATCTTCATCATGTCAGATTAGGCCCCTACTTCTTTAACAAGACTCCTAAAGCACAAGAAATAAAATCAAGAATTAATAAATGGGATGGATGCAAACTAAAAAGCTTCTTCTCAGCAAAAGAAAAAAAATCAATGAGGTGAAGAGAGAGCCTACATTTGGGGAGCAAATTTTTGACATATGCACATCAGATAGAGCACTAATCTCCAGGATATAAAAATAACTCAAAAAACTAAACACCAAAAAACAAATAACCCAATCAATAAATGGGTTAAGGGCTGGGGATGTGGCTCAAGCGGTAGCGCGCTCACCTGGCATGTGTGCAGCCCGGGTTCGATCCTCAGCACCAAACAAAGATGTTGTGTCTGCTGAAAACTAAAAAATAAATATTAAAAATTCTCTCTCTCTCTTCTCTCTCTCTCTCTAAAAAAAATGGGTTAAGGAGCTGAACAGAAACTTATTAGAAGAAGATGTACATTCAATCAACAAATATATGAAAAAATGTTCAACATCTCTAGCAATTAGAGAAATGCAAAACAAAACTACTCTAAGATTTCATCTCACTGCAGTCAGAATGGCATCTATTATGCATACAAACAACAATAAGTGTTGGCAAGGAGAAAAGGCACACTCATTCATTGCTGACTGCAAATGGTGCAACCAATCTGGAAAGCAGTATGGAGATTCCTTAGAAAACTTGGAATGGAACCACCATTTGACCCAGCTATTCCACTCCTTAGTCTATACCCAAAGGACTTAAAATCAGCATACTATATTAACGCAAACAATAAGCTGAACTATGGAACTAACCTAAATGTCCTTCAATGGATAAAGAAACTGTGGTATATACACAATGGAATATTACTCAGCATTAAAAGAGAGTAAAATTGTGGCATTATAAATGATTTGGCAAGGGCTGGAGATAGAGCTCAGTGGGTAGAGTGATTGCTTTGCATGCACAAGGCCCTGGGTTCAATCACCAGCACCACAAAACCCAAACATATTAATGATTTGGCCATTATGAATCAGTTTAGATGATTTCCCCTAGTCAAGGTCTGTCTTTGGCTAAGCAACCAACTCTGACAGCCTATCTTCCCTGCCTCTCCTTGATTGCTCTTTGGGAATTGGGACTTGAGGAAAAAATGAAAGAAAATGCCAATACTCTGGCCATAGCTATTGGCCAAACTCTTTTATTTTTAACTAAAAAAAATCTTATTCTTTCACTAGCATGCATGAAACTGAGAAAGTCTAATATATTAGCTTGCAGATAGGGTCAAATCTCTGATCTTTGCAATTTCTGGCAAGAACTTAGACTGGTAAACTAGATAATGAATATTAGAAATGCAATAAGAAATGAGATGTTGCAGAAGGTGAATTCCTAGTAACAGAACCCAAGATGAGCATGTTGGAAATATATATATAGTATTTGATAAAGAGTAAAAAAAAAAAAATTGGAGAGTCATAGAAGTATACTTGTTACACCTAGGAAGATGTGGGCACGAGCTCCAGCTTCAGCTAAATAAGGGAAGTTCTTCAGTACTTGAATTCACCCAAGAGGGAGGCAGATTTTAGCTCAGATTTCTCAAGTTCCTAAAGTCTACTTCAAATTTGAATTGTTCTTAGAACTAAGGATAAGAAACAGGCAGATCATGTGGAGTCAAGAAAGTCAGAGATATTGGAAGTAAAAGCAAGAGTCAAGACAGAACTGCTTTGGTGATTCTATCCTCTTGCATAAATGTTTTCATGTTTCTTAGTGTTGCATGTCACAAATTTTCCCAATTTGTTTCTCATTCCTACCTTTTTTTGTGTCAAACATTTGATTTATATGAGGACTGTGTCCTAAGACCTTTTTGCCCATTTTTAAGACATATTTCCCTTTTAAAACCTATTTTTTAAATATGTTATCAGGTAGTTATTTGTTTGAAACACTTTCAAGAGGAAGTAACAAATACCCACTAGCTGAGTCTTAAACAATTAAGACATTTGATTAGCTCAACAAGAAAAGAGAAGGTAGGCAGTTGCAGGTTTCATAAAGAAAGAGCAATGTCACCAAGGATCCTGGTCCTTTTTCCCTCTGTATCCTGCATCTCTTAATGTTATTAAGGCTTGTTTGTAGTCTCATGGTGGCAATTTTGCTGCCACTGCTTTTCCTTGAACTGATTCCAAGTAGGAAGAGAGGGTGGTGGTAAGAGGCCTTTGCCTCATGAGGCTCAGTCTCTTGTTTTTCAAAACCAATAAGCTATCTCCAACATCTCTTTGGCTAGAACTGGCTCTAGACCTGTTAGCTGCACCTGGTCATGTGCCTGTCCCAGACCTATGACTAACAAAAGAAAGGGCATTGCCATGATTGACATAGGCCAGCATGTCTCAGACAAGCACATTGAAGTTATCTGTGAGCTTTAAAAGCTACAGATGCCCAGGACTTACCTTCATATATTCTGAATGAAATTGTTCTCGGGTACAATGTGGGCATCAGATTTGTTTTTTGTATATGTCTCCTAGGTGATTCTAATGTGCAACGTTGACAACTACTACCTAAAAGAACAATTGTGATACCTTGAGGCTGGCGAAGACTCTAACTTTGCAAACTAAGGAGTTCTCAGTTGCCAACTGATTGAAAGTAAAGTAGAAAAATGGCTATTGGTGGCTTCAGACTTACATCTTTTCAACTTAGTGAATCCAGTGGGAAAAGTCTTTTCTTTCCCAATATTTCCAGTATAAGTCCACAGTTGGTCTCATGGGTCTGTATTTGGGCCTGTGCCATCCTTGAACCAATCATTATGTCCAAAAAGATTAAAAAAATAATGGATCAGTCCTAGGTCATGTGCCAGGAAAGAACATTAGTCCAATAGAGCCAAGTATACTTTGAGTGGGAAAGGAGAGAGGGAATTGTTCCCTAGGGGAAAATATAGGTGCTGTTACTAGAAAAAGAGGAGAGAACAAACCCAGAGGCTTATTAGTGCCCAGCATATATTTGTTGAGTGAATGAGCCAAGGAATGAGTGATTTCTTATCTTTTCCACTTCTAAGTGAGCTAAGGGAATAACTACCACATTTTACTCTCATTTAATCTGACATCCATTCTTCAGAGGGTCTCCACTGATTCTCAAGACATGGGTCTTTGAAATACAATTTATTTCCTCTTTATATGTTTGGGATGACTATTTCTATCCTTTTCTTTTCATATCTTTATTTTATTTATTTATTTATTTTATATGGTGCTGAGAATCTAACCCAGTGCCTCACACATGCTCAGCAGGCGCTCTACCACTGAGCCACAACCCCAGCCCCAACTATTTCTATTCTTGGGCAGTGACCAACTGCTACTAAACACGTAAGAGGACAGTTGTGTGAAAAAGGCAGCTACATGGAGTAGGAAATAAAATGGAGTATTTTTGACCCAGTTTCACTTCTCTGATCATAACATTGCTGATTATACACCTGTAATTATTAACTATTCAATGTCAGAGAAGACCATGTCATCAAATGATCAATTTTTAGTAAGCAAAAGTACTTTTGCCTGAAGGTAAATTGTTATCTTCACAACCAAATTGAAGTATGAATTTATTGTTGATAGGTTTTTTTTTTTTTTTTTAAAGAACGAATAAGCCACCTTATGGCTCTTCCCCTATCTTAGCCAAACCTGTGAGTACTAGCACAGCACCAAGATGACAACCTCAGCAGGTGTGCAGGAATGTGAACAACCCAAAGAATATTCAAGAAGAGATAGAAGTCAGGAAGCCAGAAGCAGTTCACTCAGTCTGTGTTCTGACTTTGTGACTCTCCACTTAGAGATGAAACATTAGCTTCAGGATTATTCCTCTGCCTGGTGATTATTTTCAAGCATATATAAAAATGATCATTTTCAGGGCTGGGGATGTTGCTCAAGTGGTAGCGGGCTGGCCTGGCATGCGCGAGGCACTGGGTTTGATCCTCAGCACCACATAAAAATAAATAAATAAATAAATAAATAAATAAAGATATTGTGTCCACCTAAAAAACAAAAAATAAGTTTTTTTTTTTTTAAAAATGATCGTTTTCATAGCAGCACCTTCTGTGATGATATTCCAGAAGAGAGAATGGAGGAAGAAAACCTGAACCTGAGCTTCTCAATACCTTTTGTTGATTCTCAACCCCAAACCCGATGGCGGAGCAGAAATTCTCATGAGACTTCAATTCTTGTTTGGTAAGTTGGTTTATTTATGTCCTAGTTTTTAAGGTAATAGGAGAAACATGTTCTTGCTAGTTTGCATTGGTCTATTGACTCAGGGCAAACTACCAAGGAATCTGAGGTTTCATTGTCTTATTGGGTATCCAGGAAGGCAAGAATTCTCTCGGATCAGGTTTCAGTAGTTTCTAGAAGTATTTGTGGATGCCATGGAGAGCAGGGTGGTGATTAGAGCAGAGGCAACTACCTTGTCACATAGTAACAATCTAGAGGACATAGAACATGACAACTAAATTAGAAAGTCTTCAATCCCTGACATTCTAAAATATAATTAGTTAATGCCAACTAGCAAATTTTTACACATTATCCTCTGATTTTGAGTGTGAGTGAAAGAACCTCAGTTTCAACCTAAAAAGTAAAAACTTTTCATTTATTAGAAATTTAAAAGGGACAAAAGTACACAAAGAAGTGATAAGAAAATTTCTGAGATGCCCTCAATTTAACTACAAGGGTCAGAGGATGGAGGAGGGAAGAGATAAGGGAGAGAGTCAACAGTTAAAGACAAATCAACAAAAGAAGGACTCCACATGCCTGAACGTTAAGTTAAAACCTTGACTCAGATCCCAGGTGGCCAATCCCCAGTGCCACTGCATCCTGCTTAGAATTCCAACCAATCCAGAAACAACAGTTAATTTTCCATGTGAACTGCCCCCCCCATCCCCAATCTTTCTCCTCTTGGATAGCCAATGTAGGTTCACTTCAAACAGCTATGCCTTTCTTCCCCAAATTTTCATTTAAAAAGTGCTCTTAGCTCTAGATCTAGTGTACGTATTTCCAGCCGTAGTCTGGCCCTGCCAGCACATAGCCGTGGGAATGTGTCCCGGGACTTGGTCCTTTCCTGGCTAGCATCCATTACAGCTAAATAAACCTTGAACATCAAGAGTCTTGATTTAACAGAATGTATTATTTCACACATCTACCACCCAGTACTAACCAGTTTTAATGTTTCCTTCCTTTCTTCATTCCTTCCTTTCTTCAGCTTAATCATTCTTCGTTCTTTAAAAATGATCCATATTGGGGCTGGGGTTGTAGCTCAGCGGTACAGTGCTCACTTAGCATGGGTGAGGCACTGGTTTTTATCCTCAGCACCACATAAAAATAATAAGATAAATAAAAATAAAGGTATTATGCCCATCTACAAGTAAAAAACAATTTTTTTTAAAATGATGCATATTGATTATAGCAAATTCCAACAATGGCCAGGCAGGCATGATATCACATGGCTATAATTCCAGCAACATGGGAGGCTAAGGCAGGAGGATGGCAATTTTAGGCCAGCCTGGGCAAGGTAGTGAGCCCCTGTTATAAAGTAAAACATAAAAAAGACTGGAACTGTAGCTCAGTGGTAGAGAATTGCTGTGTTCAAAAATCCCTAATATAGCAAAAATAAAATAAATAAATAATTCAAATGATGTATAAAAATATAATCATGAGAAAGAAAAAAAAAAGAGGCTCAAATCGCACACCCCTAAATACCATCATTAACATTAGATGAGCATGAATTGGAAGATTTGTTTGTGTATGTAGAAATAACTAGATAAATGAAACTACTTACATAAAATAGGGATCATTCTTTAAGTCCTGCTTTTAATGTAAAAGCATAGAAAATTTTTATTTGAACATGAGTAAAAATAGCTGAAGTAGAAAAGAACAAATAATTGAATATGTACACACACACACATAGGGAGTACATACATACATACACACATACAAATTACACATACATACATATATATACACATAATTGAATATATATACACACACATATGGAGTTACACATACAAGTTACAAATACATACATACACACAAATACAAATCAGGATATATTATTTCCTTCAACAAATATTTAGGCTAAAATATAATTTTAAAATATATATTTTTAATTTTTTTGCATTGCTGGGGATTAGACCTCAGGCCTTGAATATGCTAGGCAAACACTACCACTGAGCTATACCCTCAGTTCTTAAAATAGCTATTTAAAATTGGCTTGCCATAAGACATTTTATAAAATTTCTTTTAAACAATAGAATTTGATCCTTTTTACAATAATGGGACATGAGTACCCTTACAATACCTCTTTTTGCCTCCCTCACATCTGGGTTTTTATTATTTATATTATTGTTTTTATATTGCTTAGGCTTATAACATTTATATTCTGTTCTATAGAACACATTCCTGTTCTTATTAAGTCTATATTTGAACTCACTCGATGCTACTGTATTAGGTTTTATCACAGATTTCCTATTTCTGTATCCTGTATTTTCACTGGACTCTTAAGGGCTGGACTTACATTCTTTTTTTCTTTTCTTCTTTTTCTTCTTCTTCTCTGGAAGGCCTCATAGGGCCGTATTCATCAGTTCCTTATTTTTGAGAATTCTACCTGTTGCATTTATATTTGAACATCTTGGCTGGCTATAATAATTGTGGGTCATGCATGCCTTTCCCTCAGAACCTGGTGAACCTGGCTTCACTGATGACCGTTACACTTTGCTGTAATTAGATTAAGAGTCTAGACTGATTTTCCAAGTAGAAAATTTGCATTTTATTTATTCATTTATTGTCTGTAACCTGAAGTTCAATATCTTAACTGGGGTGTGTATCACGTTAAAGTGTATCAAATTTTACTAAAATACAGTTGTTATCCTGCAATCGCAGTTTTCCCCTTCATTTTAAGGGAATTTTCTTGCATACTTTACAATTGAAAATGTCTTCAATTCTTTTTGTGCCATCTTGGTTTCAGAGGCCTTGTTTATCCTTATTTTGGTTTGATTTTATTTGTATTCTTGACCTCTTAACTTTGTTTCATTTTAACTGTCATATTCCTTTTCTTTTTTCTTTTTTTAAATTTTTTATATTTATTTTTTAGTTTTAGGTGGACACAATATCTTTATTTTATATTTATGTGGTGCTGAGGATGGAACCCAGTGCCTCATGCCTACTAGGTGAGCATTCTACCACTGAGCCACAACCCCATTCCTTCCTTTTATGCGTGCGCTATTGGAGATTGAATCCAGAGGTGCTGTTTACCATTAAGCTGTATCTCTAGCCCATTTTGTAATGTTTTTGTAACTTTTTTAACTTGTTGTTTTAACAGTAGGGTGTATTTTGTATATTTTAGATGTACATGACAGTAGGGTAAATTTACATACCTGGATTGCAATCCATTATAATTTTGATTCCATTCTTGTGTTTGAACATGATATGGACAACATGGGTCTATATTTGGGCATGAGCCATCCTTGAACCAATCATTATGTCCAAAAAGATAAAAAATAAAAAATAATGGATCAATCCTAGGTCATGTGCAGGAAAGAACATTAGTCCAATAGAGCCAAGTATACTGTGAGTGGGGAAGGAGAGAGGGGATTTTTTCCCAGGGGACAATATAGGTGCTGTTACTAGAAAAAGAGGAGAGAACAAACCCAGAGGCTCATTAATGCCCAACATACACTTATTGAATGAATGAGCCAAGGAATGAGTTCTGTAGTTTTCATTGTAGAAGTTTTTCACCTCTTTTGTTAGATTGATGTCCAGGTATTTTATTTTATTTTTTTGAGGCTCTCATAAATGAAATAGTTTTCCTCATTTCTCTTTCAGATGATTTGTCATTGATGTATAGGAGTGTAATTAATTTATGGGTGTTAATTTTATACCCTGGTACTTTGCCAAATTCGTTTATGAGTTCAAGAAGCTTTTTGGTCGAGTTTTTGGGTCTTCTAAATATAGAATCATGTCATTGGCAAATAGGGGTACTTTGAGCTCTTCCTTTCCTGTTTGTATCCTTTTAATTTCTTTCTTTTATCTAATTGCTCTGGCTAGGGTCTCAAGGATTGTGTTGAATAGAAGTGGTGAAAGAGGTCATCCCTGTCTTGTTCCAGATTTTAGAGGGAATGCTTTCAGTTTTTTCCATTTAGAATGATGTTGGTCTGGGTTTAGCATATATAGTTTTTACAAAGTTGAGGTATGTTCCTACTATTCCTAGTTTTTCTAGTGTTTTGAACATGAAGAGATGCTGAATTTTGTCAAATGCTTTTTCTGCATCTATTGAGATAATCATGTGGTTCTTGTCTTTAAGTCTTTAAGTCTAATATGAATTACATTTATTGATTTCTGTATGTTGAACCAACCTTGCATCACTGGCATGAAGCCCACTCGATCATGATGCCCTATCTTTTGAATATGTTTTTGTATGTGGTTTTCCAGGATTTTATTAAGAATTTTTGCATCTATGTTTATCAGAGATATTGGTCTAAAGTTTTCTTTCCTTGATGTGTCTTTTTCTGGTTTTGGTATCAGGGTGATACTAGCTTCTTAGAATGAATTTGGAAGGGTTCCCTCCTTTCCTATTCCATGGAATTATTTGAAGAGGATTGGTGTTAATTCTTCTTTGAAGGTCTTGTTGAACTTGGCTGAGTTAAAACAGGGTCTCAACTAAGTTTCCCAGGCTGGCCTCAGACTTGTCATCCTCCCGAATCAGCCTCCTGGCTCACTGGATGTGTTCTACCATGCCTGGCTATGACATTTCTTTTATTGTTTGTTGTATAATCACATCTTTAAACTCCATTTTATTTTTAGGTTTGATGTCTTCAGGAGGAATCTCCTGTGTCTTGATTGTACTTTTCTTTATTTTTGTTGTTTTTGGTGTCTGGTACAGGGGATTAAACTTATTTTTTTTTCTTTAATTTTTTTTATTGGTTGTTCAAAACATTACAAAGCTCTTGACATATCATATTTCATACATTAGATTCAAGTGGGTTATGAACTCCCATTTTTATCCCAAATACAGATTGCAGAATCACATCGGTTACACATCCACTTTTTTACCTAATGCCATATTAGTAACTGTTGTATTCTGCTACCTTTCCTATCCTCTACTATCCCCCCTCCCCTCCCCTCCCATCTTCTCTCTCTACCCCATCTACTGTGATTCATTTCTCTTCTTGTTTTTTTTCCCATTCCCCTCACAACCTCTTATATGTAATTTTGTATAACAATGAGGGTCTCCTTCCATTTCCATGCAATTTCCCTTTTCTCTCCCTTTCCCTCCCACCTCGTGTCTCTGTTTAATGTTAATCTTTTCCTCCTGCTCTTCCTCCCTGCTCTGTTCTTAGTTGCTCTCATTATATCAAAGAAGACATTTGGCATTTGTTTTTTAGGGATTGGCTAGCTTCACTTAGCATAATCTGCTCTAGTGCCATCCATTTCCCTGCAAATTCCATGATTTTGTCATTTTTTAGTGCTGCGTAGTACTCCATTGTGTATAAATGCCACATTTTTTTTATCCATTCATCTATTGAAGGGCATCTGGGTTGGTTCCACAGTCTAGCTATTGTGAATTGTGCTGCTATGAACATCGATGTGGCAGTATCCCTGTAGTACGCTCTTTTAAGGTCTTCAGGGAATAGTCCGAGAAGGGCAATAGCTGGGTCAAATGGTGGTTCCATTCCCAGCTTTCCCAGGAATCTCCATACTGCTTTCCAAATTGGCTGCACCAATTTGCAGTCCCACCAGCAATGTACAAGAGTACCCTTTTCCCCACATCCTCGCCAGCACTTGTTGTTGTTTGACTTCACAATGGCTGCTAATCTTACTGGAGTAAGATGATATCTTAGGGTGGTTTTGATTTGCATTTCTCTGACTGCTAGAGATGGTGAGCATTTCTTCATGTACTTATTGATTGATTGTATGTCCTCCTCTGAGAAGTGTCTGTTCAGGTCCTTGGCCCATTTGTTGATTGGGTTATTTGTGATCTTATTGTTTAATTTAGGGGATTAAACTTATAAGGGGTGCTTTAGCACTGAAGCACATCCTCAGTTCTTATAGTTTTTTGATACAGGGTCTCACTAAGTTGCTAAGGCTGGCTTTTAACTAGTGGTCCTAGTGCCTCAGCCTCCTGAGCTGCTGGAATCACAGACGTGTGTCATTATCCTGGCCTGGCTGTGTCTTTTCCTGGCTCAGGTGGTTTTGTTCTTTGGGTGGGTTGTTCCCCTTCCTTTGGTTTGTTTTGTTGGTGGGTGGTCTTTGCCTCCCACCTTGTTGTGGAGTTGCTGTGCTGTTTCTTTTATGTCTTATTCATGCCTGGGTGACTCCTCATGTCTGTTTGCTGTGATGATGTGGGAGTGATTGCTCAACTCTCTTCTCCTCACATCTGAAATCTTATTGTTGCTGTCATTGTTTTCACACCCTCTCTATAGCCGTATGTTTTAGATGTTCTTAAGCTTTTTATTTGTACCTCAAGGGAATGACGAGGAACAGGAGTCGTGTGCAGGCTTTGTTAGATGACCTGGGTTCTGCACTTTTTCCTTGAGATTTCATTACCTATCCTGGGCAAGATTTTATGCCAACTAATTAGATCTCTGTACCATCCACGCCAGGGAGCGCTCTTGGGCCTTGGATTGCTTTCTGTTTCACCCATCTCTCCCCTTGAGCCCTTTATTATTCCTTAGTCAGAAGGGGACTAAGGTAACAAAACCGAATTCATTTCATTTCCCCCCCATATTTGGAAGTTTCTGTGAGAATTCGCAAATTTTTGTGAACCTGTCACCATGGTTTCTGGAAATCCAAGGACTGGATTTTGAGCCAAGTCGTGTCTTTCAGTATTGCTTCATTCCAGAATCAGCTATTTCTTATTGCAGGAGAGTATGTCTCTTTCCTTATTTGGTGCTCGATGAACTTTCCTCTTTGTTGGCTTTCATATTTCTAAGAACTGAAGCAGACTGGATAAAGGTACAAACTCTGAAGCCAAGCTCACTGACTTCAGGTCTCTGTTACTTGCTCCGTAGGCCACTGGGGAGGGTTAGTAAGCTTCTATAATGTTAGTTTCCTGGACTGTGAAGTACTTTTCTTAAGGGGTAACTAGTAAGATAAAGTCAGTTAATATAGGGAAATCTTTGTGAACAGCCCCTGCATACAAAACACAATTGAGTCTTTGTTTCAACCTTATCCAGTCTTTAGATCAATGTCTCCGATCTTTTTGAGTCTATTATACATATGTAGCTAAATAGCACAATGAGGCTTCCAAGAGATAATATCAATTTGTCCAAACCTCTGTTTACAAACTTCCCCCCTCTCATATAATCATTCTCCTTCTTTGTCATCTTATTCATTTCTCAAAAATAACAGCAACAATAACAACAAAAACTCTGTCAAATGCCATGAGTGAAGCTGGGGATGTAGCTTGGTGACAGAGTGCTGTGCTTGTACATAAGGCCTTGCATTGCATCCCAGAACCACAAAAAAAAAAAAAAAAAAAAAAAAAAAAATATATATATATATATATATATATATATATATATATATATATATATATATATTATAGGCCTTGGATTGCATCCCAGCACCACAAAAAAAATCATATATATATATACACACACACACACACACACACACACACGTACTTTTTGTGGTGTTGGGGATTGAACTCAGGGCCTTGTGCATGTGAGGCAAGCACTCTACCAACTGCACTATATCCCCAGCCCTGTATATGTATAATAATAATAATAAATGAAAAGTGGAAAAATCCATGACTTTGAGAAGTTTACTAAGCACTTAACAATATCTGCTGTATAACAGGCACCAGTCAATGTTTGCTGAATGAAGATAACTAATTGCTTCACATTTGTTGGAGTAGTTATGCCCCACTGAGGGTCATTTAAGAGTGTATCTATTCTTTTATGTATTGTGTGTCTTGAATTTAACTAGTCAACTAGACCCCCTTTATCTCTGCACAAGTTAACATGATATCATTTAAGATATATTTAAAATATATGTATTTGGGCTCTATGTTTTTAAGTGTCTCCCTTATTCCAATGCTTCCCAAATATGGGGCCCTACAAGTGTGCCACAAATAGCTTACACATGGAAATGATATTGGTCCCTTCCAGCAGTTTGTTTGATGCTGGAAAGCTGGAATTCCCTGTCCTTTGTCCTTTCTTAGCCTCATAACAGTGATGGTCTTTGGTGTGTCATGATATGGAGTAGTTGGAAAAACTGAATTGCTTTGTGCAAAAAAAACAGTAAGTTATGCCAATAATTAGGAGCTCTCAAGTGGAGAGCCATGAACCATCAGTCTACAGGACAATTGATGGGCTTAAGAAGGTCCACAAAACCCTTAATATTGTATGTGAAGTTTATGAGTATGAGTGATTTTCGGAGGCAAGGATGTGTAGCTTTTACAAAATCTGGAAAATGGTATTGTTCAGTTGTAATTTGAGGGCTAGGGATGGAGCTCAGCAGTAGAAATCAAGCCCTGGGTTTAATCCCAAGTACTGCCAAAAAAAAAAAAAAAAAGAGTGTAATTTGAGGTCTAGGATAATTTGAAAAGAATGTTGTTAAAATGCAGATTCCTAGAAGCCATCTTACTAAATATTAAATACTTTTAAATTACTAAAGTACTTGTGTCCAAAATGGTTTTTTAAAATTTGCTGTAGAAATAGCAATTATCTTTTTTATTAAGTGGAAGTTGGGGGTTATTTTTTTTTTTTGTCAAAATCAGGCAAAGAAAAGAATCAAATACATTTGATGGTAAATTTTGAATTTGCTGATAATATAAAGAAGCCACCAAAATTTCGTAAGATCTTGTGCTTTGTGGATAGGAGCTTTATATGTACAGTGAGAGAGATGAAATTTCCTTCAATTCTTCACAAACTGTTTTAGACATAGGGTTTGTTCCCACTTGGGCTTTGAAGGGAAATGTGAAAAAAATACTGTCAGCTCATCTAAAAGAACAACTTTCTCTCAGTTAAGGCTGACTAAAGAATGATTGGGTTGTTTTCAGGAACAATAAGTTTACATCTCATTAGAATTATTAAACATGAGGGGCAAGTTCACTTCTAGGAAACTGCAGAAGGAACCCAAATATCAGGCCTATTGGCATGCTGTTACTCTATTTAACTTGTCTTTCCACCCCAATTATTTATTTATTTATTTATTTATTTATTTGGTACTAGAAATTGAACCAAGGGCCCTGCACATGCTATACTAATATTCTATCACTGAATTACATCCTCAACCTTTTTTATTTTATTTTGAGGCAGGGCTTACTAAGTTGCTTATGCTGGCTTTGAACTTGTGATCCTCCTGACTTGGCCTCCCCCTTTTTTTTTTTCCCCAGTATTAAGGATTATACCCAGGGATACTTTGCACTGAGCTATATCCCTAGACCTTTTCATTTTTTAATTTGAGGCAGGGTCACGCTAAGTTGCTTAGGACCTTGTTAAATTGTTGAGGCTATCCTCGAATTTGTGATCCTCCTACCTCAACCTCCAGAGTTGCTGAGATTATAGGTATGTTCCACCATGCCTAGCTTATTATTGTTATTATTTTTAATCTGGATAATGAAGTAAGTAGAAAGTTTTGAAAATATAGAACAGCAGGAGGGGAAAAATAACACTATCCCACCCATAGAAAATTGCTGCTAACATATTATTTTAGTCTCCTAATCTTTTTTTAAAATAAAATAAATTTTAGGCGTATTTTATATGATAGCATTACATTATACCTAATTGTTCATGAATTACTTTTTCACTTTCTATTAGTTTCTATGTTAACAAATCTTATTAGATTATCATTTTAGTGTCTCTATCTCTTATTCTATCTTAAATATAGTCATCAATTTCCAATATGAAATGTTTACATTTTTCTTACTCTTTACCACTGTAGACAATATGCAATAAATACCATGAAGTCAAAGTTTTCTGCATATCTGTATTCATTGTCTATTTCTTTAAAAAAATAGGTAATTAAAAAAAATCTAAATGGATACAATACCTTTATTTTATTTATTTATTTTTTATGTGGTGCTGAGGATTGAACCCAGTGCCTCACACATGTTTGGCAAATACTTTAACACTGAGCTACAATCCAGACCCCCTTATCTATTTCTGCATTAACAAATTGCCCCATGATTAATGGCTTAACACAACAGTAAGCATCTATTATTCTTGTATTTCCCATGGGTAAGGAATTAATAGAGATGATATATAGTCCAGACTTGGGCTCTCTTGTGACGGTGTAGTGAAGATGTCAGCTGGTCCTCTAGTTATCTGAAGTCTTGTTAGAGGCTAAAGGCCTGATCTCATGGCTAGCAAGTGAGTGCTGTTGGTTCCTGGCTGTTGGCAACAGGTCCACCTTGGCCCCTGGAGCCCTACCTCCACTAGTTTGTTCTGCATGCCAGTGTGGCCAGCTCACAAGGCCATGGCGAACTTGCGGTTTTTCTGTTCCTGCTTATCCGTCTGAGACATATGTATCCCACGGGAATGCCTTGACCTTTTCTGGTCTGATGGACTTATTGTTAAGGGAGGTTTCGGTACCTGACAATAATAGATGTTGAAACTAAATTTCTCCCCCCTCCCTCCTGCTTTTGGGTAGTTTTCCACTTCTGCTGCTTGGGGTATAAAAAAGGTGTGTTAGCAATAAAGATTATTATTGACTCCTGGATGAAGAACCTTGGTGTCCTGTGTGTCTTTTAACCTCGCCGTCCCTCGCCGGACTCGGCTCCCTTGGCCGGACGCGGCAATTGGAGGTCCCACCGAGATCCGGAAAGCAGGGGTAAGCGGACAGGGCTCACCTTCTAAGAAAGAAGGGGGAGGATTGGTTTAAAGATATTTTAAAGAGACAGGGTACGTACCATGGGTAACTCAACAGCGAAGGTTCGTCTGGCCAACGAACTGAAAGAGCTGTTAAATACACAAGGAACAGGAATAAAAACTAAGACTGCAACCGAATTCGTTGAAATTATTGCCCAGGCTTGTCCTTGGTTTCTGACAGGAGGATTTCTTAATAATAGTGACTGGGACCTGGTGAGGCATGACCTTCAGAAATTATTGAGGGACCGGGGCTCGGACAGTGTCCCAGTTGCCACCTTTTCCTTATGGAGGTTGGTAAAGGATGCTTTATTAACAGATAAAGTAAAGATCAAGGATCAGCTTGCTGAATGTGAACAGGCCCTTAATCAGGTGCAGGAAGAGCAAATGGCAGAATCCTTAAAGGATGAGGGTCCCCTTGAGGACTCAGGCTCGGAGGGTAGGAAACACCTCCAGATTTCTAAGCCCAAAAAGGATCCTGAGGACCTCAGTTCTCTCTCTGAGGAAGAGGAGGGATTAAAAAGGGAGATAGAGGAATTAGAACATCGCCTTAAAAGGGCAAATGTGAGGGTGCCTAGGGCCCCCTCAGTTGCCGCACCTCCTCCCTATAATCCTGATTGGAATGAGGACGCCCCTACTAGACGGGCGGGGGTCCACTGGGGTTCTAGAGCGGCTCAAGTTTTTCCAATGATTGAAAACGCCGATGCTGATGGACAGCCGGCCAGAGCCCATGTCCCCCTAGCCTTCAAGGACATAAAACAGCTTAAGGAGGCGGTCATTAATTATGGACCTCATGCCCCTTTCACATTGACCCTCTTCGAGTCCTTCTCAGCCAGTCAACTGATACCTAATGATTGGCAGCAACTTTGCAGGGCTGTGTTATCTGGAGGGGATTTCTTATTGTGGAAAAGTGAATATCATGAAAGGTGCCGCGAGCTGGCTCAGATTAACCTAAATGCGGGCCATCAACGGCGAAATGCTGAAATGTTGACAGGAACTGGGCAGTATGCCACCATAGGCCAACAAATTAATTACGACCCAGGTGTTTATGCTCAAATAGCCTCAGCTGCAGTTCATGCCTGGAAAGCCCTGCCCATTTCTAAGACTGAAGCAAAAATTTCCAAGATCTCTCAAGGACCCTCTGAACCTTATTCAGACTTTATAGCCCGCCTAATGCAGGCTGCTGGAAAAATATTCCCTAATCTGGAACAGGCTATGCCACTTATTAGACAACTGGCATATGAAAACGCTAACACTTACTGCCAAAATGCTATTAAGTCCTCCCGGGCCAAAAGTATAGATGACATGATTCGAGCATGCAAAGATATAGATGGGCCTCATATTACTGGTCAGGTTTTGGCTGCTGCCCTTAAGACTGGAATGCAAAAATCTGATAACAGGGGAACCCGCTCTAAGGGGTGTTTTAAGTGTGGGAAAGAGGGACATATAAGGAGAAACTGCCCGGAAAGGAGCGAGGGTGCTGGCAGAGGGATGCCTAGAATTTGTCCTAGATGTCATAAAGGAAATCATTGGAGCAGTGAGTGCAGGTCAAAATTTGACATCCAGGGTAACCCAATACCGTCGGGAAACGGGAGCAGGGGCCCGCCCCGGGCCCCGGAAGCCAAAGTGTACGGGGCAATGCAGGAACGAAACAGTGCCCCAGGGAGTGGGCGTCTCCGCCGCCTCCCACTGACCAACCCCTTTCTATCTGGGAACTCCCCAGGGGAACACCAGGAAGCGCAGGACTGGACCTCAGTTCCACCTCCCGAGCGGTATTAACTCCCCAAATGGGACCTCAGACGCTGCCTACTGGGGTTTTTGGACCCCTGCCAGAGGAGACAGTGGGACTAGTGTTGGGACGAGGTAGCGCAACTCAGTGGGGCTTGAAGATTCTTACGGGGGTTGTTGATGCTGATTATCAGGGAGAAATAAAAATAGTAGTAGAAGCTACCCAAGGAATTGTTATTCTTCCCCCCAGGGAGCGTATAGCTCAATTGCTGCTGCTGCCCTTAGCTTCCATTCCTGGGCACGCCCTCTGTGGGTCCCGGGGCGACGGCAGCTTTGGCTTCACTGGAACTCCCCAGGCCTTTTGGGTAGCTCATTTGGATTCGCGTCCCAACCTGACCATTGAGATACAGGACAAGGCTTTCAAGGAAATACTAGATACGGGGGCGGATGTCTCTGTCATTTCTGAAAAACAATGGCCACCTGCCTGGCCCCTCCAGAGTCCCTCGGCCATATTACAGGGGATAGGACAGACCCGACCAAAAAGAAGTGCCTCCTTTTTAAAATGGAGAGATGGCGAAGGACATAGTGGCCATTTCCAGCCCTATGTGGTGACTGGACTCCCCACGAATCTTTGGGGGAGGGACTTGCTTCATCAAATGGGGGCTATTCTCACTACCCAGACTTTGAAAGGAAATAATGACTTTGTTAATGATGCAATGCTAGACATGGGATGGATCCCTGGAAGGGGACTAGGAAAGAGACATGAGGACAAAATATCACCCGTGGATCCAGCAGAACAGGTTACCCGGCGGGGAAGAGACCGGAGAGGACTGAAAAATTTATCCTAGGGGCCACTGAAGTGCGGCCGCCTCCACTGTCCATTACTTGGTTATCAGATGACCCTGTGTGGGTAGAACAGTGGCCCCTAACTAAGGACAAATTACAGGCCGCTTCCCTATTAGTTCAAGACCAGCTTAAGTTAGGACACGTGGTGCCCTCTACCTCCCCTTGGAATACCCCTATTTTTGTTATACAAAAGGGGTCTGGGAAGTGGAGACTTCTTCAGGACCTACAAGACCAGATAGACTCTCTAGCAGAAGTAGTTCTTCAGAACAGGCGGGGTTTAGACTTGCTTACTGCCAATCAAGGGGGAATTTGTTTAGCCCTTGGGGAGAGGTGCTGTTTTTATGCTAACAAGTCTGGCATAGTTCGCACAAAAATTAAACAACTCCAAGAAGACCTAAAAAAAAGGAGGAGGGAATTATTTGAAAACCCTCTCTGGACTGGACTTAATGGATTTTTGCCTTATCTTCTTCCCTTATTGGGACCATTGTTAGGCCTCCTTCTAGTAGTGGCAATAGGACCCTACATTGTAAATAAGATAGTACAATTCATTAAGGATCAAATTAATATCTTAGCCTCTAAGCCAATACAGGTTCACTATCAACGCTTGAAGATGGATGATCGCCTCTCTGAGATATACTTCAGACCTATCCGAAGATGAGTGTCCTCCTTAAAAAAAGAACTCCTGCCATATCTTTTCTCTATGCATACCTCTCCCTCTTGCCTTCCTGTACTAGGATCTTTGCTGTCTAATCTCTCGGTCCAATCACATCTGCCATTCGGCGGTGACGGTCGTGGGTCCCGTGGGTGGAGACGGTTAAGCGTTTACCGCAATAGTGTCTTGATAGGTCATAACACCTTGAGCTGATCTTGTAGTACCCAGTGACGGGCAACTTTCACGCTTGCTGTGCGACCTAAGACAGGGAATCGGGGCCTTCCCAGAGACGGGTAAGCATCGCAAGGGCTGTGAACGACCTAAGACAGGGGCTACTTGATTCCCACTGGCATGCAAAAAACAAAAGAGGGGGACTTGTTGGCAACAGGTCCACCTTGGCCCCTGGAGCCCTACCTCCACTAGTTTGTTCTGCATGCCAGTGTGGCCAGCTCACAAGGCCATGGCGAACTTGCGGTTTTTCTGTTCCTGCTTATCCGTCTGAGACATATGTATCCCACGGGAATGCCTTGACCTTTTCTGGTCTGATGGACTTATTGTTAAGGGAGGTTTCGGTACCTGACAATAATAGATGTTGAAACTAAATTTCTCCCCCCTCCCTCCTGCTTTTGGGTAGTTTTCCACTTCTGCTGCTTGGGGTATAAAAAAGGTGTGTTAGCAATAAAGATTATTATTGACTCCTGGATGAAGAACCTTGGTGTCCTGTGTGTCTTTTAACCTCGCCGTCCCTCGCCGGACTCGGCTCCCTTGGCCGGACGCGGCACCTGGCAGGAGGCCTCCATCCCTCCCATATGGGCCTCACCAAGACTTCTAGAGTTTTCATATAACATGGCAGCTGGCTTCCCTCCAGAGTGCGTGATCCTCAGAGAGAAAGCCAAACAGAAGCTGTTCCTTTAATGGTTTAGCTTTGGAATCCATTTAGCAGCACTTCCCCCAGACTGCATCCACCAGGAGTGAATCCTCATTAAGTCTGGTCCACATTCAAGAATTGGGCTCTACCTTTTGAAGGAAGGTGTTAAAATAAGACACATTTTGAAAACTACCACAATTACTAATTTTAAAATAAATTCCTAAAGATGGGACTCAGAAGGACCAAAGGATATGGGACACATGAAGGCTTCTTATGCCTATTTCTGAATTTGTATTAATTCATAATCCTATTGTAGTGTATGCTAGTTTTTATTTCCCAGAGCCCTAGGGAACACTGAGCATTCTTTTTAAAGCAGGGACTCTGCTAGTCCAAAGGATGACTTTGTGAAAATTAGAAAAAGGAGCCCCTTCCTCTGGGCAGGAAGTTTCCCACCGAGGAATATGGCTTGGTAAGAGCAGTGCCAGCTGGATTTTAGACCCTCACCCCACTGCAGACTCCTAAGCTAGACACCCTGATGTAGGCCATAACCTGAGAGCAACCATACTGGGTGGCCCTATTCAAAGTTTTATGGTTCCCTGCCACCGCATGAACAACACTGAAGTACCAATTTGTCTTCTTCAATTCATTAAAGCAAGTTTGATTTTTCTTTCTATTCATATCACTAAAGAATAACCCTGTCTATCTGGTAATTTTAAATTTATTACATATACCTGGGAATAATAAAAATTTGCTTCCTTAAAAAATATTCTATACACATTTTTAAAGATTAAGCTGGGGGTTTTGTCCCTGTTTGCCTTGTCTCTGGCCACCTCTTCAGTAAGGATAGGGCTATATCACTGAATTAACACAAAATTGTCTATAGAAGTGGTTTATTTTTAATAATATAGGCAAGTGTGTAAGATGTTAGCCAGGAAAGTTGAGTGTGTACTTACAAGCATCCGTTGCCCTTGACCATATTTACAACTTCTTACCTCCACCACCACTTTCATTTCCTGTAAAGCGAGATGTGATAAACCATGAACTTAGCCATTTATCCTTCACCTGCTAAAACTTGCCACTTGGATCCTGGCATTCATGTTCCATTAAATATACAAGTGTATTTATGCCAGTGTACATAACAATACAACAGCCTATTCACGAGTTTTCTATTAGAATAGAACTATATAAATTATTATTTTTATGCTGTCTAAGCCAGGCTATTATCACTCATTTTATGTTCTTTTACGATTGAAAAATGTTGTCATTTATTGGTTGAAGAAAGAGTCTGTAATTAAAGTTTGGGGACCCTTGACTTATGTAAATATGAATAATCCTGTAAAGCAACTTGACTGTTTTAACTGCTATGCCACAGTGTTTGTTTTTTGTATTAAACTTACCGTTCAGTTGAATCATAAATGGTATGGCTGTTCATGTGGTTAGCACAGTTGAAGCCAGATACATAGTCACTGTTTTCCACCTCAATTATTTGGGTTTGATATTGTCATATTTAGTCTTTCATTGAATCATTGCCTGGTGGTAAGTTAAGAAGCAGCAAGAGCTTGGGTTTAGCCAATCATGGGTTTGCATGCCTATAACGCCAGCAACTCTGGATGCTTAAGGCCAGCCTCAGCAATCTATCCGGGCTCTGTCTCAAAAAACCAACAAACAAAAGAACTTGGTTTTATATTCCCAAATTTTGTGGGAGAAATAACTGAAACATTTAAAACATAATTGCTTTTCTATCAGAAAATTTGAAACAGAGAGATTATTTTTCCAGATGTCAGATAAGTTTAAACAAAAAGAGTGGCAGAATCACAAACACGTATCACAATGTGTTCTTTATATTTTGGTTCATGGTTTTAGAGGTTGAGTGCGTGGTTGAACAAGTCCATAGCTCTGGGCCCCAGGCGAGGTAGAACATCACTGTAGAAGGGCGTGGTAGAGTAAGGCAGCTCAGAACACAACAACCTGGAAACAAAGAGCATTGCTCACCAGGGACAATCTATAAACCTTGAAGGCATGCCGCCATTGATCTACTCCTTCAGCCATAACCTACCTGCCTACAGTTACCACCCAGTTAATCCCTATCAATGGCTTAACCCACTGATTAGGTGACCTTTCTCATATCACTTCACCTCTGAAAATTCTTGGATTGTCTCACACATGAGTTTTTTGGTGATACCACATATTCACACCATACCATTGTCTAGTAATTAAAAATGAATTCTACTATTTTAAATCATACAAATTCATTCACCTAAAAAAGATGCATAGTTATCTAAATAAGTACATGAATTAAATAATTTTTATAAAGGTAAACGGATTCTAATATGACAAAAATGGAAAGCTTACTAATGGCTTAGAACCCATTCTGAAAGAGTCCCATGTGATCAATAGATCAAGCAGAATCAGTCATATGTAGGTTAACCATGGGATGTCTTGAAGCATGTTTTTCTGGACTATTGTGTCATTGTACGAACATCAGAGAGTGTACTTACACAAACCTAGATGGTGTAACTTGCTACATATTGAGACCATATATGCAGCCCATTGTTCACACAAATACTTTAATTTTAATGGAAATCTCAATTCTCAATATCATCTTTTTTAAAATGATAGAGTAAGAAATATTTTTGCTTCTAAAATGCCACTGTACTTTCTTAGTTGTCAACCTGGACTTTACATCAGTACAGAGAACGACGTGTGAAAAGCTTTAAAAGTTTTGCTTAAATCAATTTCTGTTAAAGTGCTTTCTCATTTATCACCTCTGAAAGGACATTTAACAAAGGCCTTCTGGTGTAACTTTTGTCTGAGGACCAGGTGAATGCTGTGTGAACATTAGCTCAGTCTACAGACTGAGTCCTGGGGAGGGAGGAGCAGGCATCCAACTTTAATCTCTATGAGGAAATGAATTTATTTTGTTAAGTTGTGAACTTCTTTTCCTAAAACAAAAACCTGTCACTTGGAGCTTAAGAGTCTCATGTACAGGGTGAGAATGAGCATGTGAAGCATGATCCAGGGTATCTAAAGGCTAAAGCCAAAAAACAACAACAACAAAAAATGATGGGTGGATCACTGGAAATATCCTTTCCAATGCAATAGTATAAAAGATTTTATGTGTACTATGAACCTGGAATATTTGGATCTTAAGGGGGGAAAGTTGACTTTTCTGGCACTTTCTTGATTTTTTTTCCCTTGTTTTTATATTGTGTTCGTTTGTAGGACTTAACTGGACTTCAAGATGGAGATTTTTATGTATGTGGAAGGTGGTTCATTTCTGTGAGATAGTTTCAGAGATGTAGTTGTAGTAGGAGATCAAGTCCAAGGGCAAAATAAGAAGAATCAAAAAAAATTTTGTATTATAGGTGGACACAATACCTTCATTTTATTTACTTACATGTGGTGCTGAGGTTCGAACCCAGGACCTCACACAAGCTAGGTGAGCACTCCACCACTGAGCCACAACCCCAGCCCAAACAAGAAGATTTGAGAGGAGATGCCACCTGAAAGGAGATGACCTTAATACTTGAAAGTCGTTTCAAGAGTAAAGTATATCTATCTGCATAAGTCCTGGATTCTCAGCATCTCCGTTTTGTCAGCGACAGTGAGTAGGTAGAGCAAATAAGAGGCAGGCAATATATGGGAACATAAAAGATCATGCCTCTACCCAAACTGGCCACAATGCCAATTTTATTGAAACCTTTTCTTTCTTTTTTAATACCACTTGGAATTTGGAAGGAAAGTGAGAAAACCTTTTCTGTTTTATCACTTATGCTGGATGTAGAGTCAGAAAAAGAGCACCCATGGGGATTTTAGTATTTATTTAGTATTTCTGTTTAAATGAGAATATGACTAGAGCAAGAAAAACCTTGTGCATGCATATCTCCATACATAGCTGTTATTCAAAATAGGGAAAGCAGAGGACGGGATGCTGTAGAGAAGAGAATCTTTGACTACAAGCAAAGCTTCTAGGGAAAAGTGGATTGATTTTTTAGTTATTTCTTGAAAATACTTTTCAAAATATAGAACAGTACTCTGAGACATTAGATGTTCAATAATTGCTTTTGAATAAATTATAACCTAAGTTCCTCTAAGACCCCTGAACAGTTACACCAACAGCAATAACTCCCATTTCCTTTTTCTACCAGCAGGACTTTGAGATCACATTAATATCCCACCCAGTTATTTCTGGTCCTTTGAAAGGAATGTCTTCTCTGTGCTGGAAAGCAGGTCTGCCACAGTCCCCACCAGAGTCCCTACTTCAGCTCTTCTTTTTAATGTGACTTGCTTTCTCCAAGATATAGCAAGTAGATGTGCTATGCATCTGGCTGATTTGAAACTGCGTTAGGGGCTCAATCTGGCAATGATAATTTATTTAATATCTCTGCCAAGTGTGCAGCCTTCTACTTTTCTAGGCTTGTTTTGTTTTGTTTTGGTATTGGGATTGAACCCAGGGCCTTGAACATGCCCAGTAAGTGCTCCATCACTGAGCTACATCCCAGCCCTTTTAACTCTTTTTATTTTGAGGTGGAATTTCGCTAAGTTATCCAGGCTGGTTTCCAACTGGTGACCTTCTTGTCTCAGCCTCCTGTGTCACTGGTGACACAGGCATGCCTTTTGCTTTTCTATACGTGGCTGCCGGTGAGGCTCTGTAAGACTCCTGATGATGTGTGGCTAGTGCAGTAAGGCAGGGAGAGTACCCTTGTCCTCTCCACCATGGTTTCCTTTATGTCCTGTCCCTCTTGAAAACATCAGCATCGACTTCTGCATATTTCCTCTGAATGCACATGGCCTTGTCACAACTGCAGTGAGATCAAGATTCAAGAAGATAGGCTTCTTTCTGCCTTCTCCTATGCCCAAATCCGCATGCCCAAGAGAAGCTTTTGATCAACTCCTAGAGACCCAACATGCCTGTTATGTATGATTTCAAATTGGGAATCTAGCAAAGAAACTTGCTAGAATTTGAATAAGTGAGTAAATGGGTTTTGGCATCCATGCTTGTGTCTTTATTTATTAAACTTGGTTTACCACAGAGGGAAAAAAAAAAAAAAACACCCACATGTGGTATTAGTGTCAGAGTGGAGTTAATCTGAGCTCACTTTCCAAAACATCAATGTCTTTTGGAAAGTTCATTATTTCTATGTTTTTAAAAATTTATGTAGACCCTTTCTCTGTCTGATGAGTGCATGCAAAAAGCTTTGAGTTTGATATGCAATCCCTACAAAAATTCCTAATAAACTGACATTGAATGGACAATATGAGATGGCCCAATGCGTCCTCTAGAGGAATTTGAATAATTTTTAGAGTTCTGCTTGGTTTGCTGTAAATGATGGAATACCTAATGGTCCCCAGGGCATCTTTAACATAAGTAATATACTTTTAATTTTAAAGCAAAATCCTGGTTACCTTTAAGCCACAGGGAGCACTGTGGTTTTCTAGTCTGGGATGGAATAACTTGCAAAGCAGCCTGTTGTTTCCAAAGACTAAAACAACCCAGAGCCTATGGCCAGTGGCTGATCTGCATCCCCATACCTAGTTGCCCAACGTCCTGCACCCAGGAAGTCTGCAGATGCGGTTTATGAGGATAAAAAGGTCTTTCACTCTCCTACATGGTTTCTTTTTAAGTCATAGTGATTCTAACTGGTCTCTACTAATTTAATACCTTGCAATTTACCATGGGATACAGAAACTGGATTGATTGAAAGCTTTGTTAAAGTACTTTCTGTTATTGATACTCAAAAGCCTAAACTCCTCAACTTGTAACACGGCCCTTACGGGTGTGACCCCAACCTACCTTTCCAACTGTTTTCTAATATCTCAGGCTCTGTGCCCCAGCCAACACTAAACTAACTGCCATTGCCTATAGACATCATACATCACACTTCTGTGCCATCATGCCTGCTGTTCCTTCTACATAGAAGACTCTCCCTTTTCTTCTTTATGTAGCATAGTCTCATTTGTCCTTAATAAAAAGCAATCTTTGGGGCTGTTTACAAATGATCCATTTCTCCGTTTTTTGGGGGGGCACTTGGGCTGAAGTTACCCCTGTACTACCCCATTTTAAATGAGATGTGGTCATGTGACTTGCTTTCTCCAAGATGTAGCAAAAAAGTAGATGTGCTATGCATCTGGCAGAAATGTCCTGGCAGAAGTTTCTAGAGGAGTAAGAGTTGCTGAGTTCTCTTTCACAGGAGGATTCTACCTAGATAAAGTCTGTCACCTGGGCCTTCTGGGGACTACATTGATTCGTAGTCTTTTGCTACCCAGAATTGTATGTGTAATGTGAGTGAAGTATGAACTCTGTGCTTGTGCTAAGTTGCTAAGTCAACAGAGACTGTGGTGGGGCTTGTTACCATGGTGTAGTCTTGCTGACACTGACTGGTAGAATAACTTGACCTGATTCAAGAGTAACTTTGTCTAAGAAACCTGCTCCACACCTCTCCCCAAGAGGTACATACCTGCAGCTCTCTCTACATTTCCCTGGTGCTCCGTACATAGCTTCATTGTTTCTTATGCCACAGTGTGGTGGCTTCTGTTTACCTGACTCTTCCCCCTTTCAGACTTTGGCCCTCCCAGGAAAAGACTATACCTTAGACGTCATACTCACCCTCCCCTATTTTCTGGAACATTGATTGGCATGGTTAGCATTTAATGATAATTTTAAAATCAATTAGGAAAAGTGCTGAGAGCCATAGCCAAGTAGGAATGACATGGCATTTTTGGTTGAAAGGTGACCCTGCTCAGGGATTAGGGTGGCTCCAGGTTTAGGGTGGATCCTGCTGGATTAGGGTGGCTCTGGGTTTAGGGTGGATCCTGCTGGATTAGGGTGGCTCCAGGTTTAGGGTGGATCCTGCTGGGAATAGGGCGTATCCTGTTGCCTCAGGCACCCGCTCCTTGAGTTCCCGCAGGGTTCTGAGAGAACTGGTACGCAGAGCCCGGTGAAGGGAGTGGATTTTCCCAGAATGTGCGTGTAGAGGCCGGTGAGAGGTCGAGGAATACAGAGTTGCTGTTTGAATCTACAAGGCTTTTGTGGTGGCTCGGTTATTTTGTGCCCAGCCAGACTGCTGCAGAAAAGGACATCAGGGAACCCACTTCCCTCTTCTGGTTAAAAGAGGTTTTATTGTTGTTGTTTAATCATTTCTGTGTTCAAAGAGGGGAAATGATTTCATTGAGCAATCTGACCAGGATTTTCTATTGTGTTCATTTAAAATTAGCAATGTATTAAGTTTATTTAAATATCTATTTTGTTCTGAAATAATTTTAAAAAATGATAGTAAGCCATTTCATTGAGCACATATAAAATTGACACCCAAATCTGCATTTGTCATATGGTACCCCCAACTCATCTGCAGTTGTGCATCCATAGTTCTATGTATTAATAGTCAACCGTGGTCAGAAAAGTTTAAATGGAAAATTCCTGAAACAACGAATTCAGAAGTTTAAATAATTTTATTATCATGTTATAATCATTCTATTTATTATTTGTTAATATTTTATAATGTCTAATTTATAAATTAAACCTTACCCTAGTTAGGTATGTATAGGAAAAATATAGTGTGTGTGTATATATACACACACACACATAAATAGGGTTTGGTACTGTGATTTTAGGCATTTATAGAACATTAGAACTTCTTGGAACATATGCTCCATGGATAAGGGGCAACTACTATAATCAAACAATTCCTTACTTCCGGCACATTAAGTTATTCAACTATATTGTAGTTTCTTATGAATATTTCATTCACTCAGTAAACTTCTTTTTCTGTCTATGCCATGTCCAGGGTTCTGCTAAGTGCTGGGGATACGGAGACAAGTAACACACAATCTCTGACACCAGAAAGCTTATAGCTTAAGGGGCAGAAGTAATAATTTATCATGATAATACATTGTAATATAAGCAATGATGGGGACACTCACAAAGTATTGTTTAGTAACACAAATGGAGTAGGATTCCAGCTGAAGAGTTTACACTGGGAGGATAACATGATCACATCTATAATCCATGCACTTCACTCTCGCTGTGAGGTGGGTCTTTTCTGTCTGAGGACCTGGACTTGTGCAACAGAATAAAAACAAAACAAAACAGTAAATCGGGTAATGATGTCCATCTTATTCCACCATCTTTCCTACCAACATGACCCCTCCCCACTCCTACCTTCCCTTTGCCCCATCAAAGTTCCTGCATTTTTCCCATGTCCCCCCATTATGGATCAGCATCCACTTATCAGAGAGAACATTCAGCCTTTGGTTTTTCGGAATTGTCTTACTTCACTTAGCATGATATTCTTCAACTCTATCCATTTACCCTACAAATGCCATAATTTTATTCTCTTTTAATGCTGAGTAATATTCCATTGTGTATATATACCACAGTTTCTTTATCCATTCATCTATTGATGGGCATCTAGGTTCCTTCCACAGTTGTGAATTGTGAATTGACCTGCTATGAACATTGATGCAGCTGCATTGCTATAGTATGCTGATTTTAAGTCCTTTGGGTATAGACTGAGGAGTGGGATAGCTGGGTCAAATGGTGGTTCTATTCCAAGTTTCTAAGGAATCTCCATATTGCTTTTCAGATTGGTTGTACCAATTTGCAGTCCCACCAGCAATGAATGAGTGTGGCTCTTCCCCCACATTCTCGCCAAAACTTACTGTTGTCTATATTCTTGAAAACTGCCATTGTGACTGACATGAGAGGAAATATTAAAGTAGTTTTGATTTGCATTTATTTAATTACTAGAGATCTTGAACATTTTAAAAATATATTTGTTGATTGAATGTATGACTGCACACATGGTGTGAGGCTACATTGTGTACAACCTTAGAAATGTAAAGTTGTGTTGAAATTGTGTACAAAGAATCAAAATGCACTCTGCTATCTAATACCTAATTAAAATAAAGAAAAAAAGGGTAAAATCAGAAGGTTTTAGTGATTGGTGTGAGGGGACCAGGGAGAAGACAAAAATGCTCCTAGGATGCTAGCTTGCATGAGTGAGTAGATGATGGTATTGCAGTTTAAGACAATGGAAACAGAAGAAGATTTAGTTAAAAGTGAGCAGAGTTATTTAGACATGTTGAATTTGGGGTATGAGTGTTATATTCAAGCTTGATATCCTTCAGAAAAATTGAAAGTGAAAGTCTAAGGATTAAGAAGGTATCTGCTTTAGAGAGATGGATTTGTGTTTACTAGCAGACAACAGGAATCCCGAAGAACTAGCGTGAAAAATCATGCAAAGGAAACAAAAGAAATTCAAACATAATAAAGCTATGATTCTCATCAAGGCAGGTATTGCTTCAAAGGAGGGCATTTTTTTATCACAATGATTAAAGTGATATTGGCATTTCATATCCTACAATGAAGGGACATTTATGTACAATAATGAATTATCTTTGCCCGTGACTTTTGACTATCATGCTGTATACTCATGTAGATAAAAACTTATTTAAATTTGACTTAATTTTATATATAAACAGAGGATTTTTCAGTTTAAATATACATTAATTTTTTCTAACAATGTAATAACCCAATTAATAATTGCCCTGTTAATGTCTGGAACTTTACCAAGTGCTGATCATCATTTTGGAAAATTATGCAATTGAGAACAGCATCCATGATACTTGAATAATATAATTATATATATATATATATATATATATATATATATACACACACACACACACACACACACAAACACACACACACATATCCAACTACATTGTAATTTTCACAATTGGTAGAGATATAGGTTTGAGAATCTCATTATCTACTCCTTTTTTATTAAATATTTTTTAAAAATATTTTTTAGTTGTCAAGGGATCTGTATTTTATTTATTTATATATGCGCTGAGATTCAAACCCAGTGCCTCACACATGCTAGGCAAGTGCTCTACCACTGAGCCACAACCACAGCACCACTTATGTACTTTTTCTTACTTCAAATGTTTTTATTAGTGCATTAGAGTTATACATAATAGCTAGGTTCATTTGATATAATTATAAACCATGAAATATGATTTGCTCCATTTTGGTCTTTCTCTCCCCACCCCTTCTCCCTTACCCTGTTCCTCTTCCTCTACTCTACTAGTCTTTTATTCATTCATTCATTCATTCATTCATTGGTGCTATCTATCTGTACATGAAAATGAAATTCACTGTGGTATATTTATAAATGCACGTAGCATAATTTGGTCTTCCCTTTCCTGCCCCTCTCCCTCTATTCCCTTCCTCTACTACATTAATCTCCCTTCTATCATGATGGGATATACCCCATTCCCCCCGCCCCTTATTTTGATCTAGCTTCCTCATATGAGAGAAAACATTCAACCTTTGACTTTGAGTCTGGCTTATTTCACTTAGCATGATCCTCTCCAGTCCTATCCATTTATCTGCAAATGCTATAATTTCATTCTTCTTTATGGCTGAGTAAGACTCCATTGTGTATGTGCAACACATTTTTTTTTTATCTCTTCAGCTGTTGACAGGCAGTTGGGCTGCTTCCATAACTTTGTTCTTGTGAATTGTGCTTCTATAAACATTTTTGTACTTGTAACATTATAATATGCTGATTTTAACTCTTTTGGATAAGTACTAAGGGGTGGGACACCTGGGTCATATGGTGGTTCCATTCCTAGACTTTTGAGGAATAACTACACTGCTGTTCAAAGTGGTTGTACTAACTTTCAATTCCATCAACAATATTTGAGTGTACCTTTATCCCCACATCCTCACCAGCATTTACTATTGTTTGCATTCTTGATTATTGCTATTCTAACTGGAGTGAGATGAAATTTCCGTGTAGTTTTGATTTGCATTTCCCTGGTTGCTAGGGATGTTGAATATTTTTTCATATATTTATTAGCCATTTGTGTTTCTTCTTTTGAGAAATGTCTATTTAGTTCTTTTGCCCATTTATGATTAGGTTATTTTTAAAATTTTTTTAAACATTTTTTTATTACATGGCACTGAGGATCTAACCCACATTAGATCTAACCCAGGTGATACTGAGAATCAAACACATGTGAGGCAAGTACTCTTCCACTGAGCTATAAGCCCAGACCAGGTTATTTTTTTGGTGTTAAGTTTTTTATATATTCTTTATATATTCTGAATATTAATCCCCTATCAGAGGAGTAGCTGGCAAAATTTTTCTCCCATTCTGTAGGCTCTCTCTTAATACTCTTTGTTGTTTCCTTTGCTGTATACAATTTTTAATTTGATGCTATCTCCATTATTGATTCTTGGTTTTATTTCTTGAGCTTTAGAGATCTTGTTAAGCAAGTTGGTACCTGCAGCCATATGATGCAGTGTTTACCCTATGTTTTCTTCTAGCAGTTGCAAAGTTTCTGGTCTAATTCCTAAATCTTTGATTTGACTTGCGCAGTGAGAGAGATAGGGATCTAGTTTCATTCTTCTACATATAGAAATCCAGTTTTCCCAGCACTATTTGTTAAAAAGGCTATCTTTTCTCCAAAATGGGTTTTTGACACCTTTGTCAAGTATCAGATGACTATAAGTATGTGGGTTTGCCTCTGTGTCTTCTATTCTAGTCCATTGGTCTTCATGTCTATTTTGATACCAATTCCATGCTGATTGTTACTATAGCTTTGTAGTATGATTGTGATTGATAAGGTATTTTGATGCCTCCTGCATTGCTCTTTTTACCCAGGATTACTTTGGCTATTCTAGGTCTCTTATTGTTCCAAATGAATTTTAGGAGTGTTTCTTCTAGTTCTGTGAAGAATGACATTGATATTTTGATGGGGATTACACTGAATCTGTATAGTGCTTTGGGTAGTTATAGCTATTTTGATGCTATTAATTCTGTCTAACCAAGAACATGGGATGTCTTTCCATCTTCTCAGGTCTTCTTCAATGAATTTGTTCAGTATTTTAGAGTTTTCATTATACAGATCTTTTACTTCCTTGTTAGATTTTTCCCAAGTACTTTTTAAAGTTAATGTGAATCAAATACTTTCCCTGATTTCTGTTTCAGCAGACTTATTATTGAAGTGTAGAAAAGTGATTGATTAATGTTGATTTTGTGTCCTGCTACTTTGATAATTTTGTTGATCAGTTAGTTCTAGAAGTCTGCTGGTGGCTGGTGGCTGTAGGATGTTCCTCTGTAAGCCCTTTTGTGAGGTATACAGTCATTGCGTATGCACTAAGGTTCTTTGCTGTCTGCTTGGGATTATCTTCAGAAATCGTCCTCTGTGGGTCTGTGTGTGGAAATGAGAATTGAGTTAACCAGAAACTCTGCAGCTTGCCGCTGGAGGCCTGCCTAGAGGTGCTGGGGCACAGGAGCTACTTCCTTGGTTGCAATGGATTTCTCACCAGTGGGTTCTTATTTATCCCCAGGAGTCCAAGCCTATGTGCTTGAAGGGTGCTGTGTCTGCTGCACATTTTGTGGGGGGAGTATAGGGGGTCAGCATGCAGGGCTCAGGACTATTGTGAACTACTATGGAATCTAAGCACCTCCTTCCTTTGGCAGGGGCTTCTTTACAGCAGCATAGAGCTTGGTGGCTGTCTTCAAGTGGGGGCCTCTGAATATAGGCTACAGGTGGGTGGTCTGTGGCACAAAAGCCTGCATATGGCTGGTGTAGATCACTGGGCTTTCACCCATCACCATGACTGGGGTAGAGTGTGGTTGACTCCTACAGAGGCTATGGAGAGCCCTGGGTTGGGCTTAGCACTCCTCTAGAGTGATTAACTCTAGGGTCAGCTCCACCCCACTCCCCTTGTCTGGGGGGGATGGGGGGATGTTCCAATAGTCCTCAGCTAATAGCCATCCCTCTTCAAGTTCCTTCTAGACAGATTTCTGAAACAATCCATTTCAGAGGCATTCCCTGTGGTTTTGTTTGCTACTATCTGTAGGTGGGGAGCAGCTGTATTGATTTAGTTTCTTCTAGGGAGTCTGGCTAGTTTTAGACTTTACAAAATGGTCCCTGCCCAGCACAGTTTCCAGCCTACAATTTGGGCTAAACTCTGTTCTCCTTCACTGTCTTTGCTGCTCCCATCCCATTTTATCTTGGTCTGCTGTTCTTTACAACTGTTGTTAAGCAAGTAAGCCCATGGGCTTTTCCTCTCCCTCTTTTCTCTCTTTGTTATTTTCCTGCCTCTCTGCCCTGACCCTGGTGAGAGTTCTGGGGTCAAGGAATTCTGTTCTTATTTTCTGCTCCAGTAACCAAAATCCATGTCTCTCCAAATCTCAGACTGTCTAGTGATGTTGAGTTTGGGAGCATTTACTCTGTCACCCATCTCTCTGGTCAGTTCTTCTTTCACTGCTTCATTTCGGGGCTGTGGAGGAGTTGAAGGTTGCTGCCTAGATCTGTCTGCCATCTTCCAATTCAGTCTTTAGATATCGTTGAACCAAAGAATTTACACACACACACACACACACACTAATTTATTATAAATTAGTTTCCTTTTCACATCAATTAGAACTCCTTGAGTATTTTTAAACGAGTTATCAATTTAATTTAATTTTAGGATCAATTTGATTAACTTTAGGATCCAAACTGGAGAATCATATGGCGTATATTATAAGAAAGGAGGATGGTGACTGGTAAGTTGTCCCCAAATCTGAAAAGGCTGATAAAGTGTTGTTCTTCTTTCTTTGTGGTGTCACATATGACATGCATCAAGTTGTCTTTTATTTTAGAGGTGGGTATCCTTAATGCTACAGGCTCCTGAACTTTTATAGGGATTATTTCCATCCTTTGGAATATATGTTTCCTGCAAGGCAGAAAGACTTCTGCTTCATCTTTAGGGAAAGTTAGGAGGGTAAGCCTTCAACAGACAGGAGTGGGTCCCTTCTGTAGGCTCTAAGTCTTCAACAGAATCTGAGATTTCAAAATTCTTGAAGTCATTGACCCTAATGTCCTCATCCCAAATCTCAATCATTCCCAACCAGGGCTCTGGTGCTATGGTGTTTAGATGTGAGATATTTCCCCAAAACTCATGTGTGGGACCATGCAGAATTTCAGATGTGAAATTATTAGATTATGAGAAATGTAACTTTATCAGTAGATTAATCCATTGATATGGATTAACTATAGGCAGGTAGGGTGTCCCTGGATGAGGTAGGTCTTTGGGGCATGCCTTTGGGGTTTACATTTAGTCTCTGGTGAGTGGAATTTCCCTGCTTCCTGGTGCCATGTCCTGAGCTGCTGTCCTTTGCCATGTCCTTCCACCACGATGTCCTGCCTCACCACAGGCCCAGAGCTAGGGAGTCAGCCAAGCATAGACTGAACCTCTGAAACTGGGAGCCAAAATAAACATTTTCTACTCTAAGATGTTCTTGTCAGGTCTTTTGGTCACCGCAATGAAAAAGCTGATTAAAACACTTGGAATCAAGTAGATGTGCTAGACGTGAGAGTGCAAAGTCCGAACTTCACTTCTTTTGTGATTAAGTCTGATGTCTGATCCTTCTGATCCTGCATTTTTCCTGCCCTCTGGCTGCACATGCACCTCCTTTACATCTTTCCAAGGATAGTCTCCAACTTGCATCTTTTAAGTTGGTGATTAATAACCACTGTCTTTTTCAAATGTATCAATAAACCCAGCAACACACATCCAGTTCCATGGTCTTCATAGCCAGTATCTCCTCTATGTTTCTCAAATGCCTGTGACAAGAGCAGCTTTTACACAGTCGCTCCCACCAGTACCTTATGCTCCATCATTGCTGGTGAACAGTTGTGCTGCTACAGCCAGCCAGGCACTTCTGGTACTCCCCCAGTTAACCCCCCTTCCAAAGCCCTACTATGGAGTGTCTTCCCAGGACCTCTTAGAGGACCAAGTCCTGGGTTAGGTTTCCTGTGTAGCAGATTTCTTGGGACTGTCTTCTGGAGCTACACCTGTAAGGAAGAGAGAAAAGCATGACTGGGGAGAGGAGAGAAATCAGTTGCAACTGACACCTCAGCTGATCCCACAGTAAGCTCTGCTGGTCCTTCAGAATTGTCTCAGATTGAAGCAAGGGGGCCTAGAGCCTTTTAAAACCCCACTGTAATTGGTGATCAGATGTAAGCAGCTCCTAAAGCTCCTATCACCTTGGATGTGGCCGTTACCTTTGACCAACAGTAATTCAGAGAAGGTTGAAGTTGTGAGCCGTAAGCAGCCTAATTATTAAATTGTAACTCCAGAATGCAAGAGGGGAGAGAAGAGAGGTGCCTTGGTCCTAAGGTGTGATCTGGATGGTGCTCCATAACATCATGACAGTTCGGGTTTTTTGAGGTGCTAGGAAGGGAAAGGGAGAAGATTTCAAGGAAGAATGGAAGATGAACAGATTCATGACTGTCTATTATGGTTTGGATGTGAGGTGTCCCCCATAAGCTCACGTGTGAGACAATGCAAGAAGGTTCAGAGAAGAAATGATTGGGTTATAAGAGCCTTAACTCAATCAGTGAATTAATAACCTAATTGGATTAATTGAATGGTAACTGAAGGCTGGGGTGTGGCTGGATTAGGTGGGCATTGGGGCCATGGCTTTGGGGTATATATTTGTATCTGGTGAATAGAGTGTCTCTCTTTCTCTGCTTTCTGATCACCATGTAAGCTGCTTCCCTGTGCCATCTCCTTCCTCCATGATGTTTCAGCCTTACCTTGAGCCCTGAGGAATGGAGTCTCTGAAATCAACTTTTCCTACTCTACATTTGTTCTGGTTGGGTCTTTCAGTCACAGCAGCCAAAAAAGCTGACTAAAACACTGTCCCTGCCCTCTTTTCACTGATACTTAATCAACCAATATGTGGAGTTTGACAGAACTGTTTTCAAATTAAAATTTGCAACTTGCTGAATGCATGACCCTACAAGGTATTTAAATATGTACTTCAGTTTTGCCATCTGTGAATTGAGGATAAATATACTTTCACATGGGGCTATCACAGGATTAATGAAAATCAATAGTTGACAGTTACTGAGTTCTTCCTACATCTAGGCACTCTTCTCAGAGCTTCACCCATACAAACTCATTTATTTATACTAGATCTGTGAGGGAAGAACTCTTATGAGTTTCAAACTAAGCATAGAGATTGTGGACACTTGTTCAAGATTTCAAAACCAGTGAGTGGCAGAGTTAAGAATTTAATAATAGCCAAATGCAGCTTTAGCATTTGGCTATTATTCTATACTGCCACACATTATTTAAGTAAAATATGTAATTTAGAGAATGCATATACATAGAGTGCCACAAGGTAGGCATTAAAACATGTTAATATCCTTCCAGTTTCCTTTCCTGTGGATTTCTGGAACTGTGTAATCTAAGTTTGTCTTCTAGCCCCAGGTCTTGCTGGGCTCATTATCCTTCCTGTCTTGGTGCGGTCTAAGTTCTTTAACACATGTGATACTATTATTACCACAAGAACTAGAGACCAGAGCCTGTTTCATTCATGTATTATATTCATATATTGAATATGGTGTTACAAAATATTCTCAAAATATTTAACTGAAAAATAATGGATATTTAAAAAAATGATTTCTAGAAATGCTCTATAATATGATTGTGATGATACTTAACCTACTTTATACATTTGTCAAAATTAATTGCATTAGGCACTTCAATGAAAAAATTATATGAAAATTATTCTTCAATAAAGTTGATTTTAAAATAGCTTGAGCTCTTGGAGAAATAAAAAAGAAGCTTGCTATAATATATTTAATCACTATGGGACCAAGAGAAATGTTTTCTATCACTAACAAAGGATTCTAGTAGTAAATTAGGCCATCCATTGCAGAAAGATTAAGTTTCCAGCTCAACCAAGATAATGTAACAACTTGGGCTCAGTGTTTCTTTAATTGATTTACTGTTTCCTCTCTGGTGCTTCTGTTATTCTGAGAATACTTAGAGTAAGTTTTAATTTTAATTTTAAACATGACTTACTACATTTTCTAGGAAATTGAGCCTCAACAGCAAAGTCATATTGGCCATATCCATAAAGCGAAATGGACAGGAAACAGCATATTGTTTTACAGTTCAAAATAGGCACAATCAGCCACATTAACAGAGACAGAAATCCACATTATTATAAAAGCCTGGCACAAGAAGGTTCCTTCTGCTGCTTTTATCTTTTGTTTTCCAAGGGTTGGAGGTAAAGTGATTTCAATAAGTAAATATGCATGTTTATTTTCTTAGAACTGTCAACCTCTAAAAATTAACTTTACCATGTATGATTTGAATCATCCCATCCCATTTGGAAATATAAAATGGTTTCTAATTAAAAGAATCAACTATGAAGACAGACACGTTGGCACACACCTGTATCCCCAGCTATTTGGGAGCCCAAAGCAGTGGCAGGAGAATCACTTAAGCCCAGTTATCAGAGGCAGCCCTGGCAACAAAGTAGGACCCCTTCTCTTTAAAAAACAAAAGATAAAAATCAAGAATGAGACAAAATCTTGAAAGTATTATGCAAGAGCAACCTAACTTGGTTTTCTAGAATATTAATTCCTTTTTGTATTTTATCTCATGCTAATAAATAGATAATATCCTATATTGGATCTTTCAGATTTATAGTAATAGGATTATAGATATAATTTTGTTAAACTTATATTGGGAAAAATGATGTTTTTGTGCTGGATTTCTGGTTTGTTGGTATCTCTCATAGTTTTGATTTGTTTTTAAGCAACAGAATTATATTGTTGGTTTTTCTTTTCTCAGCCTAACATTCAGTTTATTCAGCTTGCTCACTCAATTTGAGCAAAGCAAGCTATCAGGTGCTAGAGGTTGTTTCTGGAAAAGGCTTTAGAAATCTCAGTTCAACTTTACAGTTAACAGAAAACAAAACTGAGGTCCAGAGAGGTTGTGTTGATTTCTTTAACCTAGAATTTAGAACTGTATATTCTGGTTCCTTTGTCTTTCAACTACCTGATACTGGCCCCATGGATAATTAATCATCAGATAAGCATTTACTCATTCAGTAGTAAACAAATACTCATTATACTCCTAAGGTCAGATACTATCTGAAATATTGGAGATAAAATAACAAAGAGTCCATCTACCTTACACGCATGAAGCTTATTCTTAAGTAGGCGAAGCAAATATGAATTTATAAGTGGAGAAATTACTGAGTTTCACTCTATTATAAAAACAATTATAACAAAAATTTTCTAAAAATAAATTATTCAGTTAATCATTTACATTGAAGGCACTATGCTAATATCCATACAATCACCAAAAATTTCTAAGTAGTTACTATTATCCCCATTTTCAGGATGAGACAGAGAAGTTTCCCAAGGTAGGGTAAATTGCCAAAGCATTCAGCTCTTCAATGTCTTTCCCAGAGAATACAGGCCACAGGGCCAGCACTAGGAACCTGGGTGGGAGAAGGTGGTGGGATGTCTCTGCACTCAGAATATGAACATTTATTTGGGACCCTGATGCTAACTGTCCTTTGCCCTAGTTTATAGATTATTTGTTGTTTTTGCCCTTTTCTCAGGATGAATTTCTGTTTTTATTTTACTTTATTTTTTCTTTTTCACAATAGTAAGGAAGAAAGAGTTAAATAGATAAGTGGTTTTGGGGATGGAAACTGTGTGTCTGATTGTTTCCTTAAACATACTTCCAACCAGTCTTTAATATCTATTGCCAGAGGCAATAGTATACACATGGTAAATTGTGATCATTGCCATGTAAATATTTGGCTATGTCTAATTACTTTTATGATTAATTACTAAAAATTAATAAAATATTAATACACTATATATCATTAATATAAACAGAATTGCTAGACTAAAAAGGCATGAAAAATTTCAAGCTTATTATTCTGGATCACCAAAATATTCTGCAGAAAAGTTGGACAAATTTATATATTGATCTGTGCTCATAAACACTCATGTTCTCATGCTCTTAACAATATTATCATCACTTGGTATTTATGATACACACATTTATAAATATAATGTTGTTAATTGTTTATAATTATGTATTCTGTAAATCTATTTTTTTAATTGCAAAGATTGTATAGAAAAGTATGGGAGGGTGTGGGTTTTGGAGGTAGCCTGACTCAGTTTGAAATGTGTATCTATCACTTACTAGCTGTCTCCACACCCCAGGCTCCACATCTGTACAATTAGAGACTGCTGCTTAGGATTGTTGAGAGGGTTATATAAATAGATGACACATTTAAAATTTTAAGAAAAGTCTGGCACATAGCAGGCACTGAATATATTTTGGCAATTAATAGTATTACATTTATTTGACAGTTTGTTACATAAAATGTCTCATCTTAATTTGATTACTAGAAAGAATGTACTCTTTTGTATACTTAGTGGCCAGCTGTGTATCTTTGTTTCTGAATTGCTTTTTCATGGTGTGGGCTTCTGTCACTCTAACTCCCAGTCACCCACTGCCCTGTATTCATTCCCTAAAGATGAGAATTTATGCTCCAATCTCAACCATCAGCCCTTATGACTTCATGAATAATAGTGGTTTTCAAAGTGTGGTACAGCAGTCCTGGGTTCTCTGAGAACTTTTCTGGGGATCTGCAAAGTCAAAATTGTTTTCATAGTAAGTCTGAGGTGTTATTTGTCATTTTTGTAATCACATACTTATGAGCATACTGTGGAGTTTTCCAGAGGCTTTGTGATGTATGGAACCACAATGAATTGAATGGAGTAACAGGTATGGGACTCCAATTGTCTTCCAGTAAGCCAGATATCAAAAATTTATAAAAAAGAAAAACAATATTGTTTTGATCTCTATTTTTTTTTTGTTTTGGAAAAGTTATTTTTCATAAAATGTGTAATTTATGTCAATATGTGAACGTCTATTGCTACTTTGGAGTGAATTAATACAAATGTTTTAAAATTCAAAATTTCTCAATTAAACTTCTCATATAGTAAATATACACAAATATATACATATATATAAATATGTAAATAGATAAAGTATGAACTCTTGAAATAGATGTCATTTAGTAAGCATGCATCATTTCCTCAAGACAATCCCATAAATCGGATACTTGTATAACCATTGTTGTCCTCTTCTATCATAAAGAAACTGAGGCACAGAGAGGCTAAGCAGTATGTCTGATTTGTCAGGGAAACAGATCCACTGTGAGCTAGGAGATAAAGAATTTATTACAGCATGCATATATTTATAGCATTAGGAGTTATGAGAGAAGGAGGGCCTAAAGAGAAAATTGGAGAGGTCATAGCCAGTCAATACAAAAAGTCAAGCAGATCTAGCCACCAAGTGGAACTGTGAGGTTGCTGGCAGGAAGTCTTTGCCTCTGTGGATCTGTAGTCAAGCATCTGTTGGTGATTCCAGGGCTGCTCCTGGTCAGAGGAGGCAGAGTTGAGAAGAGTTGGAAGTGGGACAGAGTAGAGTGAGAAGCCAGGATCCTCCAGGTACCCCTGTGTCTGTTCTTTACTCAAATGTGATGATTTCTGATAGTGGTGCCCACTGTTTCACATCAACCTGCTAAATCTTGTACAATTTTCTTATTTGGCCATTGCTAACAGAGACCTATTCATGGAAAGAGAATGTGAAATACAATTCCCAGGTGAGCCTGGTTGATAATAAAATGATTCAGCACCCCTACAGTTATCAAGACACAGCTTGTGGGAGTCTGACCAGGACTTGAACCCAGACAACCTGGTTCAGATTCCAGTAGATTCCACCTCTTTGTGCCCTTTGTGGTCTGGTTCCTAATAACTCTGCATTTCTCTGTTTTCACAGGTTTCTCTTGTACTTCCCCTACTTCAGCCACCCAGGGCTACCTCAAGCGACCCGACTATAAGATGCTCTTCTGACTTCTGGGCATGTATTCTCAGCTCAGCTGTCACTGTCTCCAGAGCAACTTTTCTGTCCTTTAAAGTCTGATTGAAGTACCCACAGTGTGATAGAATCTAACGCTTGCTGCTCTCTTAGGACTTGGCACACCATTACCAGGGCAAAGGCCTGTAACTGGGAAAATCTTTAACATCCAGATAATCAATTAAATGTGTTCTCTACCTGGTTAATGGGCAAAGACTTTGCATGAAAATTTACTTGGAATTCAATATTCTTCAGCTTAGATCATTAGATTCATTAATCACACTCTTTTATTCATCTTTCAGGCAGACTTACCAAGGTAAAATGATACCTAGAAATTCTGAGGTTTTTTTTTTTTTTCTGTTTTATGACATTACAGTATAATTGACTTCTTAAAAGGATTCAAAGTTACCAAGTAATAAGTATGTGAATAAATTGTTGTTATTAGAGAATGAGAAAAAATTGACTTTGCAAATTCTTGCTGGTTATCCTATTGGACTTGATTATTGTGAGAGATGCATTTAACAGTTCTGCTTGCTCACGATTTCTGATAAAGTCCAGGGAATGAAGGAATTATGGTACTCATTCACAAGGAGGCTGTAATCCAGATGTGGTATAAAGAAAGGGAGAGTTAGTATTGTGTTTTCTATGAAAATACACTGGTTTCTACAGGAAAACCAAAGTGAATGAATATGCCATGCTTTCAAATAAATCCTAATCTTATCCATCCCCATGTGTGAGGGAGCAAAAAAAAAAAAAAAAAAAAAAACAGAGGAGGAAATTACATGATCTAGAACACAATCTAGTGTAGTGGCTATATTACTGTGTCCCAGGTGGGGGTATAAAAACATTTTAAAGGTAAAATCAACAGTATCAGCCACCTAAACCAAACATTAGGAAAAGATAAGCCTTTGAGAGATAAAGGAGAAAGTTTTAAATAAATGATCAGCCTGTCATTAAGTTTTACTTAAGATTAAACAAAAATGTTAGTAAATGAGACCAGAGGTGTTAGTTGGAAAGTTTATGAATCACAGTTCCATTTGTATTTGCATTGAAAGGATAAGTATTTGTTAATGCAAGAGTTTAGTCCTTGACTAAGAGGATCAACAAATGCAAGTGTTGACTGAGCCTGAGAGAAATCGAGATGCTTATAATCCACACACAAATGTGGAGACTGAGATGCAGAAGTTTTTGTTTAAACAAATGATTAAGGTTAAAATAGGAGTATAAACAGAGTCATAATTCATGACACATCCAACTCTTTTTCTTGCTGCAGTCATTAGTTTTTTACCTTCACAGGAACACCCAACAGATCCTGACTCAAGGATTTGGTAAGATCTCGCTTTACAAGAAAACAAAAGCAAACAAGACATTAAGAAAAAGTCCTGTGCATTGCTGTTTGATGAAGAACTACATAGGTAGGCTATGGAGAATTCAATGGTCTGACTCTTCTTTCATTTCCAAGTCTGTGATATACATACAGGTCTATATTGTATAAATAAGAAGCAGGACTGTAATAATCCCCTGGCCGTTAGTTTTAGAGAAATGGAAATCTTGATATTAGGGCTTTTCAACTGCTACTGTTCCAGGACCTACAGGATATACATGGTATATGGTGGAAAATAGTTCAGTCTGGTCATATATAAGCAGTTGCTCCTTTAAAAAAGCATAATAAAACTTGGGAATTTGTAAATCAGAAATCTACTTTCCCATATGCATGCTGAAGTAATGCTTTCAGTTATTTCTTAATTGCAAAGTAAAGTGATAAAATACAATGGCAAGGAATTCTGAGGTGCATGCCTTTTTGCTACAATAGTATTATAGTAAAGCTTGTAGGTAATTGGATTCCTAACCTTGACCTCTCCCTCTACCATACTCCCAAGGGGAAGTCATCCTGGAGAGGAAAGATCATTAAAACAAAAACACCAGCCATAAAACAATAGTTAGGTTATTGCCTTGGTTACCTGTATGCTATCTGCCTTCATGAATAGCAACACAAAGTTGCCAAGGTCCTAAATGTAGAAATTATGAATATTGGTAATTTTGAGATTATAATGAGTTATAATAATAATTCACGTGAGACATTCTGTTGAATGATTTGAAAGCCATTAAAAGCCCAGAAATAAGTGCCTGCATTTATAGTCAATTGATTTTGGTAAAGATGTCAAGAAGATGTGATGGGAGAAGAGAGTCTCTTCAATAAATGGAGCTGGCAATACTGGATGTCTAGGCAGAAAAATGAAATTGTACCTAACAGCACACAATAAATAAACTCAAATTGGATTAAAGACTTAGACATAAGACCTGAAACTGGGGCTGGGGTTATGGCTCAGCGGTAGAGTACTCACCTAGCATGTGCGAGGCCCTGGGTTCGAACCTCAGCACCACATAAAAATAAAGGTATTGTGTCCAACTACAACTAAAAATAAAAAATATTTTTTTTAAAAAAGACCTGAAACTGTATATTTGCTGGAAGAAAACAGGTGAGCTGGGTGTAATGGTGTAATGGCATACACCTGAAATCACCGAGGCAGGCGAATAGAAAGATAGAGATCAGTATCAGCAACTTAGCAAGATCTGTCTCAAATTAAAAAAAAAAAATTGTAGCTCAGTGGTGAACCACTCCTGGGTCAAGCCCCAGCTACAGAAGAAAAAAAAAAAAAAAAAAAAAGAAGAAGAGAAGACAGGAGGAAAGCTCTGTGATATTAATCTGGGCAATATTTTAAAAAATGTTTTTTTGTACTTGTAGATGGTCAGAATATCTTTGTTTATTTTTATGTGCTAAGGATCAAACCCAGTGCCTCACACATAGTAGGTGAGTGCTCTACCACTGAGCTACAACCCTAGCCCCTGGGCAAAAGTTTTTTTAGATATGACCCCCAAAGCATAGGCCGCTTAAAAATAAACAAATGACACTACATTAAACTAAAAACTTGGGACAAGGTTGTGGCTCAGTGGTACAGCATTTGCCTAGCATATATGAGACACAGGGTTCAATCCTCAGTACCACATAAAAATAAATAACTAAAATAAAGATATTGTGTCCACCCACAACTAAAAATATCAAGAAAACCAAAAACTTGTCCACAGCAAAGGAAACAAAAGAGTTAAGACAATCTACAAAATTAGAGAAAATATTTGCAAACCATACATCTGATAAACATTTACCATCTGGTAAGGAATAATATCCAAAACATATAATGAACTCAAACAACTTAATAGTAAGAAAACAAATAACTCATTTAAAAGTTGAGTAAAGTTCCTAAATAGACATTTTTTTAAAAGAAGACATAAAATATCTAACAGGTATATAAAAAAAATGCTGAGCATCACTAATCAAGAAATTACAAATGAAAACCACAAAGAGTTATCACCTCACAGCTGTTGGAGTAGCTATGATAAAAAAGATAAAAAAACAAGAAGTTTGGGGGAAGATATAGTAACCCTTGTATGTGTGTGCTGCTGATGGGAATGTAAATTAAGTATAGCCCTTATGGAAAATAGTCTGGAAGTTCCTCAAAACATTAAAAATAGAATACCATAGGGTCCAGCAATCCCACTTCTGGGCATATATATAAAGAATATAAAATGAGTATGTAAAATAGATATCTGCATTTCCATGTTCATGAAATAATGCAGGGTGAATGCTTGGTGTGTGAAAAATCATCTCTCCTTATTTCCAGATTCATATTAAAGTGTTCACATGATTTACTTTTATTTATTCCTTGATTTTGACCTACATGTTATCAATATAGGTAATATGATTTATATATTCATTAAATATGTTTAATGTTGATTAACATTTGTCATTAGCATAAAGTTGCTAAGTGCTGGAGACATAAACATGCATAGATATAACCCCAATTTCAAAGAGTTCAGAAACTGGTAAAAGAGAAAAATAGAGTCTAAAATTCAATACAATTTCAATGCTTAAAACCTTCAACAGAAGGAAAGGAAGATGTTAAGTTAAAATATTTCCTCATGGTTGCTGTGCATTTCTTCTTGAGGCACACACTGTAAATATACTGGAATTTCTCTCTTTATGTTGGATTTTCAGTCAAGCATAAAAACTATCTTTAATAAGAAAAGAAATGGGGCTGGGGATGTGGCTCAAGCGGTAGCGCGCTCGCCTGGCATGCGTGCGGCCTGGGTTCGATCCTCAGCACCACATACAAACAAAGATGTTGTGTCTGCCGAAAACTAAAAAAAAAATAAATATTAAAAAAAAAAGCCTCCTTTAAAAAAAAAATAAGAAAAGAAATGATAAGAAATGTCTGTAATATAACCACACAATAGCTTTATCATTAACAGTTCACTATCTGTATTTGTTAATCATAGTTAAAAACAGTGAAGATCCAGGCACCGTAGCCCATGCCTGTAATCCCAGGGGTTTGGGAGGTTGAGGCAGGAGGATTTGAGTTCAAAGCCAGCCTCAGCAATTTAGCAAGACCCTAAGCAAATCAGTGAGACTCTGTTTCTAAATAGGATATAAAAAAAGGGTTTGGGGATGTGACTCAGTGGTTAAGTACCCCTGGGTCCAATCCCCAGTACCAAAAACAATAACAACAACAACAAAAACAAAACAAAAAAACCAAACAAACCAGTGACGTCGTAACCTTTAAGGGAGTGAAACAGATTATAAACCATCTTCAATCATTAACTGTTTTTCTCTTCTGTGGCACAATAAAACAATGTTCTAAGGTATGTCTGTGGTAGAAACATCTGTCACTAATAGCAAAAGGAGAAAAACGATAGATCTGGTTAGAAGTACATTAGTCCCAAATGGTGCTGGGAAAACTGGAAATCCATATGCAACAAAATGAAACTGAATCCCTTTCTCTCGCCATGCACAAAAGTTAACTCAAAATGGATCAAGGAGCTTGATATCAAATCAGAGACACGGTGTCTGATAGAAGAAAAAGTTGGCTACGATCTACATACTGTGGGGTCGGGCTCCAAATTCCTCAGTAGGACACCCATAGCACAAAAGTTAATAACTAGAATCAACAAATGGGACTTACTCAAACTAAAAAGTTTTTTCTCAGCAAAAGATACAATAAGAGAGGTAAATAGAGAGCCTACATCCTGGGAACAAATCTTTACTCCTCACACTTCAGATAGAGCCCTAATATCCAGATTTATACAAAGAACTCAAAAAATTAGACAATAAGATAACAAATAACCCAATCAACAAATGGGCCAAGGACCTGCACAGACACTTCTCAGAGGAGGACATACAATCAATCAACAAGTACATGAAAAAATGCTCACCATCTCTAGCAGTCAGAGAAATGCAAATCAAAACCACCCTAAGATACCATCTCACTCCAGTAAGATTGGCAGCCATTATGAAGTCAAACAACAACAAGTGCTGGTGAGGATGTGGGGAAAAGGGTACACTTGTACATTGCTGGTGGGACTGCAGATTGGTGCAGCCAATTTGGAAAGCAGTATGGAGATTTCTTGGAAAGCTGGGAATGGAACCACCATTTGACCCAGCTATTCCCCTTCTCAGTCTATTCCCTAAAGACCTAAAAAGAGCATGCTACAGGGACACTACTACATTGATGTTCATAGCAGCACAATTCACAATAGCAAGACTGTGGAACCAACCTAGATGCCCTTCAATAGACAAATGGACAAAAAAATGTGGCATTTATACACAATGGAGTATTACTCTGCATTAAAAAATGACAAAATCATAGAATTTGCAGGGAAATGGATGGCATTAGAGCAGATTATGCTAAGTGAAGCTAGCCAATCCCTAAAAAACAAATGCCAAATGTCTTCTTTGATATAAGGAGAGTAACTAAGAACAGAGTAGGGACGAAGAGCATGAGAAGAAGATTAACATTAAACAGGGATGAGAGGTGGGAGGGAAAGGGAGAGAGAAGGGAAATTGCATGGAAATGGAAGGAGACCCTCAGGGTTATACAAAATTACATACAAGAGGAAGTGAGGGGAAAGGGGAAAATAATACAAGGGGGAGAAATGAATGACAGTAGAGGGGGTAGAGAGAGAAGAGGGGAGGGGAGGGGAGGGGAGGGGGGATAGTAGAGGATAGGAAAGGCAGCAGAATACAACAGACACTAGTATGGCAATATGTAAATCAGTGGATGTGTAACTGATGTGATTCTGCAATCTGTATACGGGGTAAAAATGGGAGTTCATAACCCACTCGATTCAAAGTGTGAAATATGATATATCAAGAACTATGTAATGTTTTGAACAACCAACAATAAAAAAAAAAAAGAAAAAAAAAAGAAGTACGTTAGTCCATCCATGGGTTAGTCTGTGTGGCTGGACTCAGGTCTAGGGGGCTGCTATGGCTAGCAATGTGAGCTCTATACCCTAAAACCCCCTGTATTTAAATCCCCACTCAGTTGTATGCTACCTCTTGGTAAACTACTTAATTTATTGAAATGTCATTTCCTTTTTCTGTAAGATGATTGTATTAATAGAATCCATGGTTAAATGAGGTAACAAAGTAAATGCTTCGTACCTGGCACACAGTAAGCAATGAACAAACCACAGACATGATTTCCATCATATTATTATTGTTTAGTTATTACTCCAGTTCATCCCAAATTTTATTTGTTTTTTATCCATAATAGGAATGTGTTTGAGAAGGGTCAGTCAATCCTTATTCTGCCTTAAGAGCGCACCATGGGTGATACAGCAGTGGTAGCAATAGATATAGTCACATTGCACTATTTGTCCTCATATGTCTATCAAATCCATCATTACAGGCCAAGGTGCCAGACCACTAATTCTGCATTTATGTCTTTCAGGAGCTTTCATTTGCATTGGAAAATATCTTGGAATACTTTGTGCTCAGATAAATGTTCTGAAAATCTGGGCTGGGGTTGAGGCTCAGTGGTAGAGTGCTTGCCTAGTATGCATGAGGTTTAATCCTCAGCACCACATAAAAATAAAAATAAAGATATTGTGTCTACCTAAAACTAAAAAATAAATTTTTTTTTTTAATAAAAGGTTCTGAAAATCAGATAACATAACTCAGCAAGCAGTATTATGATTTTCTGACCATTTTCTACCAGTTGGAAATGACAGTCTGAATTCCTGAGTGAAGAATAAAGAAATTTTACCAGCCCTCTTCCTATCCCCCAGACAGTAACTGCCATGCCTGTCTAAACTGCCATCATCTGGGCGCTGTCTAACCCTAACCCAACTCAAATTACTGCTCATGTTGGTCTGGTGCCATTTTGTATTTGGCCATTGAATTCCCTGAGCATTTTTCTTCTGTGTGTGTATTTTTTTTTAATTTAAAAGTTTTTAATTTTTAAAAATATGAAACGTATTCCACATTTCTTGCTGCCTACACAATCAATTTGTAGGAGATCAGTTGTTTCAAAAAACTCCTTGTGGGTGGTCAATACAGTTGAGAATCTATGGATGTTTGTGAAATTCTGTTTCATGATTCCAATGTAACTGTGACAGTCTGTCTTAATTCAGTAGCAAAGATGTGCTTAGCAATTATTATGTATGAGGCAGATGCCCTAGACATCATCTCTTCAGTGATTTTGTGACATGGAAATTGGTATGAATGTCTTCACAATGTATCTTTTCAAAGCATAGTCTGTTTTTATGATTAGGAATGCCCACAAGGAACTCCTAAATGTCTTCCTTTAATGTATTTATTTCAATATTATTTTGACACCACCAATAGTGTGTTAAAGCTGTTTGAATTTACATAATACACAATCTCTGGAGCAGAGGCTACATTTCTACTTTCAAACAATTACTTTAGGAAAGTATGATGGAGAGAATAGGTTTTTACTTAAAAAAAAAAAAGATTTAAAACTTATCCTTTCCACATAGCTTAATCACAGACCTATTCTTCTTGCGTTTTTGTTCTCTAACTTCCGTGCTTTCTTTTGGGTACAGAAGGAAATAGTTGCTGTATATTTCTTCCTGAGGCACACACTGTAAATATACTGGGAGTCAGGGAAAACACTGAGAAGTTCCAAGGTTGGCAAATCATTTTAGAAGGAAAAAGTCATCAGGAACATGAGACTCTAAAGAAACAGATGTAAGAATTACTTTTATAAGTTTTGTTACCAAATTTTTCCCAATTTGCCAGTTTTAGAAATTATGTAGGTGTATGGTTTGGGATGTTTCAGAAAAAAAAAAAGATGCTTAGTGTTCAGAGATTTAAAACAATTGAAAAAAGGTAATATTGAAATCACATTGTATTCAAATGTGATTTCACAGAGATTAATTTATGTCAGGTCTTACATAATTTGGCAGCATATAAATAGGTGGATTTTATATCTGCTTTTACTAAGAAAAATTGGAACAATGTTGATGCCAAAAGAAAGTAAAATAATTTTAGCATTTCTACTTCATATTTTTTTCATGGCTCATGATTTTGTTTCTGTTTAAACTGAAGAATTCTATTTCTCTTTCTCTCTCTCTCTCTCTCTCTCTCTCTCTCTTTTTGTATCAGGGATTGGATCCAGTGGTTCTTAACCACTGAGCCACATCCCTAGCTCTTTTTAACTTTTTTTTCTTATTTTGAGACAGTGTCTCACTAAGTTGATTAGAGCCTCCCTAAGTTGCTGAAGCTGGCCTCAAACTTGAGATCTTCCTGCCTTAGCCTTCTGAGTTGCTGGCATTACAGGTGTGCACCACTGTACCTGGTTCTGTTTTCCTTTAACTTACATATTAGACAAAATTAATTCATTGTAGAACTAGAAAATCTGTTATTTTCCCATATGCAGTTACAATTTTTTTATATAAAATCAAATAAGGTCAGCAGAAAATAGAGAAGTTTTAGAATGTTTGGGAGTAGTTTGATGTGCTTAACTAATTAATTATTTTTTGAGATAGGATCTTGCTAATTTGCCCAGTCTGGCCTTGAACTTGTGATCTTCCAGTCTCAGCATTACTAGGAGCTAGAATTACAAGTGTGTACTGCCACACCCTCCTTGGTGTGTATTTTAATTTTGAGATTGTCTTTGACATATTATACCAGAGTGAATCATCAGAAATATACTCATTCATATTAGTATTTATTAAAGGTAATAATCATACTAATATAATTAACATTAGGATTATATAAATGAAATAGATATATTTATATTTACATTCAAGTTATTACTTAAAATATATCAAGGATGTGAAATACAGAATTATAAAGTGGAAAAGGGTCTTAGAGATTTTTTAATCCTTTCCCTCAATCCTATGTAGGAAATCTTTCCATAATATTCTATCTTAATCTAGGCTACGTACACCGGGGATGAGAATCTCACTACCTTCTGATGCAGTTTGTTATAAAACATGAAAAATATTTTGAACTAAAAGCACACATTTCTAGCTAGCAAAAGTGACTAAGTAAATAAACCACCAGAGGAGAGTAGTAAAAGACAGAGAAGGATCCTCAAGATCCTCAAGAAGCTTACAACTGGGGCTGGGGTTGTGGCTTGCCTAGCATGTGTGAGGCACTGGGTTCGATTCTCAGCACTACAAATAAATAACATAAAGGTCCATCAACAACTAAAAAATATTTTTTAAAAACCCAGAAGCTTACAACTTGGCTGAGGTCCTAGTCAAGAATATTAAACACTGGCCCAGAGAGGGATATCCTAAAAACCACTGTCCCCATTGCTTCCCAAGTCCCTGGCATCATCAGCTTCTGCCCTAGGACTTCAGGAAAAGTGTAAACAAGATATAGAGGACTCAGGTACCCTGCTTTTTCATCTTTTCCAGAATCAAACTCACATATTATCTTAGATTCAGGGACTTTAGGTATTTTTGTTTAGTGTTCATTGAATACTTAAAATATTCTATCTGAGTATTTTATCACATTGATCAAGACTGAGGTGCTGTAGCCAGGCTGTCTGGGCTCAAATTCTGCCCTTTCTAATTTCTGGCATAGCCTTGGGAATGTTATCTAACTTTTTTGTGCCTTGGTTTATTTGTAAAATGGAAATAAAATAATACATTCTATGAGACCTCTACCTGAGAATGAATGTGATACAGTTAGTAGTGTGCCTGGAACATGATTTATCACTCAATAAATGTGGCTTTTGTTATAGAAGCTACACATTTCACCAGTAGTTATACATTCTCATATTAATAAGTGAGGATTTAGATAAATTCCAGTTCCTGAGAAGTTGAACCTCTTATTTGGTCTGTATAAAGTCAAGGCATTTTTGACAGGCAGTGTGACAAACCAGCAGAATAAACCAAGAGACAAGAAAATGAACTCTTTCTTCTGCTGAAATATTTTTCACCTGATTCCTAAAACTCACAAGAGTCAGCCTTTTATTCCATAAAGACAAATAATTTGAAAGCACACACTCTAGGATGTTACTTATGATAGTATGCCTTGGTTTATGATGAAATATTAATGGCTGTCAACCTTTTTTGTTTTAAAAAAATGGGGGGTGGAAAAGGGAAGGTGGTAGAATAGAAGGTATTAGTGGAGAGGAAGTAGGAGCAGGGGAGGTTGAAAGCCCAGAAGCAAGTTCACCATAGTCTTTTCTTCCCAGGTTTGTCCAACATCTGCATATGTGAATTCCCCAGATGGTTCAGTTCTAGTGTGCCTGGGAAAATGTCCATGTTAATGGGAAATATACCTGCAACTAGTTTCACAGTCTTTGCTTATAGAATCCCGGTGTCTTCATTTACAATTGGAAGGAGAAAAGAGATTGTGCCTTTGTTAAAATTTGGGGTGACACCAAATGAAGTCCCTCCCCTCTTCTCAGTATTCCTTCCCCAGTGATCTCTGTTGCCCTTAAAAGCACAGCCATCCCAGGCTGCAAAGCTGGAAGTCAGTACCTACCAGTCCCTTGAGCATCTTTCAAGGCTGCTGGTGATCTTGTAGGCCTGCCATTGTCTTGTTTGATCTTCATTCTTTACACAATGCTCTTAACTCATTGTGTGCTTCAATTTCTCCCTCTCTGGGTACCTCTAAAAGATCTGAAAATCCTAATCCACCCCTTTTAACTCTCTGGCTTAAAAATCTCCAATACTTCACCTTCACCTGAAAAGGGAAAGACTCTCTCCTTAACATATCCAAGAAGGTACTTTCTGAACACCTGCTTTGCTAAGAGCCCATCTGCTGCACCTTCTCCGCATCACGTGGGCAGCAGCCTGGAACTACCAGCCATTCCCTGAACACAGTATTATTCATGCACCATGGTGCTTTTTTCTCCAGGTCTGCCCGAATTCTGTATATGTGAATTTGCCAAATGGTTCTAGTGTGCCTGGGAAAATGTTCTCCTTAACGTTTATCCTTTTTTCTTTTTTTTTTTTTTTAAATTTAAGCCTCCTTTGGGGTCTAAAGATTTTTCAGGATCCCTGTAAAACATGCTCTATGAAGTTTTTCCTGACATCTCAGGCAGAAGAGTTCCTTTTTCTGTGTGCCAAGTCGTGTGCTCATTCATTAATGTACTTCTCATAAAATGTTCTAATTATTAAAATATCTTATCTCATATGGGTTTCAAGAAGGAAAGGACAGGATTTAAATTTCAAAATCAGTGCTTGGTAAGCCACAGCTTTCAGTAAGTGCTGATTGTGAATTGGCTTGGTCTCTAGACTCCCCACTCCTACTTCAGGGAATGCTATTTCTGAGGCACCCCTCAAACACAGGTTACTTTATGGAGCCTCCCCTATGCCCTTCTCTTCCACCCACTGTGCTTTTTCTCCCTTCTATTTCTGAAGACCTATAAATTGTTTTCCTCTGATTTGAATGTTTAAAATATCCTATAATGTCCAATTTATTTCACTGCAGTTTGAGAGGACTGAAATTCCAAGGGCAAATGTGCATCTGTAAAATAAACTGTATTAATTCACATAGCATATGGGAGAGAGCCAATTAGATTTCTTTGCTTTTTAAACGCAGTTAATGTAGGATGATGGAAATGATGATAAATTTGATTCAGGACCAGGTGGAATTTAGGTGGTTAGATACTTTAAAGTTTTGAAAGAAGAGGTGGAAAGGGGGAAGGAGTGGGAGTTGGGCTATCAGGGAAGACATGAGGTTAAAGTAAAATTAATGAATTCTCTCTTGGAATTCTTGGGGCAATAAGATGAGTACTAGCACTTGGAACTTAGGACAACAGGAGGTGCGATGACACCAAGAACTCTTACATATTTCAGAAAATTTCTATTGAACCTGTTCTAATCTCACATCAGGCACCATAATGCAGATACATTATGGGGCAAAGAGATTTTCCTGGGGACCCTAATGAAGCCAGATTTAAAATTAGGTAGTCGGTGTAGTTAGGTAAATTGGGTCTAATATTGAGTGAAATCTAAAATGGAGGCCATGTTGAGAATGAATTCCCGGAAAAGTTGAGCAACTCTCAGAATGTTAATGAAGTCCAGGAAACAGCCCCCAACAGATTTGAGGATAGCCCATCCCAAAGAAATGTTAATGAACAGCAAACTTGAAGATGTGCCCAGACTACTTCTTTGGCCCACCTGTGTCCTACCCCTCCGGCCTTCCCACCTACATTCCATCACCGAAAACCACTTCCATGGATTCCACCTCTTGGGTCCCCTTCTTCCTCTGGGAGAAGTCTTTCCTGCTGTCCTTTAATAAACTTCTAATTTCTACTCTGACCTTGCCTCGTTGTGCTTCTCCGGTGTTATTCTTCAACATTGGGGAAGCAAGGACTCACAGGGTCAACAGCGGTAACACTAATGTTGCCTCTGAGAAAAATGTGTTCACATTTTACACATCAATAAGGCTCAGTTTTCTTATTGACAAGTGAAAAGATTATATTTAATGTCTAATTTTAAAAGATTCAATAGGAGTATTTGGAGAAAATAAAGAGTTAAAATAAAGCAGGGTGATAATTGACTATAGATAATTGAAATATGAAGAAAAGAGGAAGAAAGCTACTTCAGAGTGAAATTGTGTTAAATTATTTCAACCCCAAACCTGATGGTGACTAGAGAGAGCTTATCAATCTATTCGGAAACAGAAAATTTTACAAAAGGAGGAAATAAATTATGCGAAGGATGGGCAGCTGAAAGGCATTAGGAGGAAAAGCTATTTGGAAGTCATGCGATATCTCCCTGGGAAATGGAGTTGGCAAAATGGCTGATTCTAAAGAGGTTAACTATTTGCTCCAAACCTTCTGAAAGACTCTGAACTCCCTTATTTCTTGTTTACCCCTTGAAGTGTTTCAACACTTAAAAGACTTAGCAAGGAGACCGCAAAGTAGAGATGTTATATGCTTTTCCAAAGTAAACACCACTAATTGTACAATTTCATCAGAAGCAAATGGAAAAGAATTTTTTTTTCTTTAGTTTTCGTTTGTTTACAGTTTCGAAATACCTGTAGAAAGAAACTATTTCATTTCCCTAAGAGGTCCTCCAATATGCTTCAAGGTCTCTGAAATCTCCACTGGCAACTGCAGGCAGAGTGTGATGTGTGCGTCTATATTTTTTTACGAGGTGTGTAACCAACATTTTAGTAACTTCTCCAAGTGTCCCTGGCCCTGGAAAGTTGAAATCCACTGCACTCTGCCTGGTCTGGGGGCTCCTTCCAGTTCTCAGCCAACAGTGCACTTTTAATCTTTGTTCCTCCAGCCTAAAAGATTCCTGGACACCTCTCATGAACTTGACCAAGGGAGGATCCAGGACTGAAGTCCAGGTGATGCTCTGAGAAGCGGACGAGGCTCTGGGCGCACGCCCCAGCCCCACACGGCTGACCCGCAGCGGGCAGCGCGGCCGCGCCAGTCCGCCCGCCGCTCCTCACACAGGCAGCGGCGCTGGGGCCGCTCCAAGTGCGTCGAGAAGTGTAATCCCTCCGCTAAGTACTTGGCTCTCAGTCTCCAATCACTAGTGGGAGCTGGAGAGGGCAAGTGAAAAAAAAATTCCAGAGGCAGCCGAGGAGCAAGAGGGAAAAAAAAAAAAAAAAAAAAAAAAAAGTCCCGCGGCGGCGGCGGCGGCGCGGCCGTGGCGGCCAGAAGTTGACGGCGCGGCCCGCGGAGTCGGCGGGGCGTGCACGGCGCGCGGGACGGTGCGGGACGGCGGCGTGGAGGACGAGAGTGCGGGAGCGCAGCGGCGGGTAAGGCGCGCGCGGTAGGGAGGGCGTGGCGGGGCCGCATCCCCGCGCTGGGGGTCGGGCAGCCGAGCTCCAGGGGGCTGCTGGACCCGCGTTAGCGGGGCGGGATGGAGCCCTGTGCGGCGCTCGGCGGCCGTTGACGGGGCAAGACCGAGCGCGGGAAGCCGGGGACTGGAGCGGGCGGCGCGGCCATGGGGCGGCGGCGGGGAGGGGGTCAGGCGGTGGCCGCCGGGGCTTTGTGAACAGGCGCTCTGCCGGGACCCCGAGGCCTCGTGCCTGCGCCGGCGAGCAGCTGGGAGCGGGCAGCGGCGGGCGGGACACGTGCTGGTGGAACTGGGGAAGGAGGGACGCGCCGAGGCGGGGAGTCTGGAACTGCACGCGGAGGGATGGGGCGAGAGCAAAGTGCAGTCGCGGAATCCGGGAAATGGGAGGGAGCCCTGCTGGCCCGGGACGCCGGGCGGGAGGAGGCAGCACCCGCAGGCACCTAACTGGGTGCGGAGCCACCTGCCTCATCCCGAGAGGCAGCCTCGCAGAGGGAGAAGGTCCTCTGCGGTGGGTCCTGAAGCTCTGTCTCTGCTTCTGTTGTCTCTTTCCCTGTCTCTGGCTTCTCGCTCCGTCTCCACTTCCTCCCTCTTTTTTCTTCATTTCTGTGTTTTCCCTCTCTCCCTGTCCATCGATCTCCCCTTCTCTCCAGCCCAGCTCTGCTTCTCAGTCTCAACCAGTGTGTCCCTCTTTTCTTCTTCACTGTCTCCCCTAGCCTCTTGGTCTCTCTCTTTGGAGGCTGTCTTTCTGTTCCTTGTCTCACTGCTCTCCTTCCCTCCTTCTGTTCCTGGCTGCGCCCATCTCTGTCCATCTCTGTGTGTCCACGCTATTTCCATCTATCCCTTGCAGTGATAGGATGTCAGAAACTAGCTAAGACCTCCGAAGAAGGTTGCGCGGTGCGGTGGGGGTCCTATTCTTTTAGAGCCCCGCCTTTGCAGCTGAGGACTGGGTTCTTGGTGTTTGTCCTGAATGGGAACGCTGAGTTTGCTTGAGTTATTAGGAACTGCTCTTAGTCACCTTCCACCAAGGTGAGGTCAGTGACTGTGAGCAACCACAAACGTGCCAGTGAAAGAAAACAGAAGAAGCCAGCAGTTTAATTGCCTCCAACATATAAAGAGAATGTTCCAGACATATCTGTGTTGAAGCAGAACCACCTGAGAAAAGGTTCTTGAATTCTGGAAGGAGTCACAAAAGGCTCCACCAGTAATGAGAGGGTTCATCTGAAGAGTGTTTGAAAATAATTTGAAAAAGCACTTAATGGAAATCTTTTGCTATACTCAACTAATGTCGGTTAATCTGTTTTCTTACATATATTTTTAGGACCCCAGTGACAACTTTCCTAATAATTGTTTGGGAAAAGTTATGGGAAATACCTTGTGTCAACTGGGACATTTGTATTTAAGAAAATATTCTGTCTTTGTACTTTTATACCTCTTTACACTCTAGTGATCAAGAAGAATTATTTCTAACTGCAAAGAAAATAGGAAAGGATTTGTCAGTGATTTTTAAAGCATGAGACATTCCAGGGATCAATAATTTCTTTGGAAAACTCTCATTATAAGGATGTTTTGAAGGATATTACATCTTAGTGAAATATGCAAGTTATTACACACTTAGATCATTGTGCATGCAAAAAAGTTTGTGTGGTAAGCAAATCAGTAGTGATGGTTTTTATGGGAAACATAGCTGGGAAATTAATTGCTGTGATTTTCACTGTTTTCTTTAGTCATGCATAATGTACCTTTGTTTTTAGCAAAATATGGCCTAAGGCTACAAAACTTGATACAGTGTGTTATTTGTCCAATCTGAATTACCATTTAGAAAACCACCTTTTCCTTTTGGTCACATGATATAAGTTGATATGATCTCATTACTCATGTGCTAGGGGATGCTGATGAATTTTAATGGCACTGATTTGTGATTTTAAATCAAAATGTTAGTTTTTGGTGAGTTAAAAATCTTGATTTATGTCATGTTATTGAATCATCACTATTTATAGGGACTTTGCCACCTTGTCTGCCAGGTGCTGCCCAGCATTTAGTCCAGGCAGGGTTGTCCAAAACTCCCTGTTAGATTGACACTAAGTGACGTGCTACTACTCATGGTGTGTTCATATATGCGTCTCAAAATTTTCCAGTCATTAAATAATATTTATTAAAAGGAAATCGACTTAATTTTTCCCTCATAAACTTTGAAAACTGTGTGAGACAGCCTGATAAAGTATTTTATTACAGTAAATGCTGATTTTATTATTATTTGTTTAAAAATATGAGGCAGTTTAAAATGTGGTTAGCTTTTGGTAGGTATAGCAACTCTCCCCACTCTTCCTCAGCACCACTTATGTTTTGTCAGCTATCTCCAACCTAGTAAAACCTTTAATTTTTATAAGTCCGATCATCTTTCATGCTTCTGGGTGCTCACTTCTGTAGTATAACTACTTGCCTAGTTCTCCTCCTGAAACTATTATCTAATTAAAGTGAGCTAGTGTTCTTTTTTTTTTTTCTATTTTTTTTTCTGAACTTCAGATGCTCAGCACAGTGCTTGACATATGATAGACACAAAGTCCTTGAAGGGCACTTGGTTCTCTTTAAGGTTCTCTTTCAATTTATCTTGTAATTCTGATTCTTGGTACGTGAAATAGGTCAAGGGAAATATATTAGCATGCAATACCAGCAGGTCATCAACTTAGACATAAAAGAGTTTTCGAGAGCTTCTTGCCACACATTAATATTGAAAATGAAGAGGATGAGGGCTGAAGAGTTTGAAAACCATGCTCAGAAATACATGGAAGCCACAGTAGCTGTGGAATCAAGTCCTTGTGCTTCCTTCACCATACCAGTACTTCTCATTGCTGTCTTTCACTTCACTCTAAATGGGTGAATCGGTCTATAATTAGAAGCTAACAATTAAAATATAAACTCTAAAGATTTCATTCTAATCAATAAAAGCCATGAGTGAAATTTATCAGTTGTGGTAACTGATAATCACTTGTGGTACATATGCATGAAGGTAATATTTATCTTTCAGAACATTGACTTGAAGTTGCGTTTATGTGCTAGATATTGTTCTGGGTGCTGTGTCATCTTGGGCAGAAGAATTATTTCTACTTGAAAAGTTCTTTGAACTTAACTATTTTCCTCTATGGCTTTCTATATGTGGGTTGAAGGCAGGTAGAGAGAAGAGAAAAAAGTTCATATCAGATTAGTGGCTGGTTTTGAAGGTTTTTTTTTTTCCCCCCCTGGAGACCATTAATTTTACTTAGGAACCACTTCAAATTTATGAACCTTACATATCAGTCTTCCTTGTAAACTTATTTTAAGAAAACCTAAAAACTTTAAGAAAGCTTGATAACTATCTCACTTGATGTTCTCCAATCTATTTTCCAGTTTTTGAATTTCATAATCAAATATATTTAGCTTTTAAATATGGATTTTGGGGGCTGTAGCTGTAGCTCAGCAGTAGAGCACTTGCCTCGCACATGTGAGCCACTGGGCTCAATCCTCAGCACCACATAAAAATAAATAAATAAAGATATTGTGTTCACCTCAACTAAAAAAATATTTAAAAAAATAAATATGGGTTTTGGTTGCTGGTTGGTAAACATTAAGAGTAGAAAGAGAGGGCTGGGGATGTGGCTCAGTGGTAGAGCGCTTGCTTAGCATGTGTGAGTCACTGAGTTCAATTCTCAGCAGTGCATATAAATAAATTAATAAAGGCACATCAACATCTAAAAAATTTTTTTTAAAAAAAAGTAGGAAAAAAAAAAACCAGTTGCAAAAGGCCACATGTTGTATTCTTCCATGTATGTGAAATATCCAGATCAGGAAATCCATAGAGGCAGAAGATGAATTAATGATACGAGGGAATGGGGAAGGGGAGAGAATGGAGATAGGGAGAGAGACATCTAATGAATATGCAGGGTTTTTTTAGGTTATGAAAATGTTCTGGAATGAGGTGGTGATAATGGATGTACAACTTTGTAAATATAAATAAAACACCACTGACTTAAAAAAAAAAAAAGGTAGGAGGAGAGATTGATTTTGCCTAAGAGAGGATTAGTTCAGGTTTCCACATGCTTAATTAGATGTGATTGTGGAAATTAAAATAAAAGTGTTGTGATATGTTAAGGTAAGCCAGAATTCAGGGAAGAGAGTGGCCAAGATTAGAAATGTAGATTTTAAATTCATTTCCATTGAACTAATAGTTAAAATTGTGGGAAAATAAAACTTTTTAGGGACAGAGATTGGAGAAAGAAATATATGAAGATTTAGGAGTGGATAAGAAAAACATTTTCTCTCTTTTTAAGTTCATATGTGTAAGGCAAAAAAAGATAATGTATAATTTACAGAAGACAATAATTTATTTTCATGATTCTTAGGCTATTTGCTTATATCCTGGTTACGTTCATTTTTACTAAAATATTTGAGTACTCTTTGGTAGTTACCATTATATGCGGTAGAGAGATTGCATCTTTAAGTGACACAGGGTCCTGGCTGTCATGAACTTAAATTCTTGAGAATGGAAACAGTGAACTACAACCAACCATATGAATAAGATAATTTCCAAAAGTGAAAATTGCCATTAAGAAAATCAGGATATATGACTGTAAATGACAGGTCTGCTTTAAAGTACATAAGGTGGTAAGGAAAACCTCTCTAAGCATGTTCCTAAATAGCAAAAGCACTAGCCCATGAAGATCTAGGGGAACTTCCTGGCAGAAGCAGCTGCACACAAGCTGGCTGGGGTGGTTGGACTCGGGCAGTTAAGGCACATGGCTGGAATGATGTGAGAGACAGCCAGGCCCTAGGATGGGAAGTATGCATTTAACTCACAGTACATTTTATTGAATACCCTGGAGGATTGAAACAGCGAAGTGAAGAAAGATGACTTGGCATGTCTGTCTGTCTGTCTGGTGTGAGCAAGAGTGTCTGAAGTGAAATGATGTGGGAGGCTATGGAAATGATGCAGCTGGGAGTTTGGCCAAGGGTGGAACCTGGAGAGATTGATCAGACATTGTTCTTATCACTGAATAGGAGGTTCATTGAGTTGAATCACCCTCCCCACCCCCAACCTGATCTACACTGCAGCAACTCAATGGTTCATTAGTTGTTTTTACTTTTAAATGTTGGACCTCAGCATCTTCTTACAGTTCCCAGACTTAACTTTCTTATCTTCCTTCAGATACCTCCTGGACTATAAACTTCTTTCTGGGAGAGCCTGCAGAATGTCCTGAGAAGTGCTGTGGTTAAGTTCTTAGGGCTAGGGATGATCCCTGCACTACACTGCAGTGCTGGGCTCTTTGAGAAAAGTGGCCTAGAGGGCTAACTTAAGTAGTGTCTCTCCACTGGATTTTAGGTAAGGTTTGTGTCTAAGCACAAAGGAAAGTAGCAAGGGAGAATTCCTTGATTGTCTTTATTGTGTAAACCCGCAGCTTTGAAAAGCTTGGATGCTTCTTGAAGACTTCCCTGCCAAGTTCACATGTTTAGGTCTGGATATTACCACTGTTGAATGTCAGCCCGTGAAGAGTGCCAGTTTAGAGTAGGCATGCAGTAAATATTGTGGGATGCTGTTGGATGTTTAATTCAGTTGATTTTATTTTTCATGTCTTTCAACAAATATATGGCTGGAGCTTTAAAAGATTTTAAGTAGCAAATTTGGAAATGATTTTTCTGGAGATTGTATTTACTAATTGGTTGAAGGAAAAAAGATAATTTAATGTGTATCTGTTAAATGCTTCTTGTGCCTGGCTTTCTTAAGGTAATGTTTTAGTCATTTTTATAGTAGTTAGATAGATAGGGGCTTAAGCAAGTACAGAAACATTTGTCACTGGTTAATTTGATGATTAATGAATCTGAAATGTTTCCAAGGAAGTCTGTAATGATGGTGCCTTTGTCTAAATTAATCTTTTGATAGAAATCTGAGTTTTATCTAAGTAATACATTTTATAACCGTCTATAAATGATAAATTATCTTCAATTCTTTTTCTGGAAACAAGCTACTATTTGATTGTCCAGTACACATGTAGCCATAATCACCTACATGGTGGGGGATTTTCCTACAATCCTTCCTCTAATTGCAGAATGTAGTGCAGCATTCTAATGGGGTTGCAAACATTGGGCCATCATCTTTTTTTGTATATAGTAATTTCCTTCCACTGCCCCCCATCCCCTGTTATACTGGAAATTTAATTCAGGAGCATTCTACCACTGAACAACATACTCCTCCCTTTTTATTTTTTTAATTTTGAGACAGCCTTGCTGAATTGCCCAAGCTGGCTTCCAACTTGCAGTCTTCCTGCCTCAGCCTTCAGAGTAGCTGAGATGACAGGAGTACAACATCACACCTGGCTCTACTGTATCCTTTGATGCTTCAGCTAGTTAAGAGTCCTTTCTGGGTCTTTACCATCTCCCTTTCCCCCTTACTCCATTTTGCCAAAACTCTGTGCATTATTCCCATTGGCTTCCATGTCAGGTATCTTTGGTTGCCTCTCTAGGTCTTCTCTGAATCAATCTTTCTTACGCTTTCTTCCCAGGAAGATAACCTGATGAACCACCTGGAATACCAGATAGCACAGGTCACTGGGAAGCCTGGCAGAGTAGAGGGAGGGTGGGGGAGAGAAGATGTTCCTTCTTTTGACTCCTTTTCTGCTAGATCAACTTGTGCTGCCTGTGTCCCTGCACTGAATGTCACTGTCCCTCTCAAGATAGCCTCTCTGTAAATTTCTTCTTCAGATTCCAGTCATCTCTGGAATAGCTCCTTTGCTTTTACGAGCCGATCCTTATAGTTCTTTTGCAGTCCTGCCCACAACTTATTAAATTGTTGTTTATAAATAAACTCTCCTCAGTTTATCAGGAGCTAAAACAGTTAAGGCTCCATTTTTTTGTTGATTCAGCTTCATAAAGCCTCTTTCTTTTGGAGTCTTCTTGGATTGGAGCAGTTGGCTTCTCTTAGCTCTGTTGGAAATCTGCTTTCCTTTCCAAACTGTGTGTTTTTATTGATGGGACAGTGGTCTGAACTCAAAGTTGTTATTATGTAGGTACTTTTTCAGTCAGTTTGTTGGTTTAATCTTTTTACTTGCTAGGCTGTATATCTTCTACATGGATACTGTTTCACTCACTCTTTCATTTATCCATTTATACAGTGCATATTATAGAGGCACTGTTTAAGACTAGGCAGTGTGGATACAAAAAGGCAGGTCTTTGTCCTTATTTGAAATGCCCTTTTTGGGCATAATGAACAGGAAATACACAAACATAATGTTTACAGTCAGATTTTTGTTTAGAGCTAAAAAGAAAATAGGGTGCAGTAGAACAGAGAAATAGGTAGGATTATCATTTGGTTCAGATTACAAGCAACTCAGGAATGGGCATTATCTATTAACCTGTATCTTTTATGCAGGCTTTTAATATATAAACTTTAAAAGCTTTTCCCTATGACACATAGAATAAATCTTGCAGGAAAATTAGAAATTGCAAATAAACCTTAAGAAAATAAGTTGCTTTATACCATTGTAATGGTATAAACTAAAAATAATAGTGTATATCTACATATATATCTCTTAAGAATTTTCTTTTGCATTCTGTACTTTTGCACAAAAGAGATCATATATATTTTGTGACTTGCGTTTTTCATGTCATCATGTATCGGTAATATCACATCAACAGATGCATTTTGAAACATTTAAGTATGATCTAATACAAATCACAAGGATCCTCCTTTCCCTGCCAGATTTTAAAAAAATCATTTTTTTTTAGGTTTTCAAAAAAAGAAGAAAGTTAAAATGACCTAAAATGCTACCACACAAATAATCTCTGGAAATTAGTAGACTTTTTGAATGCAGGTATAGAAATTGTGTCATACAGATTTTTGTTTCATCTAAATTCCTTTGAATTATGATGTCTAATAAAATTAAATGACAGTTTAATCAAATCTCTTATTTAATCATTACACTCTGGAATTATTTTAGGCCTAACACCATTGCTAGTTATCACATATTAAGTGAAAAATTGGGGTTTGTGGTAATGAGCCATTTGACTAATCCAGATAAGCCATTTCCACATAAGTGTTTTAATTGGTTGCCTTTGCTTTCTCAGTGAGCTCCATGGAAAGGGCCTTCTATGGAAGTGTGCAGCCCAGGAGGGACCCCACAGCCAACTGCAAACTGAGGGGCGTTGTAGGTGACTGGGTTGGAGTGTAAGCTGTCTCTCCCTGGCTCTGAGATCTCGGGAAAGTTCATGAACCTTTCATTCCCTGCTTCATTCTCTGTAAAATGGGAATGAAAACAATAGTGTTTCCCTCAGAGGGCTGTTTGAAGATGACAGTGTTTGTAAACAGTTGAGACCAATGGCAGGCTCTTGATAAACCTAAGGAAGTGTCTGATAAGTGAGTTAATAAATGGTCAATCATGCCTAAGAATTGTTGATACTCTTACACTGCAAACTCTTCTGAGCTTTTATTATGCTGTCAGGGATTATGACAGTTCTCAAAAAGAGTATTTGACTGTGGGACTTGTGTTTTCCCCTGCGTGATCACTGGACCGATGCTTCTCTAAATGCACGTTGGGGGAAAAGATGGTTCAAATAATTGACTAAACTTTTCCACTGGTTTGTTATCTCCTGAAGTGGAGAGACCATTTCTGTCGCTAAGACTTATTCTTACACCAGTTATATTTTGAGAAGGAACTTACCCAGTTCTTGTTTGTTTGTTTTTAACTTTTTCCTTTCAAAGATAAAAGTGTATGCTTTTCTTCTTCATCTGGAGAAAGAATCCAGCCACTGTACATGAATCTCTGCTGCTCATGAGCTCAGGATTTGCAGTGTATGATATTTTCTATAAAGGTACTGATGGTTATTTTCTAATTGTAAAGAATACATATTCATTGGAGTAAATTTCTCACAAAATCACTTACTCTTACCACACAGGGATAGCCACTGTTAACATTTGGGGTCGTCTTTCCTTTACAAAACTGGGAGTATAATATTTTGTGTCCCTTTTCATTTGACTTTGTTGATAAAAATATTCTCAATCCAAAACTTGCAGTGATTTATGGCTTTCGTATGATTGGTAATCTACATTTCAAAAGAGCTTCCTTCCTTCCTTACCAAATTCTGAAGCCAGAGACAATATGAAAATAAAATGGTGTATGTAGAATAAGTTTCTCCCTCATTTAAAGTGTTCTCGGAAATTGGAACCACCTGGTAAGCAGTTGGCAATTCTGTTGAAAAGACCTGGAGTAGGTGACCTCAGGTTGCTTCATTTTTATGAGTCATTCCAGTGTTCAAGCCAACAGCCAGATGGACTCAGCACAGTCCAGACCAGGTTGTTTTGGAGGCTGTACTTACTCATCTTGAGTGGCTTGATTGAACTTATAAAATGTTGAGATTAACTAGGAAAAGGTATTCATGGGAACCTGAATTATTCCTACATAAATTTAATCTACTATTTAATTTTTAAGTGGTAAATCTGTTCCCTCCATTGCATGGTGGAGGTAGAATTCTAATATATTCATATAGGTAATAAAATGGTCTCTAAATGTCTGAGGTAATTTTCAGAAGGAAATAATATTGAATCGATGTGACAGTGCATAGTGTAAAGACTTTAAATATGCTAATTGTTACAAGTTTTTACTTTGTGTTCTTCATAAATGATAGATGGTGAAGTGGTTAAAATATACCTGCTGAATAAGCCATTTTTATTAGAAAGTCCTTATTCAACAACTTTGAATCTTCCTATCAGTCACTCCTGTAAATACTTTTTTTTTTTTTTTTAAAACATCTGTAGCAAATGAAAATATTTTAACCCTCTCTGAAGAGGAAAACCATACTACACTGTTTAATTGAATTAAATTAGCTTTTCAGGGAAATTTACCTACGAGCTGTTTCTGGAACCAATTAGGAAAATGATCTTTGTATTCTGTGGCATTTATGTTTGATTATGTTTTTCTTAGTAATTCTCAATGGACTTGATTCACTCCTTGCTTCGGTCATCCAACCCTTGTGATTTTTGTAGGAAAATTAGGCATTTCCTACCCCATAATTATGCATATTTATGAAATAATGTATGCTTCCTCTTTGAATATAAATGGTATAATAAATTTTTAATTCTTTAACAATAAAATTGAGTTTTAACATTTTAACATTCTGTGTAATATGTTAAAGATGAGATAAACAGTCATATAAAAATTAATTTCATCCAAAAAAGGTTTTATATATTTAACTTTTAGCACCTTAACTGATAGAAGCAAGTGCTGTTGTTTGGAAAAATGGTAGATAATCCAAATTTTTTCATGGACATATTGCCTTGAAATATTCTTTATTCTAGGCCTGTTGAAGATTTGATGCACTATATTTTCTGCATTCTTTTTAAATTGCAGTCTGTTGTTTTACAAAGCCATAAGGAAATGAAATTGTGCTTGAAAAATTCAATATTTTCAAGTTTTTTAGCTGTAAGACTTTCTTTTGTGATGAGTAGTATGGGATACATTTTATATGCTTGGCACAAAGAGTAACTTAAGGACTTTATTTCTTGAATACTTCTGATTTAACAGTTTAAACAAAAAACTAACCTTCTTAAACAAACAAACAAACAAAACTTTGCTTTCTGTGCCTCAATCTGAATCTCAGAATTGCTTCTGTTTTCCATGTAAATCCTAGAATATATAAATGCTCACTTGCATTCTTTTTTTACTATCGACCTTCCAACTACCCCCATCCACCTTCTCATAATCTTCTTTTTGTCTCTATCACTTTTGCACTTGATTTGAAAATGCTGTTTTCTGTGACTCCTTTTCTCTGGGACAGCGAGAATTGAAGTGTACTAATTTCTGTTGTGAACACCCAGAGTGTTCCCTTGCTAGCTGTACTACTCCGGTCTGTGACTGACCGGAGCTCTGACTAAAGTAGCATAATTTGGAATGATGATTTGGCATTTTATAGGCATAATATTAAAATATTTTAATGTTATAAATGAATAACAGCAAGATGTTAATTTTGTGATGAAATCACTTATAATTTCACTCCAAATGTTTTTATGAATTGCCCATGTTTTAAACATTTAAAGAAAAGCATTACATGGCCAAAAAAACTAACAATGGAATGAACATACATTATATTAAATATTTTCTAGATATTATTTGTATCTGTAATTTTCATTCTTTTACATAATCTCTTTGATATGTAAAAATTTATAATTATGTAGTACAGGTTTTCACAAAAACCTTTTTAGCTCCCATTTTATTTGAAATTTCATGCATTTATGCTTTTGGTTTGAAAGCTGTTATTTTGCATTCTTAAACATTTTTCTTCAAACTTACTAGCATGAACCTTGATTTAGCTATAAATTCCTTTTTTGGCTCATGTTTCTTAAACTTGGAAGGTATAATGCAGTTCAACAATAATATTTTACATCTTTAGCTTATGAACAATGTCTTTCTTACAAATGGAATTATTAAATATTTATGTGATGTGAATGAATTTGATTCCATACTGTAAATCAAAGCGTGTCAAAGAGATAATCAAGTCCTGTTCTAAAGGGAAAGATGTTTAAATTTACAGGTGAATAAAAGCATAAATAGACTGAATATGGAAAAGAAAATGAGAGAACATTTGCGAGAACATGTTGAGAACATTTATGAAGTGTCAAGTTGATTCAGTCTATTATTCTGTCTTTAGGTGATGTATTAGGGGATATGTTAGGGAAGAGTAGAATTGGTGTTCCATTATTTCACTTTTAAAAAATTAGTATTCTCTCCTCTTAAAATCTGTTTTCCTTAATCTAAACCACAGAAGTCTGCCATTAATGAAACTCTGTGCTCCATTCTTGGAAGTGATTAGTACTTTTAAGCTTGTTTGATTTCTTGGCTTTATATTTTGTTGGTCAACTGAAGTGAATATTCAGTTGAAGTACAGCAGCAGTGCCTCAGCTGTGTCTTTGCCTCTGGGCACTGTCCATCTTGTACAGCACGTGCACTCCTTACATCTGTTGGGTTTCATTGTAAACTTTACATTTCTACATGGAAAGCAAGCTGACCTTTGATTTTCTTCATATGGTTGTCCTGAGGTCCATGGATCATTTTATTTGCTTGGATTTTCCTGAGTTTCTGTTTTTTTTTTTTTTTCCTCCCTCCTCCTTTTTGGTGAAAGCAGGGTTATAATTTTTTTTTTTTCCATTAAGAAGCAGATATTTTTGGAGTAGCTAGCCTGGGTTAGACCAGAGCTGCATGCATGTAGCATCTCAAATAATGATGAACTCCATTGTTGTTGCTTTTGCTTTGTTTGTTTGTTTGTTTGTTTGTTTTTTTCTGGAATTGAATGCATGGTCTTGCCTATGCAAGTCAAGCGCTGTACCACTGAGCTACATCCACAGGCTGAACTCTGGTTTTAAATAAGATGAGAACCACATTTTCTGTTCTTAAGTGATGTTTGTGCCATTGTTAGCTCTTCTGGCTGCAGGAACATATTAATGCAGCATCCCAGAGGTGACTTTTAAGCCCCTTTTTATGATAACTAAGGCTCATTATCCTGAGAAGTACAGTAACCCTATAGCTTTCCAATTTGAGTCTTATTTGACGTTTTCCCCCTAGTAACTCATAAAGTTTTGGAAATCTTGTAGGTTATCCCACTGACTTGGCATTTCACATAGTGGAAAAACTTAGTATCTTTTGCAGACCTGGAAAATTTAATCTACATTTCCTCTTCTGCATCATTTTAAAAGATGTTAAATAAGACCACTTCCAGCACCTTCCCTATTTGTGGTTTTCCTGCCAAAGTAATGCCTTTTTTTTTTTTCACTGTCTTTGTTTCTCCAGTAAAGGTTCATCTAATCCTATGATGATTCAGTTCTTAAACTTTTGTGGTAGTTCCTTGTCAAGGGCTGTTAAAAAAACCAAGTGGATTATATTGACTGATTTCTCCCTTGAGACTCAACAGTTTTTAATTTGCCAAGAGGTGATTACCTCTGAAAAGAATCAAAGCTAACTCCCATCCATGATTATGTTTGCTAAATTCTTCAGTGATCTTATGCTTTAGCACATAAAGATCTCACAAATTTGCCAGATTTTTAAAAACTAATTATAGCACTGAATTAGGGAAACTTCAAAGACTGGATAAAAGAGGTGAAACTCAGCATTAATATGAGTGGTCAAAATGCAATTATATATAAGCAGGAGAAAAAAAAAGAGGCTATAGTGTTTGTCTTTCCTACATTTCAGGCACTATGCTAAGCCCATCCCATTGAAGACACCAAGTATGATCTTCTCATTTTACAGTTGAAGGAATTTAAGGCACATTGAGATTCAGTAGGTGGTGGCCCTGGACAGTCATGTAGGAACCTCTGCTGCTAAATCTGTGCAAATGTTGGAGAGGCTTGCTAGAGCCCATGTTGGTTGGTTACTCATGATGCAGAGCTCTTTGGCACTCAGCCATGTGGTCCTGAGCTTGGAAACATGCAGAGGCAAGGAAGAGACTTATACATCAAGAACTGCATGAGATGGTAATTGTGTGTGGAAGGTGCTTTTAGAGAACAGAGTAAGGAGTGATCAGGAAAGAGACCTGGGTTGGGTATGGTGGTACACACCTGTAATCTCGGCCACTCAGGAGGCTGAGGCAGGAGGATCTCAATTTCAAGGTAAGCCTCCAAATTTAGGAGACCCTGTCTTAAAATATAAAAAATAAAAACAAAACTGGGAATACAACTAGCTGTATGATAGAGCTACTGTCCACCCCCTCCAAAAAAAAAAAAGACTTGTTGATCATATTCTGAGATAAATGATGGGTGAAGAAAGAAAATGTTTAAAATCTTGGTAAAAATTTATTTTGAACCTAAAATGATGTGGTTTCCCCACCCACCCCACTTATGTAACATTCTGTAATGTTCCTATACAGGGAATACTAGCAGTAATTTTTTTTTTAAATTGAAGACAATTACCACATCTTTATTATTAAAACTCACTTTTACATTTGATCCACGTGTTGTGTGTTGTGGGATGCCACCCGTGAATTATTTGAGCTTATTTGAGCTATTATTTGAGCTATTTTGTGGCTCCTTCCAGTCAATGGATTACACAATGCACATGACCTCTGTCTTTGCTCTGCTAGGGAGACTGCTCTCTTAGCTTTGGAGTGGGGTGTAACCCTTTGGAAACTGGCAGCCCACCTCGTATCTTATTTGGCAAAAGAACATTCTATGGAAAACCTTTGATGCTTCTCACATATAAGTAAACCAAACACAGACTCTCACTCTCTTTCCAGTGTGGAAATTACTTCCTGTGTTTTATGGTTTCTTCACCCTTTTCTCTTTCATAGCTTTGTTTTGCAGCCAGCCCCTTACACACAGAGTCACCTCAAATTTCATTTCCCGGTGGGACAAGGGTGAGAGTGTGTGTGGTGTATGAGGGACATTTAACGTGGGTTAGCTATGACATTTTTAAATTTGGGAAATTAGATAGCTCAAGTAATTCTATAAGAATACAGGAGTGCAAGACAAAGAAAAAGTCATTTAATTGGTTTATCTGAAATTACATTTTTAAACTTATTTTGAAGGAAGCATCATGACTTATAACTACATGTGTGGCTTCACAAAGGTTGATGTTGCGTTGTTGAATGGGACCAGAAGATAATGTACTAAAAAAACAGTAAAACCTTTAGGGAGAGTTTTTCATTTTGTAACTTTTACAGATTTTATGTGGTATTTGAATGATGGTAGATCATCTTTTGTAGTAGGACTGTCAGAGTGTACCAGAGGGAATGGAAATGAAATCACTGTAGCATCTTTCAGGCTGGCTTGCAACCTGTCAAAACTGTCATTGTCAGTCACTTTGCTTCCTATCTCCCCATGTCTTTTCCAGAAAGAAACCTCCCTTTGTTTTAAGTACAGTACTGTTAACATTTTGCAGAGAAAAATGCAGTGGGCATTTTTACTATGGCAGCAGAGTTTAGCTGAGGCAGAGTTACTGAATTAAAAAATAAATTTTTGTTTTCCAAAATGACTGGATTAAGCATGCATGTGGTGCTATGGGGAAAGCAAGTTTTTTTAAAAAATAAATCTATTTATTTGTTTATTTATAGATGGACACAATACCTTTATTTTATTTATTTATTTTTATGTGGCACTGAGGATCCAACCCAGTGCTAGGTGAGCACTCTACCAATGAGCCACACAACTCCAGCCTGAAAGCAAGGTTTAATGGATTTCAGCATTAAAAGTAAAATGGCTGTTTTGCTTTGTAATATTTTTACTTTAATATTTAAAATATGTAATATTGGGTGAGGGATGTAGCTTAGTGTTAGAATACTTTCTTATCATGTGTGAAGACTTGGGTTCTATCCCCAGCACTAGAAAAAATAATTAAAGATACCATGTATATGTCAAATCAAAGCCTTTTTTTGGTAATTGAATAACCAACAGTTGATTTTCCAAAGGAGTATAAATATTATAGAAACACACCAAGTTATAATTTGTAACAAATAGAAAGCTTCCTACTGACTCCTTATATTCCAAAATATAATTTTTCCATTATGGAAAATTATATTCATGTCGAACATAAATAATCAGATATTTGCTTCACTAATGATCTAGCTTATTTTGAAATCATGTTACTGGATTTAACGATGTGACCTCTGTTCTGCGACCTTGTGTATTCTGGAGGCTTGTTATGCTTGTCAAGGGTATTTCCTTTTATTTGTTTTAATTTTACCTGCCATTTAAATCATCGAATGACCCTTTATAATTTTATTATGAAACCATATAATAAGGAAGGACTAGTTGATTATTTTTTGCTTTAACTTTCATAATCTCATATAATTCAGATCTTCTTTGTGTTCTCATTTCTCAGTTCAAATAATTCCAATTTCTTTTGTAATTTCTCATCACAATAATGGATGTTATAGAGTAACATGTTTTAATACATTCATTCTTACTTTAGTTTACTTTACCTCTGCTCTTCCACTGGAGGAAGTCAGGTAGCATGTTAAAGAACACAGGACTGGGAGGCAGGAAGGGTCATAATTGGTTCTGGAACCTCAGGTTGACCACTGAAAATGAGGTCAGCCAGACCCTCTTAGCAATGCTGGCTCTGAAATACTATGATTCTGTAACCTGAATGGGCAAATCATAGCTTGCTAAAAATTGCAGAATGGCTTTTGTTTCTTTTAGAGCAAGCCATCTTGAACTGTTTGATCATTGTATCTTTTTTATTCTGGCAGTTTGGGGAGTTTCAGAAACCAAAGTGAGTGTTGATAACTTAAGTCCCTATCAAACCTAATCAACTCTAAGATTTTATACTTCTTTATAAGAGTCTGATACTTACAAATCAAATAATTACACTCTTTACCTCTTACATGTTCTTATAGATAAACTCTCTCCTTGAGGTTAGCAAAGAATTTTGGTTAATGGGAAATAATTTTGTCACATCAGTTTTGTACGCCTCTCTTGGAATTATTTTCTAAGAACTTTAAAGCAATTGTTAAAAATATTTTTTCAGGGGGCTGGGGTGGTGGCTCAGTGGTCGAGTGCTCGCCTATCATGCATGAGGTGCTGGGTTCAATCTTCGGCACTACATAAAAACAAACTAATGTATCCACCTAAAACTAAAGATACATAAATAAATAAATATTAAAAAAAATTGTTCAGAATTTGATTCAGTTTCATGTTGATTGAATTGGATGACAATGGCTAATTTTTGAGAGACAAAATATGTGCAACTTGACTTGCCCCAATATAATAAATTAGTTTCTATGATTGTAACTTTTCACTAATTTGTAAGGGATGACTTACCTTAAGGTGCCTTGTCTGTTCCTTTTATCCCTTTGTGTCCGAATGCTAAGTATTCTTTTTAAAACAAGACAAAGATTGACCTAGGTTTAAATGTTGTGCACTTAAACTGGCTTCCTTTTTTCAGAAGTTAATACCCATTTGGTTCTTTTCCTAATATTCTTTTTTCATATTATTGTAGGACTGGTTAAGTGTTCTGATATCTTTACACACACACACACACACACATACACATTTTTTTAAAAAAAATTTTAAGTTGTTGATGGACCTTTATTTTATTTATTTGTATGTGGTGCTCAGAATTGAACCCAGTGCCTCATGCATGCTAGGCAAGTGCTCTACCACTGAGCCACAACCCCAGCCCCCACACACATATTTTTTAGTTGTAGGTAGACACAATATCTTTATTTTTTATTTCCATGTGGTGCTGAGAATTGAACCCAGTGCCTCGCGCTTGCTAGGTAAGCACTACCACGTGAGCCGCAACTCCATTAAATATCTGGGAAACTTGATATCTTAATGTTTTCAAATCTATGGATAATTTCCTCTGAAGAGACTATATTTTCATACAGTAGTCAACTTTATTATTTTTATGTGTGTGGGGATCTCATAGTGTTTTCTAGATTATCCATACCAAGTTTTTAATCCCAGCATGCTAATGTTCAACCTTTCCTTACAGTATGTCAGTACGTGCCAATGGGAAAATTACCCTTATCAATTTAACTGAAATGTAATTGAAAAGATAGATCATCAGAGTCCCTAAAAATTCATCCTAGAGCATTTGCTTTAATGGAAGGCGGGAAGCCTCTGATAAAGTGAGGTGGAAATTTGCATGAATGTTTTTTGCTTTTATATAAGAGTTAGGGGAGAAAAATTGGAATTCTTAGGAAACACTAAACATATTTTTATCCACAGAAAATGGGTTAGAGTTCGTGATACTAAAACTTTTGAATTAGAATGAGAAAATGGGAACCAGAAGAAGGTGGCTGTCATTTTGTAGACTGTTTTCCTGGCAGTTGGATTGAAAAGGAACAAAATAATCTGATAACTTATGCCCAAATGTCCAATTTTATTCATGTGTTTTTTATAGTGTTTCTATTCTTCTTACTTGCCCAATTCATAATTCACTTTTAGAAAATATTGTGTTAATCACATTGTATTGGACTCAGTCCCTCCCTTTGTCTCCACCCCTCCTGTTCTTATGTACTCTGCACTCTATCAATTTGTAATTACTAGCGTCTTCAATGTTAAAGTACATCCATCCTTTCAGTTTGAGCTGTATTGAATACCAAAACCTGTTTCTGTTTTTCACAGTATGGAAAATGAAATCCAAAAGATGCTTGGTCAGTGTTGACTGATTTTAATGTGATTATAACCTTGATTTCTTGTAATTTTAGAAATTTTAATTTTGAAAATATGTGAAGAACCTTAGGATTAAAAAATGTATCATTGGTAATATTTGTTTTAAAAATGCATTCTCAGAGGGACTGGGGTTGTAGCTTGCTAAGCATGTGCAAGGCTCTGGATTCGATCCTCAGCCCCACATAAAAATAAATAAATAAAATAAAGGTAATGTGTTCAATTACAACTAAATTTTTTTTAAATGCATTGTTTCAGATATGGAATAGGAAAGATTATTTTTTTGTTTTGGCTGAAGTTATATCAGACTTTGAAAGTTGATGCTAGGATTTGTATTCTGGCTCTTCCACCTCTAAAGTAAAAATAATAATACCTATTCAGTAAGGATGCTGTAGGAATTAAGTACCTGGAGTACTACCTAGCACATAGTAAATGTTCAATAAATGTTTCCTCTTTTGTTTTAAATATCTTTATGTGGCTTTGACACTCTTTCTACTGGGTTACTACATAAGATTTTCTTACTAAAATAGAAGAAGAAAATTTATGAAGTCAATTGATTAAGTGATTATTTTTTTACAAAATGTTTCCAACTGCAAACATTTTTAGCTCACAGATGTTCAAGAACTTTTTACATAGAAAGTTACTTCCTTCCCTGCTTATTCAATTTTGGATTCTTCCATGTCTATTTCAAATGCTTGCTTCTCAAGAAAAGTTTATGTAATGAAATAAGAAGCTGAATTGTATATTTTTATTAATTTGAATGACATTTTCCCTTGGATGAATTATGAAGTCTGGTTAACTTTAGCATTACTGGGCCTTGAAGAGATGCTAATATTAAGCCAGTATTTGGTTGCATGACATGATCAGTTTACACTGTTGTGGAGACTTAATTAAAGTTTTATTAAACTGTGTAAGCCATGATCCAGTTTGGATTTGAAAGTAGATAGACATCTGTTTCAAATATTATTACTACAACTGGAAATTAAGCCTTTTTCTTTGAAAGTCTGAAAGTTTCCCTTTTGAAACTTTTGTTTTTATCTCCTCACCTATTCTCTGTGTATTAAAATAATTTTGAGGCATAGGTTTGTGTTTTTGTTTTCAGTACTAGGGATTGAACCCAGGAGTGCTCTACTGCTGAGCTACATCCTTAGTCCTTTTTATTTTTTGAGACGGGGCCTTGCTAAGTTGCTGAGCCAGGCCTGGAATCTGTATCCTCCTGCCTCAGCTTCCTGAATAGCTGGGATAATGGGTGTGTACCACTGCGTCTGGCTAGGTGAAGATTACTTTTAAAATCATTTTAATAATTTATATATTATCTATATGGAAGAAAGACAGAAAAGTCTTTGGAAGTATTAAATAGCTTTCATGCTGAGGACAATTGTGCCCCCTTTCCTCTCTCCCTGTCTTGATTTCTCCTTTAGGAAGTGAAAACTAACTCTAGGCAAGTTCTGGTATTATTTTGCTCACTTAACTGATAAACTTGAAGTACTTTAATTCTCTCTCTCTCTCTCTCTCTCTCTATCTCTTTTTTAAAAATTTCTTTGCCTCAATGATCTTAAAAGGTTCTTTTAGAAAATGTAGCTCTTTAATTGATTTTTATTTTTTGTTCTGGAAAGGAATTTTGGTATCTCATTCATTTAAAATTATTTAATGAAATCTGGAGAAAAAAATTAAAATTTAAATTTTGTATTACATTACTGAAATGATGGAACACAAAACTTGTAATACCCTAAAGTCCAGGATGCATTAATTTACCACTGGGTCTTGCTTCTGCAAGATTATTAAATGAGTACAAGTTTAGTGGAAACTTCTTAAAGGGGAAGAGGTCAAAAAAGAGAAAACAAACAAACCACTTGACAGTGTACCACTTGGAGCCTGTTGCTTTTTACCAATTTGGTGGTCCTTTAATGTTTTCTCAAGCATTCTTTCATATGTTAGCAAAAGTGGGAAATTACCACCTTGATTTTGTGTTTTGTTTTTTTGCTAGAAATTTTTCCTCATGATATTAAATATGCTTAAAATATTATTTTAATTAATGTCTGGAAGACATTGTGTACATTTTTATCATAAATAATGCCGTAGTGAACATATTTATGAAGAGATTTTTATCTGTTTTGTTTTAGGAATACTTATATGAAAACTTTCATATGTGGCAACACATTGCTTTCCAGTCAATCATTCTAATTTATAATTCTATTGAAAGGGTATATATTTAATTTTATTTGTTTGTAGATAAATTTGTTAATAAATAATATAGTTACAGCTGTGAAATCTCTATAAGACTCAAGAGAGTAAGCACCCCACAAAAACCAAGAAACTAAAAAAAATCTAAAAAACAGAACAATGTGAAAGACCCAAAACTTTAAGTAGTTTTGAGGATGTGGATTTTTAAAATTTTTTTATTTACAACAGGAAAAAGAAAGAAAAATAGCTCTCTCTTCTGCTTTCATAAGATACCTTTCACTCTGCTTTTTCTAACTTCTACCTATGAGAGAAACCATATTCCCCTCAAATTTCTCAGTCTGGCTTATTTTGCTTAATATAATGCTGTTCAGTTCTAACCATTTTCCTGAAAATGACATAATTTCACTCTTCTTTATGACTGGATAAAACTCCATTGCTATAAAAAAAGAAAAAAATAGTTTTTGCTTCTTACAAATACTGATCATTACCACTGATAAATAATTTCATTAAATTTACAGGAATATACTCAAGATATAGGAAAATCTGTAGTTTTTTATGATACTGACTTTCATCTTCCTGATGTCTAATGTTGTCAAGAATCTTTTCATGTGTTTATTGGCCATTAATATGACTTATCTGGAGAAATGTCTATTCAGATCCTTTGCTTATTTTAAAAACTGGGTTATTCATCTCTAGCAATTAGAGAAATGTAAATCAACACTACACTGAAGGGCAACCTAGTTGCCCTTCAACAGATGAATTGATAAAGAAAATGTGGTATATATACACAATTATTTAGCCTTAAAGAAGAATGAAATTATGGCACTTGATGGTAAATGGATGGAACTGGAGAATATTATGCTAAGTGAAATAAGCCATTCCCAAAGAACCAAAGGCCAAATATTTTCTCTGATATTCAGATACTAATTCACAATAAGCAGGAGTGCTAGGGAAGAAAAGAGGTACTTCAGATTGGGTGGAGGGGAGTGTACAGAGAGGAGGGGGTAAGGGGACAGGAATGATAGTAGAATTATGCATATATGATTACATGACCAGTGTAATAATACATCATGCACGACCAGAATAATGTGAAGTTATGCTCCTTTTATGTATGATATATCAAAATGCATTCTACTGTCATATGTAACTATCTAGAACAATAAAAAACGTTTTTCATTATAGAATTATAAATGTTCTTTATATATTCTAAATTTAAGTTACATTTCAGATACATGATTTGCAAATAAGTTCTCCCATTCTCTGGATTGTTTTATTTTCTTAATGTCGTCTTTGGAAGCAGACTCATTTTGAATTTCAACAATGCTCACCTCATCTATTTTTTTCTGTTATTTATACTTTGATATCATGTTTGTATCATGTATTAGCATTCTCCTGAAGAACAGGACCAATAAAATATTTATAATTATAAGAGGGAATTTATTAGCTTGGCTTACATGATCAGAGGCTGAGTATTCCCACATGGCAGTCTGCAACTGAGAGAGTTGGGGAAACCAGTAGCTGCCCAGTCCAACAAGCTGGAAACCATTTATCAATGATGTAGCCTCCATTCATGACTGAAAGTCTGGAAGCCCCCAGGTGAGTTGCTGGCACAAGTCCATATTTAAAGGCTAGAGAATCTAAAGGCTGATGTTCACTAGCAATGGCAGCAGCAATAAAGTTTTGCTTCTCAAGAAGGATTAAATATGTACATACATGACCTTCTCCCTTCTGCTTTTTGTTCTTTCTGGCCCTCCAGAGTATTGGATGATGCTGACTACATTCCAGGCAGGTCGTCTCACTCAGTTCACTGACCCATAGACTAGTGTCTCCGGAAACACCCTTTTAAGACACCCCTAGAAATGTGCTTTACCAATTTCCAATTTTCTTTCCCTTTTTTGGTACTGGGAATTGAATCCACAGGTGCTTTACCACTGAGCCACATTTCCAGTCCTTTTACTTTAAAAAAAAATTTTGAGATAGGATCTTGCTAAGTTGTTGAGGCTGGTCTTGAACTTTTTATCCTCCTGTCTCAGCTCTGTGAGTCACTGGCATTATAGGTATGCTCCACTGGGCCTGGCAACTTTACCAATTTTTTTCTAGGTGTCTCTTAATCTAGTCAAGTTGGCAGTCTAGATTAACCATCACATATCATCATATCATATTGACAAAAAGGTTGCTTAATCCTTGGTAATAAAGTTTATACCTGGATTTTTATCTTTTTTTTTTTTTTTTGTACAGAGAATTGATCTTGTGGGTATTTAACAACTGAGCCACATCTCCAGCCCTTTTTATTTTTTAGAGAAAATAAAAAGAGAAAACAAACAAACCACTTGACATTGTACACTTGGAGCCTGTTGCTTTTTACCAATTTGGTGGTCCTTTAATGTTTTCTCATGCATTCATGCATTCATTCTTTTCTCATTTCATTCTTCTTGCTTTGCTCAGGGCCTTTATAACTTGCTGAGGCTGGCCACGAACTGGTGATCCTTCTGCCTCAGCCTCTAAAGTTGTTGGGATTACAGGTGTGTCCCACCCCACCTGGAACTTAAATCTTATTTTTGAAAGATAACTTTGATGGTTATGAGATTCATGGTCGACAGTTCTTTTTCTTTTAGATTTTTTTTAGTATTATAAATTCAGTGCCTTCTGGCTTCTGTCATTTCTGATGAGAAATAATTCAACTGTTAATGTATATTTTTGTCTTTTAGTATGATGTATCTGGGTGTGGATCTCTGTATATTTTGCTGGAACTGAGAGCTTCCTGGATTATTGTTTTTAATTAGTATTGCAGCATTTATTTCTTTCAAATTTCTTTTTTTTTATTTTAAAATTTGTTTTAATTAGTTATACATGACAGTAGAATGCATTCCAAATTTATTTTTGTTTCTTTTTCCCTCTCCTGTCTTTTTGGTTGTCCCATTTGGAATGTGTGGTGTATGGTGTTCCACCTCTGCTTATTTTTCTTCATTATTAAAACCTGCTCTTTAGGCTGTATAATCTGTTGACCTTCTTCTAGTTTATTTTCTTTTGCAGTTCAAAAAAATAAAGGAAAACCCGTTTCTTATATCCTTTACTATGTTTTTATCTCCAGAATTTCCATTTTAAAATAGTTCTTCTCTTCTCTGATAGTCCCTAGGTGATGAGACCTTGTCATCACAACATCTTTCATTTAAGCGTGACTTCCTTTCATTGTTTGAACATGTTTATAGTGGCTACTTGGTAAACTCCAGGCTATCCCACAGGTAGTTTTTGGTGCTGCTTTTTTTTTTTTCCCCTTGTGTAAGGGTCACACTTTACTCTTTCTATGTTTAAAAAATTTTTGTTGGACCTTTTAGGGAACATATTGCAGCAAATTTGGATCCAATTCCTCCTGTCCCTGGTACTTATTTTTGTTATTTGCTTATTTGTTCAGTGACTTGACTGTTTCAGTTATTTTCTTTCAGCAAGGTGAAGTCTTTGATGTCATGTCTCAGAGGATGCAGCCTTGGGCATGTGCACAAGTTACCTTGGGGTGATAGTGGTTTTAGCAGAGCTTTCTCTGTTATCTCTTGGCTGTGCTCACCAGGAATTTAGCCATTGCAACTCAGAATTAAAAATAAGAGAAATATGGGTGCCTCTCCTACCTAGCAAGAGAGTTTACCCTGGGTAGGAGAGCTAAAGAAAGAAGGATCCACGTTGTCTTTGCCACATTGACAGGGAGTGAAGTTTCCCTCAGGTTAAGCTGTGGGGTAGGGTAGGTGTGGTGGATTGTGGCTAGAGGACTACAGATTCACTGGTCTTACCAAGTTAGTGTTTTTTCTGTGTGAGTGCTTCTTGCTTTGCTTAATGATCTTATGATAATTTCCAGAGGCTTTTTAAGTGTTTATTTTTTTAAAATTTTACTCATTATTGTTGCTTTGGCTAGGGAGTGGGTCAGTGGAAGTCCTTATACTGCTGTTGCAGAAGTGGATTTTGTGTAATTAGCTTTTAATTTTCTTGTTTCCTAATTTCCATGAGAGACTTAGGAATCAGGTGTTTTAACCTAATGAATGAGGTGGGGAAATGTAGTTTACTTTTCCATTTTTTGGATGAATTTATGTAAGATTAGAATATCATGTTCTTTGAAAGTTTGATAGAATTTTATAAATTTATCTGAACATGTGGGATTAGTTTTAAGTTACTGATTAGGTTTATTTGTTAGAGTGGTTTTCAGGACTTCTTTTTCTCTTTAACCTGAGTTTTCAAAGTGTTTGCCCCCAGGATTTTTTTCTTTTGCCTAAATTTTAGTATATACTGCCATAGAATTTATATTTGGTTCAGTTTTTCTCTATCCTCAGATTAATTTCTTTGTCCTTAGAACTCAGTTGCTTATTATACTTCCTTTGTAGAGTAGTCCCAGCAGAAGCTCAGGACATCTTGATTGTAAAGCCCTGTACGTTTTCACTGTAACTTTATCTTTGAAGCCAGAGGTCATCCTAGCTTCCTCCTATAAGCTTTGATGCATCTTACTTTCTTTCTTCTTTTTTTTTTTAATATGTTTTTTAGTTGTAGGTGGACACAATAACCTTTATTTTATTTTAATGTGTTTCTAAGGATCAAACCCAGTGCCTTACATGTGCTATGCAAGTGCTCTACCGCTAAGCCACAACCCCAGCCCTGGTGCATCTTTCATGTGATCTCTGGGGTAGAAGCCACTAAGTTGAGGTCTGACCCATCTGGACCTCCAGAACCTCAAACTTACCCTGCCTCTGCTTAGAGGAATCAGATGAAATAACATTGTAATTCCAGGAAGTTGTCATGCTGTGGCATAAAAACTGACCAGTGGGTGGTGAGGGATAGGAAGGAGCTGGGAGATAACCATCTCCACTTAGATTTTATGGAGATATTCTTTGTGGCTTGAAATCAACCATGTTTTCTTGTAAGGTTAAAGCTAATCGTTAATTGTTCTGCCTTACAGTTGTTTTCCCTTCTGTTCTGCCCCATCTCCTCTTTATTTTCACTTTGTCTTGCTGGTAGTCACCAAAAAAAAAAAAAAAAAAAAAAAGGCATATAACTTGTTTCAAATCTGATTTCTAGGGAATTTAGGCAAAAATAATTTTAACTAATGATGTTCCTAGAAAATAGACATGTAGGATGAGGTTATATAAATGGATTGCTTTCTTCTCTGAAGGCCATGATTACTGCTGGTTGTAAGGGAGCTAATGATAATGACATCAGAGTGACTATAGTTTTCAACTATGATTATTTGGTGTGGTGTATGGGTGAAAGGCAAGACATGTGGCTGCTGCACCTGATTAAAAAAGGGGCATGAATAGCTAGGAGGATTTTGGTGCTTGGCAGCATTAGAGGCTTTAAGAAAAGAAAAGATGGACTCTGGGCAATTGGTAATGAACTTAGGGCACACTGTGAAAGCCAGAAGGCTGCTGTAATTGCTTTCAGAGAGACTTCATTGCTGCACGCACATAGAAGACTGTGCTGAAAATCAGTCTCAATATAATAATTATAAGGAGGATGTAAAGACTGTAAAGTTAGGCTAAACATACAATTTTGACAGATCATTTATGTTAAAGGCAGGGCTTTAGTAGTGAAAACATAAATGAGACCTGGAAATTTGGACGGATGTGCTTGATAATACTGAACTCTCAAATTTCCCTAAATCTTTTTACTAGGGGAATATAGCACTTTATTTTTTTGGATTCTATGCAGTGACCTTACCTGGAGGTGCTTTGTAAGATGATGCTTATTCTTCTCAATATTACCCACACTATTTCTCACAACTTCCGGACTGACTATCCTATTATAGGGCTTCAGCATTAGCTAACTGGGGATTTATGTTCCTCACTCTGGGAGAACTAGACTTATATGTCATAAAATAATTGAGGGCTAGTACATGTTTTCAGGGGTTGTAAGAACATTTGTGGGAGTAGATCTTGAGGATGATAAAGGGTGGCATATAGGCCTGTGATGGGGAAAATTCCTTATTATTTGGGTGCCTAACTGTGCCTTTGGATTAAATATTCTGGCACAAGCACATAAACTGTCAGAACTTTCTAGGTATATTATTGAGGAATGGGTCAAAATTACTAGTGGGAAGGAATATTAAGGGTACAGTTTCTAAAACTTGAGGACTAACCACTTATCTTTCCCAGTACATCCCTTCACTGAGGCAGCAAGGAGTACACTGCTAAGCTTGTGGCTGAATGTTCAACCTGCTAGCAGCTGGGGGTGACACTGAACCCTGGATATGTTGCCACTCTTGTAGATTCTGGCCAGCCACCTGATGGCAGATGAGTTATCTTGTATGTCTTTGAAAGAGACGATTTAGTTTCTTTGTCAGAACTGATACACACACACACACACACACACAACAGATAGAAGTTTTAATTTCCTTGCCTAAAGAGATCCAAAACCCTCTGAGAGTGTAATCCACTGATTACCTAATATATCAACTAATATATCAGGACACACTACCTAAAATATGATACCCTGAACATTTTAAACTGAAGGAATTTGTGAAGTGGCCGGGTGACTTTCTGACCTTTCTCACCTTTTTCTTCAAGTAGGTTTTAAGACACTTATGTTAGATGACCCCACCTCCCCAACAGGAGAATATCCCTATCTCTGAAGATGGAGGGATGTAAAGATGTTGAGAGGAAACTAGTTTGATTCTCCCAGTTTGTTATACATAGCTCACCTTGTCCTATCACATTTTTGTGCAAATTTTGACTGCTCACCAAGCCTAACACAAAAATGCTCAGGTTTAGCAATGACTATGCCTCTTCAGTTCCTTATGCATTGGCTTCTGAGCCATGTGAAAAATAAATCTGTGCTCTTTTCTCCTGTTAGTCTTTTGGTACAGGATCCCAGCTTCTTGAGAACTCAGGGGAGTAGAAGGAAAAGCGGTTTTTCCTCCCCTATAATGTCAGTGTGGTAGCCCACATGGTGTTTCCTTGAATCTATTTTACACTTGAGCTCCTGGTTACAGGTTTCATGGGTCTCACCATGTTTCCCAATGCCTGGAAGCATCTGGATAGAGGAGTTGAGTGTCCTGTGGAATGGAAGCAATGTTCAGTAAGGACAGCAGCTTGTGGTCAATTCTGCGGAGTTGAATGTACCACATGTGAATTGCTAACAGAATAAAAGAATTAAGACATCAAGGGGTGGAAGCTGGGTTTACTTTCTGTGCTCTGCCTTAGTTATCCACATGCAGGCTGTGTGTTTCTTGTTTCTGAAATTATAGGCTCTCCCACAGGTCCTGATTCCTGGAGGGTGGGGTGAGGAATACTTTAGCCAGAGGATACAGTAAGAATTCTTGTGACTGGGAGTTGTGACTACCATGTGTGTGCTTTTGATGGTGCCCCAATAGGCATGAAACAAGTGTTGGCTAGACCAATGAATCTTGAACACCAGAAGGAGTTGAGCTTACTATTGCACAGTGGGGATAGGGAGAAATCTCTGGCCAGCCGGGATCACCGAGCCATCTCAGGTGTTTCTCTGCTTAGTGGTAACCAAACAGGTAATGTGAATAAGTCTAGTTTGACAAAGGCAGGGCAATTACAGGCCCAGGCTCCTAGGGAGAAAAGGTCTGGGTGCTGGTCATACAAGATGGGAGATGGAGGAGGGAGATGATAAATACAAAGTTATAGGACCAGATGCAAAAGGCATAATTGTGTCTTGTTTTCCTGAATGTCTTTTTAGGCAAGTGCAAGTTATCACCATGGAAAATTACATTGCACCTCCTGTCTTGGAGAAGGGGGTGGGCATCCTTGTTTCTCACAGGAAGTCTGTATTTCATAAGGTCACAATTCACCAAGTTAAGTGGATTCCAATTTGTGTGCCCCCTAGATCTGAGATACACCTGCTGGTGCCTTCCTTGTAAGCACAGATCCCGGATTTCTCCTGTCTCACCTGTGGGAGCCCGCTTCTGCCATCGCTTCATCTTCTCTCACTTCTCTCCTGGGGAAAAGAGGGCCCTGCTGTTGGCAGCTCTGGTCACCTGCACTGGAGCAGGAGTTGCAGTAGTTTGGGTGCTCAGGTAACACCTGAAAGGAATGGCAATGTTTTCCTTAGAAATGGAGGAGCAGAGCTCTGCAGGAGGCACAACCTGGAAGCATGAGGAAGTTAACACCCTGGAGTGACTAATAGACAGAAGGTGCTCATCCTTTGTTCCCCTCAGAGCAGGGTTCTGAGCTTCAGTGCTGCCATTCAGCATTTCTGTATTGTGAAGGAGGAGCTTGAACTCGGCTGCCTGGGCTGGGAGGGGTCTATGTTATTCCAGATGGAGCATAGCAGCCTCCTTGGTGCTATTAAAATTGGAAAAGCTATCCTTTAGTGAGGTACTGGAGCAGCTTGGTAAACTGAGATTTTAGGAGAAATGGGAAAAAAAAAAAAAAAAAAGAGATTTGAGTGGCAAAGTCCTGACCTTGAAGTTTAAAGTCTTAGATTTAGTGATTTCCAAAACGAAATGTTTATTCATTGATGTGTAGGAAGGAAGTAATAGAACCTCTATAAATACTTATCTTGTCCTTTATAGATTTGTTTTATGGAGATGATATGTAGTATCTTAGTCCTGTATAATTTATAAATAAATATTGGGGTATGAGGGGTCAGTGCTTAATTTTGATTGAAGGAAAAGTGGGATAAAATACTTGATGTGTGCCAGGCTGAGCTGGTGTGAGTTGTTACAGTTGTGACATGGTGGATTAGCCAGTTTTTGGAAGATGACTATTGTGTGTTGGGGATGGATTGGTGGGTGGAGTATTTGAGTTCTGGAGGTGGGAAGACGAGACAGCAGGCCTATGATTTCCATATCTGATGATCCATTTTTGCTGCTTTCTCCCTCTTTCTCTGTGCCCAGCCCTGGCCTGGATCTACCTGACTTTCTGCAGAGGGGCTGGTAAAGGGAGTGCGGGGCATTCTGTGGTTTTCTCTTGTCTGCATTCAGTCTCTTCACTTTCAGTTTGTTTAATCCAAAGTTATATCTTCCTGGAATTTATTGAGAAAGAGTAAAATTTTTTTTATCTTGACATCTTTTTAAAAAAGTGAGGAGATATTTTTAGAGCAGTTTTAGTTTTAATCTTGGTCACTTTTAAGCAAAAATACAAGGCACTTTTTAGTTTAGGTGGTTTTCTTCTTTTTTGTTTTTTTGGTCTCATTGATGAGACAGATGCTTGATGATGAATGCTGATTAGTAGTTTGGTTGTCCTCTGTTTTGTGAAATTTTCTATAATATTCCTTGACTGACATTCTTGCACTGCCTGTAGGAGCTTTTTAAAATAGTTTTACTGTGAAATTGTCAACTTTGAGATCTACCTTCCCAAGTAAATCTTTTTATTATTCAGTATTACCATGAAGATTTTTTTTTTTGTTTGGATGGGGGGGGGAGATCTGGGATTTTCATTTCCATGGAGTCTAGGAATGGTTACAAAATCCATATTTTTAGAGTGATGTTTTACCTTTTCTACAAATAGCCCTAAAAGAGTTATAAACTTATTTACTTTGGGAGAAGTTTTGTTTCAGTTGTGCTCTTGTGAAATTCTAAAACATGAACATGTACGTGTTGAGTCTTCCAATGGCTTGCAAAGATACTTGCTATCTGAATTAATTTATTTGACAAAGTGTGAACATAGGCCAATAAATAGAAATAAAATAGACGTCATTCTCCACTTTTTTTTTTTTCCTATTGTCCACCACTTCAGTTTTGTATTGTGAAATGCCTTTTATTCCAAAGTCAATATGGTAGGAAGAGCTAACCAAAATCAGCTTGGGAGAGGTCTCACCTGTTTTAATAATTTGATTCTTTAACATTTAACTGTCCTACTCTTTCTCTCTCCTTTTTCTCTCTTCTCCCACTCACTCCTCAATCTAATTCCCCCACTCTTCTCCACCCCCCATTTATCTTCTGAAATGAATAAAGCTTCATTTTGTAATCCCATGTTTGCTCAATATTGTTAAATTATCCTTTCCTCCTTTGATCAGTGGCCTAAGTCTTCCATTACTTGGCACTTAGGTGATTTACAATCTATTGTAAAAGATGTGTAAATTCTTCAAGAACCCCAAACCAAGTTGTTCCTCGTTTATCTGTCATATTTAAATAACGGAATATTCAAATCAAGATAATTTTTCAGATATTCAGCTTTACCTTTCTGACCATTAAATATTTAAATTTTAATTACTTATAAGATTGCTTTAAATGTATATTTTCTTGCCTCATACAACAGGTTGATAATTCAGTCTCTTGATCACTCACTCAGTCATTGTTATGGATATACCTTTAAAAACTCTCGTAAGGATCTCTGATGTACATGTGCCAGTTTGTCCCTACTCGGAGTGTTCTTGGGGCTCCGTTCTTTTGTCTGTTTTGTGGCTTTGATTTTTGTCAGCTAATATATGGCTGCAGTATCTCTTTTTGTTTTTGGCCTATACTGAGTCCCCTTCTTTATTTCATTTTTATCACCCTCTTTTTTTCTGAAATACAACGTACATATCTCATTACCTCCCTTTCTCTCCCTCCTGTGCCCCATGTGTACACGTGTACACACACACACTCTCACACTCACACTCTTACTTTTTGCTGCTTCTACTGCTTTGAGTCCTTGGGGAAAAAAATCAGATTTATACCCAAAATAAGTGCTTTAATCTGATGCCAAGAGACTCAAGTGTCTCAGCCTCAGTGTATGTGTTATCCGACATCTTTTATTGCTTTGGTAGCTTTGTTTAATTTGCTTTTCAGTTCTTGGCTGTGTTAGAGTTGAATTTTCCAATTAAATATTCTTTAGGTTAATTGACTCATTTCCCTACTACCCTGTGGTAGTGGGGATTGAACCCAGGGGTGTTCTACAACTAAGCTACACCCTCAGCCCTTTAAATTTTTAATTTTGAGACAGGATCTTGCTAAGTTGCCTCAGCTGGCCTTAAACTGTAATTCTCCTGCCTCAGATTCCCAAGGATCAGTTTCCCAAGTCACTGGAATTACAAGATTGTACCACTGCATCTGACTTCTTTAGGTTAATTGAGAAGATACTGCAAAAATGTAATTTTTAGCTAGTTACATAAGAATTTTGAAGCATAATTGATTATGAAAGCATCCTGAAAATAACAACTTTCTTCTTTAAATAATGTTCATTAAACAACCATAGATACACAAAACTTACCTGAGAATTACCCAAAACAACAATCAGTGGATTCTGTATAAAATAATTACTATCATGAAGCAACAGCATTATTTAAATAGTTCCAGAAAAGGGAACATGTGTTATAACCTTTTGTATGGAAGGATGTATAGCAAATCTCTTACTGAAACTCATTTCCAAAAATAGTTTAGCTCTAGGTTAATATTTAAAGGAAGCAAAATATTATACCATACCTGGGTACATTAATATGACTGCAGAGATGTAGAATAGCCTCAGACTTTGCTGTTTGAATTTTGTTTTGTAGATTCCTATTACATTTTTTTAAATATATGTATTTTTAGTTGTAGGTGGACACGGTATCTTTATTTTATTTTTATGTGGTGCTGAGGATAGAACCCAGTGCCTCATAGCATGCCAGGTGAGCGCTCTACCACTGAGCCCCGGCCCCAACCCCAGCCCATCCTATCACATTTTTATTTATTTATTTTAGAAAAAAGAAATTTTGTAAAGGTATTTACACATTTTTTCTTCTTTCATTTTTTTCTAATTTCCAAAGATATCTAATAGGATACATGAATAATGATGGCAACATGTGAATGTCTTTACTTTTAAAACTCATGGCATCCTTCTAAATATTAATAAACACAGTAGAAATCTGCTAGGCACAGTTTCTACTGAATTGAAATGTAAGTAACAAGGTGTCGATGTTCAATTATTCAATTAAGTTAAATCTTGATTGCATGCTTGACATTGAATCACTGTTTTATAATCATCTTGTGATGATAAATGTAACCTTAACCCATGTTTTAATGACACTTGGAGAAAGTATATGTAATCATAAACAGATAAAATTATAGTGATTTTTTTTTAACTAGAAACATTATGTCTAACATAAATTGAAGGTGTGAAAGTGTCTTCTCATTATTAGGTATGAAAGCTAAAATGGTGGTGTCATCTCAGTGTTTAACAAAATCCTGAGGTAAAAGAGCCTAATCATTTATAATTGAAACTGTAAATAACTGTCGGTAATCTAAGGCATGAAATACTCTGAGACTCACCAAGAGAGGTCTAAAAAGATATTACTTTAATCAAGTGTAAGAAAAACAATACCTACAATCTTCAACTTCTACCAACATTCATAGAAAATGAATGTTGAAAATGTCAAGAGGATAGTTCTAAGAACTGGCCTATCTCTGCATTCTTTTAAAATTTCCTTTTTCATGTAGTTTTTGCCTTATAATGAACAAATTGCAAGAAAAATACCACAATGCAAATTCTCATTTCTATAAGTATTCTTTCATATAAATACATTTGTGAACCAGAAAGTACTTAGATAAAAATGTGCACATCTATTACTGGTTTTATTCCATCCTGAAACTATTATTTTTTTTATCCTACTAGTGCACTATAAGAACTCCATAGGAGAGAGGATATCTTAATTGTATCCCTAGGACCTTATACAATATGGTGCTCCATAATACTTGAACTAAACTGAGCCTCAAAATGTAGGCTTATTGCTATATTTCCCACTTCAAATTACATTATAGTAACACAATAACACTAGATCCCCAATGACATTATTTAAAATGAAAAGCAGTGAAAAAAGGCCTGTGAAGAGACTTTCTTTTTCCTAACAGATCAATTTTCTCCTTCTTTCTTATTTATTTATTTAAATTAGGTATATGTGACAGCAGAATGCATTTTGATGCATTGTATACAACTGCAGCACAACTTTCCATTTTTCTGTATATGATGTAGCGTCATACCATATGTGCAGTCATACTCCTATGGCATTTTAAAAAATGGTATTATTATTACTTGGCATATTTGAAGGTGGTCAGTAAATTAGGCAAGTTTACATGAGGCTTCAGAAATGCCATTTTGCTGGGTGTAGTGGCTTGTGCCTATAATCCCAGTAAATCAGGAGGCTGAGGCATGTGATGGTTAAGTTAGAGGACAGCTTCTGCAATTTAGGCCCTAAGAAATTTATTGAGACCCTGACTCAAAATAAAAACTAGAAAGGGTTGGGAACGTGGCTAATGCCCCTGGGTTGAATCCCCCGTATGGCCCTGCCCCACAAAAAATAAAAAATAAAAACTAAAACACACTTCATCTGCAGATGTGCTTAGTAATACTTGTAACAGTATATTTGTAACAGTAGTTTGTAACAGTAGTTTGTAACAGTAGTATTTGTAACAGTAGTTTGGCTCCATTCTGTTGGACAGTAGGTTTGGTAAAATTGCAGTGTTGTGGCAAGTGTTTATGGCTTCATCCTGCTTTTGAGTAGCCTGGATAACCAAAAAGTTAAGTTTTAGGTCAAGACAGGACTGAATAAATGGAATAAGTGACATTTAAACACATCTCTTCATTGTTTTTCTCCTTAAAGGCAGACTTTAAGGTAACAGAAGTTTTGGCAGAAGAGGGTGTTCTTTATGTGTTCTCGGTTCCTGTGTTTTGCTCCTCTGCCTTTGTTAGGCTTCACCAAATTTCCATTGATTACATTTCCAGTATCAATCACAGTTGTGTGGATTATAGGGAAGCAACATCAGAAATCGCCTCCAAAGTAATTTTTGAATTTCTGATCTGTAATTGTATCAGGATTAATAGGGTCTGCTTGTTTATTTAAATATTAATAGTGTTGTGTTGAAGGTTTTAAATAATTTGCCTTCTTTAGGAGTACTCAGAACTCAAGAGAGATGTATGTAAGAAATATAATTTAGTGAAGTCTTTATTTTCAGAATAGAGATTTACTTAAAATGGTAAGGGGACTTATTAGTGTGTGTGTGTGTGTGTGTGTGTGTGTGTGTGTGTGTACACATACATACTCATTCCTTAAGTGTCTCTTGGGGTAAGCTGAAGTGGTATGGTGGTAGATGTGTTATTACAAAAGGAATGATTTAACTACATTTTAAATATGAATACTGAAGGGTTTGGGAGCTATTGAGGCAAAAATTGTGCCCAGCTTGTGCTTGGCAATTAAGAATGCAGTGGGATCATGTCCTAGGGGCCTGGACTACGTAGTGTTCCCGAGATCTGCCTAATGACAAGGCTTTCCTGGATGTAGTATGTGTGGTGGGGTATTAGAAGCACATTTCTAAGTCCTTTCTGAAGGCATTCTGATTGAGTAAAGTTGGGGTGGAGCCCATGGATTTGTATTTTTTTAACATGTGTTCCAGATGATTCTTATTCTTAAGCATGTTTGGAAAACACTGTCATGGAATAAACTAGCAAGTAGCTTTAAACCCCAGAACCATTGATGCAGCTGCCAAAGAGCCATACTTGAGCCATTTGACTGTCTTCCTCAGTGGTTAGAGGATGAGTTTGTTGAACGGATGCTAGGAAATAGCTCTACTTATATAATTGCATTGCTCCTTTATCATAATAGGTAGCATTTTATTTGGTACTTAAGATGCACCAGTTATTTTGTTTATCACATATTGCGATTGTGATTATTACTTTATTTATCTAATTTTAATCTCTTAAGTAGGATCAAATTTAATGAGTGGTGGAAGTATTTAAATCCAGGCAGGCTATTGCCAGCATAAGCACTCTTAAGCAGAGTATGTTATATACTTTGATTTCCCCTTCCTTTGATAAGAGTTTATAATCCTAAAATTGTTTATATTACACAGTAGCATCTCTGCTGTGGAATAATTTCTCATGAGAACGCAGTTCTGGCAAAAATTGGTGTTGGCTGTTGAGAGTTTTAGAAGGGGTTGCTACCATTCTCAATTAAATGTGTCCCACAGCTCTGGAATGCCTTAGTATAAAGAGACATAAAGTCGCCTACCATGGTCCTACAGGGTGCCCCACTCTCAGATATGGAACCGCCACATTGGGCGTGGGAGGTCCTAGAGAATGAAATTGATTAGTGAATATTGTGTGCATGAAGAATATGCTACCATGAAACCCACTCTTTTGTGTAAGTATTATGCACCAGTAAAAAATAAACAACCCTCCCCCCACACACACCAAAATGAAATCATAACAAGCCTTCCCCAAAGTATTTTCTGGTTCCCACAGACATTATCTCAGAAGCCAAGCAGGAGCACCCTTCACTTATGTTTTTACTTATTGACAGACCTTTGGCAGGTTCAGCTGCCTCTGACCTCAGTGGTAATTTGTGACATCTGCCAGTCAGGCCAGTGCTGCAGAGCGGAGTGTGTGATCAGGGTGCCGATGACCTGAGGTGTTGACGATGTGAGAGGTTGAGAGGTACAGAGTGGGATTTATCCTCAGTCCTCAGAATTATAGGTTCTGAAAGTTTCTTTTCTGCAGTTCCCACCTATTGCTGTGTTTTAAATAGATTAATTAATTTGTCCTGAGAATCTGTTCATCCATACTGTTCTTCCAGAAAGCAGCATGCAGAGAGCAAAGTAGAAGGGGAGCAGTAGCCTCAGCAAGATATTTGGTTTATCTGTGTCTTGGTGGTGTCGTACCATCTTGTTGAGCATCCCAGAGTGTTTAGGTGTGTGTTTCTCTGAGACCCCTGAAGCTTTCCCTTCTAGTCAGTTTGAAACAAAAGAAGAACAATGCTGGTGCTCTTAGTGTACTAGCAGAGTATAATTTTTGAGTATAGCCCTTCCCCCAACCCCCTTCATACTAGATGAGGACTTTTTCTCTTGGTTGGCTGAAAAGATTCTATCTTTTCATGCTGAATAGAATTCACACCCACTTCACTGGGTAGTAATGCCGACCCATTCTTCAGACTCCAGGGAAAGAGTTCATTGAAAACACTTCCTCAGGCTCTTTTTTTTTTTAAGAAGAATTGCATTTTCGTGTAATTTAAAATGACTGGGTTTTTAATTCATGATTTCCCCTCTTGTTTGAGTGCATTTGAGTTTCAGTATCACTTTTCTAAATGGAATTCAATCAGAATAGTGTAATATATGTGGCTGAAATCTGTTCTCGGTTAAATGGGGCTGCAGGATGACCCCATATTTCTCTCATTTGCCTCTTTGCCCTCGTTAGCAAAAGATGTTCTTTCATTGCTGTGTCTACAGAAAGAAATTCCAGACTATTATCAGGGCCTCACAGGCTAGACTAAGTCAGGAATTGCTCTTTTGGCAAGGTTTACAAACTTATAATCATAGATGCTTTGTGCAAGAAGAGCTTTTAGATTCATATGTGAGATTTTGCATTAGTTCAGAGTTTATGTTTGAAGAGTGTGTAGAAGATGATTTATTTTTCTGCTGTTTCAGGGGTTGGTAAATAATCCAATTATAGACATTTTCTTTAAGGATTATTTAGATATTTACTTGTGGTGGGAAGCACAACTATTTTGAGGTCTTTTAGTTGTTTTACCATTTTCTTTGGTTAGTGAACGACCTTTTGGTGCATAAGTCAGGGACTGCTAAGTACCTAATATGAGCCAAGCACTCTTCTCAAGTAAAGGGGCAGCTGTGAAGGAGAGAGTTGCCTTTGCCCTGCCTGCTATTGTGTTTGCCTCTGTCACTCATTAGTAGTGTGACTTCAGGCTGGTCCTTTCCATCTTTGGAGTTTGGTGTCCTCAGCTGTAAAATGGAAAGGATCCAATTTGGACATTTTGCCTTCTGAACTGGGTTGAGGATCCCCCCCCCCCAAAAAAAAAGCCTTTTTAAATCTCTAAAACAATTATTTAAAAATTAATTGGCTGTATTTTTAAACTCTTATTTTTTTTCATATAATTGCTGCTCTTCAAGAATTACAACTTGTGTGAACAGGATTTGTATGCAAACAAGTATACTGAGAGCAATGTAAAACACGGTACAGCCAAATGCAGTACTTTTTCATCATTTTGGAAGCTTTACAGGAAATCAAGCAAAGAGAAGGTGGATGTAGGTAGATGAGTTAGAGCAGGCTTGCAGGAGTAGGAGGAATTTTACAGTGTGTACCGGGCAGAGGGTGTGAAAAGACTTAGACCTAGAGCAGAGAGGTACGTGATAGTAAGAAGGGAGGTCAGCTGAGTGCCATGGAATTGAAAATTGTCTTCATATGCCCTGTGGGACCGAGACTCAGCCTTCCTAGCTTTTTCCCTGTGCATGGAACAACTCAAGTTCCTGGAATTCTTTACCTCCTCCTTTCTCCTCTCAACCTAGAGTCATTATCTCATGACTGATCATCATCCATCATTAAGTTTGCTCCCTGTGTTCCTATGGTACCTTCTGGAAGATCCCTTTACTTACCACATTTGCATCATGTTAGATATGGTACTGTGTGGTATAAATATATCAGTTCCTTTTGTCATCGTAGCTTCAAGAATTAGTAGTACTATTATCTTGTTTTCCTTTTTTAAAAATTTTTTTTTTAGTTGTCAATGGACCTTTATTTATTTATATGTGATGCTGAGTATCGAACCCAGTGCTTCACACATGCTAGGCAAGTGGTCTACCACTGAGCCACAACCCCAGCTCCTTATCCTTGTTTTCTAAGTATTAACAAAAAACCCTGAGACTTTAGAAATTTACATCATCCAGCCAATAATTAGTATTGGACTTGAACTAAGTCTGTGTAACTGTTTTTCTCAATGATAGAGAAACTGGAAGATCATTTTAAATTATTTATAAAAAAATTTGGGAATTGAAAGATACTTTTACATTATCAATCAAAAAAAATTTTTTTTGCATACAAATATGAGAGAAGAAAATGAGACAAAAATACTTTCCCCATTATTCTTTTACCCTATTTTGCTGAGCAGCAGATAAAATGAATTTATGGATTAAATAAAGATGATATTTGACAGAGCTAAGAGTTAATGACAACTGACTCGGGTTTTAAATAATATATTTTCTTCATTGTGAAACTTTCTTTTTTAAAAAATAATATTTATTTTTATTTGTAGTTGGACACAGGCCTTTATTTAATCTATTTTTAAATGTGGCACTGAGGATTGAACCCAGGACCTTGCACGTGCTAGGCAAGCATTCTACCCCTGAACCACAACCCCAGCCCCTCAGTTGTGAAACTTTCTACTATGTAAGTCAAACTTTTAAAATTCTGATGATAGGATTCTGTTATTTCATAATTACTAATGAGTGAATATATATCAAAGCATGTTGGCTAAGCATTGGAAAATTATTTTTCTGGTTTTTAGCAGGGAGGGGGTGGGAGGTGTTTGTGTTTGGTTATGTGTGGTAGTTATATTCCATAATTGTAGTGAGATGGGTTCTGCAGATCTGGAGTGTACTGGATGTGTTTGGCCTCCTCCTTTCTTTGGTCATTGCTTCTGGCTGAACCACGCAGTGTGTTGAGGGTAGTCTGGCCTCGGAGTGTGGCAGCAGGACCAATGGTGAGGGGCCGCAGGGCTGCTGAGGGCCCCCCTAGGCTGGCCCAGGAGCTTCCACGTTTCCCCAGGAATGAAGTAAGGGCTCTGACTCAGGAAAACTCCTCATGTTTTTTGTTTGTTATTAAGGGGTCTTTGTCATCCCAAAATCCAATCTAACCTTAAGTTACTTTTGTCCAAGGAGGTCACTGAAGAGAAAGATGACAGAGGTAAAAAATAGAGAAAGGTGAAAGTGGAATTTGAGCTGAATGTGAGGGGTGGTACATGTGCTGAATAGAGAACATGAGCAAAGACCTAGAACTGATACCACATTGAGGATCTTAGTGGAAGTCTTGATAGCACTAAAGGAAAATGTTTTTGAGGAATCCCAAATTATGTTACAACTTGGATGCACAGAGAAATTTGAGCTTTGTTTTGTGTCTGATCTGGACTTTCTGATAAGGCTCATTTTTTTTCTCATTGTTCAACAGGAAAAAAAATAACCTCTAAATCAATCTGGATTAAAAGTAGGTAGAATCTGTAATTTAAACAGTATCTTTGAGTAAAACTACTACTTTCTAGGAAACATCTCTCAATATCTCGCCCTTTTTCCTAGCACTTCTACAAGATGGGGTAGTGGCTATGCTGGGTGGGGTTTGCAGATTTATTAATCTTGTGCCCACTGTCCCTTGTCCTTGTCTCTGGGGCATTACCTGTCCCTAATTGCGTAGTGCTCTATCAGTCTCCAGTGCTGACACTCGGAAATGATGAACTCGTGGTTTGTTCTTTTTCGTTTCCCCCTGATGATCCAGGCTCCTCCTTGGCTCCTACTGGACCATAGGCCCCTCCAACATCTGGCTGCAACTCCTGAACACAGCCGCCCTGCAGGCTTTGTTCTAGAGCTGCTTCAGTTTATGGTAGTGGTCTCCCCCTGATGAACATCCTGGCCGGTTTTGTAGGTGTGGCTGTGTTCAGTTTGCCCTCACAGTAATCTGTCCCTATGCAGGAAGTGGAACCTCAGTGTCTCCTCCACCTGACTGCACTGCTTTACTTTGACTTGACCTCTCTCAAGTTGTTACAAGTAGCTCCAGACTCTCAAATGTCACTTGGCTAGTGAGCCGAGTGGAGGATAGACCTGTGGCTGCTTGTGTGTTTCCTTCCCCTCTTCCCTTCTTTCCCACAATTCTTCCAGAGGAATTGCCTACTTCCTCTTCCTTTCAGGTCTTCCTTATGTAGGACTTTAAATTTTAACTCAACAGGGATGGGAAAGAAAGAACAGAGGGCTTTATGCAACCTTTTTTGAAGATAATAACAATATGAAAGCTCTTGTTTTGAAGCAGATTCTTATTTTCTGAGTATCAGAAGTTGAATATTTCTTCTGTCTTGGACTTTGTACATGTGAATACATTTCTTCTGTGGTGAATCTCATTTCCCCAAGATGGACTCTCAGGCCACATTTGGGAAGAGGTCATGGCTTAAAAACTCAAAAGGTAAAACCTGGGTTAATATTCCATAATACATGACAAGTAGTGAAGAAGTGTTTGTACAGTTGCCTAATTTCTTTGAACTAGATTTTCCAAACTGTTTTCTGTAGGAAGAGTTAATGGAAGTTTAAAATGATTCTTTCCAAAAAGGAATCTATGACCAAACAGATTATCTCTCTGGCTTTTAGAGAGTCACAACGAATACTAACTTATTAAAGCTTCTGAAAAGTCCTACAATTAAAAAAAATGTTAACTCTTGATCAGTAAGTTAAAAAAAACCCACAAAAACGTAAAATATGGACTGATTTCTAGTGGAAAACAGTTTTTAACTATGACTGTGCTTTCAGGGCAGGGTCATGGGCATGTCAGTCAAAGCCTAAAATCAAGGAGGAGTCAGAAATTTGAATGGCTGTTCATATAACTTGCATAAAGTGATGCTTTCTTGCCAAGGACTATTAGCAGGCTATAATGAAGGTATTTTTCAAAGTAAATGTATAGATCAAACCTGTTCACCCAGTGTTTACCTTGAACTGAACTCTGGATAGAAATCATTTTCTTTGGGACCTATTTTTTGGTAAAGTAACTTTATGTGATGTGGAAACTATTTTGTAACACACATGCCCAAGCAGCGAGCCTTTTGTTAGATCCAATTAGAGTTTTCTCTTCTGATTAAATGTGAGATTGTAGTGTTTCTCTTGGCTGCAGGCACACTAACTCACTTGGGAACTCTTCTGCATCAGCTTTCTGCAGATGGAGAGTAAAATATTAATAATATTTATTTTTCCATAATTCTGGAATTCATTATAAACAGAAATGGCTAGGATGTATACTTGTCTGAAGTAATGTACTAACTATTCATACTGATTTAAGAGTCCTTCTGTAATCTACAAAATGAATATGTTCTACCTGTAAGAGGGATGTAGTAAGTCTTAGAAGTATCTAACTGAAAAAGCATCTTAGAACTAGGAGAAATGAAGCCAGAGCCTTTCTGAACCATATGTGGGAGCACATAAATGAAGCCAAACAAGTTTAATAATTTTAGGATCCTGTAGTGAGCTCTAAAATATAATTTTTCTTTTATTGGTAAACTGATCAATAGCACTTAAGTAGCATTTTTTTTTGATAATATATTACACTGAAATAAAAGAAATCTGATTTTTGTTTAAATACTCATTATGGTTGTTAAATAACCCCCATTGTCTCTATGAAATTGTTTGATTCATTGAAAGGAAGTATATTTGCAAAATTGACAAACGTGAAGAAATAGCCTTGATTTCTCATTTGTAATGAAAGGAAGAGAGTTTTGTAGTTGAAGAGCTGTGGCTTTGTTGCAGAAGACTTTTGTCTCTTAATTGTAATGGATTGAGTCCTGGAGCCACTGGGAACTGAATTTATAATGCAAATATAAATCTATTTATTTATTTACTTATTTATTTTTGGTACCAGGGATTGAACCCAGGAACACTTAACTACAGGGCCCACATCCCCAGCCCTTTTTCTAAATATTTTATTTAGAGACAGGTCTCATGAGGTGCTTAGGACTTCACTAAGTTGCTGAGACTGCCTTTGGACTCGCGATCCTCCTGCATCAGCCTTCTGAGCCACTGGGATTATAAGCATGCGCCACGGTGCCTGGTGCAAATATAAATCTTATTTACATTCTTGCTCCTTAAACTGGCAATGAGTTTTATTTACTTATTTTGGTACTGGGGATTGAACCTAGAGTGCTTTACCACTGAGCTACATCCCCAGTCCTTTTTATTTTTTATTTTGAAACATTTAGGTCCACTAAGTTGCTAAGGCTGACTTGGAAATTGTAATCCTCCTACCTCAGATTCCCAAGTTTCTGGGATCACAGGCATGTGCCCCCATGCCAAACTTGAAATGGATTTTTAAATATCAAAGTCCCAGAACAGTTATGTAATTCTGATGGGGATGGGAGAATGACCAGGGGGAGTAGTGTGAAAAGTGGGAAGGCAGTGTGGATGGAGAGTGTGGCCAAAATTTAGCTTTTTAAAAAAATTCTTCTTAGATATAAATGACAGTAGTGTGTATTTTGACATATTATACATACGTGGAATATAACTTTCTTTTTTTAAAAAAAATCCTTTTAAGAAATATTTTGTTTTAATTCTAGATGTATACAGTGCCTTTATTTTATTAATTTTTTCATGTGGTGCTGAAGATCCAACCCAGTGCCTCACACATGCTAGGCAAGCGTTCTATCACTGAGCTACAACTCCAGCCCCAACTTCCCATTTTTGTGGTTGTGCACTATGTGGAATTACATTGGTTGTGTAATCATATATGCATATAGGATAGTAATGTCCCATTAATTCTATTGTCTTTCCTATTCCTGTTTCCATCCCCCTTTTATTCCCATTTTTCTAATCCAGTGAACTTCTATTCTTCCCTCTGCCCCCAACCCCTTAAAGTGAATCAGCATCTGCTTATCATAGAGCACATTTGGCCTTTGTCTTTGTGGGATTGGCTTATTTCATTTAGCATGAGAGTCTCCAGTTCCATCCATTTACTGGTAAATGCCATAATTTCATTCTTTTAGGCTGAGTAATATTCCACTATGTTTATGTACCACATTTTCTTTATCCATTCATCTATTGAAGGGCATCTAGGTTGGTTACATAGTTTAGCTATTTTGAATTGAGCTGCTATAAATTTTGACGTGGCTTCATCAGTGTAATATGTTGATTTTGAGTCCTTTGGGTATATGCCAAGGAGTGGGATAACTGGGTCAAATGGTAGTTCCATTCCAAGTTTTCCTTGAAATCTCCATACTGCTTTCCAGAGTGGTTGAACAATTTTGCAGTCGCAGCAACGATGTGTGGGCATACCTTTTCCTCCACATCCTCACCAACATTTACTGTTGATTGTAGTCTTGATAATTGCCATTCTGACTGAATTGGAGATGAAATCTCAGTGTAGTTTTAATTTTCACTTCTCTAATTGCTAGAGAGGTGGAACATTTTTTTCGTATAGTTATTCTTCTGTGAAGTGCCTGCAAAGCAGCTTTTTAACCTGGGAATGGCTAAATCTGTTATGTTTTATCCTAGGCTTTTTATTTTTTATATTGAAATTTCCACATCCTGAAACATAGCAGCAGCTAAAAAGTTATATATAGGATGAAGGATATGAGTGAATAAATATAGATCTAGAAAATTGTAGCCAATAGAAACAGTGTAACAGAGGAATGTTTTCCATACAATTTAGAAGTTCCCAGTTCCTGTACAGTACATTTGTTTGGTATTTTCATTGCCCAGATATTAACAGTAAACCATATATTTTGGGTTCCAGTGCAAGTCAACAAATACTTTTTGAAGCAATATATTTTGTGAGATGACTTGTAAGTGTAGTTCAGTTTACTTGATTGATGAAAAACTGGCCTCTTTTTATTTAAAAGGGACTTTTTTTTCTTAATATATAAGGTTGGTCATGAAGGAATGTGTGTAGAACTTAGGCTGAGTCAAGGCACCCCACGATATTCAGGGAATTCAGTCAGTGCTGACAGTTAATTTCATCATGTCAGGCCCCAAATCAATGTGCCTTCCATCAGGACTGGGGTCTGAACAGTATTACTTGGTTGGCGAGGTGATGGACTTTATAGTTCCCATTGTTTGGCAGACTTTTGGCTGCTGAACTTGAAACTAGTTACTCAGGCTCTCAAAGATGTTTCCTCAGTGGTATAAAGCCGTGGTAAAATGAGCAGTGCCTCACAGGGTTTGGTGAGGATGAAGTGGGTCTTTTGATATGTCAACTGCTTAGCATAGCTCCCAAGGAGGTTGTTGTACTAGTCTCTGGTAATTCCTTCCTCACTTTCCCTCTGTATTATGTTACTGTGTTGTAGGTCAAAATGTAAATAAATGAGTTAATTATGTTTCTAGTGTGGTAGTTAATTCCTTCATTACATTCAGAGCTTCTAGGTAAAATAACAGACACTCAGTTAAATAATATGAATATGTCCCAAATATTGTGTGGGATAGACTTATAGGAAGAAATTATTCACTGTTTATCTGAAATTCAGATTTAATTGATTGTCTCATGTTCTTATTTGATGAATCTGGCAACTGTAATTTATTTTGAATTTACATTATTAGTAACTCATATTCCTTTTTCATATAAAAGACGTTATTACTAAATAAGCTCATAATGAATAATAAATATTGGGGGGTTGCTAGTTATTTATTTATTAAAATAATTAGAATGGAAGTAATCTATATTAAAATTTTCACATTTGATGTAAAAATTCTGTTATTTATATATAAATTTGCCTGTGTCTTAATTCTTGAATGAAAAAACTAGAAGTGGGGCAGGACAGATATGTGAGAGAAAGATTGTGAACATCAACTAATGAAATGGATCATTCTTCAGTAATTAATAATGATTTAATTTAACTTGAAATAGTGAGATGTGATAGTAAATCTCACGAATGTGTCAGCCACACCCGAGACACTGAAGAGAACAATAGGTGATGTTTTGTAAACTGTAGAGGATAGAATGTACAGAAGCCCCCCCTTATCCATGGGGCAGGAGTTCTAGCAGCCTGAGAGGATAACTGAAACTGCCGATAGAGTGTTTAAATTTTACGTCTTTCCATCTTAGCTATGTACTGCGGCCAAAAATGGTTATTTTTCTTAGTAAGTTGAGAATTTTCATATTAAAGAAACACTTTTAATCTTCTCTTTCACATATCTGGATTACCAGCATCAGTATTCTTACACTTTGGAACCATTATTAAGCAGAACAAGGATTATTTGAACATAAACAATGTGATACCAATACCATGACAACTAATCTGAAGACCATCACTAGGTGACTAATGGGAGGGTAGAGTATAAACTGTGAATACACTGAACAAAAGGATGATTCATGTCCTGGGTAGGACAGAGTGGGATGGCATGAGATTTCATCACACTACTCAAAGCAGCACACAATTTAAAATTTATGAATTATTTTCACAATTTCCCACTTAGTATTTTTAGACCATGGTTATCTTGAAAATAAAACAATGAGTAAGGAGGGACTATTGTAAATTTAATCTGGATCCAGTATTATTTTTAACTGAATTTTTGGCACTTTAAATAGTAAAGAGTAATGAGAAGTTAAGAAATTTTTTTCGAGTGCAGTGCTGTACCTGTAATATTCGTCAGTGGTAGGTTGCTATTTTGCAATTAATTGCAATTGTTGAGAGAATGCCACATTTGTTCTTAATGTTCTTTAAATTTTTTTTTTCATATTTTGGTATACTTATTACTTTTTTTTCCTAATTGAAGGACATAATATTCCTAATACTGAAAATTTGGATTTAGAGAAATTTAGACAAGAAAAATTATCCATGACCCCATTACCCAAAGAAAATCAACACTCTCTCTTAGATATTTTAGTTTTCATCCTTTTCTCTATGCATATTTTAGATTAATCATTATCATTGTATTACTATAATATATTCAAAATTATATAATTATAATTTTAGTGGTTATGTGATATCATGTCTTGCTTTATTTGTACAATAATTTACTTAGGCACTCCCACACTGCTAGATGTTTAGTTTGGTTGTAGGTTTTTATTTATTTATTTATTTTTTAATTAGTCATGCTGAGGTGGGCAATTTGAGGCATAACAGCTTTTTATATGGTCATGATTTAGCTTTAAGATAGTTACCAAAAGAAAAATTTTAATGGTTCAGAGAAATATATACATTATAAAGCTTTTGCTATGCAGTTTCAGAAGTACTATTGTTGTCAAGTCTGGCAGTATGTTAAGAGTTCCTGTTTTATTTCATCATTGACTTTTCAGTTTCAGAAGTGCTATCTGAAGGGATTGTGCTTATTTTTGTCAACATTGGCCGTATATAAGAGTTTCTGTTTTATTTCATCATTGACTTTTCTTTTACTTCCAAAAAATTGCTAATTTTAAAAAACTGAGGTTTTTTTTCTTTTTGCATTTCTTTGATTATTCTTACAGTTTAACCTTTATAAATATGACATGCTTTTGGTCATTGTACTTTTTGTTTTTAATGTGGTGTCAGCTCAAATGTTACTCATTCTTTGTCGTTCTTGTTGTTTTTAGATATACATGACAGTAAAGTGTATTTTGACATACTTTTCTGATACTTATATTTTAAGGTAGCATGTAAGGTACATGAAGGGAGTTTAATAGATGCTTGTTATTTGAATACTTGTATATAGGTAGAACATTATAAAAAACTGTGCCCATTGAACAGTTTCGGGACTGGGGTTGTGGCTCAGGGGTAGAGCAATTGCCTGGCATGTGTGAGGCCCTGAGTTTGATCCTCAGCACCACATATACATAAACAAAGTAAAAAAATCCATTGGCAACCATTGAACAGTTTCTTGTTTTGCCTCTGTTATACTACTGTAATTTTAGGATATTGTAAATGATCAACTGCTGAACTTAGCATACTCTGATTTCTTCCATTTTAACAAAATCACATAATCTCAATAAAATAAACACAAGCTTAGTTACAAATGACGTTACTATTTCTGTGTGAAATGTATACAATACAGATTCAGATGATGCCACTTTGCCTTCTCTGAGGATCATGCTGACTGTAAGTTGGAAAGTGCAAGCAACAAACATGCACAGCTCTTATTCTCCAGTAGTAAATATTCTTCTAAGAGATGATTTTTGCATTCATGTATTTCCCTCTTCCTTTTGTATGTACTGTATATGTAGCTCCTCCCCACCAACTTGTAGAAGAGATAAAACACTTTTTGTATTTTTTTAATATCATTTTCTTTTAGTTGTAAATGGATCTTTTCTTTTATATAATTTATATGCAGTGCTGAGGGTCAAACCCAGGGCCTCACACATGCCAGGCAAGTGCTCTACCCCTGAGCCACAACTCCAGCCCCTGTATTTTTTATCTTCTTTCTAGAACTCATTTGTTTTACTCTTCAGAAATAGTGGCCACAGATCTGAAGGACTCAGGAATACCAATCAGCTTTCTGTAGCTTTGTACTGTAGGGAGTTTTGCATAAAGCAGCACATCTATCTAGTCTCTGCCAGTGTTCAATATTTGAAGAAAAAGAAGTGGCATCGTTTTCCTGAGGAGAGGGTGGGACTTGGGCACCAGCTGTGATCTCACTCTATAGAGTCTGAATTCCTAAAAGAAAGTATGTAGGCAGGTCAGTGCCACCTCACAGTTATTCAGTATTTGTCTAAAACCACAATGCAAGAGGTCTAATTTATAGCTTTTTTGACCGTAAATAGATTGGCCACAGACTAAGATCCAACAGGCAGTCCTTTTTCTTTATTTTATGCTTTAAAATGAAATTCTCAAAGGGGAGAGTGTTACACAGGATTACAGCTTTTGGAGGGGTATTTTCTTTGCATTTAAGGGTTGGCATTGTTTGTTTTCTAGCCCATCAAAGTATTTTTATTGTTTCGTGTTGTTAGAGACTTGGTGTAATTTGTTTAGCACCTGTTGGCCATATACTGTCTTTGATGAGTGCCATGTTGATTTTATAAACTTGGGCGACTAAGCAACGTGGAAATGTGAAAAACATCCAATTTACACAATATAAATAGTGTGCAGGCTGCATATCTCTTACCTGAAGGACGATAAGTATTTCAGATTAGGGACTTTTTTAAAATTTTGGAATATTTGCATAGATTTTGAAAATATCAGATTAGGATGTACAACTTGTGTAACCGAATAGTACCAATAGTTGATCATTTTTTGTTCTTGTCTCTTAGAGGAATGTCTAACCATTTTCTGGAATTAAAAAAATTAGTGTTGGTCTAGGGCTGGGGCTCAGCCATAGAGCACTTGCCTGGCATGTGTGAGGCCCTGGGTTTGATTCTCAGCACCACATATAAATAAATAAAATAAAGGTCCGTTGACAACTTAAAAAAAAAAAATTAGTGAAAGGCCAAGTGCGGTGATGCACGCCTGTAATCCCAACAGCTCAGGAGGCTGAAGCAGGAGGATCACGAGTTCAAAGCCAGCCTCAGGAAAAGCGAGGTGCTGAGCAACTCAATGAGACCCTGTCTGTAAATAAAATACAAAATAAGGCTGTGGATGTGGCTCAGTGGTTGAGTGCCTCTAAGTCTAATCCGCAGTACCTGAGCCCCGGGGGGTGGGGAAAAATCAGTGCAAGGGGAGAAGGAATAAATTTGCTTTGTGAATGGGATCTTACAGTAAATTGGAGATATTTTCTGAAGAGCAGAATACAGGAAGATTGGGAATTAAACCCTCATGAAATGTTTTATTACACAGAAGGCAAATGCCATTTGATCTGTATTTTATATGACTAAGTAGAGCCAAATTAAATTTATATTCTCCAAATATCTAAAATGTATTTCATACTTCATTATTTGTTTATATAAGGCATAACCTAACCTGTGTTTCTTGAGGCTGTTGAATTCATGTAAAGCCAGAGGAACAAATACGCCACATTGAAACCTTACCGGGATGCATGTATATTTAACCCTTGTGAGTTGGGTAGCTACCTTAGTGTCTGGCACATAGTAGGTAATTAATTGATGCTGGTTAATTTGTATGATTCTTTAAATAAGTGTCAAGAATCTTTATTAGTAGTTTTAAATATGATTATATATATATATATATATATATACACACACATATACATATATATATATATCATATTGCAATGCTATGAATATTGAACTGAAGATGTCCTAGGTATGAAGAAAATCTTGATGTTTACATAATTCTCTATGAAATTGGAACTAAGAAAAAGGTGGTATGATAAAGACACAAAAGGAAGCATAATACATAAATGAATAAATACTAATGAATTAAAGGTCTCAAATAGTTCAGTTAGTATATCTAATCATAATACTGTCTGTTGCATAACACAGTATCATAAAATGTGTGTTGCTTAACTATTAGAAGTGATAGAAATTCCAAAACAATGGATGGTTGTCTGATTAGTGAGTGTTTCGAGGACCCAGACCAATTTCATATTATGGTTCCACCATCTTCTTTGGATGGCTTTCATGGTGCTGATGTGCATTAAACCTATTGAAGGAAAAGAAAGAGCAGGGAAATGGGACCATGAAGGTTCTCATGATCTGGGCCTGGAGGTGCTGCATGTACTTTTGTGCACATCCCGGTGGCTAGAACTCAGGCATAGGTCCTCACCTGACTGCAAGGGAGTACGATGGCAATTTTCCTGTGTGTCACAGTATAGGTAATCAGCTGCAACCAGTCTTAAGTCACTCTTGGCTTGTGAATAAAATGACTCCAATGTGATTATCATAGTCCTGTTTAGGATGTGTACTAAGAGAATTGATAGCTCCTTTAAAACATGAGGCATGTATTGAAAGCTTGGGTACAAAATTCTAGTTGAAGAACTGCTGAGCTTTGATATCTTGGTCATGACAACTTCAAATACCAAGGAGAGAACCTTTGAATTCAAATATTTTCTTTGTATAAAAGGCCCACCCACAATAACATTCGTTTGCAGAAGGAAATGATTTATTGCTCTCTGTGGATGAGTGCCAAAAAAAAAAAAAGTTTTCTCCTAAAATACAGTGCCAGCGTTTCCATATAAACACAGTTTTACCATATTCAGAGATGTGGAAATTTATTTTTTCATAGAATTTATAGGTTTGGAGATGTAAAGGTCCTCATAGAGTCCTTGTGTTGTTAAAAGCTTGAAAGTATTTAACTTTTACAGTTTGAAAACTTGTGCTGTCAAAATGATAGAAACACTACCTAGAGGACATTTGCAGCTTTCCTTTTTCCAGCTTAGGTGGTCTGCTTGCCAAGGGGACACTGCTTCATGTTATCTTTCATTAAAGAAGCACTTACTGAGCATCACCTTGCTGTGTGATGAATACACACCTCATCCCTAGTTCTCCAGAACGTGAAGCCACTTGGGGGGAAAGAAGCTCCTAATATATGGAGTCTAACACGGAGTCCATACCATGACGGAGGGAGGAGTGAAGGAGGCTAGTGTTTGTGAGGAAACTCTGTTAAGTTTTCACAAAAAGATAACATATTTTTTGGTCCTGAAAAATCAGCAGAGTTTTGCCGGGAATGGAAAAGAGGGTAATCAAGGCAAAGAACAACATGAACAAAAGTGCATGCATAATTGAAATCCTGTAAAGTAGAAGATTTGGGGGTGGAGATTGTGGGATGTGTACCTATCTCAGTAGGCTGGGCTCATTTTACAGCCAGTACTGAGCACTTTTGGATTTTTTTTTCCCCCTGTAGGTACCTGGGAAGCTATGGAAGATCTTAATTTGGACATGAGATAATAAGATCTGTACTTCAGAAAGATTGCCCTATTAGCTGTGCAAATGATGTGTTCATGTTGAAAAGAACAGAAGCAGGGAAAGGGGGATTGAGGGCAGTCCCTGGAGGTGCCAGCAGAAAATGCGTGAGGGGGAGAGAGCGCGCGCTAACAAGTAGAATTGCTAAAACGTGGTGATGAGTTCATTTTTGAACTTTTTTTTTTTTGTCATGAGAAATTGAAAAAATAACATGTACTATTGGGTAATGTATTTGACCCAAACTACAAGAAGTTTATTTTAAATATAATTTATGGGCTGCGTCATGTGCCAAGCCCAGGCAAACATAAAAGTTAAAACGCACAAGAAAGTTGCCACAACCTTTGATGTTGCTTATTGTGACAACATTTGCCGTTTTACTCTGGCTTGATCTCACTTAGTGATTTTAACCATTATTCTAACCCGCTTATTAATTAGTTAATTAAATATTTATAGAACACCCAAATGGGCTCAGAAATGATCTAGGTCATAAAGACAAAGTACAAAACTGTTGCCTGCATGGAGTTTATATTCTGTTAAGGGAGACAATAGTGTATCAGATAAACAAGAAAATATAAACAATGGCGGATGGTGATAAGAGTTATAGGGAAAAATAAAGCAGGGGAAGGGACAAGTGCTAACTTATGGCCCTGGTGTCACATAGAGGGGATTAAAGAAAAAGTGACATGAGAGGAGAACCTGAAGGTAGTGGGGAAACAAGCTGTGTGGATGCCTAGGCCATGGAGAGGAACAGCAGTGGCCACAATTGGGATGGCGCTGTGATTGAGGGGGTGTAGGTAAGGTCGGCCAAGAGGCAGAGGGCACATCACTGGAATCCTGTCCGGCTGTTGTCAAGATCCTGGCATTTTCTCTGAATTAAATGGGATGTTGAGTTTTTCTAGTAGAGATGTGACATCATGTAGGTTTTGAAATCACAGCTTTAGCTCCTGTGTTGAGAGTAGCCTACCGTGGCCCATGCAAGGAGGCAACGAAGAGGCTCCCTCAGCAGTTCAGTGAGGACCCAGACCAGGCCGGGGGTGCTGGTGATGAGAAGTGATGAAATCCAGATTCTGGGTGCTGACAGATTGGATATGTGGTGTGAGATACAGGAGTCAAGGATGACACCAAGGTGTTTGGTCTACACAACTGGAGGGATGGAGACAATTAACAGTGTCAAGATGGGGAGAGCAAAAACGTGGGTGGAAATATCAGGTATTCAGTTTTGTCCTCTTTGGTTGCTGCATCTAGGAGTTGTGCCAGGTGGAATCTCCAGGTAGGCAGTTGTATGTAGGAGTCTGAAGGTCAGGGTAAGAGTGCGTATGTTGTGATTATATTTGAAGAATAATATAGAATCAATTTAAAACTGGTATCAAATAACTCAAGTATCTATTCATAAGTACTTAAAAAAGGTAACATTTCAACATAAATAAGGGTATGACAAGAACACACTTTCTATAAAAGTTCTATTTTATTCATGTTATCTTAAAATTATTTTTAACAGGTTCTTTTTATCAATATTAAAGGAGTACTTAAAAGGTGGCTTAATTTGAGGTTCAGAAAGCTTTCCTAAATGCATGCTGTGTTATTTTCATAATACACATTACACTTAATATGTTTACCTGTTTTTTTGCTTTTCAGCAACAAATTTTTGGAAGGGTCACACATTGAGTGCCAAGGAGCAGAATTACTTTGTGTTAAAGAGCATGGGTTCTGAACACATCCTGGGTCTGCAATTTATTAGCTAGTGAACTTAGGCCAATTACTTACTATTCCCTGTCTCTCATTTTCCTTAATAATAAACTAGAGATAATCCAAATATAGATGGTTGCAAGAATAAATAAGTCAATGGAGATAATGTGCTTAGAGCAGTTCTGGGTACAGACAGTAAGCATAAATGTTAGTTGTTTCTATTGGCAATTAATTGTTTACTATATGTCAAAACTTATTCTGGGCACTTTGCATATATTATTATTCAATTTGAATCTATTATCATATAATTTCTTATAAATATGTATAATATGTATATTATACATATATATATTATATATATTTAGTTGTAGATGAACACAATACCTTTATTTTATCTGTTTGTATGTGGTGCTAAGGATCGAACCTAGTGCCTCACACATGCTAGGCAAGTGCCCTACCACTGAGCCCCAGCCCCATAGTATATAATTTTAAGGTACATTTTTCTGACTAGAATATACTTACCACACTCATTAACAGCATTAATGGGAAACTAAATTTTAAAAAAATAATTTGAATTCTACCCCCTCAAATTAATGACAAGTTCTCTTTCTCTGTCTTTTTAAAAATTAATCTCTCAGTCCTGTTTGCTATTTAGTCTGTTGTTTTGTCATTTTCGGTGTTGTAGGATGATCATGATCCTTATCTATCTATTTGTCTATTTAATTTATATTTATATGGTGTTGAGGATCGAATCCAGTGCCTCACATGTGCGAGGCAAGCGCTCTACCACTGAGCTAAAACCCCAGCTCCTCCTTATCTATTTTAATGTAACAAAAATTACTTGTTACATATCTCTGATGGATATTTGAACTTCCTAAATGATAAACAGTGCTGTTATATGCTCTTATGAAGTATGCATGTTTCCTGGCATATGACTCCCATTATTTTACTTATTTTCTGATGTTAAATCTTTAAAAGTAGAATTACTAGGAAAAGGAGTATATGTTTTTTGCTGTGGAAACATTTTGCCAAATTTCTTCCAAAATTGCAGCACACCCTCTTATTAATTATGTATAGTCACTACTGGTAATATATATTTTTATTTTGCTAACTTGGGATATGTCGGTAATATGCTGATAAGTTGGTATATCAGTAATATTTATTATTTTGCTGAGTCGAGGGGACATTGGGATGAAAAACGTGGGTGCTGAAATTAGGCTGACCGGGTTCAAAATCCATATCACACCTGGCTGAGTGTGTGATCTTGGAATATTACTTACCTACGCTCAGCATTGGTTTCCTGGTCTACTCTGTAAAGTATGAACAATTCTACAGCTGGGCTCATGTGTTTATTAAGGAATGAAAGAGGCATGTATGAAAATAGCATAGTTTCTGACATTTTACAAAATAGTTTTTACGTCCAGTTTTTCCTATCTGTACTTTTGGCTAATAGCATGATGAGTTATATTGAACAATTTGGATGCTTGCTCATATTTTCATTTTTTGTGAGTTAACATTTCAGAGTTCATATTTTTTTCTAAGTAATTAATATATATTTTCATAGAATACAGTCCACATTATGGCTCTTTTTTTGTTATTTTGGCTTTGTGTAGTTCCCTGGTTTGTTGCTTTTCTGTTCTTTTAGTTATTATGTTTAAGAAATATAGGATTCATTACAATATCTTTATATATTTGATAAATAGTTCTGTTTTATGGCGGTATTTATATGATTTGAACTATTTGAATGAAACTTTATCTGTTTAGTATAAAATACGAAGTGTGGATCTAAATAACTGCAGATGTGCCTAGAATTATGAAAGGGTATGGCCTGATAAACTTACTGTGTCAAGAATATTTTAAGTTGCAAATGCATTTAATATACCTAAGCTACTGAAATTCTTATCTTCCAACACAGTAGACTATAGAGTGTGGGTGGTTTACCCTTGTGATGGTATGGCTGACTGGGACCTGTGGTTTGCTGCTCTCACATTGTGAGAGATTATTGTACTGTCTCTTGCTGGCCTGGGAAAAGATCAAAGTTCAAAGTTCAAGTATCCTTTCTAATTAATGCATACAGTGTTCACAACATCATAAAGTTGAACAATGGTTAGTGGAAGCATCTTATGTCAGGGATTGCATTTCTAAATTGTTGACCTTTATTCTTTGCTATGCTGTTGTTTTATAGTAGCTAAGGCTATTTTTCTTTAGAAATAAATACAAAAAAAGAAGCTATAAAATGCCTCTTAATAAGAAGTCTAGCTATTGCATTGTTTGGTACTCTAAAAAGCTAATTTTACAGGAGTTATTGTACTATAACCTAAAAAAATCTCTATTATCAAGAAAAATGAAGTAATCCAGTTCTTATTAAAGTCTTTATTTGTAAAAGTATGATGAAAATAATATTTTTTGTGTGTCTGTCTATGTAAAGATTGTGGGGTGATCTGAATGTGTGCCCTAAAATTCATGAGTTGAAACTCAGTGGCCAATGTGATAGCATTAAGAAAAGTGGGGCTTTCAAGCAGGTATTTGCACCATGAGGGCAAAGGGCCATAAAAGGGCTTGAGAGAGTGGGTTCATTCTTTGCTCTCCTGATTCATATGAAGACTCTCCTGCTATACAGTGTTTGTCCCATCCACATGACCCAGGAATAAGGTGCCACTTTAAAGCAGAGAGCAGCCCTCACCTGGCATTGACCCTGTTGCCAGTGCCTTGGTCTAGGACTTCTCAGCCTCCAGACTGTGAGCAATAAATTTCTGTTGTTTATAAAATACCCAGACTCAGGTATTTTGTTAGAGCAGCACAAATGGACTATGTCAGATAGTAATTTCCTCTTTTTGAGAATTCTTGGCTGTTATAAGAAGTTTAGTTCTGAGAAGAATGTGCCATAGAATTTCTAGAAAATTTGTTTTCAGACACTGAACAATTTTTTCCCCCTAGTACTTGGAATTAAACTCAGGGACACTCTACCACTCAGTTAAGTCCCCAGTCCTTTGTATTTTTTATTTTGAATCAGGCTTTTGCTAAATTGTGCCCACGCTGTCCTCAAATTTAATGATACTCTTACCTCAGCCTCCTGAATTGCTGGGTTACAATCGTGTGCCACTAAGCCCTGTAGACGCCGAAGCTTTAAAAAATACCGTGGGTTATTTTTTCCTTCATAGTTTAAGAAATTTCCATTTTATGTTCTTTGGTCCAAATTCTGGATCTGTTGTTTTCTAGGGGTGTGGCCTCTGGCCTGTTAGCCTCAGGCCTCAGCTTTCTCTTCCTAGTCTGCAAAATAAGAATTGGAACCCCTCCCTTGAAGGCAGGGCTGATAATTAGCCATATGCTTCCCTTGCTGCCAGCTGGTGTCATTCTGATTGATCAGTGCCTGTGTCATAGTGGTTGCTAAATACATTTAAAGTTTCCTCTGCTTTCAGGGTTGCTGTGAGGATGGGAGATGGTGTCTGTTGTTTGCTTCAGGGTTAGGGCGGTGGTGATGAGAGATAGATGCTCCTCAGAAAAGCCATCAAGACATGCAGAGAAAGAGAACCTTTCTGATGGCCCTATGTTCCTCTTTCAGCCCCTTTCAGCAGAGTGTCTTGTACTGATGGAGTGTTTATGTGCCTTAACTGTGTTGGGGTGGAAAAGATTAGAAACCATCACTCTAGATAAGTGGTTCTTAACCATTACTTCACAGTAGGACCACTTGGGGAACTTTAATAAAAGTTAAAATCTGAAGTGGGGTGGGGTACTCAGTTCCCCTTCTCCCCCAGATGATGATTCTCTTGCTCATCTAGGTTTGAGAACTTGTGCTCTGGGGTTTTTCTGAGATGAAGCAGTGCTGCCCTTTGTGTTCTGTCTTGTATATTACTTTGTAGGGCTCTTTATACGTGTGCTTTTCAGGGCTCCTTGACTTACATTGAGGTTACATTCTGATCAATCCATTGTGATCTGGAGATACCATAAATTGAAAATGCATTTAATACCTTGATAAGCCTGTTAAACTTTGCAAAGTGGAAAATTCCTGAGTTCAACCCTCATTAGGTTGGGGAATGTCTGCACTCTATTTTAGTTCAGCCTTCTGAGACTCCTCATTTATTCAACAAATAATAATGTAAAATATTAATAGACTGATAACTTTGTGCCAGGGTTTCTTCTAAGTACCTTAGGTATCTAACTTAATTTTCATGACAAATATATGGGATAAGTACATGAGGAAACAGGTACAAAGAAGCCTAATATCTTGCTTCGGGTTACACTGTTAGTATGAGGTAGAGTTGTGCCTTGTGGGTATAGTCTCAGCATTTATCTTCCTGCCTGTGTAACTGAGTACTTACAGTGTGCCAGGGATACAGTGAACATGGAAGTGAACAGCACAGGTAGAAATGCTCTTATGGGTCATACATTCTAGTAGAAGTTCTAAGAATTTTGTCTTAAAATGCTCCTGAATTTTAATCAAGATATTGTGTGTCAGCAAATGTTCTACCACTGAGCTGTTGCCACTTCCTGTATATTTGTTTACAATTGTACATAACTTAAAAATATGTAGTATTCTTACTTGAAGAAATGTTTTATCGATCTAGACTGATTTTGGGGAGCAGATGAATAAGTGAATGTTTATAGAAAAGAATTCTCCATGTATCCTCTAGACTTTCTCAAGGCTGTTTGGTTTTCTTTTCCAGGTTTAGATTTGGGTCAGAACGTTTACTTGTTAGTGCTTTTGCAGGCTTCTCATAGAGGGCTCTAATACTTCCTTTTTTTTTTTCTTTGAAGTGGAAAAACTTGAGTGCTCAGACCTTTATTAACCCTCATTCACCTTTACAACCTCTCTTGTGGCATCCCTTTCTCCCAGAGCCCTGTTAAGCCATACACATTGCCAACAAACTAAAGCAATTCAAGCTAAAATATTATGGTTGGTGTTTGCTTCAGGAGCTACCTATTCTAATACCAGCTGCGTTCTAGGAGAGCATCAGTGTGAGCTCCAAAGAAGGAGCTGTGTGGGAATTTCAGGCACTGGGGCACAGCCAGTGGAAGTATTTTTAGTCCGGGGCCCTTTCATCACCCCTCTAGTCACATCACTTAAACAGCTGCTTACTCTGTGTGTGTGTGTAAACAAGTTCTTCTCTCTCCTCCCCGAGGACCTAGATTTGAGACCCTTCTTCAGTCCCTCACAAATATAGCATTGGTTGTGACCTTTCACTCTAATCTGGACACTCTTGAGATTTTCAAGTACATGCTGACAGGCGTTTTGTGAGAATATGTGAGTATCTGCTTCAGGGTAAGAAACAAACCTTTGAGCAAGGAGCTCACCCAGGGCTGTGCACTTGGACACAGTTGGTCTAGTACCTTAAGAGTGTAGCTAAATGTGCCCAGCAGACATGTTTTTTGAAATGTTGGCTTGAAAACATTTTACTCATTTGTTGTTAGAAGAGAGCTTTCCTGCCAAAACGAACAGTTCCTAAAACAGTCTGTCATCCTGAGTGTGTGTTCTCCCCTGCTCATTCCCTCCAGCCCTCTCCAGCTTCTCATGATTGGGGAGTACGCATGGATGGAATTTGCCTGCATTTATTACCGGCTCTATCCACAAAACTGTACGATCCTTGGAGCTGGTTGTGCATCTTGTTCAGTGTATTCTTCCCATACCTCATTCCACAGTCCATTGAAACCTTCAGTATGTACCTGTGGAAGAGAATGAAAGGGAATTTTCCCTGGGTGCTAGACCTTGACTGTGGAGCATTTTCATTTGGGGTGATCTGATGCCAAAGTTCATGGTTTATTTTTCACACACACAAAAAGTTGTTATTAAATGAATCAAATATGGCTACCAGAATAGAAGCCATCCACAAAAGTCTTTACTTCCCGGGAGAGCCTTACATAGCTGCAGATTCCCAAGCAGTCTGTCAGTGGAAGCAGGCATCGCTCCTCTGTCTTCCCAGTGGGGCTGTGTGCTGGGAAGCAGGGGGGTGTGCTTGGCTTCTTGGTTATTCCCAGGACTATGCAGCGTGTTCCCTGAATAAGTGTTTTTGAACTGCCTAATACCCCGTTTTTAAGACAGGGTTTTCCTCATAAAAATGTGGTAATGATTTGCAACAACAGAAGCCTTTTCTCTGAGAAGTTAAGAGAGATCAGCACTTTTAAGAAGGACACTAACTTATTCTCAGAGAGCAATTGTATCTCAGGTTGTAAAATAAAAATAATGAAGTCTGAAATATAGATATGTTTTCAATTCTTACAGATGTTAACAAAAACACATACATATTTAATGGATACTCAGAAACTTCATAAATTAAAAAGATGTACATTTAAACTGGTTGGGGGGAAAGAAACTGGACTCATGTTAGTTTTAGTGCTAACTTTAACCACATAACATGTTGCTAAAATTAGAGTTTTCAAAAATATAGTATTCACAATAATTAGAATAATGGACTCTAGGAGAGATCATTAGAGCTCGCAGTGTGCTTTAACTCTTACCAGCTGGGACAGGGCACGCCCTTACTATTCCTCAGATTTTGCCTAGAAACTTTAAAAGCATCTGTTTATAAACTGGAACCAATACTTAAGTGTCACTGGATTAACACTTCAGAATTTCATGTTTACACATGTATTTCACAACTCTCTTTAATATGCTCTAAAGCTGGCTGAGACTTATTTATGTGTTACACAGCTATACTCAGTTCCATAATCTATAGCTACTTTCTTTTGAAATTAAATTTATTGCCCCTGAAAATTGTGGTGAAAATAAAGCCAAAAGGTGTTGCAACCTACTAATTGAAAGCATGTATTCTATAGCTAGTGTGCATGAGTATGCACTTGAGAGGTCAGTTTTATTTAGATTTTTTTAAAGTTTAACACTAGCAAAAAAATTTAATATTGTTAGAGTTGATCAGAAAATACTTTTAGTTAGAATTTAGCTACCATGCATATGTTATATACACATAGATGTATATACACATATACACATATGTGTCATTTAAATTTATTTTTATTTTCCTTTATTTAAACCTAACCTCTAATCCCAAACAGAATTTATGCAAGATTATGAATCAAAATTAATAAGAGTTCAGTAAAACAACAGAGCATATAATCTATTAAATTCAGTTTCATAAAACATTTCTTGAACTCCTATTTGTTGGATTTGTGCCAGCAAAATATATATATATATATATATATATATATATATATATATATATGAGAATAAATGTGTTCTAGAAGTTTTCTGGTGGAGTTTTTTAGGTTTTCTAAATATAGGATCATGTCGTTGGCAAATACGAATAGTTTGAGTTCTTCTTTTCCTTTTCATATCCTTTTAGTTTCTTTCTTCTAATAGTTCTGGCTAGAGTTTCCAGGATTATATTGAATAGAAATGGTGAAAGAGGGCATCCTTGTCTTGTTCAGATTTTTAGAGGGAAGGCCTTCAGTTTTTCTCCATTTAGAATGATGTTGGCTTTGAGTTTAACATATAGTGTTCCTACTATTCCTAGTGTTGAGGTGTGTTCCTACTATTCCTAGGTTTTCTAGTGTTTTGAAGGTGAATGCTCTATTTTGTCAAATGCTTTTTCTGCATCTATTGAGATAATCATGTGATTCTGGTTTTGGTATCAGGGTGTGTTAATAGATTCATAGAATGAGTTTGGAAGTGTTCCTTCCTTTTCTGTTTCATGGAATAATTAGTTCTTCATTGATGGTCTGATAGGTCTTCGCTGAGAATCTGTCTGGTCTTGGGCTTTTCTTTGTTGGTAGGCTTTTGATGGCATCTTAATTGCTTGAAATTGATCTGTTTAAATTTTTTATGTCCTTCTCATTCAATTTTGTGTAAGTCATATGTCTTTATAAATTTGTTGATGTCTTCAAGATTTTCTATTTATTGGAGTATACATTTTCAAAATAGTTTCTGATTGTTGTCTATTTCAGTAGTGTCTGTGATGATATTTCCTTTTTTTTTTTAAAAAAAATTATTAGTTGTTGGTGGGCCTGTATTTACTTATTTTTGTGTGGTACTGAGAATCAAACCCAGTGCCTCACACATGCTAGGCAAGCTCTCTACCACTGAGCCACAACCCCAGCCCCATCAGTTTTATTTAATTTTTCAAAGAACCAACTTTTTGTTTTATTGATTCTTTTTCTTTGAATTTTTTTGACTTCCTATTCTTTTAAGTAATGATCTCAATGCAATGAACTTTCCTCTTAGAACAGCCTTCCCAGTGTCCCAGAGGTTTTGATATGTTGTATCACTATTCTCATTTACCTCTAAATATTTTTTTATTTCATCCTTGATTTCTTCTGCTATTATTTGGTCATTCAATAGCATATTATTTAGTTTTCAGGTGTTAGAATAGCTTCTATTTTTTATTTTATTGCTGATTTCTAATTTTCTTCCATTATAATGTGATTGAATGCAAGACATTATCTCTCTTTCTCTCTCTTTTTCTTTAATATTTATTAAGAGTTGCTTTGTGGCTCAAGATATGATCTGTTTTAGAAAGTGATCATTGTACTGCTGAGAAGAATGTGTATTCAGTCATTAATGGATGAAATATTCTATATATGTCCAGTCTAAATTATGAATTGTATTTTTTTAGTTCTATAGAATGTGATACAAATGCTAAAAGTTGTATGGAGTTAATTTTATGTTTAATAAAGACAAGGTTTATAGATGTTTCTTGATTTGTAGCCTGGGTCTACCTTTTGTCAGTAGCTAGTTTTTAAAGAAAAAATTGGTTGCTTTTGATAAATTCATATCTTTTGCTTCCTAATGAATCTTCCAGTTTTTCCTTTCCCCCTCCTATAGTTAATGGGATATTTCTAATGCTAGTACCAAGCTGTGTGTCACACTTACTTTACTGTGTGGTGATTTCTTATTGTCTTATTACTATTTGTGTTGCTATAACAGAGTACCTGAGGCTGGATAATTTATAAAGGACAGAAATTTATTGGCTCACAGTTCTGGAGGCTGCAAAGTCCAGGATTAAGGTGCCAGTGTCTGTCTGGGGCCTTCTTGTCTTACCATTACATAGCAGATGTGTAAGAGTAAACAGACAAAAGGTGGCCAAACTTACTCTTTTGTAATAGCATTACTCATCTCCCACTGGCTCCACATCCTAACACACCACCACCTTGGCAACTAAAATTCAACGGGAATTTTGTAGGGAACAAATACTCTAACTAGAGCACTCATTATATCTGTGGTTTTTGTTTGGTTTTTTAAACTTGGAGCACGACTTTCTAGAAAGTAGAGACCCTTTCTAATATTTGCTGTCCAGAGCTTCCTAACACGTTGGATATATTTTACTGTGGTTGGATGTGCATGGATTATACATTGAAAGGAAAGTGGAAAACAGCAAAGAAAGAATGAGAACAAAAATGGACAGGGTTGAAGACAAAGAGAGGAGGAAATATAGGGAAGAATAGGAGATAGATAGCCATCTCTCTTTCCTGTTCTCTTCAGGTGAGACTAGATGTTACCCTAAGTCCCTGGGTGCTGGAGATAGTCATCTCTTAAACTCACTTGAATGCCCCCTGTCAGTGATAGCATTGCCTGAATGGCTTTGGCCTGAGAGGAGTCTCTCGGGCTTATTTAAATGTCACCATTGTAGCCCTAGTCCTTAGGTGAGTCATTTGGGTGCATTCCTAGGATGCACTCCAACCTAGGCATATGGGGACCTGCCAGCCCCTAGTTAGTCCCCTGAGGAGCAGTGTTACCTCTTATCTACTTACTGAACCAGGGCAAAGCTCACTGAGGTATTTTTAGTGTAATACTCTGTTCTTCCCACATGAAGTTATGGTGATTTTTTTGTCAGCCAGTCATTGAGTGATGATTACATTTGAATGGGAAATGGCTATTCCTAAAATGTGTGCTTTAGATATATTTTTGACTCCTGGTTAAAAAGTATCAATGATGGGGAAAAAATGTTTTCAAGTTAATATTTGGTATCAATGTTTGGCAGCATTCCCACAGGCAGGCACTGTTTATGCTGTAGTATTAACTTTCCTATTAACCAGAAACACTTTTAAATGCTTAGTTGAAATATTTTGAAACCATTTGTTATTGAGGTTGTGGTGCCCTTGCTCAGCTCATATCCTAAATTAGCCTTACCAAGGAGCAAGAGAAGTGCTTACAGAATTCTGAGACAAAGCCAGTTCTCAAAATTTTGCTTAAAGCTAGAGTGGAGTGAGCCAAGGAAAGGGGTTCTTTGCTGTTGAGGGGCTGCTGAGAGAACTGACTTAATGGAAAATGGTTTTCCTTCTTGTACTCACTTCTCTCCTGGTGGGCTGCCAGGTTCCATGCCATGGTCATGTGTGAGCTGTGGGTGAAAACTGATTTTTGGATCTGTGCTTTGGGGAGCTCTGCCCCCATCTTGGAGAACCAGTGGTTCTGGGAAACACCTAGCAGAGAAGGAAATAGTGTTCCCAGTTTGAATTAAAAAGCGGGGCAGGGAGAGTACGCATGTGCGCCAGGATTACACACTTTAATCCTGTGCTGCGTACTCAGCTCAGCCTATCTCTATGGCCAAATACTGATTTTACATTTACTTCCCAGGGCTATCATCTGCCTGAGATATGGCACAGAAAAGGTTGGTTGTGCCTATGAGAGCAGCCCACAGATTGAAAAATAATTGATGATAGCAACCTTTTAGTTTTTGGAATTTAAAGCAAATTTTCTTTAGCATTGTAGTGAAATAAAATTAAATGTTTAATTGAGCAGCCGGGTCAGTGTTTAAAAGTTTAAACCATTTTCATTTGAATTTTGATGTATTGATTTACCGAATAATTCTAATTAGTCTGTTCATTGCCAACCCTTTTCCATGCATCTACTGAGGTGAGAGCTAAGGGAATCTTCCTCACCAGAAAGGATTTCTTAACTTTTACTTACCCACAAATTCCTTAGTTGACCAAGTACTCCCTTTGTACTGGTACATCTCTCTGTGGTGCTACTAATTATATTGTATGGTGATTGTCTTTTCAGTATGATTTCTTTACTAGACTGTGGGCATATGAACAGAATAAGTATCTTTTAAAAAAATCGTTTATTTTTTATTTATATATGACAGTGGAATGCATTGCAATTCTTATTACACATATAGAGCATTATTATCCAGAATAAGTATCTTAATCACCTGTGAAACCACTTTATGGTTTCACCCCAAATGCAGAACCAACATAGTGTATCCACATAATGTTTGAACTGATTGGTTTTTAAACATCCTAGATATTTTGTAAATATCTCACTAGAATAAACAAATTATAAAATCAGTACTTTTTTTTTTAACTGTCTATGTGGCGTTTAGAGACTGAAAATATGAAAGCAATGACTTATGAAAAAAGAAACAAACCCTATTTGAAATGTTTGGTTCACACACTCAAAAAACTTTCCTGTTAAATGAAGAAGTCAGTAGGGGAACTTTGCTGGTACATTTTTGAATAGAAACATTTTTATATTAGGTAAAATTTTTATTTTGGTCTGTGAATGTAGTAAATTTCTATATGATATTAAAATTACTGTCCAGTTTTTTTTCTGCAAAATTTTTGTTATAAATTGTCTAAAAGTTATCAATGTGACTGGAATCTTTGTCAGTTTATTAACCAATTTAAATGGACATTTTGTTCATTGCTGTGTTAGATGATTTTGGGTATAAACAGAAAATTCTAATCACGATGACCTGAACAAATAAAGAAGTATATAATCCTCTTCAATAGATGTCCCAATAGTTTGGGTGCCAGGGGTGATTGAAAAGAGGCTCAATAATGTCATTGCAGACTCAAGATTTTTTTTTGGGGGGGGTATGGGGGGAAAGGTATATTTCTAGTCCCTGACATTGCATGTTGTCCCCATTCTCTAGTTGTTAACACCAGACATTGCCTTCAGATGCAAGGACATTTCCAGAGGGGGAACAGTGACATCTTGTATTATGCTTCTTTCTTCAAATGGAGGAAACTTTTCCCAGAAGTCTCACAGCAGACTTGTTTTCTTGGCAAGAACTGGGGCACTTTGGTTTCCCTAAACTTACATCACTCAGAAGAGAAATGGATGACAGTGACTGGCTTAGACTTGTCAGATGTATTGAAACTGATATATTCCCCAGTATCTGAGTGGCTACTGTAATAGGCAAATTCTGCACATGTACAAGTATCAAGATGCTTTATTTACACAGTGTGGAAGCAAAATGGAATTCATTGCATGTGAATGAAGATAGGTTTATGAGAAAATTAAAGCACATAAATACACATTATATTTGTACGGAATTGAAAAAAAAAACATGACAAAGGATTTATTTTTCAGGTTTTCAGAGTGTTGGAGCCAGGCATACAATAACTTTTTATTTTATTTTAGTTTTTGCATTAAGGATATTGCTTTTTTTTTCTTCTCCATGCCATTGATTACCAGAACAAAATGTGAATGTTTTTTATTTGGGGAGGGGGAGGAATTTTATTATAATTTCATGAGAAGAATATGAATTTGTGTTTTATTTCTTTTTATTTGATATGGCCAGTCAAAAATAAACAAACTGACAGAATGGTACCAAATATAGAACTTATATTTTTGGAGATACAGAGTGGAAGTGTAAATGAAACGTTACTTCTTTAAATATGGACTAACTAGAGATCTTAGACCAAGAGGGTTTTGGCTGCACTGTATTGGTAGTGGGCTGATAGCTTGTGAAGAAGGTTAAGGATTCAGCAAGGATTGGGGAATGTCGCAGATGTTATTCCTCTGTCAGGAGCAGACATTTGCACACCTGCAGCACTGGGGTCTTCTTTCAACTTGCTTAAAAGCTCACTTGGGGCCAGACTGCTTCCAGATTGACTTCCTGCCCACTCTGTTCTCTTTTCCACTGTGCTTTTCTTACTTTCATTTGTTTAGGCATTTTTGGAAGGAGTTGGTTTGTTCTTGCAGATTTTAGATTTCCTTATAATATTAAAAAATGGAATCATGGATATACATATTGTTTTTTCTTTCTATTCAATTACTGTTACCATTCTTAAAGTGATTATAAACAGAATCTAGTAAATGTATTCTTTGGGGAATACCAACCAAGCAGGAACATCTGGAAAGTTCTGTACAGTAATAAAAAAAATGGAAACAGATGCATAATTGCTACTCTCCCTCCTGTCAGAAATCTCCGTTAGTAGTAATTTAGGAAAAATTTCATTCTGCCTAACCACAAGAAAAGGTCAATATATACTTAAAATATTAAATTGTTGAAACTGAAATCAGTAGATTTCTGTTAGTCATAATTAATTTCAGTAAAAAATCCTACATTTCCAAGAGTAACAATTTTTTTTTGCCAATAAAATGTAGACATTAAAATATAGTAACTGCCAAACAGATGTAAATTCTTTAATTAAAATTTATGATTAAAAATGCAACATGATACTTTACAAATATAATTATAAAAATAAGTTCCAAATACTGAATTCTAAAAAGAAATCTATAGGATGTTAAGGAAGTAATTTTTCTAATATGAAATATAATTTAATTTGGCTCATTAAAGGAATATTGTTCCCAAAATGGCATTCTGTGTAGTAGTAGTAGTTCTCTTTTTCTCATTCCTAATCCCTGTTTCTCTGATACAGTTGGTTGAGACTAGAGTAGCAAAGCTCCTCCCTTTGCAGAGTAAGAATTTTAAGTGATGATTCCTTTGTGTTTGACATTAGATAGTATGATTATGATATAAGGTCCATATCACCCTTTGAAAATTAAGTGTATATGAAGGATTAAGCTCTGTTTCTCAAACATATTATTTATGCTTCTGTCCTGTTTTCAAATTGCTGTCTCAGTCATTCTGTCATAGATTCAGTAAATACGTGGAATAGCTATATTACACCGGATGCTGGGTTAGACCCTTGAACAGACAGATTACCTCTTCTCTCAACTTACTTTAAAATTAAAAAAAAAAAAATCTTTATTTTTTTTTTAAAGTAAGTTCGAACCCAGTGCCTCACGCATGCCAGGCGAGCGCACTACCACTTGAGCCACATCCTCAGCCCCTCAACTTACTTTTAAAATTCTATTAAATATTCACTGATGCGTTTGTTCAGAATTAACTAGAAGTCTTTTTATTCTTCTTGTAATTAATTCTTGCTCTTAGGACAGCCAGCAGGGCTTATCTTCTAATATAGGAGTATTTGGAAGCATCTTTCTGTACTATGATATGAAAGATTTATAATGTGCATTTATTTTCTCATGCAACTTTTGTGGTTAAAGGGGAGGAGAACAAGAAATGTCACTCCATAAAATGAACAGGAGGAGTATAGAGTTGTCATTGAGGCAGTTCTGTGGGATGGAGAGGTGACTGGAGTGTGAGTCAGAAGACATGTCATCACCTAGTTCCAGTGAATAGGTGACTCACTCTGCTGTTCCTTTTTTCAGTTAAACAACTCATGGTAGGAGAGAGCAGTGTTGCCCTATTAGCTTCACACCCCTTGTTTGTAAACATCAGATAAGATCACCCGTGAGAAAATGTTTTGGCCTGAACAAACTTAAGGTATCTCATTCTGTTTACTCTAGCATTTCATGAGTAAATGTGAGCAAATAAATATCAATTTGTGGCTTCCAGACATTCAAATTAAAGTTGTGTTAAATTATGAATAATTTCTAATTAATTGGATTGAAGCACTGTGTAATTTTGATAGTGACTTCACACCCACAGCTACAAAATTTAGTATTGTAGGGAATAATACATGTGATGGGTAAACTGCCTGATCTGAAATTAAGGTGCTGTCATATAGTAAGAAGTTAGATTATTTCTATGGACAAAATTATTTTTTATTGAAATGCATTTTAAGGAAAAAAGAGAGGAATAAAGCTTAAAAGAGTTAAAAGTAAATTTTTTTCAAATGTGTTCTATAGGGCATGATAAGATATTACTGCTCTTTGATTAAAAGATTTCAGGGTCACATAATTTTGTCTGATAAGCAATTTAAGGTATGTTAATTTGTTGCAAAGCTTTTTAGAGTATTTCATATGCTAATGTGTATAATGAAATTTTTATGCAGCAATTTCCAATTCACACTCCAGAATGGATTTCCCCCCTCTACAAGTTCTGTTAACAGCACATGTGGTAGGGCACTTGTCTTCAGAGTGTGGCCTAGGAACCAGCAGCATCAGCACCACTTGGGTTCCAGTGCAAATCTACTGAGTTGGAATCTCTGAAGGTGTGGTCCAGCAGAGTGTTTAACAAGCCTTCCAGGTGATTTTGATATGTGTAAGAATGGCTTACCAGGCTTTCCTGGAACATAGTTTGGAAAATACAGATCTAATGAATTTAAAATATTATATGCTTTTAAAAGAAAGGCATTCTATTCTGAGTAGTGATATTTTGATATCAAGGTTTTGTGCTGAGGTGTGTGTGTGTGTGTGTGTGTGTGTGTGTGTGTCAGAGAGAGAGAGAGAGAGAGAGAAATCATCAAAGAAAAAGTAAAAGCACCTTGCCAAATAGAAAAAGTGTGGTAGAATGAAAAAGGTTTATGATTTATGATTTAGTAAAAGTGGAATTCCATTACCTTTCAATTACATATCTGATCTCACATACTACACCCTGACTATACTCCTAATTTATACTTCCTTAAGTCAAAGAAATGCATACTTTACAATTAATGAATCAGTAAAGTTTGTCAGGATTTTAATTTGCACAAAATAGTATGGTTTTACCTTTTTCTTTAAGCTTCCTAACTCTACCAGTTTATTCCAGTAGGTCACAGTTCCTTATGCTACTGCTAAGTGCAGGATATACATTAGTAAACATAAACGGCACAGTAGCACACATCTACAGCACATAGCAAAGTAGAGCATGGAGCAGCTATTTGCTCAAGAGGGAGTATTCTGGTAAGGAAGCTCAAGGTGCCAACAGAAAAGGAGGGCATGTAATCTAGACCTTGGGGATTAGGAGAGGTTTTTCAGAGATAATGTAGAATAAAATATTTTTGATGTGATAGAGACAGTTTATTATTTTACACAGTGATTGGCTTGTAAAATATTGTGGGGGATATTACATTTCTAAAATTGAGAAGGAAAAATAGTACTTAGTTGGAAGGCATGTAGGATAAAATTCATGGTATCTTTTGTAGAAAAGAGTTTGAGAAAAAACAAAGACCATAATTATGCTGAATTTAATAAATTGGAAAGGAAATTTAATAAAATAAGTATATGGTGTGTGGTTATTTTAAACATGTTTTGATAAGTAATATTTGGGGGCCATCATAAGAAAAAATGTTATATTAACACTTGCATATATTTCTTAGAATGAATTTCTCTCAAAGTAAAAAATAAATTATTCATTTGGTTAGTTTTAAAAGGGAAAATTCCAAAATTAGGAAACATCATATTAGAGATGTTATTAGAACTTTTTTAACTTAAAAAGGAAAGTTAATGTGTTAGCACAATGTGAAATTATAAAATTCTTTCCATATATGTGTTTACATTTAAGTGCTTCAATATATTTTGCATTTGTAAATATAATTTTGTTTGACAAATAAGCCATTTATGGCAGTAAAAACAAATATTTATTTTAAAATTTCAGTACTTAATATATTTTTGAGTGACTTTCATTAAATACCTACTAATTATCAGCACCATAGGTAGGATTTGACATTACATAGTATATAATTTAAAATTCTCTCTCCCTCCTCCCTTTTAAACTCTTTCAGTAGTTGTTACTCTTGGGAAAATATACCTCTCTGTACTGTCACAATGTCTGAAATAAAGATGGGTGTTAATAAATATGTATTGTTTTTTAAATATTTACTGCTAAACGTATATAGTCTACTTCAGACACTATTATTACTGAAGTTTAACTGGAGTCCCCAAGGGTCCACAGAGGAAGGTTCATTTGAACAAAGGGGTGTCTGCCCTACTTGTTCCATCAGGCTGGTCATGTAAAAAGGGGGAATATAGATACTGTGGCCATACTCCTGGGTCAGATCCCCACTGCTTGCAAATTGAGCAAGTCATTGAACTTTTTATGCATTTCAGTTTCCTTGTTTTTAAAATGCAGTTATAAATAGTACCTACTTCATTGAGTTGTTATGATTAAAAAGGTTAATTGTTGCCAAGTTCCTAGAATAGGAACTGGCACATAGATGATTGGTAAATGTTAGTAATTGCCATGTTTCTTTTTGACCTTCAATAGCCTTTCATTACTCTTAAAATGAAGAACAATATTCTTAACAAGGTCATAAAATAGCCTCCCTGTATCTGGCCACTGCTCATGCTTCTCTTTTTTTTCTCTGAACCTTTCAAGATTCTTTCCATTTCGGGGGGCTTTTGTACTTCCTTTGTTAATGCTTCATCCTCCTTCCTTGACTGTTTTCTGAAGCAGATTTGAGCTCAAGTTCACATCCTTAGCACACCCTTCCCTGGTGTTCCTACCAGCTGTCAACATCACCCTCCCCGCCCAGACCAGATACTGTCCCCATGTTACCAGCTAACGTCCAGGTAGCATTTCAACAGTGTCATTATACCATTAGGTCATCTGTTATCTTTCTATAACAGAGAGTTTTATAGACCCAGAGTTGCTCTTAGCACACAGTAGGCACAGAATAAATATTTGAGTGAGGGATAAAGAGTGAATTGTGAGTAAATGAATTGCCTTTTGTAAAGTTGGATCATATGCATATTTCGGGATTATTGTACAGGTACCAGATAATCCTTACACATGAGGTTGAATTATTTTGTTATTCTTGAAAGTAGAAAGTAGATACTTCACTGGATGCAGTTATACTTGAGAATGACCCATACAGAGTATAGTGTATTGCTTGGTTGATTCAGTGAATTTTTAATATTTGTGTATTGTGCTAAACAGATTAGAAGTATTACAGTACTTGAAATATGCTAATCACTGTATGAACATTGCCAGTCCTCTCCCATTATACCTGGGTATTTACATCTCTCTACTTTGAACATCTTTCCTGGCTGCAGAGGCACAGTTGTGTGGAGGAGCACATCTGCAGGTGATCACCCTGAGGCTGTTGCCTGCAGGAAGCCACTGAGAACTGGGACGAGTTGGATGCCAAGGCTCCTGAACTAGCATTACAAGTACAGATTTGTTTGGGGGACAGATCAGTTCTGTTAGGTTGTACTTTCATCATGTGCTTATCTTCCTTGTTTTTTTCCTCTCCCCTTTCTTTTTATATTTGTTCTACTTTCTTTCCAACCCTTCTTGTTTCTCCTTTCTTCTTCCCTCCATGCTCTTGCGTTCTTGCAAACATTTCTATTGTTCCTCTTTACCTCCTCTTTGATTTCAAAAGCCAGGGGAGTTTTTTCCCCTTCTAAACTTTTAAGATTCTTCTGTGACACCTCCTACATCTTTGACATAGGCGGTGAAAAACTGATCAAAATGAAGCCTATTCAAAGACATTTAAACTCCTGTTCCACTGGAAGATGAAGGTTTGGCATAGAAAATGAAACTCTATAGTTAGAGCCTTATGAACCAGAACCAATAAAATGGTTCACCAGAATGTGAGTGTTTTATACTTTCTGGATCACTGGTTATCCAGAACAGCAAGTTCAGCGTCACCAGCACAAGCAGTAGCAGCTTTCCGCATCTTACTCTGAGATGGAAAGAGCAGTGCCAAATAATAAAGGGTACAGACTTTTTCCTCACTGAAGGAATCCAGTTCTTAAGAATGAGTCCATTGAGCTGGAGTCGTAGTTCAGTTGTAGAGTGCTTGCCTAGCATGTATAGGGAACTGGGTTCCATTCTCAGCACTGCATATAAATAAATAAAATAAGGATCCATTGACAACTAAAAGAAGTCAAAAAAATAATGAGTCTATCACTAAAATCTCAAAGGAATCTGAATATTGTGTAGTTTGTGCTGTTTTTTTATTTTTTTTGAGGGGTACTGGGAATTGAACTCTGGGGCACTCAACCACTGAGCCACATCCCCAGCCCTATTTTGTATTTTATTTAGAGACAGGGTCTCACTGAGTTGCTTAGTGCATCACTATTGCTGAGGCTGGCTTTGAACTTGCAATCCTCCTGCCTCAGCCGCCTGAGTTACTGGGATTACAGGTGTGTGTCACCACACCTGGCTAGTTTGTGCTTTTTTGTGTGTATGTGTGTGTGTGTGTGTGTGTGTGTGTAGGAAGTAGTCTATTTAAATTTTGGAATATTTGACACTCATTAACATTTGCACTTTCTGGGCCTTTTAAAAGATATACAACTGGGTATAGTGATGCATGTCTGTAATCCCAGCTTTTTAGGAGGCTGAGGCAGGAGGATGGTCAGTTCAAGGTCAGCTTGTGCCCTTTGGTGAGACCCTGCCCCCAAATAGGAAAACAACAACAGCTGGGATTACAGATATGCATCACGATACCCAGTGGTATATCTTTTAAAGTGCCCAGAAACTGCAAATATTAATGTATGTCAAATATCCCAAAAAGGCTGGGGATGTAGCTCAGTAGTAGATTACCCCAGGGTTCAATCCCACCCTGGCAAAATAGAAACAGACATACAGACTGTTGATTGTGAGTCATTGTTGGTTGTATCAACAGTCAGAGAGAGTTCTAATTTTTCATTGAACAGTGTGGGTTATCCTTACAGTAATTAAAAAACTATAAGACATGATTTATTGACCTTTTTGATAACACTATGGGTACAAATCTTCAACTACAAAGTCATTCCTTATACATGTTAACATTTTGTTTGAAATTATTTTCTTAAAGGAATGCCTTTTATAAATTGAATGACCTTATGGTAAAGTTAACAAGTGGTCAGGATTGTAATAAATTGTATCAGTTGGCAAAGCATTTTAAAACTGTCATAGCAACAATCTTTTTGGTAATAAATGTGGCTTGAAATTTGCAATAATATATTTTAGGTTCAAATTTATGTTGAAAATATTACCTATTAATTTTGTAAAACTCAATTATTTAAAGATTCTATCTCAAAACCATGCTAAATTTTATTCAAAAGTGAAATCACCAGCTACTTAGGATTCATCCCATTTCCACTGATGATACTTAATCTGGTAATGATAGTGATGGAATATCTGTAAATGATATAATTTTCAGTAATGTTTTTTGGTATTCTAATCTTTGTGGGAAGTCTTCTCTATAAGCTACCTAAAGAAAATTATTGCTGGATGAGCTGAAGGACATTATTTTAAAAATAACTCTTTTGCATGTGGTGTTTCAGCATGCAAACATACTCTCATACAAGCTCTGTGCAACCAGAATAAAAGGTGTTTACTCAGTTTTACTGGGTAAGTAGATTTTTATGCACATGCTATGAAACTTAAAAGCTGCAATAGTGAGCTCTCTTTCTCCTCTTGTCTCGCATCTGCTCACATGTCTTTCCTAGAGATAATTGCTGGCACCAGGTTTTTGTTATCTGTCCAGATATAGTATGTATGTGTAGAATTCTTATGTTTAAACACATGCTTGAGTATCTATATGCAGTTGTGTATCTAGCTTTTACTTATTGTACTTGGTAGTCTTTCCATCTTATTACATATAAAGCTGCATCTTTGTTGCATATAGTAGCAGGGTGAATATAGTGGAATTTACTCGTTTTTTTCCAACTGTTTGCTATTTATAGACTTGAGTGGATAGGTCTGTGGGAACATTTCCACAGGACAGAGGGTGAAGTTGTACACCACAGAGTATGTATCATTTCTATGCCCATGAATGATGGGTAGGAGTGCCTGATTCCCTGTACCCTGTATGCTTACCTTGAACATTATGAAACTTAATATTTTATCTATTTGATATTTTATTTTTCATTTATCTTATTATGGGAACAGTTCAGCATTTTTTTAATTTACTTCAAACCCACTTGTTAGGATTTTTTTGAAGTATTTATATTGATTGCTTCTTGTAAATTGTTGGTTACTTATTTTTTTAAGGAGTTTATATATAGAAAATAGGCGTTTGTGATCATTTGGAAATATTTTAATCAATTTATATCTTGACTGGCTTTATTGCTGTTTTTGGATAGTACTTTGCCCTTTGTGCTAAGCACTTTCTAAAACCTTTTATCACCTTAATTTATTTGAGCTTCAAAAATTAAGAATAGTCACTATGAGGGGATAAATATCTTGCCCAGAGATGCAGAGCTAAACCTGTCTTGGGTACTCTGACCCAGCACCCCACCTGCTTAGCTGCTAATCCTCTTTTCTTAAAAACCACAAATGTAATGATGATTTTTTTAAAAAAGTTCTAACTTATGCCATTTCTTTTTCTCCTTGATATGAACAATATGATAATTAGCAGGTACACATTTTTTTTCCAAATATAGAAAGTGATTTAGTATTCATTTCGCAGTGAAATTGTTCTTATGGCTAGAAAAGCGTTTTTATACTCAGTTTTTAAAATCAGAAGCAAGGCACATTGGGTGTGGAAGAAAGGTGATATTTATACAGAATAATGCATTTTGGATTATCTTTTTCTGTCTGAAAAACCAAGTGCCTTTATTGATTGGATTTTAAGTGGAGTGTAAATGTTAGATTATTTAGGAATATTCTTGGCATTGCAGAATCCTAAGGCAGGGTACATTGCAAAGACATGGCGTCATGCTTTTTGCGATTCCCCTTTTTGGAAAGGTGGGCAAAAGACCAGCACTTGTCCAGGTCCTCGGCTATCTATTACTTGGATAAGCCTATTATTGAGCAAGACCTTTTGTGAGTAGTTGTTTTCTATTTTATGTGTAGAAAAATTATTGTAAAAATACTGCTTATTGACATGTCTACAAATTTCTTAAAAATTGTTATTCTTAAGTCTAAAGGCTTATCTACAGTCAAGTTTTGTGGGTGCTGCAGTAAAAGTTAGTAAATTGTATGATGTCTCAAATAGTGAAGAGCCGACAGTCTATGAGAGTGGGGGGAAGATAGCAGGTGGAGCAAGGCATTGTGGATGAGGGGCATCTGAACCCAACCTTGGAAGAGGAAGAGGGAGCAGTGGTTTTGACAGCAAGGGCACTGAGGAGATCTGTGTCTGTGGGTCTGCCAGGGATCCAGGAAAGAGAAGTCACACCAGAGCTGTGCAACAGACATATAATACAAGCCACATTTATGATTTAAAATTTTAGTAGATACATTACATACATTTAAAAATCAGGTTACATTGATTTTAATAATCTACTTTGTCCAAACAGAAAAACTGGATGGGAGCTGGGATAGATTATGTCATATGGGCTTTAAAAAAAAATTGTTAAAGGAGAGACTTAATGCTTTAAGTTGTAAAAGGGGATTCAGAAGAATGAAAAAATTGAGAATATAGGAGACTAACTGGGGCAGTGTGGATGGAGAGCTTGGTCTTGACTGGAGAAAGGAGAACTTTTTCTGAAACTAAGAGGGGGAGTGGAGGACTGATAAAAAGGAAGATTTGTGTCTCAATGTAGGCTTTATAAGTCTAGGAAAAACTTTAAAATGTGTTTACAATTACAAATACAGCTTTTTATGAGGAAAGATTAAAATTTCTTAAAAAAATCCAAATTGTTCATAAAACAATAGAATTCTTATTATTTGTGTTCAATTTTCATTTTTGATAATAACATTAATTCACACTAAGAGATGGCTAGTGACAGAGGACTACAGAATATAGTTGACTAGAAATGTCACCAAAGGAGAGCTGCCGCTTCCTTTGGATTTTGGTAGGGGGATACGAGGCTGACTTGCTACAGAGAGGGTCATGGAAGTTTTAAGCTAATTCCTACAGAAAGAGATGGATGTCGATTGATGGGAATTCTTGATGTCAAGCACGAAGGAGTAGAGGGGGAGAGGAGGAAGGATGGTATGGGGAGAGAGAGCTGCATTCACTTGAGTTATAGAAGAGATCTGTGGATAAGAATATCTTTGCTCCTTGCCTCAAGCTATGTTTTTCTTTCAACATTTTTCTCAAAAATATCTGTGACATTACATAAAATGCATTTCAAACTCTCTTGAAGAAATATACTGGCGTACAGAATTGGAAAGTGCAACAGTAGCAGGTCAGACAAAGTTTGGTCCAGAGGCTCAGGATGCCCTTGAGATCCAGCTGATTTTCTGAGGTTGTCTCTACTCTCTCCTGCTTCATGTTTGTTCCTCTCCACGTGGGAAGTCCTCTTTGCCTTATATCTTCTTGGTATGTTCTGCAGAGGAAGAGCCAAGTGCATTGGGCAAGGAAGTCTAGGGAGTTGAGGGTCCTGAGACTTGGTCTGATCAGACTTCAGCTAGACTGCAAAATCCATGCAAGGGTCCAGGAATGGAGTTTGGCTCCCTGGATGACTCTGCCCTTGGGGGAAATAGGGCTTATTAGGAAGGTGGGGATGGTATAGTCCAAGTTCCCCACAGTACCAGGGGAGGGGGAATGAACACCACCAAGGATTTGGATAAGTATCCTGAAGTCAAATCTTTTGCTTTTTTTTTTTTTTTACATCTCTTGTTTTTTTTTTATATTAATTATAATTTTAAATATATTCTGAAGTACATTTTAGTCTAAATCAAGAATTCCTTTTAAATATTTGAGTAAAATGAATGGTACAAATCTGTTGTTTAACCATGATTTCAGATATTACTTGGTACCAGGAGGTCAGTGTAAATAAGTCTTACACAATCTTAACCTACTCAATTGTTTAAATACACATTTGATGTTTAAAATACATTGAACACTGAAAGATATTTTATAAATACTGTATCATATAGTTTCTAGAAAACCATGATTTTCATAAATGTTGCCCATTTTAAGAGTGGGTTATATACAATTCACTTTTATTTACAACTCTGTGAAGTCGTAGCAATTAGCTAGTTCTTAGATATTAATAGCCACAGTAAAAACATCTGAGGATACTTTATTTTTTAATGTGCTTTGTACCCAAGGTCATTAAATTTAGTCTGAGAATGTGTTTAGGAGCTGTAATTGTGCTGTGGGACAATTTAAAACTAGAATTGAACTCTTAACCCCAGGTTTCCTCTGAGGTAATTTTAGATGAAAAATAGTTAAGAGCAAATAAATCTATTTATCCTCATTAATAAAAATGCCTCACTGTACTGTTCAATACCTTTTAAATCTAATGATATTTTCATCTTACACACACACACACACACACACACACACTGATCTTAGAAAACAATTATTCATTTACTCTAATACCCAGATTTCCCATGAGATGTGGATCCTAAAGAAAAACTTTTTTAGTTATTTTTAAGCAGAAACAGAAATTAACCCTCTTTCAGCACTGTTTCAGTGTTCATAATCATGTTTAATACTTTAAAATTAACATTAAAAATCCAGATCCAATTAAGTGACTTTGGGCAACCTATTTATCTATTAAATAGCCACTGGAGAACCTAGGCCACCTGAGTCTGAGATCCAGGACCTTAACTACGAATAGTGTATTCCTGTTTATTCTGTTCATGAGAAGTAAACCTTTGCCAGATAATTCTGTGGGAGTGCATCATCAGCATGGCTTTCGGTGATACGTTTCTTGGGCTTTCCCTGTTGGAAGGTGGACAGCCAGCCTGCGTCTGAGCTTTGGCATCAGAGCAGGCTGTTTCCCAGAAGCACATCTGTGCAGTGCCTTTTGAAGTCATGCTTCGCTGGGTCTTTGATGTGTTTCTTCTGCCCAGGTTCCTTTCAGGTGTCTAACTTCAAATGAATGGTAATGGTTCCATTCTTCAGCGATAACATAACAACATAATGGAGCTGGCCTTCTTTTATCCTTGTCCTTATGTTGGCCCTAAAACACAGCATTTTTAGAGAGGTTTTATTTTTAGCCAATCAGCACAGTAAGTTTTAATATTTATTCTTTGGTTGTTGTTTTATATGTTTAGTCCAGTCAAATGGTAAATTAAATTAGAAACTTTTAGAAATGATTTTTGGAAACACTATTCCATTCAAAAGAAGCGTGGGAATGGATTTTTGTTTGTTTGTTTTTGTTCTGGTAAGTATCAACCCATGGAAGACTTTATAAAATTTCCTCTCCCCTCATTGAGATGCAGCTCACCTGCATCGACGACTTTACTTTGAGTTGTTAGTTACACCATGCTCCAGTTCAATAAGGCATTCCCTGTTTTGTAGGAATAATAAGGATGAGTTGGAGCTGCAGCACTAAACCAGAAACATAGGAGAAATGGTAAATGTACTTTTAAGATTGAATTTAGAGAAACAAAGAGTAGGATGGTGTTTATCAGGGGCTGGGGGAAAGGGGCAGATGTTGGTCAGAGGGTACAAATTTTCAGTTTTAAGTTCTCCAGATCAAATGTCTAGCATGGTGACTAAAGTTAATAATGTAGACCTAAAATTTGCTAAGTGTAGATCATGTTCTTGTCATCTACAAAAACACTAAAACAAAACAAAACAAAACAAAAAAATCCCAAAGTCCAAAAACTTTCAACAGCGTAACCTTTCTATTTTGAATCATGTTTTTAGTATGGACTGTCTACTTTTATTTTTCTTCCTTTTTGGCTTGCTCTTTTTTGGCCCTCCCCTAACCCCAACTCCCTCTATGATAGACATAAGAAACAAAATTAATCTTAAGGAAAATAGATTGATTGGGAAGGTTCAGAGTGGTTCAAGGGGAAGGTTGAACACTGGGGTTTTAGGACTGGGGCCAGTGAGTTAGTTGCCTGTTTACCTGAGTGTCTAGTAGATATAAGTAGATGACTTACTTCAGGTTTCCTTCTCTACTTAAGATTACATAATCTGAGAGCAGGCAGGAGGATGCAATTCTGTTCCCCACATGAGCCCATCTCTGTGCCAGAGGGACATGTACTGTATGATGGGGCTTGATGCAGAAGACCATGTCTCTCCTGTTCTCTTTGTCTCTTCCTCTGCATTTCACACAGTCTGGCACATAGGCAGTCAAATTTGATACAGGATTTTGCTCTGGGGAAGAAAGACTTGCTGAAAAAGGAAACAACTAGTGGCTCTGGTTTCCAAATCAGTTTCATATTGATCGCTGGGTAATTCTCAGTGAGTCATGTTTTTCACTAATCAGTATGGCAAATTGGTAAGATTGATGAATGTGACTGAGAGCATAATAGTGAGCCAGAACACAGCAGCCATGTCTTCACCTGTGTCCTTCTCCAAGGAAAATCCAGAGGAAAGAGGAGGAGCAATTAGATTAATAGTGGTGCTGCTTGTTCTGGTTCTGCTTTTTGTAAGATTTCTCTTTCCAACTAGAAAGTGAGCCAAATAGAATATTAATACTAAGAATGATAAAAAAATTACATGTGGAAGCTAAACCACAATAAATGGGGGGGGGTGCAGGGGAAGAAGAGAAGTTCAGTAGATTAGACAAAGGGTAATGAAAGGAAGGAAGAGGGTATAGGAATAGGAAAGACAGCAGAATAAATCTAACATGATTTTCCCGTGTACACATATGAAAATACCTGAGTGAACCTCACCATTGTGCCCACCTACAAGAATGGGGTCCTGATTAGAATAAGATATATCCTATGTTTGTGTAATCTTATCAAAATGGATTCTACTGTCATGTATAACTAAGAAGAACCAATAAAATTAAATTACAAAGAAAAAAGGGGAAAAAAGAGACCTGAAAGGATCTAAATGGGTCTAAATAACTTAATTGCATCACAGAATAAGGCACAAGATTACTTTTAGAAATTCAACAAATATCCTGCATTTAAGTTAGTGTCTGGTTAAAACAATAAAATTCCTAGGCATGTAAAGAAGTAAGGAAGTACAACCCACAGTGAGTAGAAACAATTCCAAACTGGCCCACAAAGTGCATAGATTGTATAATTCGAGACTATTGGGTCGTTGACCACTTATAAATGAGAGGGATCATGAAGAATCATGAGGAAATACTTGGTAGTGACAGATATGTTCATTACATTTATTGTACTGATGGTCACAGGTGTATGCAGATGTTGGAAATTCTCAATTTGCATGCTTTGTATCTGTATAGTTATAGTATATAAATTATGCCTTCATAAATCTGCTACAAAATGAAAAAGTAATTAAAAACAATGTTGATAATTAGAATTTTGTAAAATAATATATCACAGATGACCTATTTCATAGAGGACTTAATTACATAATGTGAAGAGCAGTTGGGCAAGAAAGTTATATGAAGTTTTTTTCCTAGGTTAAATTTATATTTTTAAAAATAAACTTTGAGTTCAGTTAAATTGCTGAATTTTTAGACAGTTCGAAACAAATTGTTGTGTTAGAAAAGGTAAAACTAAGGAAATTTTTATTTTAAGAAAAATCACTTTGAAATCTTAGAACAACTCTGATTGGATTTATTCATAATCTGAAGTTTCTACCTTTTATAGCTTTTGTTTAAACTTGTTTTTAATTAAAATTCTATCTATGTATAAGTATGAATATTAGTGTCTAGTGTTATTCACTTATAATCCTTTAAGAAGAAATACTAAGTCACTAAGTGTTATTATTTTGGCTTAACAGAAGATCAAGATGGACAGGGGAGGAATTTGGAAGAAATCCTCCCCCTCCCCAGGATTCCAAGTTAATCTTTCTTAAATTATCAAGAATATTAAAAGTGTACTGTGAATTGCTGTGAAAGCAAGCATGAAAAATACCTGGTTTAATATAGTTGAAGTGTGGGTAAATAAATGCAATTGTAGTCTGTGATAATCTTAGGATTCTGTTAGGAATTAGAAAAAGGGAAATTATATTTTAACTAAGCTCTTTCATCTACTCTTTGAAAGGCCATTTTTAGGAGGGGAATTAAAATTCATTGAACCATTATATGTGATAATTTTTCATAATTAATCCCCCAAAGTGTCCAACTGGGATACTTTTCATTCAGAGAAGTATAAAAAGGGAAAAAAGTTCTTGTGAAAAATTAATCATTGCAGTGATTTTCATGTGTTAGGAGTGGAGTACAGTTTATTTTGTGTTGTGAGGAGACCTTCCTAGCAGAATGAACAAATGCAGATGACCATGGCAACATGTGGCCAATGTGATTGAAGACCGGCCACAGTATGCCCTGTGTGGTATGATCCAAGAGGAAAATAATGAGTTCAGAGAGGTGCCAGGCAACTAGATCATGATTGGTCTTGTAGGCAATTGGAAGAACTTTAGTTTTATCTTTAGTGATTTAAGAAACTCATTGGAATGTTTGAACCAAATGAATGAGTTGTCATTGACTTTATAGAGCCTGTTCTGGATTCTTCATGGGGAGGAATGTTAGGAATAAGGATAGAAGAAGTTAGACTAGCTAGAGATTCCTGAAGCATCCCAGGTGGGACCCTGGTGCAGAGGTGGAGCTGATGAGGAAAGGTAAAATTCAGGTTATATTTCAGAGAGAAACAGAAAGGATTTGAATTGGCAGTGGGTGACGAGTGAGAGAGAGAGAGGCATCAAGAATATTTCTAAGGATTTTTCCATAACAAAAGAGGCAGTTCCCACTTATGGGATTTGAGAAGACTGAGAGGTGAAGAAGTGAGTTCATTTTTAGACACATTGAGATGCCAATTAAAATGGATCTATGAGGTTGGAGTTCAGGGAGGAGCCTGGCTGGAGATTAGAATTTGGGTTTTGTTAGTACATAAGTTACCTAAAGCCACCAGACTGAATGAAATCTGTGTAGGAAGTGAGCACAGATAGAAGAGCAATATGAAGACTGAGCTCAGAGCACTCCATGGTTTGGAATTGAGTAGAGGAGGAGGAATCACCTGTGTCCTACTACTTTCCTCCGGGAGTATTCACTCCAGGCATGCTGACCTCCTTGTCATGTAGTCAAAGTATTTCAAGGAGGAGGAATTGATAACTCCAGTTAGGTCCTGTTTAAAGTTCAGCAACATGATTTTCTTTCTAAAAATTAAAGTCAATACAGTATGGTAATGATTTGGTAGAGAGCATGAGAGAGGGGGACCTGCTGCAGTGCTGGACTCACATTGGAGGGAGGAGATGGGATCTAGTACAAAAAGGAGTGGTCTACTGTGCACAGATTGTCCAGTAAGGAGGAAGGAGATCTGTTCGTGGACACAGATGTAGGTTGGTAAGTAGGTGTGATAGGCATAATTGGAGTTGTTGTTTTTTTTTGTGGTGTGTGTGTACTTTTTTTGTGTCAATTTTTGTGAGCTATCCTAAACAGAGGACTGAAAGGTGTGGAAATGAGAGATAATTGAGCACTGGGAGAGAAGGCACTTTTAGAAATAAAGTGAAAAACTAGCGATCATTAGCTTTTTCGAATAGCTGATGTCTGTCCTAAGATGCATTATATTCTGACTCAGTTTGTTCCAGTCCTTCAGACAAAACCGACAGCACATAGAAGATAGCCCTCTGATGTCTGCCTTCCCTCTCTTTGTTTCTTTTTAAAAATATTTTTTTTTTAAATTTTTTTTATTGGTTGTTCAAAACATTATAAAGCTCTTGACATATCATATTTCATACATTAGATTCAAGTTGGTTATGAACTCCCAATTTTACCCCAAATACAGATTGCAGAATCACATCGGTTACACATCCACATTTTTACATAATGCCCTATTAGTAACTGTTGTATTCTGCTACCTTTCCTATCCTCTACCATCCCCCCTCCCTCCCCTCCCATCTTCTCTCTCTACCCCATCCACTGTAATTCATATCTCTCCTTGTTTATTTTCCCATTCCCCTCACAACCTCTTATATGTAATTTTGTATAACAATGAGGGTCTCCCTCCATTACCATGCAATTTCCCTTTTCTCTCCCTTTCCATCCCACCTCATGTATCTGTTTAATGTTAATCTTTTCTTCCTGCTCTTCCTCCCTGCTCTGTTCTTAGTTGCTCTCATTATATCAAAGAAGACATTTGGTATTTGTTTTTTAGGGATTGGCTAGCTTCACTAAGCATAATCTGCTCTAGTGCCATCCATTTCCCTGCAAATTCTATGATTTTGTCATTTTTTAGTGCTGCGTAATACTCCGTGGTGTATAAATGCCACATTTTTTTTATCCATTCATCTATTGAAGGGCATCTGGGTTGGTTCCACAGTCTAGCAATTGTGAATTGTGCTGCTATGAACATCGTAAAAATATTTTTTATTTGTTTGTTTTTTTTAGTTTTATTGATTTTATTTTTTTAAATGCACGACAGCGGAATGCATTACAATTCTTATTACACATTTAGAGTGCAATTTTTCATATCTTTGTAATATAGAGTATGTTCACGCCAATTCATGCCTTTATACATGTACTTTGTTTTTTTTTTTGCATTACAATTCTTATTACACATATATGCCACAATTTTTCAAATCTCTGTTCATATATAAAGTATGTTGACACCCAATTTGAGTCTTCATTCATGTACTTTGGATAATAATGTCCATCACATTCCACCATCCTTGCTAATCCCCTGCCCCCTCCCTTTACCTCCTACCCCTCTTCCCTATCTAGAATTCATCTAATCCTCCCATGCTCCCCCTCCCTACCCTACTATGAGTCAGCCTCCTTATATCAGAGAAAACATTCAGCATTTGTTTTTTTGGGATTGGCTAACTTCACTTAGCATTATCTTCTCCAACGCTATCCATTTACCTGCAAATACCATGATTTTATTCTCTTTTATTGCTGAGTAAAATTCCATTGTGTATATATACCACATTTTTTTAACCATTCATCCACTGAAGGGCATCTAGATTGCCTCCACAGTTTAGCTATTGTGAATTGTGCTGCTATAAACATTGATGTGGCTGTGTCCCTGTAGTATGCTGTTTTTAAGTCCTTTGGGTATAGTCCGAGGAGAGGGATAGCTGGATCAAATGGTGGTTCCATTCCCAGATTTCCAAGGAATCTCCATACTGCTTTCCATATTGGCTGCACCAATTTGCAGTCCCACCAGCAATGTATGAGTGTACCTTTCCTCCCACATCTTTGCCAACACTTATTGTTGTTTGTCTTCGTAATAGCTGCCATTCTGACTGGAGTGAGATGATATCTTAGAGTAGTTTGATTTGCATTTCTCTGATTGCTAAAGATGATGAGCATTTTTTCATATATTTGTTGATTGATTGTATATCCTCTTCTGAGTTGTGTCTGTTCAGGTCCTTGGCCCATTTGTTGATTGAATAACTTGTTTTTTCAGTGCTTAGCTTTTTGAGTTCTTTATATACCCTAGAGATTAGTGCTCTATCTGATGCGTGAGAGGTAAAAATTTGCTTCCAGGATGTGGGCTCTCTGTTCACCTCACAGATTGTTTCTTTTGCTGAGAAGAAACTTTTTAGTTTGATTCCATCCCGTTTATTGATTCTTGATTTTAATTCTTGCGCTATAGGAGTCTTATTAAGGAAGTTGAGGCCTAATTCTACATGATAAAGATTAGGGCCTTCTTTTTCTTCTATTAGACGCAGAGTCTCTGGTTTAATTCCTAGGTCCTTGGTACATTTTGAGTTAAGTTTTCTGCATGGTGAGAGATAGGGGTTTAATCACTTAAACCCTGTTTATAGCAGTATAATTCATTTTGTTGCATATGGATTTCCAGTTTTCCCAGCACCATTTGTTGAAGATGTTATCTTTTTTCCAGTGCATGTTTTTGGTACCTTTGTCTAGTATAAGATAATTGTAATTTTGTGGGTTAGTCTCTGTGTCCTATAGTATTATGAAAGAAATCAATCAATGAAATACAGCTTTCAAAATATAAAAGGTGCAATTGTGATGTAATGTATGAGTCTTTATTATGTGTTAAAACAATAAACCACTAACAGATCTCATGACTGCTTTAATTTCAAAGTAGTAATGTAAATAATGTTTTAAGATAACAACTGAGATATGATATGAAAATGTGATTTCCACTTATGACAAGGTCACCAGCATTGGATAAACAGTTCTGTGACTTGTTGCTTATATTTATAATTAAAAGAAGTGCTAAATTTCAGTTAGCAGTTCATAAAAATAAGACAGTCTTTTTCTGATCCAAAAGCTGTCCTTCATTCTATGCATGAATCTATTGGGCAACTTAAGTTTGACCTCTGCCTCAGGTATCTCTGAGTACACCTCTCTTCTCCAAGGCCAATCCCTACTACCTGGAGTTTGGCTCCATACCTAACATTCCTGCCCATTTATTCTAAACAGACATCACAGATTGTTCTTATATTTTAACTCTGTCTCTTTCTCCATGGGTTACTTTCCTTCCTTCCTTTGAACATACTTGCATTTATTCTATCTATTTTCCTGAGGGGCAGTAAATAGCCTTTACTTGCTTAGGTGTGGCCAGTGTGATGACTGGAATGTACTCTTTAAATGTGAACTATTGTAGAAGCTGCTCACAAATATTTATTAGATAAAAAAAGAGGTGCTTCTGTTTTCACTGGAAATTCATAGACTTTTGTCTAAATCAGAGAATGTGTTGTCCTCCTGCTGGTGAAGGGAAGATCTTTATAGGGTTGATGAGTATCATATAAGCTCTGGTAAGAGTGTAAAGTTCAGGCTGTGAAGGTTAATGTTCTCACAGACAGTTGTGCCAGATTTCCAAATTTAAGTAATTTAAAAAAAATATTTTTAGTTTTAAGTGGACACAATATCTTTATTTTGTTTTTCTGTGGTGTTGAGGATCGAACCCAGCGCCCCATGCATGCCAGGTGAGCGTATTACCTCTTGAGCCACATCCCCAGCACAAAGTAATTTTTTAAAATATATGTTTTTAGCTGTTGATGGATCTTTATTTATTTATTTATATGTGGTGCTGAGAATCGAACCCAGTGCCTCACACATGGAAGGCAAGTACTCTACCACTGAGCTACAACCCCAGCCCCCAAACTGAATTTTGATGAGAAAAATAGATTGACTATAAAAACCAGTTTATTGGTTTTTATAAATGTCTGATGGAGAAGATAATTTTGAATGATTTATAGCTTGCTAGACTTTAGAGTTAAAAAATGTGGTTAACTTAACATTTCTTTAAATCACATGTTTAAAAATATATTTCTGATTCAAAATTTGCAGAACATCAATATGGATACCATGTATCTTAATAGTGTTCTGGGGCAGGGGTTGTGGCTTTGTGGTAGGGGGCTTGCTTGCCAGGTGTGAGGCACTGGGTCTGATCCTTGGTGCCACATAAAAATAAAATAAAGATATTATGTCCACCTACAACTAAAATAAATATATATATATGTATAAATATATATACTCATATATATAAATATATATATGCATATATTCATATATATAAAAATAGAGTTCAATAGCAATAGATTTTAGATTGGGGAAGTATTCACTATTAGTATTGGAATATGTCTTTTGTTCTTTTTTTTTTGTGGTACTGAGGATTGGACCCAGGGCCTTGTGCATGAGAGGCAAGCATTCTACCAACTGAGCTATATCCCCAGCCCTCTTTTATTCTTGATATTAAATTACTATAATTAGCTAAATTAATTTGTTTTCCCCATTCCAGTAACTGATATTCTTTGAATGCATCTTCTAATTTATATGGCTACTAATTTTTACTTGTAATATTTATTCTGTTCCTCTCTGTGTTGGTTAGCTTTTTGTAGTTGTAACCAAGATACCTGACAAGAATATCGGAGAAGGAGAAGTTTATTTTGGAGTTAAAGATTCAGAAGTCTCAGTTCATGGTGGGTCAAGATGAGGCAGACCATCACGGCAAAAGGGCGTGGGGGAAAAGGCTTTCAGTTGATGGCAGCCAGGAAACAGGGATAAAAATAAAGGCATGTCCCTAGTGACCTACTTCCTCCAGTTATATCTGCCTACAGTCACTACCCGTTAGAGTGATCCTTTCAAATTATTAACCCATCAAATGGATTAATCCACAGATTAATCTAATCATTCCACCTCTGAACATTGTCTCATGAACTTTTTGGGTACATCTCATATTCAAACTGTCACAGTTGTCATATTCTATTTAATTATTGAATGAGGATTTGAATTCTCTATTTATGGAAACAAACGAGTCTATATTGAGTTGATTGTAAAGCTGTTATATTGGCACTTGCCACTTAATAAGCACTACACAAATAAAATATGAACTTACACACACGTATATGCAAAAATATTTTATTTACTCAAACTGTGTCATAAACCTTGCTGTAAACTCTGTGTGAGGGCCTTGTTCTGTACATCTTCTCATCCCCCATTCCTGGCACAGTGTCTGGCTCATAATATGTTATCAGTGTTTGTTGCGTGGAGGTGAGCCCCCAAGGAGTGCAAGTCATGTGTAGTGGAAAAGATATAGTAAGATATATATATCATTCAGGTTTCTCATGCTGAAAGTGAAATTATTTTCCCCTCTTTATCTATTTCTATCCATTTCTTACAAATACAAAATGAGTGTGTTTGCTGCAGGTGGATGAGGTACAGGGAGGGACAGTATTTAGCTGGGACACTGGCATGGCTGTCCTGGTTCCTTATGGCCAATCTTCCCATCCACATCAGGTGAATAGCATTTTGAATATGATCTGTGGGTTCAAATGGATATTTGGAAGAAAAGTTATTCAATTAATAACTTTTATATGTAGGAAAAAAATGTACTATTCACACACGTATGGAGCTTACTTTATGTTTAGTTTTAAGCAATGATGGAAATTTTATCATATATTCAATATCAACCATTTATATATCAAAAAACCTGTATAACTGGTTAATCTTAATAAAACTAAGATATTATTACATTTTAAGTGTTGCTTTTCCTAGTTAAAATTGGCAGTAATGGCAATGAAATGATTGGTTTCTTTCCATTTACGTGCTTGCCAGTTCAGTAGGGGATTCAAGTATTTTACAGGGTCATGAAAATTAATCAGTAGCATTTTCTTGCCCCAATGGCAGACACTCATATTAAAATGATCACTTTCCATGTACTTTACTTTTTGATTATCATTGTCTTATTTCTCCTCTTTAACAAAAGCAGAGCAACTACTAGATTATATATAAATTTATTTTATACTTGCCAATTGATCTTCCCTTGGGGGCTACTGTAGATTTTATAAATAGCTTGCTGACTTCGAAGAAACATAGTTCTGTTCTTAGGAACTCATCTGGAAAGGGCATTTCTTTAGGGGATATGGAGGCCATGTGTGTGTGGAATTTCAGCTACAGGAAAATTCCAGGATTTAGACAAAGAAATATTAGGAGGTTTAAAATCCAAAGTCAGTTTGTGAAAAATGAGTTTGCTCTTAATAGCCACATTTTGTTTTTAGAACCTAATATATTGTGGATTCATAGTCCCTAGACTAGAGTTCCCAGATTCCTAGGGAATTGTAAATCCAGATTGATACCACTGATTGTACTATCCTGGTCAAAAATATTGATTTTTTTGGAAATAGTATGTTTCTGACTTATTAATAGTGAGCAAATATTTATTATTCAAAAATTATACTTTCCTAAATTTTTATAACAATGCGTTCATGGCATAAAAATAAGAAGTTCCCTTGGGAAAGACTCATGCCAGTTCAAAGCTTGACCTATAGATCCATCAGATATGTGAGACTGCTACCTATAGAAATTTTAACTTATTGAGTAACTATATACATTTGGAAAACTAAAGACACAAATTACTTAACTGAACTTTATTTACAATGTGTATCAAAGTTTGAGCTACTTTTTCTCCAACATTAAAATTTTTGATGAAAGACTCTAGTAGTTTTATGATAGTTCCATGATATATGCACAGAGACTGTGTATGTTACTTTGTTGCTTATATTACCCTTAATGTGATGAATGGGTAATGCTAAATTCATATATTTAAAATACAGTCACTTTTATTGTGTTTGGATTAAGAGCTATTCAAACTAAGCTTTGCTGTTTTCAGGGCCAGTATTTCTCTCCCTCTTTTCTCTCTCTCTCTCTCTCTCTCCCCACCCCCTGTTTTTTTTTGGGGGGGGGAAGGAGAAAGTCAGGGTTAGACTAGCAGCACATGCCAACCTCAAATTTCAGCATTCGGTACATATTTCACACTCCATCCTGTTCCTCCAAATCATTGTAAATGCACTAAAACTCTTTCTGAAGAATGTGAATGAACATAGCATTTTGAAATTTTCAACATTTAATGAATAGTTACAGAGTTTTCCCAATTTACAGTTCAATTTAATTTTTAAGAAATTTGCTTATCTTATTCTTAAATGGCATAGAAATGTGAATTAGAAATAGCTCATTCTTGTGATTTGTAGTATTTTTCTTTGGGATGGTATTTTAAATGCCTAAATTCTTTTTACTGCAAGTTATACTTACATTTTTTTCTTCCATCTATAATTGAAGGAAAGTTATTAAGTTATTTGCATTTCCTCTGGGCTGCCTTCATTTATTTGAGGAATACTATGAAGCTCTCTATTCTTGTTAGCACTCTATTCCTTTAAACCCCTAAATGCATTTATAACAACACAAGTATACTGAAATGATAAACAGTTGACATAATACTCTACTGTATTCCTAGTATAATATAAAGCAAAATTTGCATGAAAGTTATTTTTTATAAAAAAAAATTAACACATTTTCAAGAATAATATAAATTTCCATATGGAAATATGTGGGCATGACTGCACCAGTAGTGATGTAGCTAGACACATGTGCATGTGTAGCACCATTATGAACACCATAGCTAAGTGGAGGCTAAAAAAGGTTTGTTCTATCAGTGACTCAGAAATGAGTATTATTTATATAATTATTGCTTTCTTGGAAAATTCAGTGTACATTAATAATCTTAACAATGGAATAAAAGTTTAGACTTAGATAAGCATAAACATTTTTTTCTCTTAAAAAAAGTTGTGATCCACTCAAGAAAATTATTTGGGATTCTCCCATGTAATAGGAGAAATTCAAAAGCCTATTCTCAGCCATGTAGTCACTGTGCAAGCCCAAAATGTGATTCAGAATTGAATGATTCCATTGAGAACCTTTGCTCCAGGTTAAGCTTCTAAGCTTAGGTTCTTTGTAAAGCATCAGTAGTTCTCCCCAACTCTTCTGTAGTTTAATCAAATTTTCATAATCTTAAATATGAGAAGAACAAAAGATTTGCTTTTCTTAATCTCAGAATATGCCTATGACATACTGTATATGTAAACATAATAATCTAGGTGTAAAATGAATTTTTAAGCAAATTATTAGTCATTAACAAATGATTATGGGTGATTACCAAAAAGCTACTTTCATGTTCTTTGAACTGAATTCCAGTTCGCATTGAGAGTGTTTTATTTTAAAATGCATGTGGGATGATAACGGTTAAAAGTACTCATCAGACAGTTATTGTTACCTGACTTCTCTGATCTTTTTAATGCCCAATAGCCATCTGACGAAGTAGGGATCACTGATATCTTTATTTCACACCAGGGAAATTGGAGCCATAGAGAGGTTAATTATCTTGCTTATTTTCACACAACTACTAAGTAGCAGAGCCAGGATTTACACCCAGGTTTTTCTGACTCTGAGCAGTTGCTCTGATTGTAGTGCTTTTCCTGTGACTCTTCAGAGGTGGATTGTCACTGTAAATTACTAGATAGCATAGACATTAAGGAAAGGCCTCCCATCTCTTCTGATAGTATACTTATCTACGATTCCTCTTACTTTCCCACTTTTCTTTCTTTCAAGCCAGCCAGCCAGCCAGCCAGCCAGCCAGCCAGCCAGCCAACCAGCTAATATGGGATATAAAATGAATTATGCACAGAAATTCTGCGTGGTGTTATTTAAGAGACATTGATCGGGGCCAAGTACTTGGAACTTGCCAACATCATGATGCTCATCCGTGAAAAGCAAGTGAACTTAGCCTTCCTGTGTGGTCTAGAATGATAGCAAATGCAAAAACACTGTGGTGTGTGTACTTAACAAAAACTGTATGAATAATAAAACTCAGAAGGCAGAGCTTAGTGCTTATTTTTTTTGTTAATTACCTGTCCACTTCAGCTAATGGGAAAGCCTGTTTCTCAGTTCTTTTGGCACCAGCTATCACTGTGTTGCCCTTGGTGATACTCGTGACTTCTAGATAAACATTGCCTTCTAGTCTCCTGCATGTGCATTAATACATTTATTTGAAAGAAAGTTATGTGAGTGGGTCAGAAGAGTTCTTGTGCTTGGCAGTGAAGTAATCCAATTTCAACTTAGATGTATCATTTAGAAGGATCTGATTTGGTCTTTCCATAATGTATAGATGTATCAAAACATCATATGTACCCCATAAATACATAGTTATTATTCCCCATTTAAATAAAACTCAGAGAAAATAGCATTTGACATGATCTCTTCCAGATTTTCTGCCAGAAGACCACTGATGACCCAGGAGGAAAAAACTCAAATGAAATAAAACAAAAACAATCAAACTCACAATAACGGTGGAAAGGATTGGCAATTGATAGAAATTTGATGTGTTTCTTCTGCCTCTAAGAACTGCATTGGGAAAAACAGGTTGTCTCATGAAACCAGTAACCCAGTTAGTCCAGTGTAGGAAACGTGTTTTTTTCCTTTGTAGCATATAATCTTGCTGGAGACCCATGATTATGAACAGTTAAAAATCTGGGCAGCCTTCCAGCTGCTGTGTGGATGTCCTTTTTTCCTGTGGAAGCTAGAATACTATAGTCATCGTGGCTTCTTCTGGCCTCCTGTTTCCTGTATCCATGTTCTCTTCTTACCTCTGTCTACATCCATCCAGCACCAGAAACTCAGAGAAAGCAAGTATCTGAAGTTCTGGGAGAGGTAGAGCAGCTGACTGTGGCATCCTGATAGAGAGAGGTCTCTTCAGGCAAAGGGCTGAAGGTGGTTACAGAGAACTGAAAAGTTGGCATGTTCATCTTCAGGTGATCTTTTTCAATCTAGCAATATGCAAATGGAGAAGGTTCCTTTGTAGTCCAGAAGACAGGTTTAAATTAATGCCACTCCGTCAGTGAGAATTGGGCTAAGAACTCTTTGACAATATTTGCATTCTTGCTACAGGATTGAAAAAGTGTTTCGATAATCTTCCAAGGCACAATGGACCAGGCCAAACTCTCTGATGGAAGAGCCAGTAGAAAGATCCTGGCAACTTGGGACCTATTCAAAAGTTCTGTGCTTCAGAGTGAGTGCCAATCATCCTGAAGGTGCCCAAGTATATTTTTTGAAAGTCTTTATTGTAACTAGAAGAACATTTAGAGAACAGTTTAACATAGCAAAGGTCGAAGACGTGAGATCTATGAAACTGCAGCAGAGGGCTCCAGGAAGAAAACAAACTTTTAAGAAAGATTAGGAAAGATTCAAGTAACATGAAGACTCAGAGGGGAAGTCAAAGAGGAGTCTGTCTAGAGAAGGTAAGAAAGAATTCCTCTTTTGAAAAACTAAATGATGTGAAGAACTAACTCGAGAAGCTTCTTGGGATTTGAGAGAAGCATCAGGAGATAAAAGGTAATAAATGTGAAGGAAAGAGAACTGAAGTGATATGAAAAAAATGTAGCCTTATTCTTTTTCTTTTTAATTATTTTATCTGTTTTAATTAGTTATACGGTAGAATGCACTTTGATACATCATATGTAATGGAGTATAATTTCTTCTTCTTCTGGATGTACGTGGTGTAGAATCACACCAGTCATATAGTTATATATGTGCATTCTTATACAAAGAAATAGAAATGAAGATAAAGGTGATTGATTGTCTCATTGTCTCTTTTGCCCCAAATTAACAAATATTAGGCAATAATAACACATTTTTTTTTGGCATAAGGTCAGTGAAAAAGTACTGATGGAAACGAATAGTTATTTAGGCTGTTGGATAACATTTTATTTTAAAAAAGCACTTTATCTTAAATGAATAATCATATCGGTGTAATAATTTGGAAAACATACAGCAAACTCTGAGACATTTAAATGTTGTAATACTTTGTAGCCTTTAAATAGTCATAGTTTTGAAAAAATTTAAAGATAAGGAAAGATTCTACTATATGTGGTGTCTATGTTTCCCAAGATGGCTGTTAAGAGAGTAACAAGGAAAATATACTTAGTGGGAAATAAATTTGGGAAGCTGCTTGCTACCCAAGTTTATTATGACTTTCCATGTCATTTCTTATTATTTGAAAAAAATCATAAAAGATGTCTGTTCACTTTTTTTAAACCTTTTTATACCATTTGTTACCACAGAAAACATTTTAGTGGAAGAAATATTAATATATCACCTCCCAGATTATATGAGTTTGAGAAACAATGTTATATTAAAAAAAAGTAGATAAAATGGAAGTAAATACACAAAATAATTTAAAATCATCTCTGAACAGTGAAATTATTTTTGTTTGTATGTAAGTCCTAAGTTTTCTTCATCAGTCATTTCTTCAATAGTAATGCAATACTTTTATTATTATAAAAACATAGCAAATATATATTTAGAATTTGGGGAAACTGGTTATAAAACTTAATAGTCATTAGTGTATTTAAATGGAACCATCCTCCTGATGGAATTCTTATGATAATTTCTTCCTGTTACAGAATTTTGAATTAGGCATTTATTTTAAAATGTGGTGAGAGAGATTTGACTAAATTTTTAATGATGCATATAGAACTAGCTCCTCATGAACTGTGAATAATGAGTTCAAATAGAGCAAAAAATTGAAGTGTTATCATAACCTTAGTGGAACTAGTTGTTGCTTTTCATTTATTTTGCTTTAATCAAAGAACTGAATACAACCTTTCTTATTTGTGTAAGAAAAATAGAATTGGAAGGTTAGCTACTGTTGATGTTGGAGTGTGGATGTGTCCACATATATGTGTGTTTAAGCTTTGTGACTTCTTCATTTTCTTAATTTTTAATACATCAAAGTGAAAGACACTGTAATCCTACCTCCTCAGCTTTTGTCCATTTCTTCCAAATCAATGTAAATTCTTCTAATTATTCACAGATGAGATTAAGTCCAAAGGAATTTTTGTTCATTTTGTTGTTCTGTTTTCTTTTTAATTTTTTTTAGTGAAGACTACGTTCTTTTTGCAACTATGTTAATAGATAATCATGTCAACATAGCTTACTGTTGCCATAATCATGTTATTTCATTAATGTAAGAATTTTAGACTAACAGGCAAATCTGGAAGTAATTTAGATCCTTGTTTTTTTTTGAAGAATTTGAACTGTGGTCCCATCAGTCTGTCTAGAGCAAATTGGGTTGGGAGGTGAGAGAATTAAGCTGCAAGAGGCTAGTCCTTATGTTAGACTGGGGAGTAGTCATGGTAACTTGTAAAGTGAAATAAAAAGAAATGCATGTTCTAATCAATAATTCTTTTTTTAAAACATAACTTTATATCTTTTCAGTTATCCAAATTAATTTTTTGTGTGATTTAAACTGAAAACCACAGCACACAAGATTAATACCCTTCCTACAGGGAATATTTGGATGCTACAGAAGCAAACCATCCTTAAAATGTACTGGAGTGTGTAAAGTATCATAGTGTTTCCCCCATGTTAATTTATTAGGTAAGACATCAATTCAGAAGATCTTCTTGCACATATTTACTTTTAGAACAAAGATAGAAAGTACTGAAATCCTCATATGGTCAGCTCCTGTATTCTTGATTTCTTTGAACTCTTTGATCAGTGTAGTGTGGCAGTTTTGCAGCCAGATCTCAAACCAGGTGGCATAAAGATGAGGAACCTTACAAGCAACATTCAGTGATGAAGCTTTTTTTTAAGTGTTAATATGCAGTAATAACTAATAACTTAATATTTGAGAACTCCATAAAGATAACAAAATATTTTTGAGTTATTTTGACCCAGATTGTGCACAAATCGCTTAATTGGATATTGATGACTAAAGGGTGATGTAGTAAAGATTTCAAGAGCAAAACATTTTCATTTCATTGCATTAAAAAATCTTCCTCTTTTGGGGTCTCCAGGAGCTCAGTTACTCATTTGCATCATGATCAGCAAAATTTTGGTGGTTTTTATCTATTTCTATTTGTTGTTGATTTGAAATTCTACCTCCGGGGAGAATCTTCCTCATTGGAATAAGGGAGGCCATTTTTCTGTCTAATTCTTCCTTCACAGATGATTTCTTAACATTTTCCTAAGTTGGGTGGATATACTGCAGATGAGGGGAGAGGTTGAAGGTTGAAAGAATTTAACAAGTTAACAATACTGTTTCTGCATTTTGTGTCCTGATTTTCTCTTTCTTTTTGTTGTTGTTAATGGGACATTCTCTGATCCTCTGATAGGAAATTAAGGATGAAAATTAGATGATATACACTACAAACTTGAAGAGCAAAAATTGTGACTATAGGAGCATTTAGAGATACATGAGTATCATTATGATGTTGAGTTAATGCTGTTTCCAAAACAGTCCTTAGATGCTACAGAATCAGATAATAAACTCACAGAAGGAATTTCTTGACAAAAAGTGCTATTTCTCACTTAATTTTCAATACCTACACTTAAAAAAGCAGTTTTTACATGAGGAGTGTGGTTAAATATCCATCCATAAAATTAAAAAATCAAGGCAGAAGAATTCAGTTGATATTCTTTAATTGAATTTGTCTCAGTCTTTGTAACCAGGTACATTCTTTTTCTTTTATTTTTGAAAGAAGATGTAGGTGTGACATATAATTTTTTAAAGTCTTTTGCTCTTTCCCTATATTAAAGCAGTAAGAATATAGGATAGTAAACACTGTTTTATAATGATAAAACCAGCTTTGGAACTTGGCCAATCTGAGTCTTCTTGATTCTAGATGTTTCTGCTGCTCGTCCATCTTACATGAAGTTCTTAAAGTCCACCTAAAAGTTGGCATTTATGTCTTTCCCACTCCATTCCATTCTTTAGGCCTTTATATGTGTGTGTGTATGTATGTTTTTGCCATGTCATGAGAGTTGTGGAGAGTGATTAAGATAAAGGATGCTGCAGCTTAACTGAATTTTACTCCTAGTTCTGCTGCTTACTAGGGTAAATTTTTTAACCCGTTTGTGTATCAGTTTCCTGAGGTGGAAAATTGCAATAATATCACTTGCCTTCCAGAACTGTTGTGAGGATTAAATGTGGTAATACACATAAAGTATTTATAGCATTGTGTGGTGTGCATATAAACTCGGAATGTCTTTGAAGGCTAATTAGAACTCGACATTACCTGTTTCACCCAAAAGTTGTTCCTGACCCAGTATGATGTTTTTATTTCTATTGACCAAACATAAACTCTTCCCTTCCTATAGGCCATCCATACTCTGTGAGTTGTTAGAACATCTAGTACCCTGCTTCAGCTGTCTAAATTCTATTCTTGAAAGTCCAGGTGGACCCTCCTATTCCACCATTTTCTTATATCAATCAAAGTAAAGACATATTCTTTAGTAAGTATACAAAACACATATCACCAAACTAGATTGTAAGCTTTTTGAGTGTAGACACAGAAATTATCTTTTATGTATCCCTAAATGGTCCTTATCATAGGAAAAAGATTTGTCCTATAAACACATTATGCTTGTTGCTAATCCATTTTTCAAAAGAGATTTAGGTCAGAATAGAATTATGCTATGTATATATACTATACATGTAATTGAACAACAATTTCAGTTGTGAATTTTATTAATAGATTATTATAACAATCAGGTTGTTTCACATTGTGTATTACCTGAACATTGTTTGAATAAACTATGATAACTTGTATTTACTGCTTATCAATCTTTAATTATGAGGAAATTGTACATTTTAATGGACATAATAATAGTAACAACAGTAGTTAACATTATGTAATGCTTGCTATGTGCCATGTAGTATCTGTCTACCCACACCTAAAAAAACCTTGAAAAAATAAAAATAAAAAGTTATGATGACTTGTGAGAGAGTCTAAATTCAAATATATATTTTGGAAACAAGTTTCTTTTTCTTTTTTTTTTTTTTTAAAAACAAGTTTCTTAATGAAAGATTTTAGTTTAAGAGAGTGTGTTTAATGGAAGTAGTGCCTCTAGAAAGTTCTCCAGGTTCTCTAGGCTACCTATGGCTCCTGAGGATACCAGTCAGTGGTGGTTGGCAGAAGGACTAATGTGAGGCAGTGGACACTGTAGCAACACAGAATGGGGAATAGCAGTACTAGGAATTTATTTTCCACTAAAAATCTGAGATCTTCAGTCTGTATAAAGTAAAAGTTGAAGAAAATAGTAGCACTCTGTATTTAGTTTGCAATTGCCATTTGGTTTCTAATTTAGGTTGTATATTTTCCTTTAATGTTTCATTTTGACATAGTATGTTTTAGAATGGACTTTTCTTGTGGATAAAATTTTATGATATGCTTTTTCTTAAGTTCTAGGAGACAATGTGGCTGTGTTTTATTTACTTGGAATCATTTGTGATAGGAACCAGACTCAAACTTATTTCAGAAATAGTGTTAATTATACAAATAGAGGCAGATATCTTTTTGAATCTTCTGCACAGTTCAGAGTTGCTCTTGTGGTGCATTCCTGAAACTGTGTTTAAATAATCACACATCATCTTCGAATGCAAGAGATATTTTATTCTTGCTCGTTGGAAGTTATATTTAATTAAATAATTACCCAATAATGTGTGGTCATGAGACAGAATAGCGTTCAGTACACCGGTAGCTAGTGTCTGGCAGTGAGATTAAAGGTAATGGAAGGTAGATTCTACTATATATGATGAATTGCATATTTGTTTAATTATCATAGGTTTTAATTGGTCTCATTTTGATATTAATAAAACAAAAGAGAAAAAAAAAATGTCTGTCAGGTTATGTACTGAGGTATAAGAATTCTGAGTGGGTACAATACAAGGAATATATAGTGCAAAGAAACAGTGGTTTGTGCCCCGAGCATGCCCATTGTAAGTCCTGGAGTCTGGTCTTCAGAAGGCCATTCTCTGTGCTGGAACCCAGAATAGATTCTAACCTTTACCATTTTTTTTGTGTGTGTCTTTTTCATGGCAAGTGGAGATTGTTGGTGGCAGGCAAAGGGAGGTCAGGATAAAGATCAGAATTTAAAAAAACAACCTCCAATTATTAAAAGAATCAAAATCAAATTAATATTCTGAAGAGTTTTTGGGGGGTGGGGAGATGGAGAGAAGATTGGTAAGTCAGTTGGGGTGTTAGGGTAACCTGAATTCCTTAGAAAGGAAATGTTTGTTAGCTACTCTTTCTGGGCCATATGTTTTTTTTTTTTTAATTTTAATTTGTTATATATGACAACAGAATGCATTACAATTCATATTACACATAGAGAGCACAATTTTTCATATCTCTGGTTGTACACCATATGGTTTTGTTTTATATTTCTTTTACAAAAGGATCTTTTGGTAAGGTTCAAAAATTTATTAAAATACTTAAATTGTATTTAAAGTGATCATTTCTTTGAATTTTGTGACTATAAAGAAAACTTGGTTGTATTACGTCATTGCATTTGTTAAAGGGGTTCAAACTCAAGGTACTTTATTTATGATTTGGAAATAAATTAGTACTATAGGCTAAAAGTCAACAAAAGATCAAAATTCCTTGATTGCCTTTTAATCAAGTTTATTTTAATCATATTTCATATAGCAATGAAGACCAAGATAGAAGACATCTTTAGCTTCTTTTCTTCTCAAATAGTTTTTGAATTACCTGAAAAAATATTTTTAATAGTTTAGTGGTAAATAGAAGCTTGTTTTATAGTTTACAAATGGTATACTTCAATGCAATATATTTATGAGATTTTAATATTCAATTTTTATTTATTCTAGATTCAGGAAAATGTAAAATGTTAGTTTTATTAAAATGAATCTGAGAATATAGTACCTAGTTCAAAATGTAAATCTCTTCCTATCAGTTTTTACTTAAAACTATTCAACAGTTCCAGTTGCCTTCAAGGTGGGGTCCAACATCTGTAGCCCAGAAATCTCATCTTTTTCACTTATTCACTTGCTGAGAGGGAGGAAGAGCAACATGCATTGATTGACAAGACTGATAAAAAAAAATTTTTTTTTTGAGATGACAGTAGAGCAGTGTAATGGTCTTATTAAGCATGTAAAATGTTTTTCTTTTTCTGATTTGTGTTAGGAGTTTTCAAATATATAGCATGAATATAAAAGACCACTTATTGTGTAACCTGCTGAAAAAAATGAGTACCCATCATGCAGTGTATGCTTAGGTGTAAATCTTTGGCAGTGAGGTGAATGCACAGGTCATCAATAGGTGATGCTATAAATTCTTGGTCTCTAGCGTTTTAGGCACTAATTGCAGCTGAGCAAATCTTCTGTTTGTCCCCAGTCTGATTCCTCTCCCATTTCTCATAGGGGTCATATTACTGTCATCTTCTTAAGCTCTCTCCATTTAATATATCTCTGTCTTTTTTCAGAGGATGACCATTTCTCTTCCCTCTATGAGAAAATACATGTCATCAAAAATGGCCGTCATTCTTCTGCCCATACTGGATTCCCCCCCACCCCCCGCCCCCGCCATTCTCATAAATTCATGCTGCCTTCCTCTCTTTACAAGGTGTAAAGATTACATGCCCCCAACAATACTCTTACTCAATCATTTTCTCTGTTTCCTTCCTCCCTCTTCTCTTCCTTCCTTCCTTCCTCTTTCTTTCCCCCACCCCTCGTTTCTGCTGGCTCCTTTCTTAAAATCTTTTTGCCCTTACCAAAACCCTTCCTTGGTCCAATGTCAGTCTCTAACTGCAGCTCCCACTCTCTGTCTGGAAGAACACTGTGTTCCTTACCACCCATTCATTGTTTATTTCACTGTAATCTCTGGCTGGAAATGCTTTCACCAAGTCACTAATGTCCACTGACTTGCCAGGTCCTGTGGACTCTTATTTCAGGCATGTGCCTCCTCTGTACCAAATGGAGCCCCATATTGAACACATAATAAATATTAGTTAAATGAATGATGTCTTCTGTTTACATTATCTTACTTCCCCTCTTTTTACTTACATGACTCTTCTTTCTCTTGTGTCCTTGCTGACTCTTCTTTCTTCTTCCTAAATATTTATGTTCTCCGAGATTCCGAGAAACTGCTTTGTCTTTCACTCTAGAGGATTTATCCTTCTCTGGACTTCACAAGCTTGCCTCTAAAAGATGCATATATAGCGTATCTTCTCCCTGACCCTTATTAAAAGGCTGAAATATTTTGGGGGGTTTCATGGACTTCTCGATTTAAGTGTATTCAATTTTAAATTCATCATCAGTCTCAGTGTTCCTTTACATTATCACCTATGAATAACATCCCTGTGAGTGACATCACCAGATACACAATTAAACCAGAAATCCAGGCATAGATCTTGCTGCATGCAGTATCTTACTTCTAGATTCTTTCTCTCCTTTTTATGCCTGTCATGGAATACCAGTTCAATATCATCTCAGTTTTTACCTGGAGTACCTCAGTTTAGTTTTTTTTTGCCCGACTCTCTAGTTTGAGTTATCATTGTTTTGTTATTTTTGTTCTCTTTTTTATTTTATTTAACAAAACAAAAAATTGTGGAGTGCCCCTGGGTTGCGTGAATTTTGTTTTTCTGGAACGGAAATATTGATTTGTGAACCCTTGGGAGAACATGATTTTTCAGAAATTTCAAAATGTGATTGACATTCAGTAAGTTTTTATGATTTAAATAATTGTTGAAATTTAGTTTTAGCTTTAGATTACAAATCACAGTTCACTTCCTTAAGTCAGCAAAAAAAGGGGGAATTCCCCAATTGGTACAGGAGTTAGTTTTGGGGAGATTAAATGGGATCATATTTCCCTGGATGGGGCCAAGAAGTGTCCTTGATTTCCAGTGTTGGGATAAGCAGGACTTTGTTAGATCTGAGGGAAAGGCCATGCTAGGCCTGGGGTAGGTAAATGCCAAACCTTGGTATCAAGAAAAGAAGCAGAGGGAAAAGAACCTTGGAACATGAACACTTTTGAATTTAGGATAATGTATTTGCCTTATTAATCAAAGGCATTAGATAGGAGGATGAGGATTTATAATCAACCAATTCACATTGTAACATATATTTTATCTGAGATTCCCAAATTAGTAGACTGAGGCAGGAAAGACTGAATGTCCCACTGTAATTTCTTCTGTAACCTCTAATTCCTTGTGCAGCACTTGCTGCTTGTTTGCTCCGTGGTAAGTATATGCAGAGTCATCATTCAGAAGATGTTAGAGTACTTGAAACAGGGTTAAAAAAATACACAGCCACATCAATGTTTATCGCAGCACAATTCATAATAGCTAAACTGTGGAACCAACCTAGATGCCCTTCAGTATGGATATGGATGCCCTTCAGTATGAATGGATAAAGAAAATATGGTATATATACATAATGGAATATTATTCAGCATTAAAAGAGAATAAAATCATGGCATTTGCAGGTAAATGGATGGAGTTGGAGAATACTAAGTGAAGTAAGCCAGTCCCAAAAAACCAAATGCTGAATGTTTTCTCTGATTTAAGGATGCTGATTCATAATGTGGTTGGGGGTGGGGCAAGGGAGGAGTAGATGAACTCTAGATAGGGCATAGGGGAGGGAGGAGTACAGGGGGCATAGGGGAAATGGACATCATTACCCTAATTACATGTATGAAGACAGAAATGATGTGACTCTACTTTGTGTACAATGAGAGATATGAAAAATTATGCTCTATATGTGTAATATGAATTGTAATGCATCCTGCTATCATATATAACAAATTAAAATCTAAAAATAAAAAAATCGAAGACTATATCTTAAATTTTTCTAAAATATATTTACAAAAAATAAAAACCCTGCACTTAAGTTCTTACCACCTTATACACACACACACACACACAGAGACACATATACACACACTTTTAAAAGGAGGAATGATAATTTGTGTTCTACTTGCTAGATAATTGGGGAATTTTACTCTTTTTATATTGTAAAAGATGAAAACTCCCTGATCTTTGAAAATTGGAATTATTACTCATATATTGTATGAAAATAATTTTATACTTTTTTTTTGTTCAGTGTTATTTTCCCTCTGTATTACTTAGCATCAGAAGAAAGTCAGACTTTTTTTTTTGTGCGATCACCTGCTGTAGTTTCTTTTCGTTTTTTTCTTTGAGGCTCTTCTTAAATGATCAAATACAGACTTTAAGTGTATATGGCCACCCTGTTAGTCTGACCTACTTTGTCTAAGTTTATGCTACTCAGATAGCAGGTATTTTTAATATTCTTTTGCATATGGGATGTACTTTAACAGATAGTATGTATTTTTCTTCTTTAAGTTTTGACTGAATTAGAAGCATGTTCATCTGTGTTATATAGGGTCCAAAGACCTGCTCGACTTTGAAATACTCCTATTCATTCTAAAATAAAATGTGTATTTCTGAGTATGTATACTTTTTCATAGTTAACATTCTAATTTGTTATTTTTCCTTGAGATCATGTAAAGAGTTCTTTTAAAAATTTAGTTTTTATAAAATGGTTCATGTTCCATCTATGCTTGCCCTTTATTTTTTTCTAAAGATGTGTAATTGAGTGGTTGTAAGGAGCAGGAATACCAACCATTTTCCCCTTTGAGGTCTGGTTAGTACTTATATGCAGCATAACAAGTATCTTTCAGATTGAATAAATCAAGCTTGATGAGGCTGAAGTTCATAGGTTTAAAATTAAGAGAAGAAATTTCTAAAGAAATTTAGATTTTAAGAAAAATTGGTTTTGGTTTCCTAAGTAGCCTTTTAAAATTCTATTTTTAATAAACTCTGATCTATCTAAAAATCCATATTATTTGCAATGTGAACTTAGTGCCATATTTGGCTATGTTTTGTGATTTTCCTTCTTCTGAAGCTTGGAATGCCATCTTGAAGAGTAAGTTTTGGCTTTTGAAGGCCTTTGCCGTCACGTGCTGGTTCATCACTGTGTCTGTGGAGTATCGTACTATTGTAGCTCTCAGTGAAATATTTCCCCTTTTTTCTGTTTCCAGCTAAGATTTCTTTGGAATGTTTCAGTTAAAAAAGAATCTACATTTTTAACACTTGTGGTAGAGAACATCTTTACTTGGTTATTCTCTTTGCTGTGTGAGAGTTATGGAATTACAGCTATAATAGAAACTGTCAAATTTAAGTTATCAGTGCAGGCTTTGGAACAACAGAATCCTTAGCTTTTATTTTCCGCAGTCGTTTTGCTCATTTCATTATACCTTTGGGAATGGAGAATGGGGAATAATAAGAAATGATTTAGTGTTCCATCATTTAATTTGACTTTTTTTTGGTATGTGCTAGAGTCAGCCTGAAATTTTTGGTTACAATGGGACTTTTGCATTATCTGTGGATTTAATAGTCTTCTGGCACAAATTATACTCTATTAGTACCATGAAATGATAATTGCTCCAGCATTATTCAGAGTCTGGTGTTGGACTCTGTCCTGAGATTGGAAGCAAAGATGATACAATGGTTAATGTGAGTTTGGATTGGGATTTCACATATCAGCATGGGAAGGTGCCTTGTAGTAGCCTCTTGAAAGGCAGATGTGAGCTGTGTAAATAGCCTTAGACAAGGAGTTGAGTACCTCCAGAGCTTAGGTGTGTGCTCTGTTGCTTAAGATTTTGATTCCCGACAACCCCAGAAGTATCTAATGCTCCATACATGTTATCTTAGGCATTGTCTGCATTTTACAGATGAGGAATCCAAGAATTAGGGAAGTTAAGCAGCTAGCCAAGATCAAACAGAGAATTCGTAACCAGGAACTCTCTGGCTCAAAGACCTGGCTTTTCACAGCTCTGCTTTTTTCTTCCTTCCTTCCTTTCTTCTTGTTTTTTTTTTTTTTTTTAAAACATGTGCATCTTATGAAGATTACCTAGCTAATGTGTACATCCTTTGTGAGGCAAGCTATTAGTCTTGATATGGTGAAAATATGAACATGTTTGGAACTTGGAGCTGTTGTTAATCCCTCCTGCTATTTTAAGGCTTTACATTTACTTCCTAACTTTACATATAAATATTTTATATGTTCAAGATTGCTAATATTTTGCCTGTATCATGTTTCTTGATTTACAAAGTGCTCACATGTTTTTCTCCCCCCCCCCTCTAAATCTTTACTAAAAGAGAAGGGAATCTATATCCTCTCTCCCTCTGTATTCCATGGATTTATTTACTTATATTTAAAAAATATGGCAAGTTTACCTCAGACTCTTTTTCATTCCTTTCTGATTTCCAGATTTTAATAATTATCTCTGTTACTTATAATCTTATGCAAGAGAGTAGGATCTTTAACATTTCATTATTTTAAAAAATAGTCTGAAGTAAGCGCTTATAAAAAAGTATTGATTTGCTTCAGTAAAGATACTGAATAGTCAAGAATTTTGAACTTTATTTACTATCTATATACACAAGCTAATTTGAGGGTTCCTGCATTACTGAAATACTTTTGGGCCTTCCTTAGTTTGTATACATTGCTGAAATACTCCAAGATCTGATTCTAGAATGTACAAAAAAAATTAAATTGCAAGAGGAAAACAAATGAATGCTTACTCATGTTGTAACACTTTTCTGTAATTTACCTCAATTTCTGAGGTTGTCTTATGGTACCTTTTATTGAGGTTAGGAATAGATTTTAAGTACTCTTGATTCCAAGTAATTTGTTTAATTGTCCTAATGCTATCTTCATAATGATTTTAAGCTGTGGCGCTCTGTGAGCGAGTGCCCAGGGGCTGGGTAATTGACATCCTGGCAGAGAGGTCTGCTTTCTCTTACTGGCCCTGTGGCAGCCTCCGTGACTTCACAAGGGCGCTTTTTAAACGTTGTAGCTTCCAGCAGCGTCTGAAGGCAAAGTTCTAGAATAGGGCTTGGGATTTAATAAATATGATAATTTAAGTAAATTTCAATATTTGTAGACAGAGCTCTCAAATCTAAATTGTAATTTTAAGTACCAAGTAAAAATATGAAAACATTGTTCAAGGTTATTTTTTGAACTCATAAGCAATACAGTTTATACTTTCCTTATCAATATTACCTATTTAGTGACCGTGTCAACTATTCATCTGAAATATAAAAGTGCTAATTCTGTCTTTCAGTTAAAGTAGTGTTATATGAATTTTTTAACCATCTGAGATGGGACATTAGAAAATTTCCCTTTATCTTTCATAAATAGTAAGAATTGAATCTACTGGATTTTTGTGATATTTTAGGTTTACCTTTTATTAATAATTTCAAGTATTTAGCATATTTCCCCATAAACTTCCATCAATAAAAAATGGCCATCAATTCCCCAATTACTTATGTGATGCTTTCTATGAGCATGAAACCCAATCTTTAAATGTGTAGGATGTCAAGAGATAATCTGCTTCTAAGAAGTTTCGAGAGAAGATATTTCAGTTTATTGTAGTTCAAAGGTAGTAAAAGTCCACACTGGACTTGAAAGGTTTTCCAGGATGTGTCTTCATTTATGAGAAATCCAGCTGATCTGGCTGCCTGCGGGGGGCACCTAGACTGTATCGAGAAATACTTCTCCTGAATTTTTTCTGCCTTAATGCTGACTTGTTGGGTCACTATTGCGAAGTCTGTAGCAGATGTTTCTGACTTCTTTCCCTCACCCTCTGGTCTGCCTGGCCAGAGCTTTGCTTGTTTTGTCACTTCAGAGACTGTCCCTTGAGTACTGACCACCTTACGCAGTGAACCTCAACCTGCTCTTCCAGTTTTATCTGGGCTGCACTTCTGTTATTTGCCTGTTAGCTTAAACTTTGCTGTTTTCCTCCAAATGACTTTTTGTAGATTCAGTCTTCTACCTGAACTTTCTACCCCGCTTTTCTAAATTTTATCTTTACTTAGAGGCTATGAATTCTCACTTTATAACTTCCAGTATGTTACCTATGCCTGATCACCTTTAAAAAAAATTGTGGTAGAAAACACATAACAAAATTTATCATCGTAATCATTTTAAAGTGTATAGTTCAGTAGTAATGAGAATAGTCACATTGCTTTGTAGTGAATCTCCAGAACTTTTTGATCTTGCAAACCTGAAACTCTGTACACATTAAACCATAGCTACGCATTTCCCATCCCCACCCCCAGGCCCTGGCGACCACCTTTCTTCTTCCCTTTTCTTAGAGTTTGACTACTTTAGCTGTATACAGTATTTATCTTTTTTACGACTGGTTTATTTCAGTAGCATTATGTGACTATATCTCCTTTTTTCAAGACTGAGTAATATTCCATTGTTTATTACCATGTTTCACTTATCTGTTCATCCTTCAGTGGGCATTTGGATTCCTTCCACCTCTTGGTTATTTTGAATAATACTGCTATGAACATGACTGAACAAATAATATCTTCAAGTTCTTGCTTCCAATTCTTGGATATTGATCCTTGAAATCTGGGATATATACCTAGAAGGGAGATTGCTGGATCATATGCTAATTCTGTTTTCATCTTTTTGAGGAACTACCATACAGTTTTTTATAGTATCTGTACTATTTTATATTTCTACCAACAGTGTATAAGGTTTTGATTTCTCCATATCCCTTGGTCTTTTCTTTGGTATTTTTATTTTTATTTTTTTAAAATTTTGTCCTGCTAAGGGTCAGACCCAGGTCTTTTGATGTCTAACTCTGTGCTCTCCTACTAAGTTGCAATCCCAGTCCTCTTTTTTTTCTCGATGTAGGCATCATAATTGGATGTAAGGTGATATCTCATTGTGGCTTTTATTTGAATTTCTGTAGTGATCAACGTTTAGCTTTCCATCACTACAACAAGATATCCAGACAATAGGCTTATACAGAGGAAAGGCTTATTTGGGGTCACAGTATCGGAGGTCCAGCTCATGATCGGTTGGTCCTATTGCTTTGAGTGTGTGGTGAGGTAGTGGCTTATGAACCTCCCACATGGCCCCTTCCTCTCAAAGGGTCCAAGAGTTCCAGTAGCACCACCCTGGAGATATAGTCTTTAACTCACAGGATTTCAGGGGACATTCGAGTTCTGACCTATAGCAATTAGAGATGGGGAGCATCTTTTTGTGTTTACAGGCCATTTGTGTATCATTTGTAGAGAAATGTTTACAGGTGTTCTTTGCCCATTTTTTAATCAGGTTATTTCTTGTAAATTGTGATTCTTTATGAACCAATTTGATATATAATTTGGAGGTGTCTTCTCCTATTCCTTAGCTTGGCTTTCATGCTGTGGATGAAGTTTGGTGTGGTCCCATCTTATTTGTCTAATTTTGCTCTTGTTGCCTATGCTTTGGGTGTCATTTTCAAGAAACAGTTGTCAAATTTCATGTCAGAAATCTTTTCCCCCAGGTTTTCTCCTGGGAATCTTATAGTGTCAGGTCTTATCTTTAGGTCATCAATCCATTTGAATTAATTTTTGTATGTGGTGTTAGGTAAGAGTCAAAGTTCCTTCTTTGCAGGTGGTTGTCTACTTTCCCAAAACCATTTGTTGAAGAGATTGTCCTTTCCGCACGGAATAATCTTATTCTCCTTGTGGAAGATTCTTTGATAATAGAAAAAAGGAGTTTATTTTTGTGGTCCCTATTCTGTTCCCTTGGTTTCTACGTTTATCTTTATGCCAATACCACACCGTTTTGATTACTATAGCTTTAATGTGTTTTGAGATCATTAGAGTGGGTGAATTCTTTAGTCTTATTATTCTTTTTTTTTTCAGAATTGTTTTGGCTATTTGGAGCATTGCCTTTTAAAACACAAATACCATATATAGCTTATTCATGGTTGTCTTCTGGGCTTATTGCAATGTCTGGCTCACAATAGTTATTTAGAAAATAGCAGATAAATTAATGTTCCAGGCCACTTTTGCACTGAATTTATGAGTTCTATTCTTGGGTGAAGGGCCAAATAAGTGCTCAGCTGGCTGATCTTCCAGGGAAGTTGAATGATATAAAATCCATACTTCATATGTAATGGAATTAATGAAATACAGCTGAGTAGTAAAAATTAATTTTCATTAAAAATGAGCAAGTTAAGCAAACTACAATGTCAGCAATCTTTACATGATAAAAAATAGAACCCTTAGAGATTTAGAGTTTTCAAAACTCCTTGAAGTAAGATGATAAAAACCAGCATAGGAGTTAAATTTGCTTGATTGCTTAAGCCATTTCAGATAAACTTCTCTCTCTCTCTCTCTCTCTCTCTCTCTCTCTCTCTCTCTCTCTCTTTAAATTAATGATCTAGATTCTACATATAAGAACATAGTACATTTAAAAGTCTTACTTCATAAACAATGTGTTGTTGAACATCTACCAAAGTCCTGATGAATGAGAGGAAACATGAGTACAGTATGTCATTGCTTTTTGCTGATTCCTCTAATTGAAGAGAATATTGCAGATTTTAAAATATTTGTGAATGGACAGCCAGATTATGTATTCTTATGCTCAGATTGTGTACTATGGTGTTCCTCCTCATTAGCTGATATCAAACCCAGATCCTTAGTGATTTGAAGTCCCCTGAATTATATATTCTTTAAATTCCTGATTTTACACCAGCATGGTTCCTGTTAGACATGTTCTTTTATGATATAATCCTAGAAATTGCCATAGAAATTGTATTGTCTTTTTTCTTTTTTTAACCTGGGGATTGAACCCAGGGCCACTGAACCACTGAGTCACATTCTTCAACATCACCCCCTGCCTTTTTTTAAAAAATATTTTTTAGTTGTAGGTTGTAGATGGACACAATGTCTTTATGTGGTGCTAAGGATCAAACCCAGTGCCTCACCCATGCTAGACATGTACTCTACCACTGAGCCACAACCCTGTCCTCATCCCCAGCCCTTTTTTATATTTTATTTAGAGACAAGGTCTTGTTAAGTTGCTTATAGCCTTGCTAAGTTGCTGAGGCCAGCTTTGGACTCATGATCCTCCTGCCTTAGCCTCCCAATCCTCTGGGATTACAGGCATGCACCATTTGTACTGCTTTTGACCTCATGCCAGTCCTAGGACTGTGATCATTCTCTCCCTTGGGGGTTGAGGTATATTATCATTTGGGAGCAAGTGGTCGCCTCTGCAGACTGAGAGCTTATAGTAAGAACTGTGACTTCATCAGGTTGTCTACCCTGAAAAGATTCCTGGGTTCAAATAGTCTTTGACCTAACAGTTTAACAGTCCTGCTGTCCTTCAGATTTGATTGACATTAGGTTTTGGCTGGTAATCCAAACTTGCATGTTCTCATGAGTCTAAGTTGATAGGAAAATGTCTGAAAGAGATTTGGGGCCTGGGTCTAAGTCACGTACTCTGTCTTTTCTTCATTTTGGAGAAGATTGCTAGCTTCTCATGTTCAAAATGCAGTTTGTTTCTGAGTTTTGAGAGTCATAAGTAGTCCCTCTTTGAAAAAGAAATTGTTGTGAAAGGATAGAAAAATAAAGAAAATAATATTCTGCTTTTTGAAAGTTTTATCTTTGGATAATCTCAATCAAAATTTCTTTATAATGAATAAGTAAATTTTGATTTAAACTAAATCTTAAAAATTATCTAATACACCACATTAATCATCCTGGTGGTAACAGTTATCATGTCCTCATTGAGTATCACAACTTTTCTCAAAATATCATGACTTTACAAATGAGGAAATTGAAACATAGGAGATTCGGAACTCATCTAAGGCCCAGATGAGATACAATTTTTAATTCCTTGATACTAATTACTTAATAAATATCTCCTATGTGTCAAGTCCACATTTCTAGGTGAATCTGTCTCCTGTAGACCTTTCAGGCAAGATGCCCCTGTAGGAAACATTTCAGTATGATGGTCTTGTGGCGAGCTGTGACCTATGTTGGCCACACCATTGGTCATCAGTGTACTTTGAAATGCCAATGCTCTTAAACTTCAGTGTTCTTTACAACACAGGGTAAATGAATGAACCTATTAATTTCATATTTAGCATTATATATATACTTTTGTTTTTCAAGTTATTAAAATGTTCTCTTCATGAATCCAAAGTCTCTTCTGATTTTGGGTTAAATGCAGTTGTTTTCTGGCAAAAATATCATTGTTATTTTGAACTGTATATGCAATAGATTTTGTACTGTTTTAATGTTATATCAATTTTATTTAACTTTAGCAGTTTAATGCAGATATTAAGTTGTTTGTCAACTTAACCTAAAAGCAAGAGAATGGAGAGTGTCTATAGTTATATCTTATTTTAACATTGGCTTTACTGCATAGCCATACTGCTTTTTGAACTTTATTCCAGTTTCTCATTTACCTTTTGAAAAATACAGAAAAATTATTTCATACCTAATTAAGATTGAATTATGGTTTAAATAATTTATTGAAATAAGGTATTGGTGATGAGAGTATTAACATAAGGTTATAGAAATCTGATGTGTATATTTTTTTGTTTTCTATATTTTAGTCAGTAAACTGAGTGAGAAAAATATTTTGGATTAACATCTAGTTTATATATTTACTCCCCAAATCTATGGCTATTCTTTTATTTGAATAAAATTCTTGTATTAAATAAAATCTCCAAAGTGCCAAGTCTGCTAAGACTTAGTATTTGCTTCTTTTTGGAAACCTGCAAGAAAAACTTAATATGGTGTCTGTTTTGTTATATTGGATAGTATCTGTTCTCTTATTTATAAGTTTGGAGCTCAAAAGTGAGAACTCTAAGGTGCTATGATATGTGTATATTTTTCAGTTCAATTTTGTATACCATCAATTCTGCATTTGAACTGGTAAGTGATAATCCAGATTTTCCTCAAGCCAATAGATAAAAACAAATATTTTTTTTTTCTTTTTGTTGACAAGGTGGAGTTCAGCTTACTCTTTCTTAGATGTGAGAGGAAGAGAAGGTCATTTCATGCCTTGCTGATAAAGGTAAGGTCATAGAAATTATTAAAGAGATTGGGATGTTTGGTAGGCATCATTATTATGCTTTGACATTTTGACTTTGTGGCATGCTGAAATCAAAAGAAAGATAGTGTATTTATACAGTGAATAGAATGAACAATTATTCCTTTAATTATCACTAAGAACACAGAAGATAAGAAATAGGTGTAAATCAACATGGCAAAGTGGATGTGGATTTGCTGTGTAATGAGCAAGTAGCTTGTGGCTTTCATTTGAAATGTTGGCTTACACACTTAGTCTATTCCTCAAACATTTACACACTTAGTAATAACCTTTCTCAAATATTGATGATATAATTTTTCAGGTTAATGCAAACTAGATTGCAAAACCGTGCTGTTTTCAAGCAAATCCAATCTATTACCCTGTTCATGTAGATAGTTCTAGTTGGCTTTGTTGAGTTTGGAGGAAAATGTGAAATGGGTTGTATGGACTCCAGGGCCCACCTTTGCGAAGGCTGCCCTGTGCATTGGTGAGTGTTCACTAGGAGCCACTCTTCTAACCAATCTGTGGCGTGGCTGTTTTGTATAGAGTGCTACAGTTTTTGAAGCGCTGTAAAGAAGGCTTCACCCATGTATCTTTTTCACAGCACATCTGTAAGGACATTTTTGTTTCCATTCCTGTTTTAAAGAAGTTAAAATTGACACATGGGAAGGTTAAGAAACTTGCCTCAGGTTACATGGGCAGTAAGGAGTAGGGCTAGAATTAAGTTGATACCTCCTGCTCTTTACTGCTGTGCTGTACTGAAAATCTGTACCAGGGTTTGAGCAGTGACCCTGTGGCAGAAGACCCTGCATTATCACACATCAACTCATGGGTTGAGGTACAAATGTAGACTTTTCGCCAAATTTTACTTTTAGGTAGATTTCTATATTTCACGAATAGTTCTTAAATGGCCACTTGGTTTATTTTCATTAAAAAGCAAATGTATAAAAATAGCAGGGCATAGTGCCACACACCTGTGATCCCAGTGGCTTGGTAGGCTGAGACCAGAGGATTGCAAGTTCGAAGCCAGCTTCAGCAACTTAGCAAGCCCCTGTCTCAAAAAATAAAAAGGGGCTGGGGATGTGGCTCAGTGGTTAAGTGCCCCTGGGTTCAATCCCTGGTATCCCCTCCCCTCCCCTCTAAAAAAAATAATTTCTGTGCGAGTTACAATGTATTGACTATTTGATCTTCACAGTTCTGTCCATGTGTTTTTTAAAGATTAAAATTGTTATATTGAAAGGTGAAGGTAATATTAAATAAACCAATATCTATTTTTCACCTTTTGATTAGTAATTGAACATATTTTTTTACTTAAAAAGGGCTCTGGGTGGGAATTATTCATCATTTTATATTTTTTGAATATTTGATGAAAATCACAAGATTAATTGCACTTTCTATGAAAAGAAGTCACTACATTTTTCTTGGAAAACGACATATGTAGGGATGTGAATCAAAGACTTGTTGGAGTGAAGTTGTTCACATATTCTATGTGACTAGCTATAGAGGGAGGACATTGCTCAGAAGTTCTTTTCATTAGAAAGTTTAGGAGACCAAAGAGGGCTGAAAACCTTCCCAGGAGGGCTGTGTCATTTTCCAACTTGTTCCATATTGCTCTAGGTAAAGGCTCATGAAAGGGATGTCAGTAATTGTTTACTTATTAGATTTTTATTGTTTTCTGTAATGCAGACTCTGATGAAAGCATGCTCCCTTGTTTTTGTTCTTTTTGCATACATCGAGTCACCACACTGAACCCTGTCACTAACAAAGGGAGGAACTAAGAAGGCTTTTAAATGGTTTCAGACCTAAATCTCAGTTTTCAACCCACTACCTCTTTCACGAACAAACACCTCTTCAATGTGGGACACTAAAAGAACAAGGAATATATCCGAACAGCTCTTGAGAATCTGAATGTCAGAGAATTCATGAGTCAGATTAGAGTGCTTGCTTGATCTGCTTTTAGGAATTAGACAATAAAGGAAATCATAATGCAACCCAAAAAATGAATAAGAATTTTTTCCCCCAGGTATTTCAGTGAGATTGTGCCAGCTCATTTTCAGTAAGAAGGAAATAAGCAAGAAAAGGTCAGGAAAGGGTTGTTTGACACTTGTTCCATGTGGACATGGCAGGGTGAACTGGTTCACAATAATCATAGGAAGATGTACTTAATTTTTCTCATATCTTTTCTCATAACAAATGAGCAAATGTAGGAAGAATAAAAATTATACTTGTTAATGTATTTGACTTTAATTTACTGCAGTGAAATTTTAAGCTTTTTTATATTCTTGAATCATTTTTTAAATATTTTCTTTAGTTGTAGATGGACACAATACCTTTATTTTATTTATTTTTATTTTTATGTGGTGCTGAGGATCAAACCCAGTGCCTCACATGCATGCCAGGAACGTGCTCTACCACTGAGCCCAACCTCAGCCTAAATCATTTTCAAAATACTCAATAAGGTTCTCAGAGGGTTACTTTTCCATATTTATGAAAGATTTTATTGCTTACTTAAAAATGCCCATTAAAAGATGGTGGCATAATTTTAAGATTGCAGACATAATGCAGTTGAGAGTATTGGTGTTCCTCCTTTGGGGCCTTAAATAGAATTCGTTTTCCCCCGGGTTGTGTTTTGGAGGGTAAATTTATGTTTTAGTTTTTAAAATATTTTTAAAAGTTTAAAAAATTTTAATGGACATATAATGGTCTGTAACTTATGGGTTAAAATATGATTTGTCAGTACATATATACAAGGTATAATGATCAGATTAGGGTAATTTGCATATATATTACCTCAAACATTTATTATTTCTTTGTGCTAGGAACATTCAAAACTGAAGCTAAAATTTTAAAACTTAAGTTTTCACTTTGGCTGCTGCATTGTGCTACTGTGCTTCAAAACCATGCTGACTTGGTGTTGTGGTTTGGATGAGTGAACCCCAAAGGTTCATGTGTTGAAGGTTTGGTTTCCAAGGTGGTAATGGTGGGATGTGCTGTGGGCTTTTAGGATGTGGAGACTTAGGGGAACTCCTTAGATGGTTGGGGATTGTGGGATCCTGCTTTTCCTCCATAATTTTGCATCCTGGCTCAGGGTGTAAGTGGTTTGTTCCATCACATGTTCCCACTCTGAGATATTGCTTTCTTCAGGGTCCCAGAGTTGTGGGGCTTCCCAGCTAGGGACTGAAAGCTCTAAAACTGGGAGCTAAAATAAACCTTTTCTCTTTATAAAATAATTATCTCAGATGTTTTGTTATAGTGATATGGAATATCAAAGTCATCGAATTTTGTTTGTTAGAGGAAGGTGGTTGGGGACCAACCAGAAACAATGATTCTTGATCTGGCTACTGTCTCTTTCCAAAAGGTGGGATTTGGGGTTTGGGGCAGGTCATCAGGAACCTTCTACAGTGCCAGGGTAAGGGATTTGGAAAAGGTTTTTTTTTTTTTTTTTTTTTAAAATCTATGTTTGAATATTGTTACTAGTGAGATTAGAGTTTAACCCCAAAGGAAAATGGCCTTTTATTGGGACCTGGACTGAGGTTAGAGAACCAGTTAGATGAATTGGTGCAGCAGTTTTCATTGCTGTCCCATCTTAATTTGAAGTGTTTCAGGTTACATCTCTAGGATGTATTCCTGACAGTGGAAAAAGAATATTTTTAGACTCTTTAAATGTATTGCAGAATTACTTTCGGTAATGCTGTCTGACTTGCATTTCTTTCAGGAGTGTAGAGGGGACAGCTTTCACTGAAAGAATTGTCATAGAAATCTTTGTTAATTAGATAGGGGGGGATTTGTGTGTATTTTATTGTTTTAATATGCTATTATTTGATTCCTTCTGAGGCTTCTTCTAAAAAATTTCATTTGACTTAGTTTAAAGATTAATTGACTTTTCTTAGTGATTTGTGAATAAGGCAGTATCCCTAAAAAATTTGAAAAGGTGCTCTGATGAGCTAAGTAGAAGAGGTTGTTGGCTTTGTAGGTAGAAAAGGGATGAAAAAACAAATGGAACAAAGAGCAGATCAGTCATTTCAAAGTTGCTTTTCTTATAGAGTTAGAAAGGAAGGGATTTGTCATTATGCTGGCACAGGTAAATTGGGTCCCTTCTGATTCGTTGCTTTGAATTTCCCAGTTTTGGAAAACTGGTTTGTTTCAAAGTTCAATTTGATTGGTATCAACTAGTACTGGTGACTCTCTTCTCTTGGGCTTAGTTCAGGAGCTCATTCCAAAATAATGGCCTTCCCTCAAATTTCATTTAAGAGGTTGTACTTTCTTAAACGTATGATACACTTATTAGACATGTGTATTTCATTGGCAGGTTTTCTCTGCATGTGTTTGTCAGCTTATCTTTTATAGTTTTAGTTTCTTACCAATTTGTGTGAAGTCCTTAGTAATTCAGATTAGCAATTTTTGACTGTCATTTATAGAAAATATTTTACAGTTCATTGCTTACCTTCTATTTTAATGAGTATATTGAAGTATAGAGGTTTCACAGTTTACATTCAGGTCCAATGAATTTTTCCTTATAATTTCCCTTAGATTCCAGATTTAAAAAGTCAAAAGTGACCAGTTAAACCATAATTATAGTTACAGGGTGGAGCATGGACATTGTTTCTGGATCTACTGTGTCACTCTTCCCAGCAATCTTTGGTGTAGTTGCTGCTAAGTAGCTTACTTTACAGATGAAGAAACTAAGGAATAGTTGCATAAGGAACCTGTGTGAGGTAACTCAGTAGGCAACAGCTAGCATTTGAACTGGTCATGTGATCCCTGATCCTGTGTTCTTCACTACTCTGTCATATTTCCTCATAGAATAGAACCAGCAGGGTACTTTCAAAATGGTGAAGGTGTTATTAATGGAAAGCATCATAGAAAGTATTTGGATTCAGTTAATATTTTATTTTTCTAGTCTCCAGTAAATGTGTTTTTCCTGTTGATGATCCAGAAGATCTTTTAATCAATTTCTTTCATTATTATAGCATTATCTCCACATTTTAGGAAATTATTTGGCATAACCATATCTCAGTATATATTTCATGTCATTAAATCAGTGTGCAAATGGACAAGATGGTACTAGACTGTGAAAAATTAGTTAATACAAATTTTTATATTTCTTAAAAAATTTTGTACCCTGAAAAAGCTGCACTTATACCAATTATATGGTCTAACATTCTTCCTAGATAAAATTTGAATTTAATTAGATTTATTTTTTGAGTTTTTTTATCTAGTGTTTTAAGAGCAGTGAACACAACAAAAAATAGTATTTTGTGGAATGTTCTATTATGTAAAATGGCAAAACAATAATCATATACTATATAATTATTTTTAGTATTTTTAGACTTTTTAAAAGCATAAAATGCTACTGAAGTAGGTTTATTTATCATTTACTAAAACAGATTTTTCCTATAAGGCAAGGCCCTTTATCAAAGTAGATGAATGTTATTTATCTTTGATTGGTTCTTAAGAGTAGCAGAATTTCAGAATTCTTCTAACTCATGGTTGTTTCTATAAATTTAAGGCATGACAACTAATTAAAATAATCTACACTTAAAGACAGAAAAATCTCCTTTTTGTCTTTCAAAGGTTTATGTGTGTGTAAGATATAACAGGGATTTGGCAGTGATGGGAGGTGGGTTCGAGGTCTAGGCCTAGGGAAGTATTTTGCCTTGTATAGGTCACCTTTAGGTCAGCAGTACAATAAGCTGTTGATTTCACCTTAGATGACGGCCAGGGTGTCTTCCAGGTCTGAAAGTCATCTTGGTGAAGCAGGTGGAGATACCCTGGAGTAGGCCTCAAGCAAAAGGCAGGTAGGCAACTTCCTGTAAGGGTAAGACAGTGTCCCACCTGTGGCTGTGCACCTTATTAAACTTGGAGGCTTTGAAAAATTCTGATTCCCTTCTCTGAAAAATGACTCAATTCTAGACTCAGGATTGTCTATTATTGTAAAGCTGACTAGTGAATCTGATGGATAGTCAGGCTTGGAACTATTTGTTTAAAAAGGCTCTTCCTCACTCGTTTTTTTCTTAAATGAAGGATGGAGGAGGGTGACATCTTTCTGTGGGCTGTTCAGTTTTTTTAAAAAAACTTGTCTCTTTCCCATGGAGGAGGGTGTTTTTAATAGCATTCAAAAGGAAACATGGTAGCCATTTGTGTCTTCTCTGTTTCTGGGTATAAGGACAATTCTCGCACCACATACATTTTGATTTCCTATTGAAACACGTATAGGAAAACAGATATATCTCATGGAAACAAGTACTTTCCTTGTTGGAGCTTAGCTTAGGGGTGGGCATTATGAGTAGAGATACAAATATTTTGATGAAGAATTGCCATTTTGCCTTTCTATCCCACGATAATGTGTAGTTACATTTGCACTGTACTTGTCAGGTACTGTGCTAAAATCACTTGGTGCATATTTCATCTGGTTAATGACTCTGTAATGTAGAGAAAAGTTTGAGTCTTCTTTTTATAAATGAGGAATATCAGAAGCACAGTCTTTATTTATCTGGTCCAGAATAACCCAGCTAGAATTGGTACAGTTGAGATTTGAGTTTAGGTGAGTCTGACTTGAAATATTTATGAAAGATAATGGTGTATGTGGTTTTCATATAGGGTCTTCACATCTCCTCCAAGGTCATGAGATAGAGGTGAATTAATTTAAATTTTTTTTATTATTTGTAGTTATACATGACAGTAGAATGTATTTTGACATCATACGTACATGGAATATAGTTTCCCATTTTTTTTTTGTTTTATGTGATGTGGAATTACATTGGTCATGTATTCATATATGAACATAGGAGAGTTACGTCTGATTCATTCTACTGTTTTTTTCCAGTTCCAATCCACCCTCCCTTCCCTTAATTCCCCTTTGTCTAATCCATTGAACTTCTATTCCCTTCTCCACTTATTGTGTTTAGCATCCACATATCCGAGAGAACATTCAGCCTTTGATTTTTTTGGGATTGGATTATTTCACTTAGCATTATAGTCTCCAGTTCCATCTCCATTTATCAGCAAATGCCATAATTTTATTCTTCTTTAGGACTGAGTAATATTCCATCGTTGTATATATATCACATTTTCTTTATTCATTTCATTGACTGAAGGGCATTTAGGCTGGTTCTATATTTTAGCTATTGTGAATTGAGCTGCTATAAACATTGATATGGACCCATTATTCTAGTATGCTAATTTTAAGTCCTTTGGGTATATATATACACCCAGGAGTGGAATAACTGGGTCAAATGTTGGTTCTATTCCAAGTTTTCTGAGGAATTTCCATACTGTTTTCCAGAGTGGGTGCACAAATTTGCAGTCCCACCAGCAATGTATGAGTGAACCTTTCCCCAACATCTTCACCAAAATTTATTGTTGCTTGTATTCTTGATAACTGCCATTCTGACTGGAGTGTGATGAAATCTCAGTGTAGTTTTAGTTTTCATTTGTCTAATTGCTAGTGATGCTGAACATTTTTTAATATATGTGTTGACTGTTTGTATTTCTTCTTCTGTGAAGTGTCTGTCGAGTTCCTTTGCCCAATTATTGATTGGGTTATTTGCTTTTTGGTGTTAAGTTTTTTGAGCTCTTTATGTATCGTGGAGGTTAATGCTCTATCTGAGGTTCAGGGGGCAAAGATTTTCTCCCATTCTTCAGGCTCTCTGTTCATGTTCTTGATTGTTTCCTTTGCTGTGAAGACATTTTTTAGTTTGATACCATTTCATTTATTGATTCTTGATTTTACTTCTTGGGCTTTCAGAGTCTTGTTGAGGAATTTGGTTCCTAAACCGACATCATGGAGATTTGGGGCTACTTTTTCTTCTAGTAGGCTCTGGGTCTCTGGTTAATGCCTATGTCCTGATCCACTTTAAGTTGATTTTTTGTGCAGGCTGAGAGATAGGTGTCTAATTTCATTTTGTTACATATGGATTTCCAGTTTTCCCAGCACCATTTGTTAAAGAGGCTTTCTTTTCTCCCATGTGTGTTTATGGCACCTTTGTCTTGTATGAGATAATTTATGTGGGTTTTTCTCTGTGTCTTCTATTCTGTACCATTGGTCTTCATGTCTCGTTTGGTGCCAATACCATGCTGTTTTTGTTACTAAAGCTCTGTAGTATAATTTAATGTTTGCCTGGTACTGTGATGCCTTCTGCTTCACTTTTCTCACCGAGGATTGCTTTGGCTCTTATTTTATTCTGGGCCTTTTAATTTTCCAAATGGATTTCATGACTGCTTTTTCAAATTTTTAAGAAGAATGTCATTGGAACCTTGATAAGAATTGCATTAAATCTGTATAGTGCTTTTGATAGTATGGCCATTTTGACAATATTAATTCTGTGTATCCAAGAATGTGGGAAATCTTTCCATCTTCTAAGGTCTTATGCAATTTCTTTCTATAGTGTTCTGTAGTTTTCATTGTAGAGGTATTTCACCTCTCTTGTTAGATTGATTCCCAAGTATTTTTTTTTTTTTTTTTGAGGCATTGTGAATGGCGTAGTTTTCCTAATTTCTCTGAAATTGGGTTTTTAAAGACCATTTATCTGATGTCATGTTTATAAAATGTAGGAATTCATAGTTTAAAAATATTATCCTTGCTGTGATTTTGTTGGCAGTACAAATTAAATGGATAACTTACCCTTAAAGTTGTTTATAGGTAGTATAAGAACTGGCCCCAGAAGAAATATGAGAAACATTGAGGTCTTTTTGCTCTGTCTTGTCTTTTCTTTCTTTCCTTCTGTGAGTTCCCATTTCATTTAATATACTTATTCAAAGAGTAGCTTCTAGCTAGAGGATTGAGGTCTGGTCGATACATAGAGGAAATAATCAAAGAATATAGGATGCATAGTTGGCTTGAATTTTTTCCTTTGTAAGTAATCTTCTCCTGATTGTCATGATTGTGCAAAGCTTAAATTTGTGACTGTTTGTCTAAGTGAGAGACTAGAAATTTCTGTGAGTTTTCAGGCTGTACCCAATTTTCAGTTCAGCATTCTTTCTCCTTCTCTGCCCTTCCTGTTGGCATCCCAGAGAAGCACTGAAATGTAACTGAGTTTACCTCCTTTATTACACTGGCGAGGGAGTGTTATCAGCTGGATTCCAGCCCAGAGACTTTTCTTTCACTAGGTGATTGTGCATTCAAGTAAGCTTTTTGGAAGAGGATATCTGTGAACAATGAACTACATACCAAATTTGTATATATGTACATTTTCTGGTCTACAACTTTTGTTTGTTACTAATAAGATACTACTGTGATTGCTCATTCCCCAAGGGTTTCATATTATTGACATACCTGCTCATTTATTTGTGGTTTACATCTTTCTTCTATTTTTACAAACTATTTAAGATTTTATATAAAACAAGCAGCTTATTAATAAAATAATTTTTTATCCAAAGGGAATATATTTCATAATCTTGTATATGTATTAATGAATATATTATATAAACATATCAATATCATAGTACTGGGCATTATAACATGATATATTCCTTAATTCATCTGATGTCACGTTATAAATGTCATATAATTACTTATGGTAAAATTACATAATCCTTAGTAAATTTCACAAGCATTTCATTTAATATACTTAATCAAAAAGTAGATTCTAGCCAGAGGATTCTTTATTGAGGTCTGGTCAATACATAGAAGAAATAATTAAAGTACAGAATATAGGATGCATAGTTGGCTTGGATTTTTTCATTTGCAAGTAAGTAATCTTCTCCTGATTGTCATGATTGTGCACAGTTTAAATTTGTGACTGTTTCTTTAAGTGAGAGACTGGAAATTTCAATTTATCTAATCCAGAGGGCTGATGGAGTAGGGTGGGTGGGAGCAAAATGATAGGGAATAGTTTGGACTGTGACAAAATAAGAAAGTAACTGCACTGCTTAGAGCATTTATATTCACAATGTAGAAAAACTCTGGTAGCTTAGTAAACATGGGCAAGGCCAGATGTATATGACTCCATTCCACATTCTGTGTAGAAGTAATGTCAACAAATGGGATATATTTGTGATTTATGATAGGATAAAGCAAATGACTTTCAATCATCCTTTAAGGAACATGTGATTTTAAAAAATTCATATCTCTTTTATTTTAAGCTAAAACTTCCATGAGTAGAATTCCCTACAACCTATAAGAATATTTGCTACATAAGAGGTGTGTTATACATTTAACAGTGTAGGCAGTTCCAACCCTAAACATCCCCTAAATTGGTCTATTCTCTTGCATTCCCACTGTCATTACCCTATTCTAGGACAGTATCATCTTTGGGCAAAAATATTGCTAAAACCTACAACCTACAAAATATATTTTTTCTGATTCCATCCTACTATCTGTCTCGAAGTCAGAATGTTCCTCTAAGGATTCAAAAGTAATGATACAACTTTTTCAATTAAAAGCCTTTAATAGATTTCCATTGCCCTTGGGATAAAGTCTTTATGAGCTTCCTACTAGTCTGTCTGCTTTTGTATTAAAAAAAAAAATTGGCCTCAAGTTAGTTAACTGGAAGATCCCATCGAATAGGGTAAGAGTTATGATTACCCCAGGGAAGTTAAGAAATTCTACATGGTCTTATTTAGATGTGATGGAATTTTCAGACACAAATAAAAAGATATATCATAAAATATCTACTGTAGACATAAGCTTCATTCCTATAGATTGTGGCTGATCAATTCCAAAAACGTCTCAAACTTCCCCTCTCCTTCTGTGTATACTCCTTGCAATATGACTTTATTTAGGAAAATCGTCATTTGCTGAGTGCCATCCCACGTACCTATAATCCCAGTGACTCGGGAGGCTGAGGTAGGAAGATAGCGAGATCAAGGCCAACTTCAGCAACTTAGTGAGACCTTGTCTCAAAATAAAAAGGATTGGGGACTCAGCTTTGCCCCTAGGTTCAGTCACCATTACACTTGAGACATTTTGCCAGCATTAAAACAGTTAAAATTTTGTGGTGGTTATGATTTGGATTTGGAGTCCCTCAAAGGCTCCTGTGTTGAATGCTAGGTCCTCAGTGCATCAGTAGGTGGGCCTTTGGGAAGGTGATTGGATCATGGGCTGTAACCTCATTGCTGGACTACACCACTGACAGATTTATAATTTGATGGCTTTATTGGGAGGTGTCGAAATTGTAGGAAGTGGGACCGACTTGGAGGAAATAGGTCACTGAGGATGTGCACTAGAAGGATATGTCTTGTCCTTGTCCTGTCCTCTCCTTCCTCTTCTCTCTCTCTGTTCCTCTTGGCTGCCATGAGGTAAGCCATGACATCAGTAGGTTTTTTCTGACCTGTCCCCTGCCATGATGTGACTGCCTTGCCACAGGCCTAAAAGCAATGGAACTTGCTGACTGTGGACTGAAAAGTCTGAAAGTGTGAGCCAAAATAACTCCTTTCTCCTTTAAGTTGTTTTTCTCAGGTGTTTTGTCAGAGGGACTAGAAGCTGATTAACCTAGTGGAACATAATTCTAAATTTAGATGGCATTTTTTTTTTGGTAAATAAGATATAGATTTCAGGAGTCTTATTTTTTCTTGTTTTAATACTATACTAGAGCCCCAACCAAAAAGAAATCCATAATGTTCTTTTGGTATATCAGTACCACAAGCCTCTTGTATGGCATCCAAATTTCACCTGTTCCTAATGAATTTTTACTATAAGTAGTAGAGTGATGATGTCCCTAATGTATTATCTCAAAGGGAACATAACTGACTTTTAATGATGATATTTTATTTCTTTTCTTCCTATATTTTTGTTTAAATTTACTTGTGATTAAATTGTGAAACTTTTTGCAAAATTGTGTAAAAATTTAAAATTTTTGTATATAATACACCATAACCTAAAATATCTATAATGAATTGACATTATATGTGATAGGCATTCTGAGCCAAATATTTCTAAGCTTTGGGACAACTTTATGCCATCTCCATTTCCCAGATGAAGAAATAGAGGCGCTAATTAGCAAAGTGAATACATTAAGATTAAAATCTTAATCTGTCTGCTTTTTTTGTTTCTCCTGCGGTTTTGCAAAGAATCCTTCCAGAGAGAATTACCATAATATACCATGGCTTTCATGGTCCCAAATAGGAGACCTGAGAAGGAGCCCCAGTCTTCCTCAGAGCAACAGATGGTTACTGTTTAAATGAGGGGAAACTCTGCTCCTCATCTATGAAGTGACTTTAGTTTTCTGTGGGGTGGTTGGGTTTGGTGGTTAGGTCATGGGAATAAGCTAGGAACAAGATTTAGGAGGAAGAAGAAGTAAACAAACCAAATATCTGTAGCTTTTTTCACCCTTATATACTCTTTAATCACAGTCATGTGGCGGGTTGTATTTTTCTGCCCTCTGCTCCACCCCAAATAGAGGGGGAGGGATGAAGGGAGAGCAGTGCAGGCTGTTGGAATTTGTGGTGTGTTGGCATCTAGCAGTGCATTTTGCTGTGGGATAAGTCCTGTGGCTTGTTTTCTGCCTTCGTGAATAGAGCCTTTCCAACTTTGCCAAGCCTCCAGTTAATGCGGTCAAGGGATTTATTATGAAATGTACTAAATGTTGGCATGGAGCTAATTGCATATAACAAGAAGCGTGCTAGAGACTTGGACCTGAGAAGTGACACATGCAAAAAGCATTCTCTTTCTGATGCTGCTGAAAGAGGTTTTGTGTAAGGGAATGTCTACATGTCTGCACTTATTGCTAATGAGGTAACTCCCCCACCCCCAAAGTATATTTCTGAGTTACTTGTTAAAATAAATGAAGAATTTTTTCCCCCATTTTTGCATTTGTATGAACAACTGGCAGTTGAAGTATGAATATTTATTTACTATATCCACTTCTAAACTTCTTAACATATCATAAAAATATATTCATGACAGTTTAAAGTACATGAACATAATTATGCCTAGAGTAATTCTTCTATAAAGATATAAAAAAGAAGTTGTCTTAATTGTCTTGGGTTGATACAACAATATACCACAGAGTGGGAAGTTTAAACAACAGAAATGAATTTTCTCACAGTCCTGGAAGAACAGGTACTGGTTGGCTTTTGGTGAGGGCTTTCTTCCTAGCTTGCAGATTGCCACCTGCTTTTTGTGTGCCCACAGGGTTGAGAGGCAGAGCATATTCTGTGGTGTTTCTTCTTCTAGGGGGCAGTGATCCCATTCTCATGACTCCACCCTCATGATGTCATCTGAACCTGATTACCTCTCAGTGTTCCATCTCCAGGTACCCTCACATTGGTAGTTAGGGCTTTAACATATGCATTTGAGGGGGACACAGTTCTGTCCAGGGCATAAAATTTTAACGGAAAGGGCAAATATTGCATCTTTTAGAGTCTGTTATGTATCCCCAAAACTTTATCTAAAAATGAAGCTTAAAAATAATAAAGAACTCTTTTTATCCTTTTATGATTTTGGTACAATTTGTTGTCTGAATTTTCTCAAAGCTTTATTAGGATATTCATCTGTATATTCCTTCTAGGACCATAAGGTACAAAATGTGTGTAGTAGGTGCTTAATATTTGATTCATTTAGCACTTGATGACTTAACATGCTTGGTAACAATATCTTCTGCACTTTCCCTGTCTCCATGCCACTTGAATCTTATTATTAGATGTGTAGTGATAAGGCAATAAGACTTGGTTCAATGGAACAGTCACCACACTTCAGATATTATGATAAACATTCCTCTGCAAATAAGACGAGTGGATTCTGGTAACAATAGCCTGGTATATTTAGGGAATAAATGCAAAGTTTAATGGATTTCTTCCCAATTTAGTAATATTCCTGTGCTCGAAAAGCTAAGGGCCTGATACTTAATAACTTATTATAGTGGCTTCCACCATATGGTTAACAATGGTATTTCTGATTCTAGTGGTTTTTGAAATAGCAGTCATCCTGAGCTTAAGACACAGAGGTAGTGGTCATGAATTTCATCCTTGGCACAGCAAAAGGGAAATGTTGGAATGAAAGAGTATGTAGTATGGGGGAAAGAGATAACTTTCAAAACTACTTTTAATAATAGAGTATCAAAGAGGTTGTGCCCTCCATCTAGCATTGCAGGTTCATTTATATCTAGGGCTTATGAAATCTGTTAGAATAGAGATCAGATACCAGAAATAGGCATTAATTGGGGTGATTAAAACCTTATGATTTCCAGAGAAAGAATGGCTTGCTTGTTTGTTCATTCAGCATTTATTTACACAGGCTCTCCTGTATTGAGGCACCATGCCAAGGACCTAACAAAGAGAAAAATCAATGATAGATTTTACTGTCAAGTCCTTCATTTTTATTTACTTGCCTAATATTAAGTTGAGTTCCCACTACATATAAAGCACTGTCTTGCCTCTTGGGATTGAATATACAAACCTCATTAAAAATGGTACTTTTCAAAAAAGCTTATTGTCTCATTTAGGGAAATTCACATAAACATGTAATTGCTCTTAGTTATTAAGTTTAATAACTTGAGGTTTGGTGCCAGGTCTAAATGGAAGTCAACATCTAAGAGGAATGTAACAACTTTCTAAACAATTAAATAAGTCTGGTACCCATATCCCAGTAGATTTAAGTCCCTTCTATCCAGAAGGTGGTCTGGTAACCAATTTCAGTGTCATCACCTGAGAGCTTATAAAATACAGAATCTCAGGTCCCACCTCAGACCTCCTGAATACAGTCTACCTTTTAATAAAATTTTCATGATTTATATGTGTACCAAAGTTTGAGAAGCTTTAATATAAGGTTTGTCTTGAATTCATAATTAAAGGACTTGAGATTTTTATCTCATTGTTGAGATGTTTTATTTGCATATGCATTATTTTTTAACAAGCTTTTGTTGAACACGAGGGTTTATTGAATGTACACTAGCTACTGACTGGGAATTGAGGTCAAAGAGAAAAGATAACCTTTAATCATAACTCATAGTGAAATTCTATAACTCAATAAAGAAGTAATTATGTCGGTATGGAGAGGAGACATGATTCCTAAACTAGACCTTGAAAGATTCACATGGATTTGTTCAGGGGGAAGGGGAGAGCATGGATAGGTTGTTGAAAGTCTTAAAAATTATTATGTGAACTCAATCAAGTTTTTATATTTTGGTGCATTTTGTCAATAGTGTACATTGTACTTTTGTTCAGGAAGAGTGGGATAATGAACTTTAGAGTTCCTTATGAGTGGTTTTATGTCCTGAATAGTTTCTTCATCTGTAAAGTGGGAATATTAGTCCTTTAAGATTTCAGTGAGGATGTTAGAAATATTTCAGCACTATGGAATCCAATTAAGTTTTAAGTGTTATTAATGATTATAAGAATAATTTTATTTTTTTCTGTGTGTAATGTTTCTAATTTACCAAAAAGAAAATATAACAATGTGATGTGCTTAAAAGAAAAGTCTTCCTCTGTAATATAAATGAATTGAAAACATGTAAGAATGAAAAATTATGAGTCAGAATACCCACAGACAGAAAAAATATTTTTACCTTCTCAAAGAGGAAAATTTGCAAGCCCAATATTCTCTTTTGGCTTTAGACTTTGCACTTAGTGTTTATAGTCAATCCCAGGACAGGCCCTCTCTGTCTATAGTAATGGGCCATTTCAGACCTTCTTAATGAGGCTTACCCCCATGCCTTTTAAATATTTGAATAGGAAATTTGTGTGAAGTGGACTCTTCACCATGTTGTGTGTGGGCTTCCGAAGAAGAAATAAATTCATACGTTCTTAGATAAAAATCAGACTTCTCGTTCTTATTTTTTTTATTTCATAAATTCAGGAAATACATTTTGGTATCATGCTGATAAAGAACAACTGATTCTTTCTTGTATAAACAGAAATTAGATTTCTCTAATCAGTGAGAAAGAAATGTTCTTTATTTGGTGCTCAGGAACTGGGTACGCTTGTTTTACGGCTGGAGTCTGACATGACTTCAGGCAAAATTTCTTGGTGCCTTTCCATTCTTGTAAAATGGCATTCTGAGAGCTACCAGTAGAAGGCAGAATGTAAATGGGAGGTATTAATCTCAAACAAGGCAAGAATGGTGGAGAGAGTCCACTGCTGTGTGGCAGAATCTGAAATGGATACCATCATAAAGCGGGCTGAGATATAAAATCTGAGTCTCACAGTGAAATGTGCTACTCGAGGTAAACAGTTCACTTTTGTTGTCTTTGGCAGTTCTTGAGAACCTTGTCATGTTAACGTAGTTATTGAAATTGAATTTGGAAATTGTAATGTTGCTCTCGTATTTCACTTAAAAACAGTGCTGCTGACTCCCACCTTGAAAGGAATCACATGTATCTCATGAGCAGGGTATTGCTAATATTTTTGTAAATCCATAAAAAGGGTAGTGAAATGAAGTACTGTTAAAAAAAAAACACAACTAACTTGCATTTTCTTTTTCCAACTTGTTTGCAGGGAGATGCATAATATAAAAGTAGATTACTGCCCATATTCTCTTAACAAATACACAAATGTTAGTCACTGTGTGTCAGAGAATGCCTGGGGTCTCTGTGACCTTGGCAACATTCCAGGGGTTATGTTTTCACATAGATAAACTGTTCTTGAACAGTTTCTCCAATGTATTGGCACAGGGCAGCTTTTCTTAAACACTAAGCATTTATACCTTCTTTCCCCACCTATTTTCTCTAACGAACTTAGCCATTATGGGGGCAAGTGTGGGGAGAGAAGAGAGAAGGCCCTAATTACCACTAATGTAGACATTTCCATATAGTCCAATGTTGTGATTCCTGATCTTGGTCTACATTTGCCCTATATTTTATTTTAGAGGATTAACTTTTTAAGGATTTCCTTTTTGACAATATTCTATTTTGTGTATTGGCCCCAAAAGAACAGTTAAAAGGTATTTATAAAACTTGATATGTAGTTTCCTTGACATATCTTTTGATATTTCTAGGAGTTGTTTATTTGACTTTTGGTTATTTTGGAATTATTTGAGGAAAGTAAAATTATTATAGTTCTTCAAACATGGTAATCTTGGTCACTGGATACTGAGAGAGTGTGCTCTTTATACCAATTATTTTTCTTTTTTGTTCTTCTTTCACATTTTAGCCTACTCCTTAAAATGGTTGTATGATTAAAGTAAGTTCCTTTCATCATTATTGGAATCTCAAAATTGTTTTAAATTCATGATGAAGCTTGTAATTTCCCCTTTTGAGTTCTCTGAGTATTAGTCAAAACTTACTCTGCAAGTACCATGATAGAGAAGAATAATAAAAGAAAATAGTGAATATAGATGTCCCAAGATCCTTAGTGCACCTTTGTATGGGAGAGACTTGGTAGGATCATGTTCAACTTTTAATGTAAACAAGTATCACAAAATTCTTTTTTCCTGCTGGGTTTTACAGTTGTATAGCTAGTCCAAAGTCTAAAATGTGTTTGTTCTTGAAAGGAAAATGTCTCGCATTGCTTAGATTAATGGTGCTTTAAAACATGTTTATTCAAAAATGGCAGCAAAGAGGTGAATAGGCTAAATGCTCTGCATTAGAGATCACTGTGTCATATACAACAGATGCCGTCAGTGAACTGTTTATGTAGCTGCCATCAATTTTCTTTGATTTATTGTCTATGAGAAAATTGAAATGTTTCGTTTCTATTTTTTAAACAAATATGGAGATTTTAGACAAACATATTCATTAATTTTAAAAATCAATTCCTGAAGAAACTTTAGCCTGCTGCATGTCAGCTCTATTGTTAAATTATATATTAAGGTTCTTTCAAGAGTTACTCCATGGAGAAATTGAATCAAGAAACACTATTTTGATTTTGGGTTCTTAGAGGCATACATTGGTTAAATTTGAAATATGGTACTTCAAAAGAATTATTAATAAATACTCTTATGTTTGAGATATTTGACATCTGTCATCTTTGAAGGGTTATAAAAAATGTGCCCTATGTATATACACACAGTTAATGTGTGAATTTTTTCCTAAGCCTTTGTTTTGTTTGTGTTCGGTTATTAGGAATCATTTTTAGAACATTTTAAAATATTCAAGAGTTTTGTACTATATGCTTTATTTAGTGCTAAAATGTTATACAAACACAAATCATAAGAGGAATGGATATTTGCAGCTATATGTAGTTCTAGAGAGCTTTTGGTTGGTATTGGACTTCCATTCTATTGGGGACACAAATATATCTTTCAGTATGTTCTTTGTGACAACTCTCACCAGTATCACCTTTTAGATGTAACTAGCAGGATAGCAGTAAAAACTTTCTACTTCCAGAGATTTATTTTTCATTCAATGACGTAGTCCTGGTTAAAAGCTCTTTGGGGATTTGTAAAAAATATATTTTTCTAATACCAACTCAAAGGATAAAAATGAATAATATCTTTCATTAAGGGTTTGAAAAAATTATTTATTCTCTTGTTGCTGTGTTGAAGTTGATGTGACTTCTCAAATTCGTGATATATTTGTCTGTGCATGTGTGCATTGCCCATGAGTATACATGATTTTAGACAGTTAAATCTAGGCTTGATTTTCAAAACATCTGTTCCAGTATAGAAAGAGGAAAGTTTGGGAATGAAGTTTTTAATTAACACTTGAGAGGTGATTTTTTTTTTGATGCCTTGAGATTGTTGAATCCAAATCTGAAAGTTGAAAATTAACTACAATTTGACCATGATCCATTTCTTCACCAGTTAATTATATAATTTCTTTGATTATGCTCTAATGTTAGGAACTTCTGAAGCTCAAAATTAATAAAAATTATTTTAAAAACTAGAATTAATTAGAAAAATAGAGTTTTAAGAATGTATTTACAAATATCAAATGCCAAATTGTTTTTAACATCCTAAATGAAAATATAAATTTTTTGAGGAAAAAAAAACACTGTATAATTTTTTAAATACATTTTTGTTTATTTTAGGTGAAACTTATGGAATTTTGTGAGAGTTATTTTTCCTTTTGTCCCTACAAATAAAATTACAGCTATATCCAAGTGTTTCAGAATATATTTGGGTCTTAGAATACTAAAATATAAAATGGTTAAATGCCAAAACTAAAACTCTATCGTAAGGAGGGGCTTGGGCCAATAAGTTAATATAAACAATACACTGAATCACAAGTAAGTAAATAGAGGATGTTGATTTGAAAGGTTGAATATCTCCTGCAGTATTTCTGATTATGGGTAGTAAGGAATATTCATAAAAAGGACTAATTGGTTTATACCTTGGCTTATACATGAATCTGAAAGTATCATAGGGAAGGAAGTCTGAGACAGGTTTGCATGATAGGTTTTGCATGCTAGTCTGGCAATTGGAGTAGGTTTGGAGCCTTGACCTTGCCTTTCTGAAGCTTGCTGATAATAAGAGCTGCCCACTCCCCAGCTAAGCCTGGCTCCTTGCTGCACCACTACCACAGGGAGGTGGATTAAAGCCCCAGGTTGGAATCACATGGCTTGGCTTTTGTCCCAGTTCTTCCTGCTTGTGTAGGATGACCTTGAGTGGACTCCAAAACTTCTTGTGCCTTGGGTGCTCCCAGTGTAAATAGGTGATAATAGTATCTATTCCTGCATGACTCACAGATATTCAGTCATTGTAGATAATGCGGTATATTTGAAGGCATTTGGGAGTTTTGGCTGGTAAGATGTTATTCTTCTGTCTTGCAATTACCCAGAAAACTAGAGCATTTGTAGCTGCCAGCTGCCCCCATTATACTGCCCCACAGCCTCTGGTTAGAATATCTGGGGCATTTTAGTAAAACTGTTAAAAGTGTTGAAAGAAAGAAAAAATCAGCTATAATGCTGCATATGTCTTTCTAGTATTTTTTCTAGGCAGTTAAAATAAGAAAGACAATAATGGATTTATTCTTTATATGTTGCTTTTTCCATGTAATATTATAACACAAAGGTGTTTTTTTTTTCTTTTAGCTCCAAAATCTTTGTAAACATTATTTTTGATAGGTGTTTTAAGACATTCAGCCAGGGAGACACACTGTGATTTGCTTGCTTCTTCTATACTTGGATGTCTAGATTGTTTCTAGTTTTTGATCGTATATGTAATATCATGCCATTGGGCACATCTTTATAACATTGATCTTATTTTGGCATGTCTTCTTAGTATTGATTCCTAGCAGTGGAATTACTGAACAGAGTAGTAAAAGTGCTTAAATGTTCTTCATAATTATTCAAATCATTTTTTGAAAGATTTTAAGGGTATTTTAAATTTGCCCTTTGGACTGGGCATTTTCTTGGCTTACACACTTTAAACACACTTATTTTTTCTACTCCTTTCAAATATGCTCCTCAGATACCTCAGCACACTTAAGTAGAATCATCATTTTTCTCAGGTGTTTGTCCCCCACATTGATTAATACAACTTGAAAATCCAGGGTTTTTCTGAGGTGGGACTGATTAAATGTTAGTTTTCTGAGGTTGCTGCAACAAATTACTACACACTTATTGGCTTAAAACAACAGTTTTTTTTTTTTTTCTCTCACACAGTGGGAGGACAGAAGTTGAAAACAGTGTTCCTGAGCTGAAATCAAAGGGTCAGCAGGGCTGGGCTCCCTCCCAGTATTCTAGGAGAGAATTCATCTCTTTTCTTGTCCAGTTTCTAGTGGCTGCTGGCATTCTTTGAGTTGTGTCCTCCATCACTCCAGTCTCAGCCTCCCATCACATTGTCTTCTCCTGGTGTGTGTGTGTGTGCAGTCTCCCTCTGTCTCTCCCTCATAAGGGTACTTGTGATGGCATATAGGGTCCACTGGGTGTTCCAGGAATTTCCCTATCACAAAATCCCCAGTCTAATCACATCTGTAAAGAGCCTTTTCCCAATAAGGTTACATTCAAGGCCTTAATATTAGTTTTGTTCCTAAAATGAGTACTTTGAATGATGATTTGGATTTTCCTTTAAATCCTATATATTCATGGGAGCAAAATAACTGAGATGACTGGGAAATGATGTAGTTAGTAAGATGAACATAAAGATGTAAAGACTTACAGTTGGAGTATTTCTACAAGTATTAAAATGACTTCATGTTAAATGTGGCATACTTATATTTATTGAGGTATTAAAAAAGAAGAATTCATAGTTATAGTCAATTTTTAGGAAACTTCATTAGAATATGAAATTTTCTACTTCAGACTCATGGAAAATCAAGAGAATTTATCATAGTCACAGAGTTAAGCAAGATATTAAAACCTTTCCCTTTGAAATGGGAGTGTCTGTACTGAAATTAAATTGAGCATGTTTTCTCTCTATAAACACTCTTGATGTCAACCAGTGTCTCTGTTCACCCACACATGGTGGGTTTCAGGTATATTTTTTGGACAGTCTATATCAGGCTCAGTGCTTGCTGTTCAAATTGCTACTGTACAGTTTCAGAAAATAGCAGGTTGTCACTTGTAGACTCCCAGGTGCGAGAGGAACTCAGGGAAGGTGGGAGAAAAGGCAAGGGTTAGAAATAACCTGCCAGTTCTAATCTTCAGAACCTTTGCATAAACAAGATTGGAATGAAAACAGTGTTTTTTTTTTTTAAATTTAGAAACCTGTAACTTATCCAATCATAACATTCCTTGCTGAGTGCATGCACACTTTTAGAAAGACACCACAGTGTAATGCTTGAGGTCCCCAAATCTCCTTCAGTGCTGGCTTTGTGTATAACTTGAACTTAAGACGTCAATTGGCTGCATGGTGTATTTTTATATTGCGTTCAGTAAGATGGAAAGAAAGGATAAAATAACTAGTAAAAAATAGTTAGCAGAGTGGTAATAAGTTTTAAGAGCATGTTACATGTTAATAAGAGTGTCTATTCCTATATGTCACATATTTTTAGTACCTAGCCTCAACTAGATACATTGGAAATGTGTTAGAAACAAGGGCTGAGGTCTCCGAAAAGTATAAAAGCAATCTAAAATAAGCCCAATGTCCTGCACCTGATTATTTTGTTTGAGTACAAATGTCTGTATTATTTGAGACAATAGTTGGGACAGCAAAGAAGCTGTCTGTATTATTATTTCAGTAAGAATATCAATCAGTAAGTTATTTGATTACTTCTTAAGGAATGAAATAATTTTGTAATTTTGTTATGGCAAATCTTGGGAACTCAAATGAGTTACAGACTAAAGTATGCTTCTAGGAATGTTAAAAATATACTTCTGGCTCACACATCTCTAAAATCTGAAATACAATTTATCAAACAACAGAGCTTAAAGATGAATACTGCCCCCCTCAAATAGCTGAAAAAGCCCTTAAAATTTTACCCCCAGAGTGCCAGACATCCACAATTCTATATCTCATCGATAGGAAAGGTAGATAAAACTTTAACATTGAGTACTGAAAGCCTGGAGACTCTTGGACAAAGGGCACTTTAGATATGCCTGCTCTTAATACTTTGCAGAATAGGGAGGGACCCTCAGCCAGAAGTGGAAAAATAAAAGAGAATTTTTTTCTCCTTAAGCAATTGAGCATAGAAGAGAGCCGGTATTTTCTAAATTGGGTGATATGATCCATTAATGGGATCATGACATCAACTAGGAGTTACACAGATGAAAATAACATAGAAAATATCATGTAGGGATAAGTATTATGAAGACTTTTGTTTCTGTTCTGTAACAAGATGTAAGATCTAATACACTGTTCTGAGATCTGGCTCATTATTGGGGAAAGAGTGCCTAGTACACCACTGGTTCTTTGTGTTCAGGTCTTGGGAGGGTCTCAGATACCAGATGGCAGTTATTACTGCTGTAGATGATTGTAGGGGAGCAAACAGAGAATGACCTGAGCCTTTAGACTTTGTTTAACATGACTGAGAGATTTTCCTCTACATTCTTGACCAGCTGTTCACTTTCCTGAATTGTGGACTCAAATCATCTCCAAATATCTATAATCTAGGAAACAGCAGTGAAGCTGGGCACAGCAGTGCACACCTGGAATCAGGAGAATCACAAGTTCAAGGTCAGCCTCAGCAACTTGGAGACACCCTGTCTCATATAAAAAATAAAAAGGGCTGGGTTTGTACTTCAGTGGTAGAGGACCTCCGAGTTCCTTCCTCAGTACTGCCCCCCAAAAAGCAAGAACACAGAAACAAACGAAAACCAGCAGTGAAATACCACTTTATAGTTACCACATTGGCAAAAAATGATATCCAATATCCCAACATTAATCTGAGTGTGGCAAAAGAGAAGTTATTTTTCTGCACTTTAGAACGCAATTTGACAATTCCTGGTAAAGTAGAGAAAATGGGTGTAGCCTCTGACCCAACACCTTTGTGACTACAAGTTTGCCTGGAGGAGCTCACCTGCATGTGTACAGCATTATACTAGGTGTGTTTATTCATACGTGAAGCAGAGTATGGTGGAGATCAGACATGTGTGTATTAATTCTGCTATAGCCTGCTTCATTTCAACAATAGAATGGGAACTATGCAAACTGTGTGTGTGTGTGTGTGTGTGTGTTGTATGTGTGTTTAATAGGCAGCAACTCAAGTTGAGGAATAATAACAAACTGATTTATTTATGCTATAAATATAGAAGTTGGAGCAAATGGATTATATTTTTACCTGCACCAGTGGAATACTTTTATAGCACACACACACACACACACCAAAAATAGGAAAAAATGCTGCAGAAGGATTTGTATCATATAGTGTGCTATTTATGCAAAACTTTGACCTACAAAACACAGTGGTATCTATTATGTCTAGGCATTCATACATATTAAAACGAAAATCCTGAATGGAAATAATAGTCTGATAATTATCTCTGCAGAGGGAGAGAGTAGGAAAGGATGGTGGGAAAGACTGGGTAATGATATTTTAGTTAACATCTGTAACATTCTGTTTTTGACAGAAATAAAGATTTTGAAGCAAAAAGAGCAAAATGTTAATTCTTAAAAATTCTTGATCTTTTCTGTTTAAAACAACTTAAAATGTCTAGTCTATCTTTAGAGGTAGAATAATTATTGAGTTATAGGTTGATAACTTTGTTGGAACTTATATCTCTTTGAATGCATTAAATTTAATATTTTAAAGGAAGAATGCATTGATATATCCCAACTGTTCCATTTGCTGATTTTTGCTGTACTCAGTTTCATTTCATTGATGAAATGGTTGAGTAACTTGAAATACTCAATTCTTTGCTTTTGCTGTTCTCAGTGAAGTCACTGTTGATTGCTGAATTCAGTTCTGATTTCTGTGTATGGTACGAGAACAGAAGCATTGGGAGGCTGGGATTTTGATCTTGATTTTATCAGAGGGTGGAATAGGAAATGCCTGACCCATAGCAATGTGTTTTAGTCATATTTTTTGCTGGTGTCACTGAAGACCTGACAAGAACAATTTTAGAGGAGTGAAACTTTATTTGGGGTTATAGTTTCAGAGGTCTCAGTTCATAGATGGCTGGCTCCACTGCTTTGGGCCCAAGGTGAAGCAGAACATCACAGAAGAAAGAGTATGGAGGAGGAAAGCAACTTGTGATAGGGCAACAGGAAGCAGAGAGAGCTCTGCTCACCAGGTCCAAAATATAAACCCCAAAGACATGCCCCTCAATGACCCATCTCTTGTAGTCACTCTCTACCTGCCTGCAGTTACCTCCCAGTTAATCCCTGTTAAGGAACTAATGCACTCATTGGGTTAAAGCTCTCATAAAGTTCACCTCTGAGCTTTTCTGCATTGTTTCCCACATGAACTTTAAGGACATAACCTCATCAAATATTTGGAAATATTTGTTGAATGAATGAACAAATGTATAAAGAATGAATCTGTAGCTACGAATGCTTTGCCACAGCCTGTTAGCATATGCATGTAGCATAACTGGAGCAAATTACCTGCAAAGTTCAGTTATGGCAAAATACAATATGGGATGCTGCTTTGTCAATCTGTTTCTTACTTTTCTCCTAGAATGTAGATTGGGGCATGGTTTCTCTGGACTGACTGATCAGCTACCTAACTTCGAAAGATAGGAACTCAGTTTACTCCCATCCCTTCCTCTCTTTGGAACCCCTCTGTTTTGAGTTAATTCCGAGTTAAATCAGTGCCCAGGAGGACACAGTGAAATTAATTTGTGTATACCTCTGTGTATCATGTCTGATGGGTTCTGACTTGTCGTTTTTGTTACTTTATTAACCATGTTTCATAACCATGTAAACTTCCTCAAAAGTCTTGAAACAATTAGGAAAACTCATTTCCCTAGAAACTGCATTTGCTTTGTACGATTCATAACTGGATTCTGTTAAAAATATGGACTCCAGGCACATTTTAAATGGTTCCATGTTGTTTTTTAGTGAGCCATGTGCAACAGGAATATCATTTTATGTGAAAGTAATTTGTCATGCTAAGCCTTTCAAAAGCCTAAACTTCAATAGATAGTAACATGCTATTTTATCTTCTGGAAATATGGAATCATGTACAAATGTAGAAGATAAGTCTTAGAATCTTTAAATAATTCATGTTTTTGGAAGGCACCATTAGGATTATTTTGAAAAAAGCATTTTAAAATGCATTTCAATTAAGTCATATTCTATCTGTCAACTACTTTACACACATTGTTCAGAGATGGTGAAATTTTGTCTTTAGTTTAAGATAATTATATTTGTTAGAGTGTTTTGAATTTCTTACCTGACCAAGTAGCATGAGTTAGCTTGAACAACTTTTTTCACTCTTTGTATTAAGGAGACTTAAAATTTTCAGATTTGTATTTCATACATTAGTATTTATGTAATTGTCATACCACTTGTCATTAGATAGCAATATGACATCAATGGTTTGCTTTAACAGTGCCTTCCAGTACATGAGAATCTTATAGTGTATATATAGCCACATTTCTTACAGATGTATAGTTCTGTAGTAATAATTTGTATCTGTAATAGTGATTTTCAAGAACTCATGTTTCAGGTACTTTGCTACTTTAGTTAGATTTAGTGTTAATTTTAGAATATTTTATGAAGTGGTCAGCAATATTTATTAAATGGTATCAAACAGAGATTCAGAATATAAGATTAGCTCCTTGCTTAGGTTATTGGTAAGTATGATTCACCATATTGCCTTTGTAGTAACTAGCTGTGTGTGTGTTTTGCATTCAGCCAGCCTAAGTGATATGTGAATTATTAGTAAGAAATCACACTATAAGCCTTTGATCAGCCTTTGTGCAGTATTCTTCTGCTTATTCTGAAATGAGAGATGTGATAATAATGTAGAACCTCATTTTCTCTGGGAACAAGTGTAGAGGTAATTCCTCTGAAGTTTTAAGGTGTATTAGATTGTGAAAAACCCATGCATGGAAAAGGTCAATTGTGAACTTACTTTTTAACATTGGCTTGCTTTATTCTATAGCATAGTAAAATAGTAAGTTGTATTATTGCATTCTTCTGTTTGCTTTTCTTCATCTCTTAAATTTCTATATGTAAATGCTACAAAAAATAAAAGCAGAATCTTATTTTATTTATTTATTTTTGGTACTGAGGATTGAACCCAGAGATGCTTTACATCTGAGCTATATCTTTATCCCTTTTTATTTTTTTATTTTGAGGCAGTCTTGCTTAGTTGCTGAGTGTCTCACTATGTTTCTGCGGCTGACCTCAAACTTGCTTCAGTCTCCCAAGTCACTAGGATTATAGGCATGCACACCAGCAAGAATGTAAAAGCAATGTTTTCTTTGAAGTAGTCTACCCTACATTCTAAATACTTATTTTTAAAATAACTCTGAGATTTAAAAGTCTTGAATTTTTAAATAATTCATTCTTTTGGCAGGCACAATGAGAATTATTTTGGATAAACTATTTTTTTTGTGAATTCCTTTACATACATTGTTCAAAAGTGGTGAAATTTTCCCTTCAGTTTATGATTGTGATTGTTAGAGTCTTGAATTTCTCACCTGATCAAATAGAGTGAGTTAACGTAAATGACTTTTTTCCCATTCTTTGTTAATTAAAGATCAAATTATGTTTCATAATTCATTGGACTGCTTTGGTCAGACATGGCAAATTTCCTCATTTTAATTTGGTTTAGAATATATGGACTTTATTGCCATTCAGTATTGCTTCTCTAGAGGACAGCTGATGACTAAAGCAGAGTAATTGGTTAATAGTTTTAATAATCAGTTTGTGGTTTAGCAACTTTTTGATAACTATAAATATTGTTTTTACAGCTTAATGAAAATTAATAGAGATTGGATTTTCTGATAATCAGACCTCTTTTACCAATCAGATCTTATTCTTACATATTCCTTCTTCAGATATCCCCCTTTTGCTTAACTCCACTGCATACTGTATCCAAAAGGTGGTTCTTGTGACTGTGTTGCATGTTCTGCATTCCTTTGCTTGGCCAGTCAGCCTCAATGTTCAGAGCTCCTTACAAAAGGGGTGATTGCCGACCTCTGGCACTGTGGCTTCCCTCAAGACAGATTATGGTGGTAGTGCTTAGAGGGCAGGACAGTCTCCTCTCTCCCTTCGCCTTCTCTGAATTTACTTTTTTTTTTTCTGATGGAAAATTTGGAATTTTTACATTTATTATGATAACAGTGTTATATTTTACAATTTAAATAGTAGGAGTCTTTTTTTTCCTTGTCCCCCCACCCCTTTTAAAAAATAACAGCAGAAACTTATTTCCCTTTGGGAAAGCAACAAGCTGCAAAGGAATGCACAGTAAGATGAACAGAGTAATTTTGGTGATTTTAAAGAAGTATTTCACAGCTAAGGTTTATTCTTGTCAAGGAAATAGTTTCTGTTCAGCCAAGATTTTTCTCTACTGAATAGTGTTTGTATGTAATTCATATTATCCACAGTGACTCTCCTTTTTCCTGGCTGCCTAGGCTAAATAACACCTTAGATTGATATTTTCTTTGTGTAGATATTTTGATAATTCAATCAGTTTAGAGTCAAGTCTAGTTGATTTGAGTCAAGTCTAGTTGAATTGAGAATCAAATTGTTTTAGAAACCAAATGGTCTCTAAAACTGCAAAAATGCCTTTGGAAACCAATTAAAATTAAAACTTCTTTTTTTTTTTTTATTTGGTTGGTATATATTATTATTCTGTCAAAAATCACAGTTCAAATGTTGATACATTTCAGATTAAACATTTATTTGTGTATTATATGGGCAAAACCACAAAAAAAACCACCACTTGAGAGGTGAAAGGTCTAAAGTAAAATATTTAATGATCTACTAAGAGTCTTCATGACTGTTTAGCCAAGAAAGAGTCATCCTTTTGTTTTACATCTTTTTGGCCAGATCTCTTAGTGTTGAAGTAAACCTTTGAGGGTAAGTATATATCCTTTATTTTCAATTTTTAGGGGGTAGCTCACATTTTTGTCTCCATAATATAAACGTGTGGTTCCAGTTGTAATTTCATCAGTCCACGGATTTTGCAGAGTCATTCTTGGGTTATAGTCTCTGTCAGGATCTTTCCACCTATCTTTTTTTAAATTAATTTTTTAAACTTATATATGACAGTGGAATGCAGTACAGTTCATATTACGCACAAATTTTTCATATCGCTGGTTGCATACAAAATATATTGGATGGGCATCATTATCCAAAGTACATGCATGAAGACACGAATTGGTGTGAATATACTGTCCACCTATCTTTAGGCAGATATCGCAGAATGCTTCACTGCTCTGCTTTTTGAGTACCTCTTGGCCTAATGTTACACCATAGTCCCAAGCTTCAGATCAGCATCTCTGGGATGTGTGACAGCCAGGCAGGGAGGTTTTCCAGAATGCATGTCTGTGCTTTAGCCTAGATGTACTACTACTTTGGAATTTTGAAGGTGGTAGGGGGACTTGTACATTTTTGAACAGCTTCTCAGTATATTTTGATATGTTCCCTTAATGAAGAAACATTGATTATACCACATGAGTATACCATCATCCCTGGAGATATGTCATTGGCAATATTACCATTTTGCATGAGAGGAAGTCATCTTTGGTGGTTTCTGACCCAGAATGGAAGGAAATGCCTGTAACTAGTGAAAGAGAATCATGCTTTATTAAGAGAAAAAAAAATTAATTCATCTGTCATTCTTTCAGTCATTTAGGGTACCAGTTAAGAGTCAGTATTCAAGACTCAGCACCCAGGTGATCACTTATGCACATGCTTGATCCTTTCTCTCCAAAGTTCTTCTCTTCTTCATTTTTTGTTTCCCTAACTAGTGTGTTATGATGTAAATCAGACAGTGCCATCTGTCTCAGTGACACCCTTACCAGTACCTTTAGGTAGAATTGGAGGCCAACTCTGTAGTACTCTAGAATCCATGGATATTGCTCTTGTCTATGTGTCATTGTCTGTAAAAGTGTTCTCATTGCTTGTGGTGGCTTACTTGTGTATCCTTCAACAGACTGAATTCATTCAGGAAAGAGGTGGTGACTTGTGCCCTAGCATGGGAGATCTGTGTCTCCCCATGCCTTATACAGCACTGCTTTTTAATCTAGTGGTAAAGTTAATGGGAATGCATGTGTCTGAGGTTTTTATAAGTGCAAAGGTAAGAGATCTTGCAGAAGAATGGACTGTTCCAATAAATACAGGAAATCTTGCCTGTTCCTTTTGGCAGGAAATAAGATAGTTCCCCTCAGAGTCACACTTTTTATATTGAATTAGAAGGTTTGACAGTATTATCAGAGTTTCAGAATTTTGTAAAGGTAAATTTAACATTATGTGTCATACTTTACACACTACATTTAAAATTAACTTTTTGCTTCCTTATTAAGTCATTCATCAAGCATTATTTGAATTCCTCCTTCTGAGTCCCTTACTCTCTCATGGTTGCCATGGGCTCTTCTCTCCTGGTAATCTTTCAGCCCCTCATTCTCTTTTGCTTCTTAACACTTTATTTTTTCATGCAGGCTGTGATGTTCTTCTCTCCTAATTATCTTTCAATCTTAGTACCTCATTCTCCTTTGCTTGCTTTTCAAATTCTACATGGTAGAGTTTCTTAAGGTTTTATTCGGATCAACTTCTCTTTGTTTCCTTTTCCATTATCTGTAATGATATCAGCCTTTCTTAGGGCCTCTGTACCATCTGTATGTTGATAACCTCAACATTTTTATCTTTAGCTTCAATACGTTTATTATAGGTAGAAGTTCATTTCAAAAGTTCAGTCATGAGTAAAGGGTGGACTGATGGGTATCTGCAGCTGAAGACAGCAATTTTCATCAAATTCAATAGTGTTTCATTAATGAATTCTTGTCAGATATCTTTTCTCTTTAAAAAATTATGAAAAACTCATATTCTTTTCTTTATTAATTCTTCCATGTTTATAGTTCTCACCTGACTCTCTTGATCTTATTCTGTATCACAGTCCTAGGGCTGCATTAAGAAACTATCATCAATGTGGTAGCTTGAAACAATAGAAATTAATTTCCTCTTGGTTTTGGAGGCCAGAAGTCTGATATCAAGGAGTCAGTAGGGCTATGCTCCCTCTGAAGACCCTGAGAAAGAATCCCTTCTTGCTTTTTCCTAGCTTCTGATGGCTCCTGCCCATCCTTGATTTTCTTTGCTTTGTAGCTGAACATTTCAGACTCTGCCTCTGTCTTTACTAAGCCTTCTGTTTTATTTTTTCTCCCCCAGAACTGGGGATTGAACACAGGGCTCATACCTCTTGAGCTACACTCCCTTCTTAAGCCTTCTCTTGTGTGTAACTCAGTATCCTTTTCTTATAGAACCAGTCTTTAGATTTAAGACACAAGTGGTATGACTTCTTTTAAACTAATTATATCTGAATAATTCTGCATTTCCAGTGTTCTGGGTGGCATGAACTTTTGGGCAGTATACTCCTTAGGTTTATCCATGCAAAATGCCCTGTTGTAGTGCACAGCTAATGTAAAATTTGGAAAAACGGCTGCCAAACTCTGCTGCCTAACTCTGCTGCCTGTGGTTGTGTGGCCTTGGGCAAGTTACTTAATGCTCTGAACTTCAGCTTCCTTGTGTGTAAAATGGAGACAGTGATGCCTAACCTCATGGAATTGGTGTGAAAATCAAAACATTTGCATGTTAGTTAATAATTACTATTATAAATAATGTGTTTTTTTGTTGTGTTTATGAAGGTGATTTCCTGAAAGTTTTCTCCATATTAATCTTCTCTGTCTTCTGATTTTATGTATTATTTGTTCTCTTTATTCTTGTAATCATCCATGAATTACATCCATGCAAGGGTTCTGCTGTAGTAAAAGAGATGGCCTTATTTACCTTCAGAACAAGGTCAGTTCTGGACTGACCCACTTAGAAACCTGTGCATGGTTGAGTGGTTAGAGATTATGGGCCTATTGTGGCTCCAGGTGCCTGTGGTTACCTGGGATTCTTGGAATGTTAATTAATTTTCATATTTCCTTTAAGTTACCTCTGTGGCTTGAACAAAGCATTTCTGAGCAATGTCCCCAAATGTCATTCTCTTTACTGAACACCCTTAAAAGAGGCCATGCTTGAAACTTTCTTGTAATTTTTAGGAGCCTTTCAAATGCATTGTAGATCTGTAAAGCTTCTTTAAAATCTGCTCCCAGGTCCAGAAACTTTTGGTGATATCTTCACACCAAAGACTATGGTATAACTTTTAGATTATGTGCCTTGTAATAAACACTCTAGATTTATTGTAACTGAGAGACCCTGAGATAAGGGAACATAATCTCATCTCTCTTCTGAGAACTTTCTGGCTTCATTAGAAGTTATATTGCTTGAAAGTATGCCTCATTTTATATTATTCTCTGCTGCATTTTTTCTCTGAAAAGAAAAAAAAATAAAACCAATTTCCAAGGTGATAGTAGTATTCAGTGCCTTATTTGGGACTTGATATATCCATGGAAGTAAATTGAAGACTCTGGCATTCTTTTCTGCTCTTAGGGTTGAGTAGCAAAAAGCAAGATTCATTTAAGCTAAGTAGTACTTAAGCTTGTTTACTTTAAGTAAAAAAGTATATAAAAACACATTTATTTTTAGATTTAATTGCTTATTACTACTATATTAGCAAATGATTTCTTTAAAAATTTTTTATCAGCTGGGCGTGGTTGTGCATGCCTGTAATCCTAGTGGTTCTGGGGGCCGAATTCAAAGCCACCCTCAGCAATTTAGCAAGGCACTAAGAAACTCAGTGAGACCTTTCTCTAAATAAAATACAAAATAGGGCTGGAGGTGTGGCTCAGTGGTTAAGTGCCCCTGAGTTCAATTCCTGATACCAAAAATAAATAAATAAAAGATAAATTATAATGATAATAAAAATTCTTACCATTGTTATATTGTGTGCAGGTATGAATATGTAACAACAAATACCACCACTGTGTACAACTATAATATACCAATAAAAATATGGAAAAAATTCTTACTAATAAAAATAGAATTTATTAAATTGATTCATTCCCTGTAATTATGTTAACCACATATACTGTACTTTTCACCACATGTATATATTTGATACATGTGAATATTCAAAACTAGTTTACTGTCTTTGTACAGTGGGATGAGCTGAGAAAATTGCCCACTATTTACTTATAAATGTTATTGTAAATATTATTGGCACAGTGTTAGACTCTTGAGTGTAGAGAGATGAATGAGACCCAAACGTTTGCTTAGTGAATCTGGAAGAGGAAATTGGTGTGTAAATCATTGAAGTCTAGTATGAAAAGGGCAAGAGAAAGAAATTAGCTTGATTTAGATATGAAGGTGGGGAGGAGTTTACTTACAGGAGGGAAGCTGAGCTGTACTTTGCAACATAAAGCTTGTTGGTTGATGTGAGCAAGAGCTTCTCAGGTATTATGGTGTTATAAAATATAGCATATTTAAGAATTATCCGCAGGGCTTGGGCTGTGGCTCAGTGATAGAGTGCTCATCTCACTTGTGTGAGGTAATGGGTTTGATCCTCAGCACTACATAAAAATAAATAAAATAAAGCTATTGTGTCCATCTGCAATTTAAAAAAATATTAAAAAAAAGAATTATTAGCAACTGGGTTTTGCTAGAGTTTATAGTACACAATTGTTCCGTTTGTAGGACTCCTCTAGTACTTGTTTATTTTTACCACACCCCCCCCCCCCCCCCCCCCCGCGAGTGGTGCTGGAGTTTGAACCCACAGCTACACGCATGCTAGACAAGTGCTCTATCACTGAGTTACATCTACAACCATGTATTGTGTCTTTGGGTAGTTGTGGATATTTGGGAAATTTTACTTGACCTCATGATACTTGTCAAATCATTTGAAGATGATGTAATATCAATAAGCATTTGCTCATGAGAGTGTAGACTAAACCTAGGAACTGATATCAAACTCAGAGATTTGAAATATTACAGTCAGCGAATTTTCAGTCTTCCTTCTGCTGTAGTGTATCTCAGGGTTCTAATAGTAATGGTGGCTTACGATGACAATGACTCTTTATCTTGGGCAGTTGGTTTGGGGTTATGCCCAATTGGGTGAAGCAGTTGCTAAGGCCAATCTAGAACTTATTATAGATATATCTTCAGGTATGGGTGGGTTAACATATTAAATATTTATTAAGTAAAATACAAAGTAAAAGTTTTTGACTGGTAGCAGGTATGAGATGAATAGATATTAAATGGGAAGAGAGTGAGCTCCTGGTGGTTACTTGGGGTTCACAGTGATAGATGCTCCTCAATTTTCAGCATATAGCTTTACGAAGTTGCCTTGGGTGACCCCAGCCAGGTGGCATATGATGGGAGAGAATGGAAAAATCTCATATGCTTTTTATGTAGCTAAGCTCTGAAGTGACATACTTATCTTCTTCTCATATTCCCCTGGTGAGAATAAGCATCAAAGCCCCTCTAAATGAAAGGAGGATGGGAAATGGAGTTCCCTGCTGCTGGACCACTGCTACCCAGCAAGCTGTATGGAAGGTGACTGTAGATGTCTGATGGACAGCCAGTTGTCTCTGCAGCCAGGATGTGTGAGAATCTGTAGCAGGGAATGCAGGTTATGAATGTAACAGGTGGACTAAGAAAGCTTCTTAGGCCATTTTGTTTTCTTCATTGAAGCATTATGAACACTAGGCAATTCTCTTTCTAGGCAGATATGGATCTGAAAATTCAGGAAGGGTAAGTTTTACATAGTTTAATGTTAGATGTTGGTTCAGTATTTCACATACATCATTCTTGTTTTATTTTATTTTCTTAACAGTCATAGCTGGTTTTGGTTTCCATATAATTTTCAAAATCTATTTTTTTTTAAATTGTTTAGAATTTTTAAAATCCCTGGAGTAAAATCATTTTCGAAAATACATTTTAAAAGTTAAATTTCTGCCAGGCATGCTGGTGAATGCCTGTAATCCTAATGGCTCTGGAGGCTGAGGCAGGATCCCAAATTCAAAGCCAGCCTCAGCAACTTAGTGAGGCCCTAAGCAATTCAGTAAGACCCTGTCTCTAAATAAAATGTACAAAAGGGCTGGGGATGTGGCTCAGTGGTCAAGTACCCTTGGGTTTAATCCCTGGTACCAATAAACAAACAAACAAATAAATAAATAATACATTTTTAAAAAAGGTATTTCTTTTGGGCAAAATGACAGAATCCTTGAGTTGATGAAGATTTGATGTAATATTTTTATTTTAATGTAATTGTTAAAATTACACTATTTGAGTATAATTTTGGTTAATGAAGAGTCCATGAAGAAATAATTTTAAGTAGGCAACACATATATATTTTGTAACTCAGAACTAGAAGTTGTACTTTCTGATTTCCATCTCCATTTCAACAACAGGTGCTATGAGATTTACATTATTAACTTATAAACTTATCTAAGGTGATAATAACTCTTAGAGTTAATAATAATTACAGAAACCCTTAGAATGATATTCAGAATTTCTACCACTGCTGATAATTTCTTGGTTTTGAAACAGACACATCCTTTTGTTAACCCATATAAGGATCAGATCTGCCATAATAAATGAGATGTTTAGTGTGACAACCTGACGTACAATTTTTAGTCATCTTAGCATCATTTATTTTAAATCTGTAAACTTTAAATGTAACTTGGCTTCAGTTTCTTAAGAGCCTTTTTTTTTTAAAGAATAGTAAATAGATGAGCCAAACGACGATGTGTGGGATTTCAGAAGATGATTTATAGTCTTTGTTCCATTGTCTTTATATTCATTTCACTAGTTCTCCCTGTGTATGTATAGCTCTCCTGCAGTGTTTAAAGCTCTGTGATAATTGCCAGATGGAGAATAATGTGTAAAAAAGACAATAATCCTTGCCTCCTAGAGTTTATGCTTTAGTGTGGTATTGTTCCATAGAACTTCCCGCAATGACAGAAATGTGGCTCATTTGTATTATTCAAAGTGATAGTCACTGGACATGTGGCTGTTGACTAAAGCAAATGAATTCTTAATTTTAGTTAATTTAAACTTGAATACCTACATGTGGCTGATGACATCTTATTGGACAGTGCAATTCTAGCAGAAAGATTGTTATTTTCAAATAATCACACTACAAAAATATAAAATTTCAAGTGTGACATTTTGTACGAAGGAGATATATATGAACATTTGAGCTCCTGTGTAGGCTTATTTGTTTACACAAGCAGGTCATTAAAGGCTGAATTTTGGATGATAGGGATGAAGAGAAGTAGATAAATTTAAAGAATAAATAGTTCATAAAGTAGAGAAGATGTAGCAGTTGTTTGAAAAATGAGTCTGAAATGCATGGTCTCAAAATTGACTTCTAGATTTATTGTTTGTAAAACTGAAGAGATAAGGCCATTAAGAGAGAGAAAACTGTGAAAAAGGACCCAATTGAAGGTAAAGCAAATGACTTCAGTTTTGTCATATTGGTTTGGAACTTAGAGGCCAAAACTCAGATGAAAGGTTTGGGCCAGACATAAGTACTTGACGGTTGAAGTGGTGAGCAGGACATGCTCTCTTTGCATGAACTGTGTTGATTAGAGGCCAGTCATGAGCTGCAGAACTTAATGCTGAGTAAGAATTATGGATTCTGAGAGAGTTGAGGAGTCAGTGAACTTGAGGTTCTAATGAAGACAGAGAATGAGCTTAGTGGATATAGTTGAATAAGTAGGCTGGAGGACAGAGGCTGATGGTCTAAGATATTTGAAGAAGTGAATTTTGTTTCATCCAAAAGATGGAATTTTGGGGGTGATTATAATATTCAGGATCTGATTATGAGAATGGGTGACTAACATAAAATAGAGTCTGTGGTCATAGAGATGAAAGTCATGGAGTGTAAAAATTAAAGTGAAAATATATTCCATTTTGACAAAAAAGGCTGTCAGAACCACTGTCTCCCATTAGAATTGTAAGATATTTAAATGTATTTCATAATGTTCATGTACTTAAGTAAGGAGTACATTTTATGAATCTCATTTGTTATGGTGCATAATAAAACTAATGATCACATAATATTCCTTAGGAAGGTTTCAGTCATTTAAAATGTGAAGTTTTGCTCTAGAAGGTCATTTGAAAATAACTAAAGAGGTTTTGCACCATTATTTTTAAAAAGTATATGACCTCCTCGACCTTGGCATGTACCAGTAATAAAGTGCCTTGAATTTTGCATTTGTAGCTTTGAAGGGATTACTGTGATTGAATCATCCGTGCTCTGTAATCTTTAAAAATGAGTATTTGATCACTCATCTTTCATTACCATTGACTGTTTCTAGCTGCCCTTACATTTTTTTCTTCTTATTTTTTTTTTTATAATTAGCTGAAACCACAACGTGGAAAGAACATGAGTTATTTGAATCATGTTCTGAGAAAGCCAGTGAAGTTTTAATACCTACAGGGAAATAGATAGTTATCAAAATCATTATGACTTACTCTCTGTTAACTGACTCTTACCCATCCTTCTATGCAAAACACACATAACTTGACCTTTCTAGCTTGGGTCATGTTTCAAAATACTAAAATTATGTTTGAAAGCACAACATTTAGTTAACATAAAGAAGATATTAAAGTAATGATATAAATGAAAATTCCAGTTTTTAGGTGTGATTTATTTCTAGTATATGCACAATCATATTTGATCATCTTACCAACAACTCCATAAATAGCAATAACAAAAATATTTCTGTATGGAAAGTTCTTGTTTTCTCATTTTGTCCAGACTTAAGTCTTGAAGCAATTCTATTCAAGTTGCACAAATATACATACATCATAGTGCAACAGAAAGAAGTTAAGTTCTTTATTCTCATGAATAGCCTCATTTTAAATCGCAAAAATAGTAAAAGGGCAATTTTATTCTTTATTTCTCATAAAGTAATGCAGTTTCTGTCTTTAATGAATTTAAACTTCCTTCTGAGCTCACTCTGCTTAATTTCTGGTTTTTAAAACTATAACTGACCAATTAACAGTATTTTAGCCTCTTCAGTATTAAGCCATTTTGGCAAACTAACTCTTTTGCTGTAAACAGTCAATCTTCTAATTTCTCTGAATCCTTCCTGTATTACTCTGTAACATGGCACCCTTACTTGTCCTGTGGAATTGGGTCCATTCAATGTTCTATCACTATAGGTTCTTTGCTGTTGGGAGTCTGGTTTGATATGAGCCTATTAATGTCAGCTGAGGAGTGACTGGTTCTTTATGATCTTTTGGGTCATTGTGAAGGTATGGTGCACTGAAGCCCACAATCCCAAATGTTCATCTTCAGTTTTGAAGACCTCAGATAATGTACCTCCTTTCTGCTCCTAGGCCTTGTTACCCACCACCTTGTCTGCATGGCTATAGCTCCCAGTAGGTTTTAATAGATGTTCTGAATCCTTCAAAGCCATTCCCAAGTCCTGGACACTCAGAAGGACCCTGTGTTAGGTACTCTATTACTGCCTTCTTCCAAGCAGCATTCATATTTTCTTCTCCTGTAGGGTATGGAATTGAAATGTTCTTCTTCTAGAATAATTGTTTTAAAAACTGGCTGTAAAGTGTGATAATGAACACATCTTAATTGAATTTATTGAGGATGTTCTTGTACACAGACCTAATAGAAACAAATACTTAATCCTTGCTTCTTGAGATTATAGCTTGATATTTCTCTACTATTCTAACAAATGAAAAATACCTGGAAGTTTTGATCACTATCTCTTTGTTCCCCAAGAAAGGCTCAGGACACATAGTAGGGTTTTGTGAGGTCATTTGGATTTTATCTCCTACTGTTCATCTTTCTCCTACTCTCTCATGGCCACGGAGCAGACCTCTTCCTTCCCGCCCGCCAGGCCTTCCCTTTTCTTCACAGGCCAGTGCTTTCTCTATTATGGGTAAACTCACTGGTGCAGGCATCTAGCCCTTGACATGGGAATGGTGGACTACCAAAAAACACTAGTTACAAAAATTTTCTAACAGTGTCATCCTAATATATTGATTGGGATCATGCTGTTATATTAGGAGATTATCTGAGTCACTTTTTCTATTCTAAACAAAGTTGGTGAATACACGTGGAAATAGTGCCGCCGTCATTTTTTCTGTTATAATTTTCGAAAGTAATCATTGTTTATGCACATTAATAATTCTCATTTATAACTCTGGAGTACTGTGTTGGATTATGGTGCTGCTAGTGTAAAAAGTATTTCTTGCAAGTTTTCATTGTGTTTGTAATTTCCAGAAGATCCTTCAAGTGCTATTTCATGTGAGGTTTAAAAACAGATACACCTCATGCGTATTGAAAAAGGAGGGTTATTGTTTTCTATATGACTTGAATGGCATTCTGACAGATAATTCTAAACAAACAATGGACCACTTTTGTCAGTATACAAGGAAGTCCTCTTTATAAAGAGCAATTTTTTTTTGTACAAGCATAAAAATTGTCCAGTTTTTAAGTTTTGTGTTGTTTTATGATCATTTTTATTGAAATGCTTATTGTCTCTTGTGAACTGGCTGTATTAATTATACGACCAGTGCCCAGTTTCTCAACCTTTTCCAGAAGAAGCCCCCAGTTTCCATTAAAGAGTTTTATGGGGGCTCCCCACATGTCAAATTTCATCCAGCCAGCTACACTGGCTTTTTATAAAGGTCTTTGAATGCAATGCCAAGGCCTCCCACTAATTGTTTTATGAGCGCAGTGTGGGATCTGCATCCCTGACTGGGGAAGCCCCAGGTTAGAGGGCTGTGGGAGTGAGGAGTTGTCAAACACACCAAGAGCAAGCACCAAAAAAGAAAAAAGAAAAAAAAAAATCCTGGTTAGCTGCAGTGTTGTTGCCAAGGAGCATAAGCAGAGTCACAAAACATGCCAAATGCTGACTGATTTTAAACAGTGACCCCTATTTCAGAGAATACTCACTTCATTACATTTTTGGGAGAAATTCAAATCACAAATAGCTGTATAATTAATTTGAGTGCTCACTTAAGGGTTGGCACTGGTAAATTATTGTTTCCTAAGTGGTTAAAAAAAACAAAAACAAACAACCAACCGAATGTTTTTTTTGTGTTCTTTCAAGGAGAAAGAACTCATCCTGGTTATCTGTGAACATTTAGTACTGGAATAATGCGTTCAAAGTTGTGTGCCTTGTTATCTTTTTCCCTCTGAGGAGGTTAAGGGAGTGTGTTTGTGCCCCTGTTAACCATTAAATAACCATTTTTTTAGTGTCTGCACTAAAAAAAAGGTAAATTTTCTGGACTTTGAGAAAGAGTTGTGATAAAAATGAAACTTTTGCTTGTTCTCAGCCTCTAGTAGTATTTCTTTTAACATTTATTTTTTAGTTGTAGTTGGACACAATACCTTTATTTTACTTATTTACTTTTATGTGGTGCTGAGGATCAAACCCAGGGTCTCGCGTGTGTGCGACATTGAGCCACAATCCAGCCCTCAAGTAGTCTTTTTGGCATTTTGAAGCTGTCTTTTCTTTAGAAACCAAATCAGGGTATTTTCGAGGTAGAATATGACTTAAGAGAGTGCTGAGTGCTGTTGGCTTGGTTAATGTTGAAATGTGACCAGAATTATTGGAGTCACACTTGATTTGGTCTGGAATGGCAGTACTGTATTCTGTAGGAAGATAAGTACAACCTGTCTCCTCACAGCATGATAGCATTCAAACTAAATGATATATCTCAAAATTCACAAAAACATTAATACTTCTTTTAGAAGTTGAAAAAGAAAAATAAATATTTTTAGTAATCTAAATATGCTACTCTTAGAAAATATTCTAATATTTCAAGTAAAGCTTGGATTAACAATTCTTTTTTTTAAATATCTTTTATTTATTTCTATGCGGTTCTGAGAATTGATCCTAGTGCCTCACACATGCTAGGCAAGTGTTCCACCAATGAATCACCACCCTAGCCCTGGATTAACAATTCTTTATGAAAAGTTATAACTCTCCTTTTGATAGTTATATTCTTTTATGTGTGTAAAACATGTAGATATTTCTTATTGGGTGTGTGCAAGTGTGAGTATGTGTGTGATAAGTCTGTATGCTGTTCTGTTATACTGTTAATACAAGAGCAGTATGTAAAGTGTAAAGCAAATCAGAGATAAAGCATGATGTATGTTAAGTGTAAATATTAGTTGAGTTTTGCAGACTATAGAAAATAATGTTAAACTGTTAATATTTTATACACAGAACAATTATTTTGTTCTTTCAAAGTTGGTTATTAGATTGCAAAACTTAAGTGAGAGTGGAGATCTTAATGGTAATTTCTGTATCACTGTGATGTCAAGAATTTTTCCTCTCACTTATAATAATTTTGGACAGTATATCATTACTGTATAGAAAAGCCAGATTTTATATCTGGATGGCTTTTTTTTTTTTTTTTTTTTTTTAAATCATAGCGTGGCCCTCTTCCTCCTCCTCCTTTTTAAAAAAAACCTTTATTTTATTTGTTTACTTTTATGTGGTGCTGAGGATAAAACCCAGGGCCTCACACATGCTAGGCAAGCAGTCTACCACAGAGCTATAAACCCAGCCCTGGATGGCTTCTTGATATGTCTTTATTTTGAATAAGAATCAACAGTTTAACCCCTAAAAGCAACTTTAATATTCTCTATTAAGGATAAATTTTAAATTATCTTTATAACTTATGTGGATTTAAATTGATAATTTCCTATTTGAACTCCAGAGTATGCAATCTTTTAACCATTGTCAATATTTCCTCACAAGGCTGTTGTAAAATTTGCCCCCTTTTTTCCTTCTTACCTCTTTCTAGCTCTGGCCTTGTGCATATGACATATCTCTTTACCTACTACACATTCCCCACAACCCTAAAAGAAATGTGTTTGATAAGTGACTAACTTTGAGAGAGTAAATCATAGAGGTTCAAATCCTCTTATTTCTAGAACTATGGGACATGAACTTTTATCTTAAGAAATCAAAATTCTTTATGCTACCTAATATACCCTGTCCCACTGGTAAGATCAACTAAATAAAATATTGGACCCGTACCCTTCCTGCACTAATTAGTCCACTAACCTCCTCTCCTTCAGGGCCATTTGGATGGAGCGCTTACCACTGCTCTGTGCTGTCAGTAGCTTCATGTGTCCCAATGGAACTCACATCAAAAGTCCTGTTTCACTGACCCATTTTCCGCTGTGGGCTCCTAAAATGTTACTTATCCTTATGTGTAATTATTTAATCTTTATACAACTTATTTTTCTTCATCAGACATTTTGCTTTAGAATTATTCTATTGATTATCTTTCTGAACATTTTTTATATTCATGATAGTGACTTTTAATTGTTTTTTGTTTTGGGTACCAGAGATTGAACTCAGGGGCACTCAATCACTGAGCTACATCCCCAACCCTATTTTGTATTTTATTTAGAGACAGGGTCTCACTGAGTTGCTGAGTGCCATTGCTGAGGCTGGCTTTGAACTCGTGATCCTCCTGTCTCAGCCTCCCAAGCTGCTGGTGTTACAGGCATGCACCAATACGCTCAGCTGATAGTGACTTTTTAAAGTGAGGACAAAATTCTGCAGCCTCAGTAATACAATATAAAATAATGTTCTGAGTTATTTTCAATTGGAAAATATCTTCTCAGTAATGTATACATATGTTACATGCATATTCATACAGTAAACTTATATATATAATCAGCAACTTTAACTGCTAATCTTTTAGCATAATGTTCTTCCTCTTTACAGACAATTGAGTTTTAGGAGAGTTTGGTACCTGTCCTGCAGTCACATGTCAGGTAAACAGAATTGGGATATGAATGTAGCAGGTTTATATGCTCTGACATTTTATTTTTGTGTCAGTATTGCAATTGAAGGTTCTACTTACATATTCTGATTCACTTGTTTCAATTGGTGTCTGAGTTAGACCACTCTAGGTAACCACTAATAATAGATGCACAATTTTTGTTGTTCTTGTTGTTGAATGACTTGAAGTGGCCTGGGTTCACATTCTGGCATTTTTTTTAGATAAACAATTGAACCTTCTTTGACTTAAGTATCTCAGATGGAATAATAATGAGTTTAGATTAATTATTCTTTTAACCATAAAGCTCTTTGTTCAAATAAAGTTATTTCCAGAAGCTGTTTTTGTAGAACAGATAAAATCAGATTTGTTCTTGTTGGAACTAGAGTGGTAGGAGAGGGCGTGATTATAACATGTTCTCAACCCCTAGGCACAGTTTGAAATATACTAGATTAGATGATCTTTCAGCTCAAGGGTGTTTTGGGTTCTAGATCTCTTTGTGATCTTCTGAAAGGTTTGGCTTGTGTGGATGTAGCCTTTGGAAAGTCCACAGTATGGAGCTAACTGATAGGATGAGTAAACTGCTCTTGAAGGGCTGCCTTTGGCACTGGGTTGCTTCCAGTTATTACGGGATCCTGTTTAAGATGTTATGTCTTGACTAGCATATGTTGTTTTGGGGACTGTGGTATTCACTTTCATTTTTGGAAGAAATCCCTGGCCTTTCTGAGAATGATTTTTCTTTTCCTCTCTGCCCTTAGGCATTAAAAACTTTTACTTGACATGTCTGTATTACTTCTATTTGGCAACTATAGTTGCTTTTCTTCACTTTTTCTGGGACAAGCAAGGTAAAGTTGGAACTTTAAAATTACTGAAACCACCCTATCAGCTAAACTATTTCCTTGCGTAGTGACTAAAACTTACTGTATTCTTAAAGAAACATAATATAAAGAACATTTTTGTCATTATATTTTATTTTCTTAACCTAACCTAGAAGAGGTGGTGAAGCTTGAGAACCTAGTAGAAGACATAGTCACTACCACCTTAATTAGGAATAGGGGCACTTGGGGAATATTTTGCTGCTTTTGATAGTAAATACATTCTTATATAGTCGACCACCACTTCTCAAAATAGGAACTATGAAAAAGGGCAGTGACACATGCCCTGTATATGGGCTCCGAATGTGCCCCAGACTTGCTTGGTGGGGTGCACTATTTGTCTGCCTTCCCATCTCCTATCAAGCTGTCCATGGTTCCCTTATGAGTGTCTATGAATTTTCAGAGGCTCTGACTTCACCGCCTGCATGTAACTTAGATCAAGACAGTCAGTGTATTTCATGGTTCTGTTGTGATGATGTATGCAAGATGGGTATGGGACCTAACCAGTTCACAGAGTGACTAACAGAAGTATGAGTATTTTGGAACAACAATGCTCTTTCTTGCATGTCAACAAGGGAAGTATTTAGCTTAAGGAACTGCTGGCTGCTGTGCTGGAATAATGAGCTAAAAGAGAATAGTGAAAAAGTGAAAAGGGACCGAGTCTTTGGTTATTTCACAGAACCCTTGAATCAAGTCTTACCTGAATCTTATACTGTTTCTTAACTTTTCAGTTGTGTGGGTCAAAATATCTCCTGTTTGAATAATTCATCGCCACTGAATGAACTTTGTATGCTACATCAAAAGCTTTGGTGTTTTTGCCTGCATCTTACTAATTTAGTTGACTTTCCTAGAACCAAAATCTCCTGTCCACTTAGAACTCAGTTTCCTCACCAATTCAGTGTACTAAGTAATGGGCTATACAGACTATCTGTTGGATCACTCTTTTCCTCTCTGCTTCTAAGACCTGGAACTCATGTCTTTTACATCAGAATTTTGTCAGCTTCTTTCCTCTCATTTAGCAAGACTGCCACCCAGACTCCAGTAATATTAGGAATGTGGATTCCTTCCATACCAACAGCATGAATGCCATATACTTTAAGTCAATTTCACAATCTGTGACTACTCCTCTCCTTTTTTTTTAAACTCCAAAAATATAATTTTTAAATGTCGATTTTAAGAGATGGGCATAGGAATGCTGAAATGTTGTCATTTCCCCATTAATCTGTAATTCTGAAACAATTCACAATTATAGAGAAGCTAAGAATTAATGATGCCAAAGACAAGTGGTCTGCCTTGATGTGTCAGTGACTTTTATTGTTGTTTTCCTTAATAGCTCCCTAACCTTAGCCAGGCATATCCTAGGTGCTATCTGTAGTTAAAGGTAATTGTTTGAGAAAAGTTTCACAGGTCAGCCCAATCTTTCACCCAGTGTTAGTAAAGTAGCTTACAGCAGATGCCTTAAAACATTCTAAGTCAATGTCAAATTCACATGTTAAAAAAAAAAAAAATCACAGACATGCTTTGAATCTTGAACACGGGGCTGGAAGGGTTAAATGGGAGTTTGAGTATTTATAAGGACCTTAACCATCTATTAAAAAAAATAAGGCAAAAACGGAGTTGGTTTTTAAAGTTAAATGGATGGTGATGGTGATAGGGTATTGGTGGAAAATAACTTTTATTGGTTTGTGTCAGGTGGTAATTGAAAATAATTGGACTTTATAAGAATTCAGTGAATGTAATTAGTAGTAATCCAATTTCATGAAGCAAACAAAGATTACCTGAAAGGTACAAATTTCTTTTCTCTCTTTCTGAAAAGGACAGCTTTGATATGTGTGAGTCAGTGATGAATGAGTAGGAAATATTATTTATGAAAAATAGGTGTGCTTCTCCAAGCTGCACTGCAGAGTACTTAGTGATTTTTTTCTCCTAAATAGATATTTTATAGGATCTCAAAATTTTATATCATACTCATTCCTGTGCATAAAGTAATAGTACATTGTCATATGTCAGCATTAGACTCCTCTAATTTTTGTTGCTTGATAGCCAGAATTAGGCAGAATTTCTCTGTGTTTTGAAGTTATTACTTAAATTAAAGATGTTTAAATTTTACAATTTTTATTTAAAGCCAATCACAATATTAGCTTAGAAAAGTTTGCCCTGGAGTTCAGATGCATCTGCCATTTTGAATGGGTGCTCTGGGGACCTGTCTTATTTTGTTTCTCTCAAGAACACCTTGTTAACTTCAGTGATCATGTCCAAAGTCAGCAATGCATGCTGAGTTTTGTGAGTTATTTGGCTATATATTAGGTTGCAATTTTCAAAGCTGTCACTATTTTCATTGAATCTTATAGTGTTATATTGATTTATATAGTGTCTCTCTGTGTGTGTATGTGTGTGTGAATTGTAAATGGCTACCTTTGCTTTTCACAGTTACAAAAATAGTACCTCTGAATGGTATTCATAGGTGAAAATCTAGTAGATAATATTAAGAAAACAAATGATCTCAAATTAACTTATGTATTGACCTTTATTAAAAAAAAACCGTGATTTTGACTATTTCCATTTTAGTTTAAAAGAGTTATTTATTTATTTATTTATTTATTTATTTATTTATTTATTTATTTATTTATTTATTTTTACCTTTGGGAGCATAATAGGAGTTACTAAAAATATATTTGCTTTCTCAAAATTGACTTGGTATTTACTTTGTTTGAAATTATTTGCATAAAATCCATTCTTCTAAAATTCTTAAAGTTTCACTGCCTACAACTGGCAAACTCAGATTATGTGGATACAAATTCAGGACACAGGCTTGTGATATAAGGAAGGGAGAGTAAAACCTCTAGTGGATAGATCAGTTTGTCCATTCCTTGTGGGTCATTGATGAGTTGATTCTGCTCAAAGCTTTCATTGTGTTGTTAATTTAACATTCAATTAAATTCAGTCAGTGCTGATAGTGTTGCTATGGTCAAATCATTAGTGTCCTCTAGGTGAGAAATAGCTGTGTTACATTTTCTCTCATGGAACCAATGGATTACTCAAGCATATGGCAGAAACAATGATAAATAATATTCAAGACATAATATCAGAACTATTCAAAGCACAGACATTCTATTGGGCTCAGAAGGGCAGGGTCAGAGATAGATGGGGAAAGATAAAATCATCATGAAGAATCAATGAGATTATGAAGGTACTCAGGTTTGTAATTATTATTGAAGAATCAAGCAGCCTTTAGGTGAGAGAAGATGCAGGGAAAGGTCATTCCACTGGCAGAAATGGCATGAATAAAGTTAGGGAGGTCAGAAATTGGGGAAAGGTAGAGAAATGAATTTCCAGAATAGCAAGTTGTGCATGAGGAAAACTGCCATGTAGTGAGTCTGAAATGCCAGGCCAAAGAGCGTTCCCTTAGTTTGTCAGGAAAGGAGTAAAGCTGTGACTTGGATTGCGCACTGTGGAGAGCAGTTAGGACTCTGCTTGGCATGACCTGGAACACACTCGGAAGTTGCACAGATAGATAGCAAAGGGTCTAAACACATTGTGGCAAAGGTGATGGAAGACAGACAAATGTCTGGCACATTGAGTTCATGGAATTCATTGAATTTGGCAGCAAATTAGATATAGAGGGTGAGGGAGGCTGGAGTTCAGGATAACTCCACAAAGTTTTGAGGCTGTCTCAGGAATTTTAACAGAAATTGGAAAATGAGAAGAAGGAGCTGTTATGAAGAGGAAATGTAGGAATTTGATGAAAAATAGACTTTTAAACCCATAGCTCCAGTAGGCAAAATCTCATTTGATCATTAAATATGTGTGTGTTTAATATTAGTATCTTCAAGCCTTTCTCATGAACATGTAAAGTTCTTTTTAGGTTTCTTAAGTTGTATTCAGAAGCCTGGGTTATTATGTATGAAGGCAGATATTTTAATCTTGAGGACAAGTTGGGATCTTGTTCTAATTTCTGATAGATTCTTTTGAAACAATTCTGGATTGATCCAACATATTGTCTTGTCAAGCAAATGAAGTGAAAGGTGTGAATTTTTTTCTGAGAGTTCTATTTTAAGACAAGAAAAAAATATTTTTGGGTGCAAAGGTAAGTAAAAAGGTGGCTGGGACTGTCTTTTTGCTTGAGATATTAAAACATGTTTAGGAAGACATGTAAAGTCTTACTTGTGCTTTAGTCTTTGGTTTATATCAGATATTTTACCTTTATAACTTTTTATATACTTTTATATACCAGTGTTGTCCACAAATAACATAGTTTTTTGATTCTTCTGTAATCCTAGCTATATCTTATTGAATGTTTAATGGGCTACCTAAGGAGACAGATAAACTCATAAGAAAATAAATCCTTCATTGCAATTAATATTTAATAAAGAATAATAAATTGTAACTTTATTAAGTCAGTTATGTCATACAGAATCTATAACAATCAATTTTCATGTCATATTTTTATTTTTTAAGTTTTATACTTGACATACTTTCCAATGTTTTAGATACAGAAAAATTGATTTTATTATTCTGATAAGACTCATTTAAAAAATAAAAGTATTTTTGATACATCTCATTTAAAAAATAAAAGTATTTGTGCCTCTTAACAATTCCATTTTGCCAGACAGTGGAACATGAAACATGAGGAAGGTATTGGCTTGAGAGATCCCTAAATGTTTTGACCCAATAGCTGTCCCAGAGCACTTTCTTTACCTCCCACTGAGGCTTTAGTCAAAGCCACTAAAGATTGGTATTATTTTTTGGAGGATTGTGGCATATCATAAAAACTTGACTAGGATGACATGCAGTGGAGAAGGTAACCTTCAATCTATTGGAACATTTAGTAAGTGCCAGGAACTCTGCTGAGGCCACTTTCTCTTTGTTCTTATAACATGCTGATTCTCATTGACTTTTGTCTCCCTTCTGTTATCATCTCTACTGAAACTCTGTAAAGGTCATGGATGATTTCTTTGGTTCTAAAATCTGTTGGTCTCTTTTTAGTCCTTTTGCCCTCTCTCAGGAGGGCAAAATTAGGAATTCCCTTCTTAAAACTATTCTCTGTGCTCTTCTGACCACCATGCCACATCTCCTTCCCTTTGCAGGTTTCTCTACCTTACTCTGCTTCCCATCTTGGGGTTCCCAGGAATTCATTCTGAGGCGTTCTTGTCTAGGCCCTCTCCTGGCACACTCCGTCCACTTTCATGACTTCATTAAACAGTACAAGATGCTGATGGCTCTCATATCTGGTATTGCAGAACAAGTTTGTCTTTCTTATATTGGATCTGATAACTTCTGCATGTATAGACATTATAATTTTTAATTATAATTATGGGAATTACAGAAATACAATCCTGCATTTACAAAAGAATGATTTATAATTATAATTTCAGAAATTACATTCCACTTAGAAGGTAAACAGGAGCTTCAAGCTTGGCATGTCTCATGTCCCAAACAAAATTCATCTTCCCTTCCCACATCAGTTTTGCTGCTCCTCCTTTGTTCCCTAATTACTAAATCTGAACCATTATTCTCCCTGTTGCCCAAGCAGAAACCTAGTACTGTTCATGAGTCCTTGCCTGCTGTATCCTCATCTCAGTTTTTAAGACCCGCTTGCCCTCTCTCCTTAATATTTCTCAAGTATGTACACTATTCTCTGTGACTAAGCTGTTTAAGACTCTATCATTTGTCTTCCAAATTACCACAACTACTTCCTAACTGGCTTTCCTGCAACCAGTTTTGCCCCTCCAGTCTCTATTATATAGTCAAAGTGACTTTGCTAAAACTCATCCTTGATGGTTCCTCAGGGAAAAAAAAAATGCAAAATCCTCAGTGTACCATTATCAGACTCTTGAATATGCATGGTACTACTTCAATCTCTTGTTGTGTTTCATCATTATATTTCATCACCTGTTCCATGGTTAACTCCAGTGTAGTGTGGATATGTGCTCTCCCTAATGAGCTCTATGACTTCTCTGTGCTCCTGTGGCACAGTGTGTTGAACTCTAAGACACTTGCACTAACTTGTTATATTTAATTTTTTTTGTGACCCTCTTAACATTTATGCAATAAGACTGTGACATTCCCCCCACCCCTTTATATGTACTATTTATAAATATTCAGCATAGGGCTAATAGGTGTATTTGTGAGAATGTTCAATGAATTAATGAGTAACCAAACTGAAATCAGCAAAGCCAGCATCCCACTCAAGCAACTCATCGCCTAGTGAAAAGAATTGTAAGTACAAATCATTTTTAAAAGCCATGAAAAGACAGTTACAATATAATGTGGTAGGGGCTAGTAAAACTCATGATTAAATGCTAATATCTCAAGGAACTGTTTACATTTTCTTAAGAGAGTGTCTCTTGAAGAGAGATAATAGTATATAGAAATGTTCATGGTGTCCAGCCATGTTTCTTTGAAATGAGGCCATTTTGTGGCATTGGAGATATTTACAGTACTGTAAAAAACAATTTTACTGATTCTCTAAAACTCTATCTCATCTTTTGTCAGTTTTATGAGGATTCAAAAAAGTGAGACAGTATGTATTAAATTTTTGGGTGACTATTTGGCTGGCCATGAAGACCATTGTTTCTTTTCCTTTTCCTTCTGAAACTTAACAATTTCTGTTCTCTAGTAGAGTTTGATATGATTCTGGGCTCTGAGTTTAATTTCTATAGATAATTCACTAATAACTAATTACAAAAATATGTTCTTTTCCCCCATCTTCTGTCGAAAACAATTTGGTAGGACATATTGCATTTTTAAGAACTTGGGTCTGTTACTTTGGGAGCCCCCACATTTTAAATGCTGTTGATGAAGCTCTGCAGCCCTGTTATGTCCCCTTGTTTAGTCAGATCAGCTGCTTTTGTTATCTGTTGGAATTTTTTAAAAAATCATTTTAGAGGAAAATATCTTGAAAACCATTGGTTTCATGCAGGTATTCAAGGAGATTGCTTTGCTGACAATTGTGAGAACTCATGAAATTAGAAAATGTACACAGTATTTTCTTTCACTGACTACTCTTTTCACATGTCACTTAGAGGCACCCTCAGAGACAGGGGCTGGGAAGTGCTGTGTGTTTCTAAGTGTTAAGCAGACAGAGTGTCCTGTCTCATCTGTTTTCCATCAAATATTCTTTTGAGTCCTGCATGATATTTCCATTGTCTGGTAGGAGAACCTATGAACTGGGGCCTGACAAGGGTGGAGTATGAGGAAGAAATTTTGGGGGATGATGAGAAGCAGAAGTTGAGTGCCTCTAAAGAGCCAGGGGAAAGGTGGACAGTGTTGCCAGCGTCATGGTGTTCACATCACAGTGCGGAGAGCTTTCATGCCAGGAAGCCCAGGTCAGGTCAGGGTTTTATAGATTCTGGCCAAAGTCTGTTTCAGATGGAAAGTAAGTGTTTAAAGGAGCTGACCATTGCCCTAACTTTCTCTCCCATTCTTTTAGTTCCTTACTTCTCTCCCCTGCCCCAAACAAGCTTATCCCAGATACAAAAATCCAGGTCGCTACCATGGTAACCATGCAAATAGAGCATAAAGGAGTGCTTATGTGCTTTAAATATCATGAAGATGGAAGGAAAGTTACACATGGAGATAACAGAGGATGGTTCAGGGAAGTGTCTCTAAGAGAGAGGCTTAAAATGGACTTTACCCAAGAAATAATTCGGATCTTAAAAAAGCAGATATAGGGGCTGGGAATGTGGCTCAAGTGGTAGCGCGCTCGCCTGGCATGCGTGCGGCCCGGGTTCGATCCTCAGCACCACATACAAGCAAGGGTGTTGTGTCCGCTGAAAACTAAAAAATAAATATTAAAAAATTAAAAAAAAAAAAAAAACTTTAAAAAAAAAAGCAGATATAATGATTCTTTTTGACCTAGGGAGTAACTGTATCTCTTGAAACACTTTAACAAGTTGGCAATGTTGATTCAAAAACACTGTTTTTCAAAAACTGACTTTCAAAATGATATTTTTTAGGGAAACTATAACTGTCATTTTGAAGGATGGGATTCTCTTCAGCAGAGCTTGTAAAAATATCTGTGGCCATATGTGAAACAGGTTTAGGGCAGTTTGTCATAAATAAATGAGTTTGTCAAATACGTACACACAAAACTTTTTTTTTTTTTGCCTCAGAGGAAAAATTCCAGAGTCATAGGTAAAGAAATATTGGCATTTTTACAGCACATCTCACACATAAGTAACATAAGTAGACATTACATTGATATACATGTTACTAGGAAACAGTATCTTAAGGACGGGGATTAATTATATCTGGGAGAAAGATAGTATTGGCTAGTCCAGATTTGGACGTGGTCAGGTCTGGGGTCTTAGTAAGAGCCTGAGAAGAACATAACCTTTTTTCTGCCAACGATTGCACAAGAAGCATGGTCTTTAATCATGGTAGCCTTACTTGGTTTAAATTCTTCTCGTGACTACAGTCCCTTCACTTCTAATTATGAAGACAACATTCATTCATAATAGGAATTGTGTTTAGTTCTACTACCTTTGTGAATACTTGTGGTCTTTTTTTGTTTTCTCTTTTTGCATGAGAATGCATATTTTAAAAATGCATGTATAGTACATTCTGACATACACATATTATTAAAATTGGAATCAAGCTATACATTTAATTTGTAAGCTGCATTTTTATTTCATTCATTTAACACTTCTTCATTATATACCTGCCATAATGTAGGGATTTTATATCTGTTACATATTCCCTAAAAGCATGGCTCTTCATATTCTGTGTTGTAATTTATTGAACTAATTTTTTATTCTTGGACACTTACGTTGTTTTAGATTTTTTTTAATTTTAATATTTCTTTTTATTAGCTGTTGATGGACCTTTATTTTATTTACTTATTTCTGTGTGGTGCTGAGAATTGAACCCAGTGCCTCATGCATGCTAGGCAAGTGCTCTATCACTGAGCCACAAGCCCCGCCCTGTTTTAGGTTTTTGCTATTATAGTTAATGTTAGATCATTGTCTTTTTGCCACTTCAGTTCTTTTGTTGCAGTATTTTATTTTCTGAAAAATATTTTTAAGAAATATAATTATATTTTAATAATCCACAATTCAATGGTACTGAGTTTGGGGAAAGTTAGATTAACTTAAGTTTTTATAGAGCTCAAACAATAGAATATTCATGAGAAAATATAAGGCACAATTACTACAGCTTCCTTTTCAGTAACCCAGAATGCTGGGTGGATTTTAAATGGTTTAGAGTTTAGCATCCCACTTTATTGTTGGTGCATCAAAGTTCTATCATTGTGAGATTGCCTGATAAGTCACAGGTATTTGTGGTGAGATATAATGTCATTATGAACTGTTTTTTATTTCTCATTACTGTTCTCAGACACCTACCTATCTGAGACCCTCTTAACCCTTGATTTGTAGGTGTATAGCAGTGTTTAGGTCCTAATCCTGTGTACATTTCTGAGTCAGTGATGCTAGAAAAACATTTCACCTTACTATGACCTTAGGGAACAAAAGAAAAGGAAGAATTTAAGAGAAAGGTCTTAATTAGTGCATAGATGTGTTTGGTTGTGTTGCATGACAGTCAGTGAACTGCTTTTATTGAATTTTGAACTATATGGCAAGTGGTTGTTTTAGATACACTCTGCAGCAACTCATGTCTGTAAGGTGAAAGATAACTGATAGTTTGCTTCCTTTTTCCCTCCCTCCCCCCTCTCCCCCCCGGCCTGGCTGTATACACAAACATGTGCACATACATTTCTTTTTTCAAACACGTGATTTGGTTCATGCCAGTAATTTGTAGCATCTACAGATATTTAGTCAAGTGTTTAATCTTCCCATGAAATGCCTCAGAGTTCGTCATATGAAGTCATTGGTTTCTCTTCAGTGCTAAGTCATAGCAAATTATCATCTTTCTTAGGTTGATTTTGTGGAGTGTTAAATACTATTTAAATTTCCTTAGATATGAAGCCATTTATTTTTCTCCTAATCACTTAAAATAGCACAAACCAATCAACTGGAGTTTTTCTCTTTTTTTTTTTTTTAATGAATCTACTGATCTACCTCTGACTCACGTGCATGTTTCTGCCTTTAGGTCAGTGGGAACTTTTCCCAGCCATGTTTTCTTTCTGTTTTTTTCTTTTTCTTTTTTTTTTCCTTCTCCCCGCTTCATTCCTAATTTCTTTCAGGAACAAATGGCAGCATAGTTAAGCGTTAGAAACTTGTTGCTGAAGGTGCTAACCTAAACATCAGTGCCAGGATACGACTGAGACTTAATAGACTAATTAATTTGTCTACTGCACCCTGACCTGGGAATTACATACAATGGGCTATACTTAGGAAACTGAGAGCCTGGAATCCAGAGTAGAGAAAATGCAACTTTTGTATGCTTTATATATCAACAGGCAATTAATACTGGTTTCTTTAAGAAAGTGGGTTTTGAAAGTGGAACCCTATTCCATCAGGTGTTTTTGAAAGTTGGATACTGTATGATTGTGTGTTCCTTTTTGTTTCAGTTTTTTTTCTTTTACATTTTACAGTATTGCCAAATAAAACCCTCAGATCATTCGATCCAAATATAGATGTGCTGCTGACCTCCAAAAAGGCAAAATTATATATCATACCACGGTTTCTCTATTATCTCTTCTAAAATAGTGTGTTCTCTTAACAAGTACAGTAACTCCTAGAAAAAAATATGAACTTGAAGCGTTAATAGCATTCTGAAACTTGTTTGTGGTATGAATTCCTCGCTATGGTATTCATACTTCTTTCAGCCAGAAGATTAGTTTTGTTTCCTTTTACTTCCTTTTCTCACTTTTCCATCTTAGAGGTAGTTTAAACACATTTCAGTGACAGCATTTGACCACTGAATTCATGGTGCTGAATAGAAGCTGAACTGAATAAACCTATTACTATTACTGTCAATCTAGGGGGTCTTGTGTACTCACAGAGGCACTAAATAGTCTTTTTCCTGTTAGGAGTTTATTTAAAACAAAGTTTTAATATTTTAATAGTTTTGTGAATTTGGAAGCATTCATTAGAGCACCAAATGTATGCAGAGCTCATGGGAAACACTCTTCTAGGCACTGCTGATTAAGTGGTAAACATGTCTGTCATTTCCCAGCTCTGCTGGAGCTTGCACAGAGGAAGTCATATGTCAAGTAAACACACAGAGTAATAATAGAGCTTAAGGCTGTGGTGCAAAAAGATGAAACAAAGGATAGAGAGTGATTGTGTATGTGTATGTGTGTGTTTATAGTACCCAAAGTATTTAGGGAATGGCTTTCAGGGAGGTGATCACAGAAGAACTAAACAGTGAACTGGTAGCCTTTAGGTACATGATGATCTCATTTAGTTATTAGTAGCCACTTTACTTGAAGAAATAGGCAAGATTTTATGTTTCTCAATATAAGTATAATGTGTGAGACATAGTAGATGCTCAGAGAATGTTAGCTGGATGAACAAAATAGATAAATATGGGTAATATTACTCAGGAGGTTTGATTTACCTTCTTAAGTTATAAAGTTGCCTCCTGTGGTGGAGTTAAAGGTTTTGGTTTTGTATGCAATTTCTTGTTGCTAAAATGCGATGCTACCTCACCTTAGCAGTGATTCATCATTTCTTTTATCTTATAGGTTTCAGAGTGGTCAAAAGTGTATATGTACTTGGATGACTCTTGTATAAATCCCAGTAAGAGAAGGCTGCTTTTATAACAGTGTCTTATGCTACAAATATCATTGTCATATTTACACGATTGGTCTTTTATATGAAACCAGATGGTCTTGATTGTATACCTCATAGAAATTATATCATTGATATTGACACACAAAAGCATTTTATGATTTTCCTCTTAAGTTCCCTAAGGCCATTTGCCACGTGTCTAACCAGGTCACATAGATGTTACAGCAGTAATTTGAATTCTGAGGATCTCGTGGTCCAAATGAAGGTAAGAAGTCAAGTGGCACAAAAGCCAAATACAATGAGTGACAGTCTACTTAACTTTCTGCCTTCAGATGAATTTTTTATACCCATTTAAAAAAGCCAGATGAGCAGGCATGTTTGCAGCCTCTTCACTTTGACAGGCTTTTTGGAAGAGATGGGCAGGAGATGGAATTCTGTTATCTCTGAACACTTGGTGTTTGAAAGACATTCCAAGATCAGTAGGCAGATAAACGGTTTCCAGTTTAGTCTTTAAAATATTAAATCTTGACCTGTTTCTTCTTGTTTATACACCAAGAACTACAGTTTTAAAGATAGAAAGTACTTTTAATTTATTTTCAAGGTAAGAATGAATTCAATTTTCAGCAAAGATTCATGTTAAATGTTGCTCACAATTCTTTTCCTGACTCTCTTATTCCTTTGTTTTCATCCACACCTATGCTTTTTTGTTAAATATTATTTTTGGTTGTTGATGGACCTTTATTTTATTCATCTATTTATGGGTGGTGTTGAGAATCAAAACCAGTGCCTCACACATGCTGGGCAGGTGCTCTACCACTGAGCCACAACCTCACTCCACACACCTTATGCTTTTAATGATCAGGGTTCCTTTCTCTGCATCCCTCAACTCAGCTTCTCATCATTTCTCTGTTAGACTCTAAAATAGTTTCTTATCTGTCTATTCTTCCTTCTATTCAGACCGCCTATCATTTAATCTGCAGAATGGACATCTAATCTTGTCACTCTCCAGAAAGTGACCTCCTGATGCCTTCAGGGTTGGAGGCATATACACTGTGGAATTAAGGCCCTTCAGCTTCCTTGAGTTCTTTCCTGCCATTCTCACCTTGTCACCTGTCACTAGCTTTTTCACACCCACACTGAGAACCTTTGCGTTTTTAAATAGTTCCTTACACATCTGCTTGCTCATCCACACACAGGCGTGTCTCTTTGCATTTGCTGTTCCTGCTTTCTTATCCTGCATTCTTACCTTTTGTCTTGTTTACTTGGCAAATTTTATTTACCCTTCATGATTCTGTTTAAAGGAAATCTATCTTTCTCTTTGATACCTTTCCTGGCAGAGTTGATTAAGCATATGTTGACTATTTTAGTTTGCAAAGGGATAAATCAGATAGGGGAAAGTAGAACAATGAATGATGATTGAGGTGGATATCAGTGATATGTTAGAGGGAGGTGAGTCACATACAGTGATAGTCAAGTGCTGACTGCAAACACCAAATGGAAAATGAGATGATTGACATTAGAAAAAAAAATTAAATAGTAGATTTAATGAAGAGCAAATAGTACAGAAATACTATAGGGCAAAACAAATGGTCCAAAGGTAATAAATAAGCCGGTAATTTAACAAGTCCTGTTTTGTTCAGATACTTTTCTATATCCCTGTGTCTTCAGAGATGAGCATGCTCATTTCTTCCTGCATTAAGAAGAGCATTTTTCACATACATATCTTATGACCTACTCCATGAGAGGTTTAGATAATCCTTTGTAGGTTTTATGACCTGCTTTAGGGATGAGGGGTAGGAGCTAGGTCCAAGGGAACTTTTGCTTCTGGCATTTTCTCAGACTCCATCAGCTTACCATAATATGCCAAGTTCCATATTTAGGGAAGTGAGTCCTGAACCTTGTCAATTCCATGAAGGTGAAAACAGTGTTGATTTTGCTTTTTCATGTGTCTAGAAGAAGAATCTTATGTGACATAAGACCTATCCTTGGGTACTAAACAGTAGTTACAAACAGTATTTATGTTATGGTTAGAACATTGTTTATCCTTGTGGAGAAAACAAAGAAAAAACCAGAAATAAAAGCATGTAAGCAAAATGCCAGACTCATTAGGTTTCAAGAGAACAGTGAGAACAGTTTAATATGATTTCAACATGGCTGGGGGATGGAAACAGAACCATCTCCCTGGGGAATCAAAAAAGAGGAACCAGTGGGAATGCGCAGATGGCTTACAGACCTACCAAGTAATTAAGTAAGTGTGCAAGGTTGAAATCTATAGCCACAAGAAGCAGCTATAAAATTCTCACTTGCATAATAGTTCCCTGAGAGCATTGGGCTAATTCAGTGACACAGACATGAGACAGGAAGAAAATTTAGGGAACCCTTAGCCATGTTGTTCCCATTGGGTCCTGAGATCTCCAGTTAACCAGTGCCTCTCCACTTTTCAGTTTCCTTTGTGTTTATATACGATGACCAGGTACTGGCAGGGATAGAAAGATGTGCTCGTATGCATTAGCACTAGAATCACATTTTAAAAAGTTCCTGCTTGATCTTTGGAATTTGTTATTGGTAAAGTCCCTATTTGGTCCTTGGAATTTTTTATTAGTGCATGTTGAATTGATAGCACTTTGTAGATAGGAAAATAGCGTTCTCAATATGCTTTGGATTCTGAGGCACCATAGAAGATAACTGTAATAATAGTTTACACTTAATATATTCCAAATTCTCTCTAAAAGCACATTATAAATTGAACAGTATACTATTTCTGTGACAACCCTATGTGGAATGGAAATTAGGTCAAAGAGAGGTCTGTGAACTTTGCCTAAAATTCTAGACAGTTGAATTCCATAATCTGAACTCTGAATCACTGTGTCCCTTCTTGCCATTAGGCAAATAAAAAATTGTTTTAGGGTTCTGATATCCTAAATGGGAATCACCAACTTTTAGCAAAGTATAACGGAGACTAATGATGGACCCAGATGCTTAAATTTATATATTCTTAAGGAAATCTGTATATGATTAAAAAAGAGCTACAACTACAAATTTAATTTTTAATCTTCATTTCTTCTTTGTTCTGTAATTCATTTTATAGCTTCTAAACTAGTATTATGAGATAAAACCAAAATAATAACTAAACTCTTCAACACAAATTTAATAGTTCTCAACAATATGGTGGTACGTGAGTTCATTAGGTCATTCTGACCTCTTAAAGACTTAAGTTTTAAAGTATGTTTAAGTGTCCATTGTGAGTGTGTACTTGGAAATTTTCCTAGACTAATCTAATGTGCTAGTTTGTGCTTGATTTCATCAGGCCTGTGAAGTTCCTAAACTTTGTTAAACCTGTTATGTCCCTATGTTCTGTATTATAGAACATTTATAAAAATTTTAATTGAGCAATTTTATAAGTATCCTATGCAATTTTATGTTTATATAGGTATCCTATATATAGGATGATGGCACATAATAGATTTTAAAGACAGGTCCAAAGCAAACTGATAGCTGCCTAACATTTGATGTCTCACTGCAGCTTTCTGATTTTCTGTTAAATTCTTCACAGAAACAATCAGAGGTAGCAGCTTGATAATATGTAGCAGAAAAAATATTCATGTTATTTTATAAATTTTTACATTTTCTGATTTTTATGATTTGATCATAACTTTCTCCAGATATTTCCTAGGAAACTGTCACTTTTGGGGTGTGACATATTTTAAAGCTAGAAGCATATTGAGACTTCTTTACCACAAGTGAAGCAAACCAGCACTCATGAAATGACCTGGTGGACTTCTCCAGTATCCTATTCAGTCACTGTGGTCAGTGCTTTAAACTGAATTGTTGGCTGTGAACCAAATACTTTTACAAGTTAATACTCCTCCTTCCCCCATTTTTCTTTTTTGTCTAGGAACTAGGCCAGCAGCACCAATGCCTTTGGGGGTTATTATTATGTTGTGATAATCAAACATTTGTGAATATTTCACAAAACAAGGACTGACTGGCAGAACACAGTTAGACACTGAGTGTGGTTAGTCAGTCTGACTTCTTATAAATTGAGGCTTTTCCAAATTTGCTTATAGGCATTTCAATATGCCATAGTCCTTGGGGATAAAAATGTCATAGTTTTGTCAGAGCTTTCTGTTCTTGAAAAAATTTTTGTGTCTTTTTCATAATTGTTTAACATGTGAAGAAATAGCATTTACTGAGTTGTAGGGTAGATATAGGCTGCATTCAAGTGAGGCCACTGGATTGCTAATTAGAACATAGCTTCTTACTGAATTAAGTGTCTCTTTATCTTATCCCCAGCTATGCACTAGGGCCATCATAACTGCACTGAATTTGCTTTTCATCTTTATGCTGAACTGAACATGATACCAAGCTTTATTACTTCTCCCATTTTTGGTCTCCAGAATTCACTCCTGAAGTTCATTCTCACTAACACAGCCATGCTCTTCAAGGCTTTCATCCTTGAGCTACTGAGTTTTGCACAGACTTTTAACTGATTTTTTTTCCTGCTTTTTATGTTTCTAACCCCTGAAGAATATTTTCTCTGATTTTTGAAGTGCATGGTAGTACATAAATTATATGTATGCAGTATGCTCATTGATTGGTTAGAAATTAGTTCTCAGAGGTAGTTGTAAAGCCAGTATCCTGGCCTTCCTATAGGTGTTTTATAAAAAAAGAAGTGCTGTTTTTGAATGAATAAACATTTAGTAGTTAAATATAAAGTTAAATTAATATTTTCTTTATAAAGATTTTTCATTTTTATTTATAAAATACATTTAGACATTTAGAAAGAAGAAGATAATGATGAAAGATTAGCAGTGGAATGGGAAAAGTAAACAAATGAAAGTGAATTAGCATATTTATAGAACATTTTCACAAAATATTGGGGTTGTTGAATTCGTAATTATCCATTTTTCTGGGCTTATTTTCAGTTGTTTGGATCTATGTTTTCAAGATAAAATAGGGTTGGGGATGTGGCTCAGTGGTAGAGCACTTGCCTAGTATGTGCAAGGCCTGGGGTTCAGTCATCAGCACTGCACTCACACACGAGAGAGAGAGAGAGAGAGAGAGAGAGAGAGAGAGAGAGAGAGAGAGAGAGAGAGAGAAATCTGATTCTGGCCTTTTGCTTTTTCATCAAAGTTTTTTAGTAAAATTGTTGATGCTGAAATGTGTGCAGAGAAATTGTGTAAACATTCTCTTCTATTGTTTGGCTTCTCAAACATCACTCATCCATTTCCAACAGGTGTCCTGCCAGCTGTGTCCAAATGGTTCCAATGATTTAGAATCTGTTTCCACACTTACCTTGTATTGTGGCTATTTACTGTAAAAGGAGTTCTCTGATTACAGAGTTCTTTGGCACAGGCAAAAAACCAGGAGATAGAAGAGCGAGTCTAATTTGAGGTTTACCTGCTTGTTGTTACTACTTGGAAGAGGGAAGAAGTGGGGGTGCTAAGATCACTTTTTGTGTAGTGCTGGCGCTGATAAATGGACTTTTCTTTTAATCTTGTGTACTTTGGCATGTATATTTATGTTGTGGCAAGGAAGAATTTAAATGGAGTCAGAATAACTTTATTTTCACAGCTGCATGAAGATACAATGAAAGACAGTTCCAGTTCTCAGAAATTCTAAAGCTATGTGGTCTATTAAAATGGAAAAGATCTCTTTCCCTTTACTTCTTTGATGAAGAAGTGAGCAGCATGTAATGTCCTTTCTATCTATAAAGCTATATGGTTAGTGATCATAAATAACTGGGAATAGATAGGAAATTTTATGAATATATCACCTTTTGGTCAAGATAATAAAAGCAAACTTAAGTACTTCTGGATACTTATATGTTTCACACTGCTGAGACTAAACTGTTCTTTGTTTGCTTGTTATTAATCAACCAAATAAATAAGACTCAATAGGCAGTACATTAAACAAAGCAGTTTCTCATGCTGATAAGAAGGTTTTGTTGTCAGCTATAAATAATCATGGTTGAAACATCTTATTCAAACTATAGTTATAGAGTTAAACATGGTAACAGATACCATGTTGCAATGTCATGTTATAGTTTATATCAGTTTTAACTGTTGCTGTCACTTTATGGCATGCTACTTACTATTGGATTGAATTTTAGCCTTACAGTTGAATTCTAAATAAAAGCAAGTGTTAAGAAATGTTGCCTTGGAGTTGTAGGAACAGGATAGAGTATATCCAGGAAGATAAATATGGTCTCTTTTGTGACATTGCAAATATATTTGCTCTTTGTGGACAGAGTAAAGTTTGTTAGAGCCTAGGGAATGATCCAAAACTTTGTTTGTATTTATATATGTATATCCTATGTTATATATGTGTATCTATACTGTATTGTAGAACTGCTCTTCATGGCAGTGACCTCAAGGCTCTGAAGTGTCCTTTGTCATCAATCTGCCACTATGAAGTTTTGAACTTTCCCTTTAAGTACAAAATTAAAGCAACCAGACTGTTTTACTCTAAGAATAATCGAGTATAGGTTGATCATCCCAAATCCCGAAGTCCAACATCTAAAACTTCTGTTTGTGGTTCTGGGGGTGGAACCTAGGACCTTGCAAATACTAGGCAAGCAGTCTACCATTGAGCTACATCCACAGCCCCCAAATCTGAAACTTCTTAAGCATTATAAATAGGTAAAGAGTATGTAAATATTTCAGAATCTGAAAATCTCAAAAATCAGAAATCTTCTGGTCCCAGGCATTTTTTAAAAAGGATCCTTAATCTGTGTATACACTGTAGTGTGGTGTTGGACAAGCTGGCTGTGGACTCAGGCAGCCTGAGTGTGAAGCCTTGCTCTTCTGCTCTCCACTCTGTGTGACACTGCATGAGCTATTAACATCCATTCCTCTGTGTGTCCAGCTCCAAGTGAGAATAATTATAATGGCTGGGCAGGCTGTGGCTGCAGCAGCAGTAGGCAAAGCAGCCCTAGCATGATGGAGAGGCCAAGGGTTGCCCCTCAGCTGTATTTGGGGCAGGTCCTGGAAGAAGTACGCAGGGCTTTGGCATAGGTTTGTTTGAAGGTTAAATTAATTAATATGTGCGCCATGCTTAGGACAGTGTCCTGCGTCAAGAAAAGCATTCCTGTGCTTGGTCCTTCCATCCTTGACAACTACAGCTTGAGAATTACTTTGGCAGAAAAGCAGGGCTTTAATTAGCCTCGTTTTTCATGCTCTTCACTTTGAAATTAAGGAAGTGGAATACCATAAGTAATTTCTTCAAGATTAGACAAGTAGTTAGTGTCACATTTGGCCTGAAATTTAGACACCCCCCATCTCTTTTCCCCAAGGCCACTCAACCACTGAGCCACATCCTCAGCCCCTTTTTAAAAGTCCCCCCCCCCTCCAAATATGATTTCACCCAGTTGCTTAGGGCCTGGCTAAATTGCTTAATCTGGCTTTGAACTTGTGTTCTTCCTGCCTCAGCCTTTTGAAGTGTTGGGATTACAGGATGTCACCATACCCAGCTAGACCTTTTTCTTTTTCTTTGTTTTTTATTAAAATTGAGGGAAAATTCACATATCATAACTTAACCAATTTAAAGCATATAGACAATTCAGTTACATTTAGTACATTCACAGTGTTGTGCAACCATCATCTCTATCTGGTTCTAAAAGACTTCATTACTTCAAAGGAAATTTGTGAAGCAGTCATACCTCACTGCCCTTTCAGCCCCTATCCATTGACAACTACTTTTGATCTCTAAGGATTCCCCCACTCTGGATACTTTACATAAATGGAGTCATACAATGTGTGACCTTATGACAGACCTTTGTCCAATGTTCTGACTTTGTTCTGTTTTTTTTTTCTCCTCTCAAAAATATTTTAGAATTTTTATAGTTATCATTTAGACATTTGATTTTCAAAATTTCCCTTTTATTCTTATTTGGACTTTAAGATCATTAAAATAAAAATATCAGTATCATAAAAATACTGAAAATGTGTATAGTAGAAAATACTTAGTTCATATATTTTTAAAGTTATTTTAAAAATCCTCACTTGGACTACGGTTTGCATGCTTTGTTATGAAAGAACCTAAAATGAGGAAACCAGATTCTTCTACATTGGCATCTGACCCAGGATGAAACTACTAAGTATTCTCTGCCATATAAAATGGTAGCAAGTTTTTAAATACACAGGTGTAAGCTCTTAGAATTAATAAAGCATGATTGCCTTGCATTTCTCTGGAGACCATAATTTTTAATCCATTGTATATTCTGTAGATATATCACTAAAAATGGCTTTATTTATTTAGAAGTTCTAATAATTATGCAATTTTTGCAAGCTCTGTGATCTCAAGCATTAAGGTATCAGTGAGATGATAATGTTTGTACTTTTTGGGTACTTCTAGGGGTCAGGGAAGCTTACTAAAAGCAGAACTATAGAGAGGACTTAATTACTTGCCTTCAGTGTTTTTTTTTTTTTTTGATGAACTTATTGCCTTATTGTAATGCTACTATTAACATTTATGGTGCAACCTGTATACCTCCATTGACTGGAGAGATTGAATGGCGTGACTGTCTGGGATATGTAATAGATTCCAGCCTTTTTCCGTGACATCATTATTATAACAGACTTCTTTGAGAATATGAACAGCAGCTGTGCACTTTTGTGAGTTTTACATTATGAACCATAACAACTTTTCAGCTCTATACAAGTGATAGGGCAGCTTGATACTTAACAAATGAAGCCAAATTCTGAGCTGTGAAACTGTTAACAGATCTAGTAATGACATGGGCCCCACGTATGGAACATTTCATAACACAACAGGGGAAATGGGTGACGATCATTTAGCACATTGGCTAAAGGTTTTTCTTTACCTCTTGTTCAATGTAACTTCACAGAGTTAGTACAGAATTACAATTTGTGTGTCAATACCTTATCACAAATGTCCTCACATAAAGTAGCTTAAGTTTAATTTTATTTTGAAAGTTTAATCAGATTTTTTCCAGCATATCAGTGCTCCATTTTCCATCCCTTAAGTAAAAAAAAAAAAAAAAAAAAAAATTGAAGATAAAACACTCTTACCCTAAAAGTAATAATATGAAAGGAAACAAATCTTTTGGTTTAACATCCATGGATAACTTAGGTACAGGAAGAGATATATCTACTTCTAATCTGCTGAATAGTAAAGCAAAAATAAAACATCTTAATAGTAAAATTTATTTAGCTTTTGAAGAACTCATTGTAAAATTCTTTACTTACCATGTTTGCCTCATCATTTTTCTTTTCTTGAATAATAATTAACACTGTGATTGGCAGTATAAACTATAGGACTTCCATGTTTCTGTTTTCTGTAGTGAAAATATAGCTTAGTAATAACTTTGGAATATTTTGTTTTTCCCCGGATAGTTAAATCATGCAGAGTATTTTAAACAGATCAAAATTCCTGAGATGGGAACATTTTTAAAGAACATTTTTTATAATTCCTTATTATAAATCTAGACTCTTGGAATAACAATGATCTCACAAATCTTTATGTATAAATCTTGTTAGAAGTAGTGTATATTGTTATGGAATGTTGGTGAGCATATTTGTTATCTCTTTCGACTCTTGGTAAAATTTTTAAATTTTTAGATTGATGTCACTTTTTTTGAATGGGCATGACTTCTTCGTTGGCAACATTCAAGAATATCAAATATTCATTTTTCTTTTTTAGATTCCCATTGAAAATTGTGGGAAAATTATAACTTCTAAAGACATCAAATCTCACATTGTTAATGATTAGTTGTTCTTAACTCCTTATCAATTTTATCATTGTTTTCATACATCACTTAGTTTGAAGTGAGGATGTTATGGTTGAAACAATTAATACCTAGAGGAAAAAAATTGATCTGGAGAGAGGTCTTATAATAAAACTTCTTATAGAAGGCACTGGAATAAATTTTAAATAAACTACATATAATTGAATTTTCAGTAATAAAAGTTGAAAGTATAGTACATATTGCTCAAACTAGCCCAAAATTATGAATCTACTCTTACAAATTTTAGCCTCAATTACTAACTTAGTTTACTCAGTCAAGCAAAAAATCCAGCATTAGGTAACTATAGTGTTCCTTTTTAAGTGCTCTACTTTGAAATTAGAACTCACAGTTAAAGCCATGATATTCAAAAGGGAAAAATTCAAGGAAAGGTCTTAACTTTAGCTGACGATGTGAGGTCATAATCAGTGCGTTTCTAAGGATTAAATTTAGGTTGAGTTATTATCACTCCAGGAATAAGGATTTAATGAATCAGGAAAGAAATTCTAAATGCAATCATCCAGTGAATTCCTTTAACAAGTGGTATTTTTTAGTCAAGAGAATTCCAGATATACCTATTAGGTTGGCTTAATATCCTTTCCATGATTATCTCTTAGTGAACGTACTTTAAGGAACTGGATAAAGTGAAAGATTTGATAATGCAAGATTGCTTAGGAATATTTGTGTGCAATAGGCCCATCGTAAAATACTGTCACTGTTCTTCCCAGATGCCAATCCTTTGAGCTCTTCAGTGGTCCTCATTAATGTGTATTAATTTTATGTATTCTAAGGTTTTTGAGGGCTGGAGCATCTGTGCATGCATGCCTGGAGATGAGAAGCACAGTAAGTGCTTAATTTAAATGTTAGTTGAGGGCTGGGGATGTGGCTCAAGCGGTAGCGCGCTCACCTGGCATGAGTGAGGCCCGGGTTCGATCCTCAGCACCACGTACAAAGATGTTGTATCTGCCGAAAAACTAAAAAAAAAAAAAAAAAATAATAATAATAATAATAATAATAATACAAATTAAAAAAAAATAAATGTTAGTTGAAGTCATATGCTTGCCAAGGAACCAAGATTTCAACTTCAGGTCACAACCTTTGTGTGGTGGGACCCACTGGATAAGTAGCCCAAAACAGTAAAGATCAAGTTGTTCAGCTGCCTGGCTTGTCCTAGCTCCCTTTGCCCTAGTCCTTAGGGTTTCATACCAATGCTGACAGGGGGCCTTCTCCAGCCTGTGCCACCTCTGGCTGTCTCTAGCCTTAGTCCTGAACCACATTTATCTTAACAGGTTTCACTTTATTTTTTCACTACTTTACAGGTTTAGGTCATATGATTGTTGCTACTACTAACTGCCCCTCCATCACCACTAGCCACCACCTGTTGATGGCCATTATGTGTTTAGTACTTGACTAAAGTGCTAATTTATTTAATTCTCACAATCCTGGGAGGTAAATAACATATTCAATGACACACACCATACAGATGGAGACAGGACACTCACCTAGAGCTGTCTGACTCTGGACCTCTACCCTGAACCTCTTCCTGGTCATAACTGTTGTCTACATGTCAGATAGTTGCATTAATCTGGCTTCAGCTGTGTACTTACAATTCAGACTTTTGTTCATACCAGGTGGTTGATTCTACTGTAAAACTACCAGAATCACCCTGAGAGGTCGTAAAAGAACAAACATGTTGAGAAGCATGAAGGAGACCTGAAGTGAGGAAGACAGAGAGGGGCCAGGGTAGTGCTAGAGAGAGAGTAAGCTGACCTTCATAGTTCTGTGTATCTGTGATCAGAATTCACAGGCTCCCAAGCTAGATATATTGTAAGAATAAAGTCAACATTTCTTCCTGAAACCAAATGAAAGAGTAGAGCTTTGGAGGTGTCTGATCCTCATTTAAGTGGGAGCTAACAACAAGCCTAAAGGAAGGATAAGGTTTTGTAGTTCCTACCTTTGAGGAGCTTGGGTGCTTTCTTTTAAAGGGCTTGAGGGTCTGTGTAACCTGAGCTCCTCGTCTAACCATGCAGTGTTGGGCAACTTATGTAACTCTCTGAGTTCAAGTTTCATCATTTGTAAGTTGGAGATTGTCATGGCAGATTCGGGCTGTAAAACCAAACCTCTTGGTTTCTTTCCCTCTTCTTTCTTTTTAAGCTACAGGTGTCTAGGAACAGTCCAAGTTTGCTAAATTACAGCCTGTGCCTGGGCTCGTGCGGAGGTCCGGAGATGAGACTGTGTGGGAGGCTGCAAAGTATGTTCTTCTTGGGAGTGTGGGCATGACTTTCTGGCTAATAGGGTAGCAGTCAAAGAGTTTTTAAGCAGTTTGTTAAGTGTTCTCTGACAGCAGTAACTGAAGGTAGGCAAAGGGGTATGCCATCACAGAGGTAATTAAACCTGTCTTTATTTTTTGGAAATGTGTTGGTTGAACTAAACATGTTTGTCAATAAATTGTATTCTGAGAGGAAATAAAGGTGAAGCTAGTCAAGAGACTAACTTTCTTTGCAAGGATGGATTTATATTTCTACTTTGTCTGCAAGTAAAGGTTCATTCATGCTTTTAATTCATTCAGTAATGTTAATTGGTGTCTCTACCAGGTGCCAGACTCAAATATGTTACTTCCTCAAAGAAAACAATGCAGTCTTATCGAGTTGCTGCCTCATGAGAAATAATTGAAATAGGTTATTGTGAGTCAAGGGAAGAAGGATAGCTCCTTGGGACTTTTAATTGGCCTGAAAAATGTGTTAATTATCTCTACTTCCCATTCATATGTACCTCTTAATTACTAACATTTAAAGGCAACAGATTTTTCAAAATCGCTCATACTAAGTTTTTAAAAGAAAAAACATTTGGTTTCACTAGCAAGTGCAGAAGAATGTGCCACAGACTGTTTATATCACCTCTGCCGTGTTTCTGCCTGGTCTCCAGTACTTTCTCTGTGTGTTTGGAATAGGTTGCATTTCTCTTCCAGATGTTTTATTATGGGGAACAAACAAGTCTCATTTAGACTTTGGTTTTAGTATTTGTCACTACATTCCATTCATTTCATTGCCATTAAAATATCAGCTGGGATTTCCTTTATGGAGCATATTTTTTGGCAGTAAAGTGGAGGCATCCAAAGCTAGTTCAGCTTTTACTAGCAGGTGATAGGAATAGAGTACCTGTTGAAAGCTTTCCTGTTAATTTCCTTTAGTGAGAGACAGGTAGAGCTCGCAAGGGTGAACCTACCCACTCATGTTTGTGGAATTGTTACTGGATAGTTGCTCTTTAGAGGTCAAGAGATAGGGTGAGGAGGAAAAGCAGGTTGGGATTTGTGATCCTGACAGCAGGCCTACAAATTAGTGTACCACCATCAAGTTCCTTATAGAAGGATGAGGGCTCAACTTTCTCATTTATACAATGGATCTTTTAATTCCTATCTGATAAAGTCACTGGAGATAACATGTCCTTAGAAATAAGTATCTGACTTAATGTTAAGCCTTAAATGCTACTTTCTTCAAAGAAATGTTTCCATCCTCTAAACAGGAGCATGAAAGAGCATGTCACATATGCTTTTCATGAAACTCCCCCATCCAAAGGAAAAAAATCCTTGATAAGGTTATGTATTTGTATTTAATTCTTTTCTCCAAATGAGCTAGAAAATTGTATTCTCATTTTTTTCTTCTCTGATATTGTAGATTTCACATTTTGTATTTGTAAGTGGGGTTTTTTTTGTCCAGAATATTTTTATATCCATTAATGAATTCATTCCTAGGAATACCCTATTTCAAGCATTTTGCATATGGCTTTGACCCCATCCTTTTCTGTCACCTCTCTGACTTTGAACCTTCAGGGTTGTCTCTTTGCTGCTCTTCGGTTTTTTTTTATCTTACAGAAGGGAGAACTTTTCACGATTCATCCTTATGATACATTGCTGCCAGTTTCAGGGCTTTGAAGTAGTGGTTATCTGTACTTTCCAGGACCTTGCTTTTGCTCTCACCCAGGGCATAGAGGTCATATGGGAGGTGAACTAAGGACCTTCAGTGTTTCTCACTATTCTCTATGATGAGCCGGTGGAGATGGGTTTGAACAGATCAAGGGCTGCTTTACTCCCTAGAGCCTAGAGCAAATCTGGCTCATTACCATACTTTGACTTTGCCGATTGCTTTTTCTCTGGCTAAAATTTTCTCAGCCTTTATTTTCTGCTCATATATTTAATGGCTGAGTGAAAAAGAGGAAGACTCTATTAAGATCTTGACTTACAAACTGTAGATTTGGCTAAATGATTAAACTTTATACCTATGCAGTTGCAGATTGATGTGGTTGCCATACTTGGCTGCTCAGATTGTGCACTACACAGTCTTGGGGACTCTGTTCACCTAGATTGCAGTATGTGGAATACACAGTTGCCCTTACTGGGTTGTTATGAGAAGTATGTGGACCCATAGAGTAGTTAAACACACGATAAAGAGTCTGAGCTCAAGTGCTTGGACCATAGCTCAGGCCTTCAGTCTAATAGCTATCTGATCTAGGACAAATTATTTATCCTTCCTGTGTCTCACATTTCTTATTTTTAAAATAGAGAAAACAGTGCCTATCTCAAAAGCGTATTTTGAATGTCAATTGCATTAGTATTTATAAAGTATGTAGAATAGTTTTGGCACATACTGAACACCCAATAATGGTTAGCAGTTTTTCCTACTTTATGAAAATCATTTTACTTATGACATGTTCCTTGGAATTCCTGTTGACATGTACGACTTATCATTCACGTTCATGGTTCTTCTCCCTTGGGCTTTCCTAACCTCCCTACATTTCAGCTATATTTTGAAATTTCTTGCAACAGCAATTACAGTCAGTATGGAATTTAGCTTAGAATTTATGCTGAGTACAGCATGCATGTTTCTGTCTCTGAAGTGGGAGGAACGTGAAGACCAGCACCATGATCTGTGCCTTTGTGGTGTTCTTAGCTTTACTCCCTTTTCTCCTCCTTGCCTGCCACCAGTTAGTTGAACACATCTAGTTTTGCCTTTTGCTTAAGGATTAAGGTTTGGGAATTGTAACAGACCACAGAAATTTTGTACTCAGTCTCTCTTTTAAAGATTTTGTGATCTACTTGATTGTTGAAAACTTACATACACAACAGTGAACAGTTGAAAGTGTAATTTAATTCCATGATATAAGACGAATTGAGAAGAGTGCCATGTCCCTAAGAGCCAAGTCAGTAGGATGAGGCTCTTGGTGGAGTTCCACTTACTGAAATTGTATGTGGATAGATGGAGGTGGGCTGGCCTTCAGCAACCTTGAAAATATGTAAATACTAGCAGCTAGTGCCCACATTAACTAAGGGCACACACCAACGAGGTGCATCCTATGCCAAGCATTTCTTTTGGTAATTTAGATATATTAGCACATTTAATTCTTACAATAATTCTCCATGGCAATAACTGCTATTGGCTGTTTTTTAAGTGCAGAATCTGATGTTGTTACTTAATTGTGATTACGACTACAAGTTTTACCTTCTTTCATAAGTTCACAATTAAATGAAAGCCTTTATGATTACTTGAGATAGCCAACATTTTGAAATTATGTTTCACTATATTTTTTAACCAATCATGTCCTGGAACTTTTTAAATAAAGGTTTAAGGTTTTAGGCAGTTTAAGGTACATATGTTCTTTTTTAAGTGAAAGTTTTAACGATAATGCTCCATAAAGATATAATATGATTATCAACAATAACACAAAAATTATAAAAGGCTTTTCATGTTTTGGAATGTGGAGTAGCTCATTTTAACCTTTTTAAAAAATAATTTAGGTCAGCACCATTAGATTTTAATGGTTTTTTATTTGTGTGATTAAAAACAACTGGTAAAACTTGTCTCCAGTGAGAAAAAGGACAAAGTATTGAGTTTGCAAAAATATGTATTTGGAAAAGTTTTGTATTTAATTTCCATCCACTTGAGTGATAGTAGCAAACCAGAAACTGCTTTCTAACAATTTTGATAATGTGATCTTGTCAAACATTATAATATAAATTGTAGATCAGGGGCAAATTCCATCAGTATTTTTAGGTGGCCCTTTGGTAGAAATACACTTTTTTATTGTGTTATTTAAAGGAAAACGTAATTTAATATTTTTATACTCTTCAAAGAATCTGCCTCAGTTTCATTTTGATTCATTTCTAACTACATCTTTTTTCTGACATAGACTGAGACCTGTGACATCAAGGAAAATTCCTTTTTTTCTAATAGAAATCAAAATTTTATTTAAGGGTCAGGTAAAGATGAACACTGACTATATTGTCATAAAAATTGACAGTCTTTTAAGTGGTGGATTACTGCGATTGTTCTTGGCTTATTCATTTGCCAGCATAACAGATAATCAATAGGGCAAGTGTGTGAGGCCTTTAATTGGGGCCATTTTTCTCCCTGGTGTTTGCCTGTCTTTTCCCTTCTCATTCACAGATCTTGCTGTGGATTAGTGTTAACAATCCTGTGTTTGAGCATGGCTGTGAAACCTGATGCCTCACCTGGAAGGCCTGCCCTCCATGGCGGTATATGAGGTGTGACTATGAAGTGTGAGACTGGTTTCTACTTTATGGACACGCTGTGTACACAGAGTCGGCCTCCTGTTTGGTGGTGTTTTCCTCTTACAGTGTGGGTGTGGAGGACTGTGTATAAGTATTCTCCGTGGCTCTTCCTTTTTAGCATTTTTCTTTCGAGACTGTGGGATATTTAAAAGGAGTTCTAGTACTTAGTCCACTATGCTTGCTCTTTCCTTTGCCTATTTTTCACTCTATTTTTCTCTCAGGGTCTTCTGCTCTGCACTTTTGGGTGAGAAGCAGTTTCCTTTGGCCCACCTATCCTACTATGTTCCTTTCACTAATCACAGTGATGTTGCATAGATGACATTGTGGTCATGCAGTTCTTAAGTCTACAAGGGAAACATAAAACTTCAGTTAGTGAATTCAAGTTTCATCAACTCTAAGATATGGGATACATTCTGATTGCCTAGGATCACGACAAATGTTCTGATTATAAGATGTGTCTTTTAAAAAAGATGTTAAAATGTAAAAAAATAGAATTGCAGGGCTTTGCATCAGTAAGTTATGTTAGCATTTTCATTAGAGGAAGTCATTCATGTTTGATATGAAAAGTAAAAAGCATTAGGATAGACAGACTCAAGATAGATATGTGTGCCAAACTTCATTATTTTTTTTAATTGTAGTTGGACACAATACATTTATTTATTTATTTATTTTTATGTGGTGCTGAGGATCGAACCCAGCACCTCGCACATGCTAGGTGAGCACTCTACCACTGAGCCACAACCCCAGTCCCCACAAACTCCATTCTTTCAGAATTTCTGAAAACAACTCTTTTAAATAGGCCATTATTAATTTTGGACCTGACTATTACATATGTTCTTAAAAATCACAGAATAAAAGGAAAAAGAAAAAAGAAATTTTGTAATTTTCAATTCATTGGCTTGACATGATAGTTAATATCATGAGCTTTAGAGGAAGATAGATACAGGCTGTAGTATCTGTGAGGTCCTGAGCAAATTACTTCATTTCAGGTTTTTTTTTTTTTTCCTTTTTTCAGATTATAAGCATACCTTCTACAGAGCAGTGTTAAGAAATAATCAGGTATATAAGAAAGAGAGCTGGCTTGTGGGTCAGTGGTATAGCCCTGGCCTAGCAGGCAGGTGCCTTGGATTTGATCCCCAGCACTGCGTGGGGGTGGGGGAGACACTACTTAGTGTCAGGACACGTGGCTAGTGTGTGTAAATTTGCCAAGGCTGCCATAACAAAACACCACAAGTTTGTGGTTTAAACAACAAAATTGATATTTACAGCTCTGGAGGCTGGGTCTTAACTGGATGATGAAGATGCTAGTGTGAGTTTAAGAAAAAAGATCACAGATCAGGAATTATAAATAATGTTTAAAATCTCAAATTTGGAATGGGTGTGGTACTGTTGGAAAAATGTGAGAAAGCTGATTTGGATGGAAAAGAGCTTGAAATTTGGAAATCTTGAGAGAGTAAGTTCTTGTGAGGGGTGTCAGTTTTAGAATTGCTTGAAGTACAGGCTTAGAATGTTTACCTCTAGGTCCTTAGTGATGGAGAGCATCTATTAAAGTTATTAAACCGGATAGTGACATAAGAATTTAGGAGAGCCATGTATGTGTTCTAGGTTCTAGTTCTACAAATTTCTGTGTATTTTTTTGAGGGGGGAGTGGGTGAGTACAAGGGGTTGAACTCAGGGGCATTCAACCACTGAGCCATATCTCCAGCCCTATTTTGTAGTTTATTTAGAGACAGGGTCTCACTGAGTTGCTTGGGGCCTCGCTTTTACGGAGGCTGGCTTTGAACTTATGATCTTCCTGTCTCAGCCTCCTGAGCCACTGGGATTACAGGCATACGCCACTGCACCCAGCAAATTTCCGTGTATGTTTAATGTAAGAAACAAGAATACCATCACACATTATGCATGTAGTGAATAGAAATACCTCTTAAAGTATTTGAAGTGATTCTGTTAGTAGTTAACGATAATGATTAGGTAGTTGAGGTATTAGCAGTCTCATAAGACATGTGGAGTACCCTGAAATAGAGTGTTCAGGTGATTGCTTCAGGTGACCCCCTGCTCTCTGCTCTGTGACAACAGCATGAGGTCTGAGGACCCTTCCAAACTCAGTCTGACTGGACCCTCTGCAAAAGGCAGCATTTTATGGAGACTCCTGAAGTTGAGTACCGCTTTGGGTTGTTAAAATATTTCTTAGTTCTCGCATTTCTTTTAAATATTTTTACCATTATTATTGTCTGAGCCACATTGGCTATCTTTATAAGGACAGCATTCTTTCTTGAAATGTAATATAAAATTTCATTACAAAATATGTAGTTGGGTTCCATTTCATAAAGTTAATTTACTTCACAGAGGTTTGGAACTGCTTTGGCCATTGAGGTTTTTGATCTTTGATTAAAATGTCAGGTAATAAAAATATTATGTGAGTTGAGATATATCTGAAATAAAATCTAGGGTAGAGAGTATGACTGTAGAAGCAACTTGGAAAGTTTTGTGCATTATTTATTATTTTTGAAACCCCTTTAAAAATAAGAAAAAATAAAATGTCTGAGTGAGATATAATTTGAAAATTATTTTTTAAAGATTTAAATGTTCATTGAATTATCTGCATGTTTCCAATTTTAAAGTATAGTCTTTGAATTATTGCTTATATTGAGTGTTAGTATCCACACATAATTATTGCATGATCATAAGAATCAGTGACTTTTTTTCCCTCGTTAGAACTGTCTGGGATGCTAGATTTTTATTTCCTTTTATAAATATGAAGGGCCAGAAACTTAGGGAATCTTCATGTTTTAAGATGGAAGTTTAATCATGTATAAGCATAATTTCATGTATAAGTGTCGTATATACCAAACTCTTTAAGAGATCTTTATCATTGGACATTGTTATTTTTCCTACTCAGTGTGCCAAGGAACCATTTTCAGGGACAACCCAGAAACGGTGTGGTCACTTTCTTCTATAGCCACATGTTTTTGGAATAGGTGATAGTAATATTAGAACATAACAGAGAGGAAAAATAGTTGGCATTCTGAGGCAAATTAGATTTTAGGGTCTGCTTTAATTTTAAAAACAAAAGCTCTACTGTTTCTAGCCAGAAAACCAAATATCTTGGAGTTAAACATGGAAAATGTTTATAGTGTTGTATAGTTTTATTACTACAGACAGAAGGAAAACAGTTTATGGAGTACTTTTCAGCCAGTAAGAAATTTTATACAGGCCAACAATCAAGAGGTGTATGAATTCTTTTTTTTTTTTTTTTGGTTTAGTGAGGAGGAATGATACAACTTAAGATATTGAGGCATTCATTTTGAATCCAGCACAATCCTTGTTGACTTTTATGTGGCAGCAGAAAGCTAGCTGAGTAGAAAGGTTTTGTGATTTGCAGAATTGTCCTTCAAGTGAGGGACATGTTGTTTTTATTTTTATTTCTTTAGCCTATCTTTTTTCCTGCTGGCTGGAATACTAATTTAATGGCTAGAACTCAGGTATATACTTTGTATCATATATTATTTTTGTGTATTATTTTGTACCATATATCATATTGTTTTTAATATATATTATTGTATCAGTATTATTTGTATCATATATTAGTATAGTACCATATACTAAAAGTTATATGTAAAGGATGGTGACATGGGAGTATAGAAGGAGCCTGGGCCTTTCGTAATTATGGAGTTGCCATACCAGACCTTTCTGTTACCTTTCAATTCTCTTTAAAAAGAGAGGGAAATGAACTTCTGTCTGTAGTGTTATTTCATGTTTTCAGTCACAATAGTGACTGAGTTACCCCATTTTCCCAGCCATATCTAGTCCAGGAGTCACTAAACTATAGTCTGCGGGCTGAATCTAGCCAACTGCCTCTGTGAATGTGTGTGCACGTGTGTGTGTGTGCATATTTATGTTTGTCGTAGTTTAGATATGGAATGCCCACCAGAAGTGTACAGAAGTGAGGCATTTAGAGACTAATTGGATCATGAGGACTCTGACCTCATCAAATGGATTAATCTATTGATAGCTTAAAGTACTCCTGAGAGGTAGGACCTATTCGGAGGAGGGCAGGTCACAGGGAGTAGGACCTGGTAGGGTTTATTTTCTCCCCAGCTCCTCTTCCTCTTTCTCTTCCATGGGGCCCCCTCCTCCCCTCCCTCCCACACCTCTGCTTCCTGGTTGCCATGAAGTGAGCAGCCTTCCGCTACACCCTTCCACCATGATGTTCTGCCTCACCTCAGGCCTAGGTCAGTGGAGGTAGCTGACCATGCACTGAGACCTCTGAAACTGTGAGCCAGAGTAAATTTTTTGTTTTCTAAGTTGTTCTTGCCAGGTATTTAGGTCATGGTGATGAAACCCTGACTAATACAATTTCTTTATTTAAATTTTAACATTTATTTTTGTTCATTTGTGTACAGGCTGTTTGTGGTTGGCTGTAGCTATATTCTTGCTACAGTAGCAAATTTGTGTATCTTTGTCAGAGACCATGTAGCCTGCAAAGCCGGAAAGATTTGTGATCTGTTCTTTATAAACATTTTTTTTTTCCTATTCTTTTTTCTGGAGAGGGGGTATCACTGTCTTGTCCAAGTTGGCCTTGAACTCCCTATCCTCAGGCCTTAGCCTCCAGAGCAGCTGTGACTATAGGCATTTGCCACTACTCCTCACTTAGAGAAAAATTTTCTGATCCTAGAGCTAGTTTATTGACTGACTTTATTTATCTTTTTTGAAAATGTCTCATCTTTTTTTCCTGAATTATTGTCAGACTCTTACCAGGGTAATTCTTTTCACCTCATGTCTAAACTATCTTTTTACCTTGCTCTTTAATTGTGTAATTTTATCACTTATCCATCCTAGTAGATAAACTGTAACATGGTAGGCTTTCTTCATTGGGTCTTATTATGTCCGTCCCATGATCAGAAATTTACAGTGACTTCCTATTTCTTACAGCATTAAGTTGTAGTATTTTTGCTTGCTTTTCATGATTCTTATGTTCTTGCCCCTACTCTACGATGTCAACATTATTTCTTTTTAGCAATTTATTTTTAAGATGCCAACATGTGCTAGGAAGTCAAAGACATATCTACAGTTCAGATTGTCCTTTGTGAGACAGCAGCTCCTGATGGGTCGCTTGCCTCCCCTATCTTGGTCTTTCTTCTTTGATGCTTCTTTGATGCTTTCTGGTCTCAGGTGCACTTTGATACAACCTTCAGTGACTCTAGATCATTTCCATGGAAGGCTCTTCAGCCTACATAGCTTGTTGGCATACCTTATAAGGTCTTGTGTGACACGGACCCTGTGTTCTTCTGCCACTCTCTTCTCTCTCTCTCTCTCTCTCTCTCTCTCTCTCTCTCTCTCTATATATATATATATATATATATATATATATATATATATAGTTTTTTTAGTTTGAGTAAACCACCTTTTACTCCCTCCTTGAAGGACTTCTGGAATTTCAACCCAGTTTCTGTTCCTTTTGCAGAGATAATGTTTCTATCTAAAATATCCATTTTTTTGTCCTCTTTTCCTGTCAATCCTTTTCTCCCGTAATGTGTCTCTATCAACCCTTCCTAGATTAGACACAAATGACGCTTTCATTGTGAGGTATTCCTGCTGCTTCCTCCTAGGTTCTTTGCTGTCTCCTGTGCCACCACATAGCCTTTGCATACCTATGACTTAATTGCTGTTGGATCATACAGTCACTCTTCCTCTCCTAGAGAGTGACTCCTGACACTGAAGTCTCCTGGTCATGTGCTATCTTCTTATCTTATAACTTTCCCTCATGCCATTTATCATGCATTTTAAAATTTGTGTTATCTGATTAATAGTTGATTAATATTAATAGTTGATTAATAACTTTCTAGTTTACTGTTACCTAATCCCAGACCAGACCAGACCTGTCTTTTTGCTCAATCAATGTATAGCTCAGTAACTAGAACAAAATATACCAGTATTTAATTGCTGAATAGGTCAATTAATTTGTTGAGAACAAAGATTTTTCTTTTTTATGTTGTACCTCTGTCATACAGCACTGAACTCAACAGTGTTGATTATAATCACTAATGATTATGGTTGCTTTCTTCTATAGCCATGCTTTTTTTAAAAGCATTTATTTTTATTTTTTTAATCTTTATTTATTTATTTTTATGTGGTGTGGAGGATTGAGCCCAAGTGCCTCACAACATAATAGGCCACTGAATCACAGCCCCAGCTCCCCATGTTTTTTGAATAGGTGATGTTCATGTTAGAACATAACAGAAGACAAACATATTTGTCATTCCCAGGCTTTTAAAATGATAATGTACATTTCAAAATACAGAAGGATTTTTTAAAATTTATTTGTTTATTTTGGTACTGGGGATTGAACCCAGGGTGCTTAACCACTGAACCATATCCTAAACCCTTTTTATTCTTTTTTTTTTCCCAAATCTTTTTATTCTTTATTTAGAGACAGGGTCTCACTAAGTTATTTAGAGCCTCACTAAGTTCCTGAGGCTGGCCTTGAACTTGGGATTCTACTGCCTCAGCTGCCTGAGCTGCTGGGCTTACAGGTGTGTACCACTGTGCTCTTTAAGGATTCTTTCTTAATGTGGAAGGACTCCTTCCTCAAAAAAATTTTTATCAGAAGTCCTATAAATAAAAGGGATCAAGTGCAGTATTTGAACATTATAACCCACTAGGCTCCTGAGGTAACTTCATAGAATCCCTGGGACCTCATGGGTTTAATGCATGTCGAGTAGAAATGCATTGGCTGTTTTGGGAGGTAAGCAGTGTTTTTCACCAAGCCCTGTCTGTGGCTTGGTGACTTTGAGCAAACCATCTAACCAGTCCAAAACCTGGTTTTCTTTTCTTTGAAATGAGAAGTTTGTCCTAAATGTTCTTAGCATTTTTTTTTAGCTACATATCTAATAATTCCAGGCTCATTCCAGCCCTTAGTCCTCACTGAAGCTATGTACTTAAAAAAATATATTCTTTTTAGATGTACAAGACAGTAGAGTATATTTTGACATATTATACATGCACAGAGTATAACTTATTCTAATTAGGATCCCATTTTTGTGGTTATACATGATGTAGAGTTTCACTAGTTGAATCTACATATATAAACACAGGAAAGTTTATGTCTCATTTATTCTACTGTCTTTCCTATTCCCATTCCCTGTCCCTTGCCTTCATTCCCCTTTGTTTAATCTAGTGAGCTTCTATTCTCTCCCCACACCCTTATTATGCGTTAGCATCCACATATCACAGAGAACATTCAGCCTTTACTTTTGGGGGATTGGTCTATTTCACTTAGAATGGTAGTCTCCAGTTCCATCCACTGGCAAATGCCATAATTTCATTCTTCTTTATGGGTGGGTAATATTACATTGTGTATATGTACCACATTTTCTTTATACATTCATCTGTTGAAGGGCACCTAGGTTGTTTCCATAGCTTGGCTATTGTGAATTGAGCTGCTATAAACCTTGATATGGCTGCATCACTGAAGCTAGGTACTCTTAATGGAATACACATGCCTCTACTTATCCTAATGCTAAATTTTCTCCAAGACCATGTCAACTTCTAATTCCTTAAGAAGTCTTTTGCTGTACCAGTGCTTATTGCTCCTATTGCATTCATTTTCTACATCATAGAAAGTAGAACCTGATATATAGAGCTTCCCAGAATAATCTACTATCATATATTAGTTGTCCAGGCATTATCCACTGCCAGTTTTGCTTATCCTACACATCCTAATATTATTTCAAAATATTAAGGTTCTTTTTATCTATCTATCTATCTATCTATATATGATTTACCATCTGAAAAATATTTAAGCTTTATTAGAACACTGTATTAGTGTCTTTTATTAATAATTTTGATTAGCCTATCTTCTTAACTACAGAGAGATTTCTGTGTACCTCCTACCAATTACTCTTTACTTGTTAATTGATCAATTGAAAGTTAAACGCCCATGTAGTTGCTAAAGTTAGAAGAGGAAGATATATTTTGAATATGGTTTTGTGTTAGTCAGCTTTTCATTACTGTGACCAAAATCCCTAACAAACACAACTAGAGGAGGAAAACTTTTATTTTGAGTTACAGTTTATGAGATTCAGTCCATATTGGGCCCAAGTTGAAGCAGAACTTCATGGTAGAAGGGCCCGATGGAGGAGTATTAACTCCCTTCATGGCAGCCAAAAAGCAGAGAGAAAAAGGGAAAGGACCACAGGGAACATGAACCCTTCCAGGGAACAAGCTCAGTGACCTACCTCTCCCAGCCACACCCTGCCTGCCTACTTTACCACTAGTCAGTCCATTCAAATTAGGATGGACTTATCAGGTTACAACTCTCATAATTCAATCATTTCACCTCTACATATTCCTGCATTAACACAGGAAAGTTGTGGGTCACCTCATATCCAGAACAACAGTTTGGTAAGACTGTAATTTCAAGCAGGTTGTTGAAAATCTATTCTACTTTTCTTTGTCCACTGTTTATTAGCTAAAAGAACAAAGCAGAAGAGAACCCTATTTTGGGAGTCAAACATCTGAATATGAGTCAGAGCTCTGTGTCACCTTTAGTCAAATTAAAACCTCTATGACTTTGATTCCTTATTTTAAAATGGCAGTAATGCCTCCTTTCTCAGGTTGTAGTGAGGATTGTTGAGCTAGCTAACATTCATACATCATATGTAAGTATATATGTATCTCTTTATAAATGTACATATACATGTACACATATATGTATTGTGTGTATATGTATATCAAAAGCCTGGCTCATTGTGGACCCTTCATCAAGGTTAATTACTTTATGTTATTAGCCTGGAATAATTGGAATAACCTGGTATCTAACTGGAATAACCTGAGGTGAGTGCTGCCTGGGTGGTGGTGGGGGGTTGTGGAAATTCAGGTATTCAGAGAGTCCGTGCAAATCCATTTTCTGGCCTGGGTTATGTAAAATATTACTTGTTGGGTATTTTCTTTTTTCCCCCCCTACAAATTTTCTTCTAGTATAAACCATTGAAAGAAATTGGAGCAAATATGGAGATTTAGTAACTTTGGTTAAAGCTGGTCAAATTTTGTGTAGCTGACTTTTTTCCATCTGAATTTATCTGGTGCTACCCTGAAGAAATATTCTTCCTGGTGAATGTGTTTCAAAGAAAACATATTTTGATTTAGGTTTAAAGAGCAAATTGTGTGTGTGTGTGTGTGTGTTCGTGTTCTCATGTTCATACATATTCACAGGAGTATCAATGTGATAAACACATCTCAAGGCACTCAGCAGCTCTGATCAGTATATAAAGCAGCAGCACTAAGCTCCAACAATGGAACATTTGTGGAATTAGAAAACACAAAGAAACATTGGAAAGCCAGTGCATTGGCACACAGGAAAAGCGTTAGCCAGCAAAGCACTTAGAATGGACGTACGACCACACTGTGGTAGAAAAAGGGTTTTGAATCTCTCAACACAAAATCTTGGCTTTGGACTCCTTTAGTTTAAATATTGACTTTTGAAATGGGATGAAAGTTGATATATGCCATGTTGCAGTATCTTTCTCACCACATGTTAAGTGGCAGTAACACAACCTTGTTGGATAACTAGTACTGTGTTGTTTCTGATTTACAGCCCTGGTAATTTTTCTTGTTCTGGGAATACATTGCATGAGAACACATGTTGAAGCTAGAATTAGCTTCCAACCTATCTAAGTAAAAAGGAGAGTTCTCATATAACTGTAACTGATAAATGTTTAGATTTTAAAATGTTCCTTAAATGTATAGATTTAATTACCTTTATCAGAAAAAAGAATCAGAAGAATAAAACAATATAATCATAGAAACAAAACTATCATCAGGACTAATTGCGGTGACTGATAGATAGTTCGGTTTTCAAAGAAAATAGTGTTGACTCTGTGTGTTCTTAAGAGAGCTCAGTGAGTAGGACAGGCACATCAAAGGGAGCTGGAAGGGGGGAGAAAGAGAAGGTAAAGGGGAATGAGACTAATCAGATTAGGTTGTGTACATGTACAAATATGGCATCATGAATCCAACTGTTATGTATAATTATGACACACCAGTTAAAGAAAAACAAAAACAAAAAAGTATCCATGAGAACAACCATAGTGTAAAATTTTTGCTACAAGAAAAACAGGCATATGTCTGCTTTTACAGAATATAAAGAATATACTATAAAGAAAATAATGCAACTTTTAAAATTGGTCACATTGTTTTCTTTTCAATGAGTAATACATTATATAATTAATGTTCTTTAAGTAATGAAATATTTATACTGAACTATATGAAAAATCTCCCAGTAACTGGGTAAGTCTGGAACCTTCACTTGGCCATGTGTATAGAACATAAATGTTCTCAGTAGAATTTATGACTTAACTTTAATGTCTGAAAAAATTGCATTTCATTAGTTTAATTAATTACACATAAAAGTTGAAAACCTAAAGTTTGGTGACTACCTTTACACTTTTTACAATTATTGGTAGGGTTCTAAATGGTAGATTTATACTGAAAGGTTTTCATGAATGAATCAGCTGTTCCCTTAGAGATGTGATGGAGTCGTTAAGGGACAGATTCTGGGAGTTCCGTGAAGCCAGTGAGGGCTCTGGAGAAATACTATTCAGCCTGTAGTGGCACAAATATTTTATTTTGGGAAGTGACAGAAGGAACCAGGAAACCCAATTGTCTGAAATATATTTATATATTTATTTATGTAGGAGGGATATGGGAATCTCTGGTGGAGTATCTCAAAATTTGTGTTGTATTCAAGCTCTGAGAGTTTACAGAGAAATGAAACTGTAGACATAAGAGATATATTTTTCACCAGGACCAACCAAGCCCTTTTAGAACTTTTGCTACTCAACTCTGCTAAGCAGAAATACAAACACCTTTAAAATCTTTCTTGTGGAAACAATTAATGGTATCTGAATTGAAAAATTACATTAAACTTGAGCCATTCAGAAAATTGAGCCTGTTCCAAATACAGCCCTGCTGTGATAGTGTCTATCAGCCATGTTTATTGCAAAGTTACTCTCTATGATCACATTTCATTTTTATTAAATTCTATTATAGCAATTTTCATTTGCAAGTGTTTTTTGCCATATGAAACAGATTTTTTTTTCTATTAACTATTTAATGAAACAGTAAGTACACTCTATTCTGATCATAGTGCTCTAAGAGCTTAAAATCAGTCAGACTCAAATTTATTATAGAACGTGAGACAAAAACACATTCTGAAGAATGGCCATTTTCTTTATCTCACTTGGAAGTTATCTCTAAAAACATGATGACAATAACATCTTAGTAGTTTACTTTTCCCATTAGTAGTTTTGCAAGTGTTAACTGTTTTTGTAACTTTACTTTCAGGGAGATTTTCCTTCTTGTCTTCTTTGAACTTTCCTGGAATCTCTCAGACATCATTACTTAATCATATTTGTGTGGTTTATTAGGCTTTATTTGCTCAGAAAGGACCAAAGCTAAAAGATCACAGAGGTTAGAACTTGCTAATTATGGTGGCTCCATCCTGCCTGGTTGCCCTTCCTTGTCAGGAGAAGATCTCACTGGGCCTCCACCTGGAGGAACATTATTAGACTCGGGAACTAGTGAGTAACTGGATTTTTTTTTTTATTAAAAAATAAAATGGCAAGTTTATGAAAGCTACTTTATGGACTGCACTTTAACATTTTAAAGATGAAAATGATACATTGAATTCTGGGTAAACTGTGTTTATTTAAAAATTAGACACAATACTTTATCAGACTTAATGTCATTAAAAAAAATTTGCATTGCTTTAGCCACTAAAATGTTAGCCTGGGGGGAATATTGGAGAAGCAGCAAGCCCAAAGTGACTTTGTATTTCTTAATTCAGTTTTAGTTTTGATTCTCATGCTAAAACTTAAAGGCAGCCCCTAGAGTTGGGCAGGTGTTTAACCTACAGCCTGTGGGCCTCTGATGTTTGAGATAGCCTCCTGCTAACCCACTGATTTAAGATCCTCCTGAGTTTTACCCCTTGCCTTTATGTTCGTCTATGTCCCAACTAATTTTGCCATTTGTGAGGATTCTACTCCACCAGTTTCTGCTGCCAGATTTCTCTGATGTTCTCTCTGGAGTTCCCAGCTTTACCTTGTGACTTTCTTTGTGGGTTTTCCAGCAGTTTTTCTGGGCAGGCATGTTGGTACTACTTCCTGGATCTCCTGGGTCTGCTGCATTCTGCCTATCTCTCTGACTACATTCTGATACTGAGACCCTTGTTTGGTCAACAGCCTGCAATTGCTAGGACACTACATTGGATTGTCCAATCCATTTTAACAGCTAAGGCCTTCTTTTTAACATTGAACAATGTCCTCAGAAAACTTGTAGCCCACTGGGGAGGCATGCCTGGCAAAGTCAGGGATTTAAAATATCCTGTTTGCATTTTAGGATTAAGAATCTATGTTCTTGCGGAAATAGAAAATATAACCCAAATCTTCCTTGTCTGTTTAATTTTCTTTTTAGTGCTTATCACTAACTACTATGCCATATATTTCACATTTGAATCATGTTTATTGTTTGTCTTCCCCACTAAAGTAAAGGTCCATTAGAGCAGGAAATATTGTCTGCTTTATTTCCCTCTGTATCTTTAGTTTTTGTTACGGTGCCTGACACGTAGTATGTGATCAATAGTATTTGTAGCTTGAAATATCCTTTGATAAATAATTATGTCTTCAGTTTTAGAAATCTTCCCAAGAGAATGGTATTGATGTTTTGACTGCTTTGTGCTTTCTTACATGTAAAAAAGAATGTGATATTTTTATAAGTTTTTAGATGTTTATTATACATTTAAATGTTTCAATATTTTTTACATTTCAGAGTTATGATTTCTTTTTTTTGTTTGTTTTAATTAGTTACACATGACAGTACAATGATCTTGACATATCATATATTTGAATCAAATGGGGTATAATTTCTTATTTTTCTGAGTGTACAGGTTGCAGAATCACATTAGTCATACAGTCATGTATATACACACAGCAATACTAGTGTCTAATTTATTCTGCTGTTCTGATTAGCTTCCTTGATACTTATAAGCCAGGATTATTTTGTTGTTGTATATCCCACTTTGTATAGCCCCTTACATTTTCTTATGAACTCAGTAAATTCATTGAAATCAACTGTACCATACTTAATTAATTTTAAGACACAGTCTTAACTCTTTTTTTCAGTTGCTAAATTTGTCATGTTTTAATGTCAACATTACATGACAGTTGCAGCATTTTTCTCAATACTACATAAAATTGGTACGGCAATATATGTAATGATATTTTATATTTTGTGAATTACTTTAGTTATGTTTCAAATTTTAGATAGTTTTTAGAATCATTAAAATTTGATTTTTAAGGTAATGTGTTCCCATTTGAACAAAAGAGTCACTGAAAACATTAAAAAAAGATAGCCACCTTTTATATATTTTATATTCTGCAATTATTCTAACAGTAGTATTTTGGAGAGGGTTTGCTATTACTATTAAATGAGAGGGAGGATTTATTACCCAGCAGTGATTGCAAGGTACCACTTCTGAGCCAGCATGTAATGGAAACCTATCCTTTTGCAATTTGACAAATGAAACCAACTCCTTTGTAGGGCTTGAGAACTTTAGAACTCAACAAGGCTGGTTGTTGAATGTTTTGTCCTCTGTGGGCTTCTGTATTAAGGAGCCCTGATGCTGAGAGTGTGGACAGATTTGAACATCAATCCAGATGTTCCTTACATGTGACCTGCTCTGTAAGGTATGCTTTTCATCTGTAATAAACCACAGGTACCCTCTGGAGGCTTATTCAATTTTTGAAAGAATATTAGAATCATATGTTAAACAAAATGTTTGTGAGAATCTAGAATATTTCTCCCATGAAGGAAAATCACCCAGCCTCTTTGAGCTTCAGTTTTTCTTGTGAAATGAGAGAAATGGACCATGGAATCTGATAAGTAAAAGGAAATAAAAATTACTGCTTTTCTTCCAAGATTAGATGTGTTATAGAAGGGTTGTTTGACTTAAAATGTGTCTGCTTCTTGGAAAAAAGTGTTTAAAGTCAACGCATACATTGATTGAATTAATTGTTACTGAAATCTTAATAAGGCAGCTTATTATTAAGTTAGTTATTTTAAGGAAAAATAATTACATTATAGCTTCTATCACACATGCCAGTTAGCTACAGTGCTTAAGTTTTATAAAACAATTAAAACATTTGTAAACAACAATTATTCTCATTGTATCTAGAGATATTGCAGTTTCTGTCAGTAGCTCCCTATTTTTCTTCCCAGTCATACTGAGCTTAGCAACATATAATTCAGATCCATTTTCTATTTTATCTTTGCTTATTTATTAGTACAGTTGTTGCTTTCAATACTTAACAATAACATTTCAGATGGTTTAATAACAATTCAAGTTTTTAAAGCATCTAATATCTTCATAATTAAATTTTAATAACTAATATAAATTTTATTAGCAATAAAATATAATTTCATTAAATGTAATTCTTTTTTACCATGAAATGGGAAGTTCAGGAATAGTTTGTTTCTCATATAACCCTACAATTTTAAACTAATATTGGCAGTTTTTCTCCTTAAAATGGCTCCTCTCCTAGACAAAGTGCTATAAATCAGAGTAAAATGATGATCTTTTTTAAAAATAATGATGATGCTCCTAAATGATGTTAAGATCATTCAATTTTATTTGAAATTAATGGTATTTGTATGAATGAAATTTGAGATCATTTAGTATAAATTAGTCCTTAACATCAGTGAAGAAATTAGAGGAACTTACTATTCAAACTTAACAGTATCACTACAAAAGTTACATTTATTTTTTGATATTTGTGTTATTTTTTCTACAATAAATTATAAAAACCATCAGTCAAGTAATGGTAACATGATGTCTTCTTCTTTTTTTTTTTTTTTTTTAGAGAGAGAGAGAATTTTTTAAATATTTATTTTTTTTAGTTTTCGGAGGACACAACATCCTTGTTTGTATGTGGTGCTGAGGATTGAACCTGGGCCGCACGCATGCCAGGCGAGCGCGCTACCGCTTGAGCCACATCCCCAGCCCCAATGTCTTCTTTAATTTATAAAGTGTTTTGGGAAGAACCAAGGTCACTATAAATATATAATTTGTATTCGACTTTTCTTAGCTAACTTCTCTTGGTAGCTGTAACTTTGCTTATTTATTGTGTCTTTAAAATGATAACTTTTTTATGACCTCTAAAGGAATTTATGTTCATTGTAAAACATTTGAAAAACATGGATGATACAAAGAAAAATGTAAATATTTATTAGTTTTATCCCCTGAGAACCACAGATAATGTTCTTGTCCATTTGTTTCCTTTGCCTTTCCTGGGTATACATGAATAAGTATTCAAATAAATACCTTGCACATATTTTTCATAGTTTGATTGTAATATTTTAATATATCTTGAGCATATCTTAATTTACTACATTTTACTTAAAATATATTTTAATAGTATCATGCAATGTTCCATAGTTAGTTGCTTTGTGTTTTTCTATTTCTTGGTCTCATAAATGCATCTAATAAGCAGTGAGCACAAAAACATAAAAGAGCACAAACTTTAGAGTCAGTCACACGCAGGTTTCAATTGTAGGTTTACCTTTTTTTTCTGGATTTTAATTCTGTGCTACTTATTTTGTCTATTTATTATATGAAGATTTTGCTGATATGGAAGTATTAAATATTAAAAGTACTCTGGGGGCTAGGGATGTAGCTCAGTTGGTAGAGTGCTTGCCTTGCATGAACAAGATCTGGGTTCAATCCCCAGCACCACACACACACACACACACACACAGTACTTTGGTAACAGCATTTTCATAAAACCTAGTTAATCATAGATGCTGAATGAATCAGTGTCATAATAATTGGTAATCTTTACTTTTTGACTATGCAGCTATGCTGTGTTTATTGAATACAAAATTGAAATTCATGCCTTTTGATAGATTTCTATGAACTGAATTGTTAAGAATAAAGTATTTATAGTATTGATATTTAAAGACTCCAGTCATATATTTATTGGTATTTTAAAGACTCTGGTCATAGATCAAAATTGCTTTCCAGAATGCTTGTATCATTTCATCATTGAAAAGTAGGATATATGTGCTTTTCTTTCCACATCCTTGCCACCCTTGCATACTATTATTAAAACTCATACAGATTCTCTTAACTGAAACTGTCATTGTTTTTTAATTTTTCATTTATTTTATCACCAATGAAGTTAAGATAATTTCCATGGTTAGGGTTCTGTTCTTTTCATTATATATTTTTAATCTATTAGTATTTTTCTTACCAACTTATATGTGTTCTTTATATATTGAAACTTTTAACTCTGTTGTATTTATAAAAATATATCATTCATAGTTTAGTATTTATCCTTAATTTTATAAATGAAAGATTTTAACATTCAATATTTATAGAAAAGTCATTTTAATACCACTTTTCCATGTTGAACTTAGGTCAGCTACCTTTACTGAGTCTCATTAGCCTTTGAAGACTAGCATTCAGGGCTCCCTATTCCTGATGTCCCTCATGCATACCTCATTTCTTTCCCAACTTTTTCCTCAAATCACTGATGCAGCCAGATAGACTTTGCTCCAGTCTGCCTCTTATAGATCATGTTTATGGATATCATGATATTATTTCTATATTCTATAGTTTTTCCTTCAAAAACCTGTGATATTTGAGCATGGGCCTAGTGTCTGATTATACCACAGTTTAGCATTGGATTATTTTATAATTTGTTTTATGTTTCATAATTAGATTAGTTTCCCAGCTGCATTAAAACATGCTTCATAATAGAGCTCATACTTTATGCCTTTGTGTAGCCCCAGATCTCCTCACACAAGTAATAAACACCCATTGAATAGTAGTTTTGTTTTTTCTTTAATACCACAAAATTGTAATACCTGACCAAAAAGTTTTGTTTTATTCAATTATTTCACCTAAAGATTTGTAGACAATGTCATGGGGAAAAAAAAGAAAGAAAAACTTTTGACTTTGTGAAGTTTTATCAGAACATCTAATTCTATTTTTAGTAATTTCTGTAACATTTCCCACATATAATCAAAATGAGATGTAGATTGATCCTTTTGTGTGACTATTATTCTAACTGTAATAGATTGTTCCAGTGTATAGTGGCTTAAAGCTACTACATCTGTTTTATATCTCAGTGATTCTGTGGGTCAGGAATTTGTGTAGACTTTGTTTGCTCTAGCTCAGGGTCTTTCAGGTGTTTGTAGTCAGCCAATGAACAGAGTTTGAACAGAGAGTGATGAAGTAGGGGGCTAGTTCGGCATCACTCTTTTCTTGTAGCTTCTATTGGACTCTGTAGTCTTTGTAAATGAGCTAATTTGTGTTTTGTGGAAGCATGGCAGCCATAGGTAATTGACTGCTAATATGGCAGCTTAATGTTTTAAGAAAGAGTTACAGTATTGTAATGAGCAAGGTGAAGACTGTGTAGCCTTTTATCACTTAGCTTCTGAAATCAGAAAGCTTTGCTTCACCAGGGGTCATAAATTCAAGATGAGGAAAAATAGATGGCAGGAGTGTCAGAGTTACCTCATAAGACAAGTAAGTGGGACGGGAGAGATTATTGTGGTCATCTTTGGAGAACGGTCTTCCACAGACCATCCTCTAACCGCAATCATTTACAGCTCTCTCATGTACAGTTACTCATTTCTGCCCTCAGAAACCCCAAGTCTCATTCCATTACTACATGAAATTGACATCCAGGTCTTGTCTTCAAGTCTTGGTGCAGAAATTAGGTAAGGCTTCTTTAGTACTGAAAACCTTTGAACTCAGGGTTCTTTTGAATAACTTTGAACTAAAGAGACAAGTTATCTGCCTTTTACACATTCAACATCCAATGGTGGGACCAGCATCATGGGAAAATTCTATAGTTTTTTTTCTTTCAAATGGAGGTGTTGTTACATTTCCTAGTAGTTCTGAAGTGAATTGAGCATGTAGTCATTTGCTTAAGGAGAGCTCAGATCATTCCCTGGTAATTGTTCTTTGTGATTCATGGCTCTTCCCACTGTGCTCTAGTTTCCATGTTCTGAATCATCATTCTTTTCCCAAAAACTCGTCCTGGATTTAGAGCTGACAATTTTCTAAGCCTTATTTCTGAACATGACAAATTTGGGTTCCAAAGACCACTTTTATTTTGTATCCTCTTAGTTCCAATTTGTAGAATTCTTTCAAAATCTTGGAGGGTTTCTTTCATATTAATTCATAATCTATTCCAATAGCAAAAGTCACACCTCCAAATTTTTGAGATAATCTTATTGTTATTAAGTTTTTAACCAGGGATGCCCTGTGAGGCTGCTGAGGGATAATTCTTAAGATTATTAGTAATCCTTTTGTTTAGCAGAAAAAGTCAGTTATTATGCCCTCCAGATTCTTGGAAAGCCTGTATCTATCTTAAAATTAGACCTGTGAGGCATCATATCCCTAAGGTGTTAACAAACGGGATTTGTAGTTACCTCCTTACCTTTAGTTTAGACCAGGTCTTCCTGATTGTACTAAGTATTTTATCTTCTCCAAGGCTCTCCCTTACGGTCAGATTGCTTTACAATTTGGAGTGACAGGGAATGCAAAATAGTTTTATTTGTAAACATAGCAACTTTTGTCTTTTTAAAAAATAGTTCCTTTAAATTTTGCTGAAACTTGAAATTTTCTTCTTTTAACTTATCTACCTCTATCCATTTTTTTTCAAAATTTTATATTAATACATTATAGTTATATATAATATCAGGGTTCATTTTGACATAATTATACAGCATGGAATATAATTTGCTCCAATTCAATCGCCAATATTTTTCCTTTTCCTGTCTTTCTCCTCTGTTCCCTTTCATCTATTCTGTGAGTCTTTCTTCTATTTATTTATAGTTTTTTTTAAATTAGTGCATTATATAGATACATAAATGTGAAATACACTGTGGTATTTTCATACATGTATGTAGGATATTTGATAAGTTTCATTCCACAGTTTATCCTATTTCCTATCTCTCCACTCTTGCCCTTGATCCCCTTCCTCTACTCTAGTTATCTCTTTTTCTATTTTAATAGGATTCATTGTCCCAAACCCTTTTTTTGCTTTATTTTGGTCTAGATTCCACATGAAAGAAAATATTCAATCTTTGCTTGACTTTCTGGGTCTGGTATATTTCACTTAGTATGATGTTGTTCACTTTCATTCATTTACCAGCAAAGGCCATAATTTCATTCTTCTTTATGACTGAGTAAAACTCCATTGAATATATATACCACATTTTTCTTTATTCATGTGTCTGTTGATGGGCAACTGGGCTGGTTTTATAACTTGGAGTGTGAATTTTGCTGCTGTAAATATTGGTGGACCTGTATCACTATAGTATGCTGATTTTAGTTCTTAGGGATAAATAACTGGGTCTTATGGTGATTCCATTCCTACTCTTTTTAGTAATCAACAAACTGCTTTCCAAAAGTGGTCATACTAATTTGCGGTCCTACCAACAATATATGAATGTACCCTTTTCCCCACATCCTTTTCAGCATTTATTATTATTTGTATTCTTGATAATTGACATTCTGACTAGAGTGAGATGAAATCCCAGTGTAGTTTTGATTTGCTATGATTGCTATAGGTATTGAACATTTTTTTCATATATTTATAGGCTATTTGTATTTTTCTTTTAAGAAGTGACTGTTTTTTTGCCCTTTTATTAATTGGGTTTTTTTTTTTAGTTCAGTTCTTTATAAATTTGGATATTAATTCTCTGTCTGAGGAGCAGGTGGCAAAGATCTCCTATTTTGTAGGTTTTTTTCTTTACATTCTTGTTTTCTTTGCTGTACAGAAACTTTTTAAATTTGATGCCACCCCCTTATTGATTCTTGGTTTTATTTCTTGTGATCTAGAAGTCTTGCTGAGGAAGTAAATGCCTGTGACAATGTGTTGGAGTGTTGGGCCTACATTTTCTTCTTGCAGTTGCAGAGTTTCTGGTCTAATTTTCAGGTCTTTGATCCTCTTTGAGTTGACAGAGAGGGATCAGTTTTCATTCTTCAGTTTTCCCAGGCCTGTTTGTTTAAAAGGCTATCTTTTCTTCAACATATTTTTATTACCTTTGTCAAGTATCAGGTGGCTATATCCATGGGGATTTGTCTCTGTGTCTTCTATTCTATTACACTGGTCTGGTACTAACACTGTTGCTCTTTTTGTTACTCTACCTCTTTAGTATTATTTGAATTCTCTAATTGTGATGCCTCTAGTAATTTCCTTTCTTGTTCAGGATTGCCTTGGATATTCTGGGTCTCTTATTCTTCCAAATGGATTTTTTTTTATATAGTTCATGAAAGAATGCCATTGGTATTTTTTGATGGGGATTGCTTTAACTTTGTATAATGCTTTTGGTATATGGACATTTTGATAATATTAATTCTGCCTGTCCAGGAACATGGGATGTCTTTCTTTTTTTTTTCCTTCTAAGGTCTTTAATTTCTTTCTACAGTGTTCTATAGACTCCATGGTAGAGGTCTTTTACCTCCTTGGTTAGATTTACTCCTAAGTATTTTATTTTTGAAATTGTTGTGAATGGGATAGTTTTCCTAATTTCTTTTTCAGCAAATCGTTTATTAAAATATAGGAAAGTCTATATTGATTTCTATATATTGACCTTGTATCCTGCTACTTTGCTAAATTTGTGTATCAGTTCTAAAAGTCTTCTGGTGGAGTTTTTTTTTGGTGGGGAGGGGGTCTCCTAAATAGAAGATCATGTTGTCCGCAAAGAGAGATAATCTGGCTTCTTCTTTTCCTATTTGTATCCCATTAATTTCATTCTCTTGCCTGATTGCTCTGGCTAGAATTTCAAGAATTAGGTTGAATAGAAGTTGAAACAGTGGACATCTTTGTCTTGTTCCTGATTTTAGAGGACATGCTTAGTTTTCCTTTGTTCAGTATGATGTTGGTCTTGGGTTTGTCATATATAGTCTTAGAGCTTTTTAATATTTATTTTTTAGTTTTCAGTGGACACAACATCTTTTTTTTAATTTTTTTATTGGTTGTTCAAAACATTACAAAGCTCTTGACATATCATATTTCATACATTTGATTCAAGTGGGTTATGAACTCCCATTTTTACCCCGTATACAGATTGCAAAATCACATTGGTTACACATCCACGTTTTTACATATTGCCATACTAGTGACTGATGTATTCTGCTACCTTTCCTATCCTCTGCTATCCCCCCTCCCCTCCCCTCCCATCCCATCTTCTCTCTCTGCCCTATCTACTGTAATTCATTTCTTTCCCTTGTTTTTTTCCCCTTTCCCCTCACATCCTCTTATATGTAATTTTGTATAACAATGAGGATCTCCTTCCATTTCCATGCAATTTCCCTTCTATCTCCCTTTCCCTCCCACCTCTTGTCCCTGTTTAATGTTAATCTTTTTCTCATGCTCTTCCTCCCTGCTCTGTTCTTAGTTGCTCTCCTTATATCAAAGAAGACATTTGGAATTTGTTTTTTAGGGATTGGCTAGCTTCACTTAGCATAATCTGCTCTAATGCCATCCATTTCCCTGCAAATGCCGTGATTTTGTCATTTTTTAGTGCTGAGTAATACTCCATTGTGTATAAATGCCACATTTTTTTAATCCATTCATCTATTGAAGGGCATCTAGGTTGGTTCCAGAGTCTAGCTATTGTGAATACAACATCTTTATTTTATTTTATTTTATTTTTTTATGTGTTGCTGAGGATCGAACCCAGCACCCCACGCATGTCAGGCGAGCGTGTTACCGCTTGAGCCACATCCCCAGCCCCTGTCATATATAGTCTTAACAATGTTGAGGTCAAGTTCCTTCTATTCCTACTTTCTCTGGTGTTTTAAACATGGATGGGTGCTGCCCTTTGTCAAATGTTTTTTTCTGCATCCATTGATAATCATGTGATTCTTTTTTAAAATTCTGTTTATGTGGAGAATCATGTTTATTGATTTATGTATGTTGGATCAATCTTGCATCCCTGGGATAAAACTAACTTGACAATGGTGCACTGTTTTCTTAATGCATTTTTAAAATGTGCTTTGCCAATATTTTATTAAGAATTTTTGCACTTATGTTCATCAAGGATATTGACCTGAAATTTTCTTTCCTTGATGTGTCTTAGTCAGATTTTGGTACCAGGGTGATAATGGCTTCATATAATGATTTTAGCTTTGTGCCCTCATTTTCTACTTCGTGAAATAATTTGAGGAGGATTGGCATTAGTTCTTTTGTAAAGGTCTGTTAGAACTCAGCTGAGGATCCTTCTGATACTGGGCTTTTCTTTGTTATAAGGCTTTTAATTGCTGTTTTAATTTCACTACTTGATATTCATCTGTTTTAAGTTTTCTACATACTCATGGTTTAATATGAGTAAATCCTACATCTCTAGAAATTGGTCAGTATCTTCAAGGATTTCATGTTTATTATAATATAAAATTTCAAAATATTTTCTGATGATCTTCTGGATTTTGGAAATACCTGCAAAGATATCTTCCTTTTCATCTCTAATTTTCTCTCTTTTGGTAATTTGGCTGAGGGTTTATCAATCTTATTTGTCATTTCAAAGAAACAACTCTTTGTTTTATTGATATTTTTAAATTTTTTATTCTCAATTTCATTAATTTGGCTGTGATCTTAATTATCTCCTATCTTCTACTGATTTTAGTGTTAAGTTTTTTCTTTTGCTAGAGCCTTGAAGTGTAATGTTAGATTATTTATATGGTATCTTCCTGTTTTTTTTAATGCACAAACTCAGTGCTTTAAATTTTCCTCTTATACCTGCCTTCCTACTGGCCTAGAGATTTTGATATGTTGTATCTCTCTTGTTTGTTTCTAAGAATTTTTTTTTATTCTCTCCTGATTTTTTCTGTGATCTGTTCCTTATTCAAAAGTATATCATTTAATTTCCAGGTGTTAAAATGGTTTTTGTTTTTACCTTCTCCTTGTTTTCTAATTTCCTTTTATTATAATCCCAAAGAATACAAAAAATTATCTATTTTTTCACTTTTAAAATTTTTGCCCTAAAATATACTATTTTAGAGCAAATTTAACGAGACCCTGAGAAGAATGTGAATTCAGTTGTTGGTGGATAAAACATTTTATAGCTGTTCATTAGGTCCATTTGATTAATAGTACATTTTAGTTCTGAAGAGTCTTAGTTTCTGTTTGGATGATCTGTCTAATGGTGAGAGGTGTGCTGAGATCATCCAGTATTATTATATCATGATCTATTTGATTCTTTTTATTGAGAAGGTTTTGTTTTATGTACACAGAAGCAACATTGTTTTTTGGAGCATAAATGCTTGCAATCATTATATCTTTTTGGTGGATGATTCCATTAACCAGTATGAAGTGACCTTTATCTCTTATTAATTTTGGCTTAAAGTGTACTTTGTCTGATATGGGAGGAACTACTATTTTCTTTTGGTTTCTATTTTCATGGTATATCTTTTCCCATCTTTTCATCTTCAGTCTGTGGGTGTATTTGCCTGTAAGGTGAGTCTAATGTCAACAGCATATGGTTAGGTCTTGTTTTTTAATCCATTCTGAAATCTTTGTCTTTTGATTGGAGAGTTTAGACCATTTTCATTCTGTGTTATTATTTTAGAGCAATGATTTTTATTTGCTGTTCTTTTCATTGATTTCTAATGCTGAATTCCAACTTGATTTTTACTTTTACTTTTCTAGTACAGGTCATCACTATGCTGGGTTTCATATTTTTTTATTTCTTCAGCTTGTATATCATTAAGTACATTTTGTAGGGCAGGCTTAGTGGTTATGAATCCTCTTAGTTTCTGCTGACTATGGAAGGTTTTTATTTCATTGTCAGTTCTTAAACATAGTTTTGCTGGATATAATAATCTTAGTTGGCACCAATTTTTCTTTCAGGGATTGGTATTTATAATTCTAAGCCCTCCAGCTTTTAGGAACTGGACTGAGAAGTCAGTTAAAATCCAAAGTAGTGGGCTGAGGTTGTGGCTTAGTGGTAGAATGCTTGCTTAGCACACATGAGGCACTGGATTCTATCTCTAGCACCACATAAAAATACTAAATAAAGGTACTGTGCCCATCTACAACTAAAAAAATTAAAAAACAAAACAAAACAAATTGGCTTACCTGTTAATGTTACCTGCCTTTTTTTCTCTTAGGACTTTAAAAATTCTATCCTTATTCTATGTTTTAGGTATTTTAATTATAATCTGTCTTGGTAAGGATCTTTTTTGATGTTGCCTGTTTGGTTTTCTATATGCCTCTTGTATTTGGATTTCCATCTTGTTCCTATGATTTGGAAATCCTTTTTGGTTATTTCTTTGAAAATATTGTGCATTTATTTAGTTTGTATTTTGGAGCCTTTTCTCCTAGTGATTCTTAAATTTGGCCTCTCATTGTTATCTAAGATTTCTTGAATATTCTGGTTATGGTCTACTAAAAGTTTTTCTTTATTATCAAGCTTATTTCAAGATTATATACTTGATATTCAAGATCTAGGAATCTCTCTTTAAAGTAGTATCATCATTGTTGATACTTTCTATTAATATTTTAATTTGATTTGTTGAGTCTTCCATTCCCAGGATTTTTGTTTAATCCTTTTTCAGAATCTCTATCTCTTTATTGAACTGATCTTGCATTTCCTATATTTCCTCCCTAAGCACATTCCTTATATATTCTTTTTGAACATTTAAACTATGAACTTTCTAAATTTTTTCTCTGGAATCTCCTCCACTGTGGTGTCAATGGGATCAATTTTTGAAGCAAAATCTTATAGATTGTGTTCTCCATAGTGCTTACAATCCAGGTGTAAACTTTTAGTAATGTTAGTTTTTGGCATCATGATGGCACGAGCCACAACTTGGAACACTTTCCTCTGTTTCTTTTCTAGCAAAAGTAACCCAGTTGTTCCTTTCATTGTTCTTGGAAATCTCTATAGCTGGATTCTTGGAGTTAATTGGTACATTTTCTGTTTTCAGCATCAATGGGCTAAATTTATTGCTGAATTTTCTGCCACTGCGTAACAAGAATCTTTACCCTCTAGTAACATAGTCCTTATTTTTGTAAAGCCTTCAGTGTTACATTGACTGTTTGCTCCAGGCCCTTTTACCTTCTGTATGCTCTCTGGTACCAAGGTCAATACCACATGCTTTGAAATTATTTAATAGCATATCACCTCTTTTATCAAAATATCTTCTCTTTATCTATTGATTTTTAATAAAATAATTGTGTCACTTCTCATGGTTTCTATGGGTCAGGATTTTGGACTAAGCTCAACTGGGTGGTCTCTTAGGGTCTTTCATGGTGTTGGCAGTCTGGTGGTTTCTGGAGGTGGGACAAAGAGAGTTTGATGCAGCTGGGAGTTGTCCAGGTAGGTCTTCATTCATGTAATCTGAAGTTGTCCCTGGTTTCCCCACATTGGGTAGTTTGGTCATTCTAGTATAGTGTAATAGCCTATGGATGGTGAGACTTCTAAAATGGTAGCTGAAGGTTTTGAGAATATATGTTCTGATTAGTAAGGTGAGAAATGAAAAATTATATAATTTTGTTTGGAAATTATATAATGTCACAGTCTCCATGGTTTTACGTTCACCCAAATTCGAAGAGAAAGCATTTGGAGACCAGCTGTCAATGAGAGGTGTGCTTAAAATACATCATAAGAACATTTGTGATGGGAGAGATTGTTGTAGTGATCTTTGTGAAGTAAAATTTGCCATACATTTTGGTATCCAATCTTTATAGATTAATGCTAAAACTAATAGAAATTTGATATATAGTGTTTCATGTTTAAAAAAAAAAATCCCTTAACCTTAACACACTTGCTTTCACACTCCAGTTTTGCTATTTATACATCTAGTGAATTTCTATTTATAGCATTTAATGGTATTTAAATTTGATGATTTTCTCTTGGCAAAACCAAAATTATGATTGTGGGTGGTGCATGTTTTAAGTGATATCAATTTCTCAAACATGCAGAATTTATGAATGGTAATAGTTTTAACTGGCCAGCTACTGAAACCTTGTGTTTCTTTAAGAAAAGAGGAAAAATGTTCTTTAAAAATGAAGAATTACATTTCTTTCTAAATCCATGCATAAGTACTGACAGATTGTCCCAGCAGTTCTTAAAATTAATCTTTTAAAGTATCATGACCCATATGGTTGAACTTCATGAATATGAACAATGAAAACTTTATTGAAGGCGATGAATGTGCAGCTGCTGGCATCTCTTTGCTCTCAGCCATACCCATTTAGTTGATCTTCTGTCGCTACATATGTGGGCCATGTGTGCTTTGAAACCTTTTTGACTGTTTCGGATGTTTAGTCTGCATAAGCTGGACCCTGTCCACTGCATCATATTACTTTGGATTCCTCTTTGCTTTCAGCAACAATACTGTCCAGCTAGTTTTTGTGAGAGAGCCAGGCATGCAGCTTGTGAGAATCAAGGACTAGAAAACTGCTACCTCTGTGAACATACCTCTGTATGTTCCATGGGCTGTCAAAGGACCAGGCTCCATATAGCCCTCTTAAAAGGATCAAATATAGAAAGATGAATGAGAAATACCATAAGTCATCACAGTTCACTGTAATTGTTGTGCCTAGGAAAGCATGTCACATTTTGGCAGTCAGCTTGGTCACTGATGATGAAATTTAAACCTTTGCAAAATTGAAGGCAGTGTTGCTTAGTGTGAGTAAGCTTACTAACCATAGTTTGAATGATGTTCTAAAATACAGGAAAAGTATAATATAGTAAGTTCTAGTATAGCATTGATTAATTTGTGTCATAGCCATAATTTTACCTCATAAATTCACCCTCAGGTAAATTCCTCTATCATGCAAAATGAATCCTAGCAAGAAGTCCAGTGAATTTTTAAATTATGTTCTGATTTTTAAGACTATTGAAAGGTCTTTTGAACAAAGCTATTGAACAGTCTTTCAAATATTGCATAAATAGTAAACCTATAAAAACACATAAGGCAAAGATAATATGAAAAACATCAGAAACTGGATCATAACAAATTAGATTATAACTGGATTATAACAAATTATAACAAACTAGATTATAACAAACTGGATTATAACTGGATTATAACAAAATTAACATGAGGTGGGTAAATAATTGGAATATCACTTTTTGATAATAAGTATTTCCAGACAATTTTAATTTCCTTCTTTCAGCATTTCAGTTGTTATGAGATTATATACATAACAATTTATCATTGTTATTTGTAAAAATTGAACTTGTTATTCATTCTAATCTTTAATTTTTGATTGGTCAGTAACTCATTGATTATCAAGGTGTTACTTATATTAATTATATGAATTGTGTTCATCATATAAGCCAAATTTTATTAATACTTTGAACATAAGCCTTTTAGGTCTTTGAATTCCTTTTTTTTTCCCCCTACTACAAATTGAACCTAGAGGCATTTAACCTCTGAGCCATGTCCTCAGTCCTTTTTATTTTTTGAGAGTGTCTTACTAAGTTGCTTAGGGCCTCACTAAGCTGCTGAGGCTGGCCTAGAACTTGTGATCTTCCTGCCTCAGCCTCCCAGGCCACTGAGATTACAGTCATGCACCACTACTCTTGGCTAGGCCTTTGTATTCTTTTGCTTGCCTCCTAAGAGGTTCACACCCCCAGCCTCTTCTGCATCCTCCACTTGGCTCCTCAAATCTTAGCACATCCCTCACTTTCTTAAAACTGCTCAGTGGTCTACCTTTTGCTGGATGATACCTTTTCATGGCAGAGCAGATCTTCCATGATTAAGTAGGCCCTTCTTTTCTTGATTTATCTCCTGACATCCCTGTCCTGTAACTTCTCCTCCAAGCTGCAGAGACTTGCTTGTCATTCTTTCCCAAAACTACACAGTTTCTCACCGTTGTGCCTCTTTCTGGAATAAATCTGCTCTGCCTCTTCTAATGGACTAATTTTTATTGGTGCATATTAACTATGCTGGGTTTCATTGTGGTGTATTTATACATGCATAAAACATAATTTGATTAGTTTTACTCCCTATTATATCCCCTTATATTCCTCTCCTCTTTCCTGCTTATCCCTTTTTCTACCCCAGTTGTCTCACTTGTACTTTTATGATATTCCTTTTTTCTTATTTTCCCCTTCTACCTTTTACATGAGAGAGAAAATATGCATGCTTTTTTCCCTGAGTCTGGCTTGTTTTGCTTAACACAATACCATTCTCTCCATGTCCTACAAATGCTTTTCCTACAAACAGTGTGATTTTGTTCTTATTTATGATTGAATAAAACTCCTTTGTGTATATATAATTACATTTTCTTTACTCATTTATCTGTTGACAGACACCTAGGCTGGTTCCATTACGTGGCTATTATGAATTGTGCTGTTACAAACATGGGTATGCATGTATTTTGACTTAAAGTCTTTTGGATAAATACTGAGGAGTGGTACAGCTAGATCTTATGATAGTTCCATTTTTAGTTTTTTTTTTAAAGAAACATCCATATTGATTTCCATAGTGTCTGCACTAATTTGTATTTTACCAACAATGTATTAAAGTTTCTTTTCCCCTGTATCCTTGCAAGCATTATTACTATTTGTAGTCTTGATGATTTTTGCCAGTGGAAAATGAAATCTCAATGTTGTTTTGACTTGTATTTACCTGCTGGTCAAAGATGTTGAACATTTTTTTTTATATTGTTAGCCATTTGTATGTTTTACTTGAAATCTCTATTTCATTTGCCCATTTATTGAATGGCTTATTTGTTTGGGGGTTGATTCTTTTGTGTTCTTTATATATTCTAGATATTAATCCTCTGTTAGGAGTGGCTAGCAAAGATTTTTCTCTTATTCCATAGGTTATCTCTTCATTCTGTTAATTGTTTGCTGTGTAGAAGTTTGTTAACTTGATGACATCACATTTATTGATTCTTCGTTTTATTTCCAGAGCTATAGGAGTCCCATTCAAGAAGTCATTGCCTTTGCACATGTGTTGGAGTTATTTCTCCTCTGTTAGAGTAACTCTACTTATCCTGTGAAGACCTGGTTCTAGGATACCTTTTCTCCCCAATTAGGTACATTCAGATTTATCACCTCTGCATAGCTCTTTCATTGCTTTTATTATTCTGAATTACAGAGTTTGACAGCGGGTTGCAGGGAGGCAGGCATTGTGTCTCATTTTTTTCTGTTCATACTGGGTACCTGGTATATATTAGACACATTCAACATTATTCACTGATGGAATGAGTAAGTAAATTTATGACCCTATTTTATTTTCATTTGAGTCTGCAGTTTCTACTCAGCAAACTCTCATCTATTGGCTTTTCTTGTTTGGAACATAGTGGTACCACTCATTTAGATTTCCAAGTATTTTTCCTCTGTCTTTATTTTATCTAGTTGGGAGAGAATGGGAGCCAGAGCTTGGAAGTGGAAAAGTATATTTGCACAAGCTTACACTAGCATTCTGCTGCTTTGATATATCTTCCCTTTGACCATGGAAGGTTGTTAAGTCTTCATTATTCATTCATTAATTAGCTGGTTGTTTAACACAACAGAAGAAAGGAACTGTGATGTGCAGAAAGATATAAAACATAGCTCCTGATATCAGTATCGTCTACTAGGAAAGGGAAGAGGGTACCTAACACAAGTTGAGAATATTGTGGCTTTTAATAAAGGTCCCCAAATAATTGCAAAGGCTGTGATAGAGATTACCTTATCTGGATTCATCAGATAGAATGTTGAGTAGAAGTTTTCATTTGTTTTATCTCATAGGTTGTGAATTCCATAACCAATGGACTATGGAGAAAACTTGTATACTGTCTTGAAATTTCTTTGAAGAAAAATTGGTGGTAGTAATTCATACATATGCAGTTTTTATATCTCCTGTTGAGTGGTTGAGCTTTTAATTAATTTCCCTCAAGTAGTTAGCATACTTTAATATGTTAATAGAAGCTTGAAGAGGTGGTCCATAGTGGAACCCTTAGTGCTATAGCACCACATCATAATGAAGTCAGATTTTGTCTGAATGTTTTTTCCCTTGGAATATGACCAGTACTTGATTGCTACTGCTGTTTTTACAATTAACTAAGGTTTCTTGATTATGAACAATTATTAACTCTCAAAAAAAATAAGAACCTAAAATCATAGAGTTGGAAAATATGAGGTTTTAATATGATTAGGAGACTTTTTTCTCTACTAAATACACTCTGAAAAAAGATAATCCAGTGTGTTTATTTTAAAAATAGAAATGCCAACTGTACCTGATAAATGTATCTAAGTGTACATAAACTATCAGGTTCAAACAGTCTTAGTAAGTAACCACATTTTTTCTCAAATATTATTTCCCTGTTCAGTCATGCAGCTTTAGCCAGTGAACTCTTGTCAAAAGTACATGCTGCAAAATGATGTGTTGGGCCCTTTTAAATGGGATCAAGTACACATAAGATTCACACATAGTTGGTTATGAATAATGGAAAAGAATAATGCCCTATGAGGGTGGTGCCTACAGCCACAGCTACTGGGAAGGCTGAGGCAGGAGGATCACTTGCACTCAATAATTTGGGGCCAGTCTGGGCAACAGTGAGACCTCTATTTCTTTAAAAGTAATAATAACGTAAACAAAATTTATCTCAGTTTTTGTATATATTTTCCTCAGAAGATATAAGGTTCTTTAAAATTACAAGCAAATGCATTTTAAAATATACAGAGAATATATAAAAGCAATGAATTAGATGGATATGACTGCCTCAGGCACTTCCAAAAAAATGTTTTCAATTAAACTGCTTTAATTTTTAGAGGAAAGCATTTCAATAATTATTTTTGTTTTCCATAGAGGAAATTTTCTTTAGAACAGAAAGTATTTCTGAGGGACATTGCTCCTTTTTACCAAATATCCAGATAGAAATGAAATAACAGGTGCCTACCAGAAATTTCAGATGAAAATTTTACATTTCAGTGACTGTTTTTATAATTGGACTAACATTTAAATTACAATGGCCTGAATTAATGCTTCTCAACTTTGGCTGCACATGAGAATCACATGGAGGACTTTAAAGAATATTGATGTCTGGTTCTTACTGTAATGATTCTAATTTCATTGAGTTTCGGATATGGCCTGGGCATCTGCATTTCTAAAAACATCCCAGATGATTTTAACATGTAGCCCATGTAAGAGCCGCTGACCTGAAGCTCCCACATCTTTCAGCCACCATTGACTTATCCCACATGATCATGTGCTTCCCCCTCTTTTGTGTCACTTGAACACCAGAGATTGTTCTTACCCAAGGGACTTTTCCTTTACCAGTTCCTTCTGTTTGGAACGCCCCTCCTACTCATTATTACATAGCCAACCTTTTTTATCATTTAGGCCTCAGCTCCAAGGGCTCTGCTTCAAGCAAAGCTTTCCTTAAGCCAGTCCCATCTGAAGCTTTCTTTCCCCCAACATCGCCACATTATTCTGTATTAGTTTTATTATTGTATTTGTTTTACCATGAGATAGTATCATATTCGTCTGTTAGTTTTTCCTTTCCTATGAGGGCAAGAGAACAGGAACATCTGGTTCCCCACAACATTCCCAAGACTTAAAACTAAGCCTCACACTGAATAACAAAGCAGATAGAAAAAATTATTGTGGTAATATACATAATTATATTTCTTTTATCCCTCCAAAAATACTACATGGGACCTCATTTTAAATATTAAAGACAGTAAAATGAGTAGAAATGTCAATAAAGAGTTAGAAGCAAACCTAGAAATGTGGCTAAGTACTGAAAACTTAGGGGTGGCAATACTAAACCTGGAATAGTTAATAGTTACTTCCATTAATAGTTACCTCCACTCAGATTTCTCTAAGGCCATGTTTTGATTCTTACCATCAGCCCTATAGTGCCCTATATTTGAAATCATTAAATACTTTTTGGTGAACTTATCCTATTTTAAGAACTCAGGCATCACCTCCCCCTCCTAAAATCCTTTTCTGAGCTGTGTATCTAGGAAGTTTATCTTTTCTGTTCTGCATGTTTGTATCATGGCCGTTGTCTCTTGTACTATTGGAATCTGGTTACTGATATGTCTCCCTCACCAGCTTTGGAGAATAGAGATGGTGACTGTAATGCCAGGCACATAACAGGTTCCTAGCAACTGTTTATTGAAGGAAAACATAAAAATAAATACAAAATATTCCAAAAGAAGCATTAGAAATGCTAATTAGAATTATAAAATGGATTTGTCAGGAATATAATGAAGTCAAAGTAGATTCAAATAGAAGAAAGCAAGCAAGGGTAGCATAAGCCACCTGGGGGTGTGTGATGTTATGCACACTTAGGAAATTAAGAAAACATTGTTGGTGCCAAAAAGTCTGAGCACTGCTTTCTAACTGATATGTGGCTTGTCATTTGAACAAGGTTTTCATCACTCACTCGGGACTTTTTATACATTATTTACTCTTTTGATAAACTTTTCAATAGCTGCTATTCAGATGGATGCATTTTCCAGTAACACCTGATATGCATTTTAAAATGTAGCTTTTAATTGATATCGATTGCCAGTAAATCTAATGATAACTTTCACCAGTATACTCCGAACTTGGTTGTTCTAACTAAAAGAAAATGCAGCAATCTTTAGGCACATAAATATTTAAAATTCTCTATGTAGATGCCCTGTTAGTTTCATGGGTTCTGTTGTCATAATGCGAGCACTTAAATATTACTTAGGATTCCTATAACAGATTGTATTTCTGCTTCAAAATCTCTGTGGCACCACCATACGTAATTTTACCCGAGAGCTAGATGACTAGGGTTTTTGAAAGGAACATCATCGTACAGTTGACACTCATATTTTCATTGCCTAATTTTTTTTTATCACAGAGATTATTTAAAAATAAAGACGAGTGGGTGCTCAGGACAGAAATGCTGGTCAGCTCTCATAAAATCATACTGAAATACACCATGTAGTCTCAATGGTGCTGCTGGAGGCATGGGATTTGTATGTGCTTTTCCCTTCAGTTTTCAGGAGGAAACCAGTGCACATCAAACAATTTGTTACATTTCTAAAGAGAAAGCCAGTCTTAATGTCAGAATTACAGCCCCCAAATAATTTTTCTTCTTTTAATTTGAATCTGCATGTCCATACATTTGAATCTAGTTCTTCACGAGCTTAAAATTTACTCTGTGGAAATAAAGGTGAACAGAATGCCATTCTGTGAAGAGGCACAGAGGTGTGGAAGTGCAGCACATGGCATTTCCAGAGAACATATGGTTTGGTGTGTTAGGAGAGTATATTGTGGGATTTACGTTATGGACAAAAGGGAAATGGAGCTGAAAGGGTAGGGCCAGGTCAAGATGTTGGAGAGGCCCATATTCCATGCCAAGAAGTCAGAACCCTGCGGTCAGCAAGAAAAGGTGTTGAAAAATTTTTTTTTTTTTATGTATAGTCACAATATAGAAGATTGATGCAGGAAAGAGTAGAGTGGTGATGGAGAGACTTGATTATGATCACTTCGATATATAAGGTTATATAAAAGCTAAATATGAATTTTTGATAGAAGTAGAGGGAGAGGAAAAGAGAAGACCAGACTCCAGAGATTTTTTGAAAGAGAGAATCTTGAGTATTTAGTTTCCAGTTGGAAATAAGGGAGAGCAGAAGTGGGTCACAAGGTTTTTAATGTGGCTGATTAAGTAATGGTCCTATCATTAACCAACAGTGGAGAAACTGAGATAAGAGCTCTCTCTCTCTCTCTCTCTCTGTGTGGCCATTATCAACAAAAACCTGCCCCAAATTGGAACATTTCCTTCTGTTCCCTAAGAATTATTATTTTTTTTTCTCAAAGGAAAATAATTTCTACTGAGATATTTTCCTGGGGTGTTACTGAAAGACTGACTGATCAGGGCACAAGATTTCATGTGAGAGGACCTGAGAATTCCGTCTATCCTTTCCAACTTTGACATCATGTGTTGTTCTCTTACCTGATTTGAACTTCAGTTTCCTCGTATATAAAGTAGGGATGCTCTCATTGCTTGCCCTGCAAGTCAGATGAGATGATATTGGAAAGAACACTTCTTAACAATATCAAATGCTATGTAAGTGTGAGTATTGGACTTGTACATATCATTTGGAATTGGGCAATAAGGCCCTGAGAACATGTTTTGAGGTACCTTTTCTGTACTTCCAAAATATTCTATCATATTCTCTGCTGACATTTTTAAAGTATGGTTTTCTGTTTGTATATGCTTTTCCAAACACAAATATTTATGCAAAATAATTATTTTGATTCAATGGTTCAATAAAAATTAAAGCAAAACAGAAACAGGTTGATATGCAATATGTTGATATTATTTGATCTCTTTAATTGGGTCATGAAAAAGAAGTGTATGGATGTTTTTTATTTTTATTTTTCCTGCATTTACCACCCATCTGTCTTCAGCCGAGTTCCAACTCTGCCCTTGCTCAATTTAAGGCTCATATCAGAATAATTAGAAGAAGGGAAATAATCTGCATCTCCCTACAGCTTTCACCTACTCTAAAGTAGTCTTGTGAAACTAAAGCTTTAGAAACTGGAAAGATAACGTCAATCCATATCAAAATCTAACTTAATTAACTCTTGGAAATGTGTTGTACATGACAGTATTCACATCTACTAAATTACAGAGTTAAAACAATGAGTTTTTTTATTGTTAGCTTTTTTTTTTGGCATTAAACTTTAGTTATTTTTGACACCACATTTCAAGAAAATTTTAGGCTCTGTCAATCAGGACAGCTAGTAGAAACAACCACATTTTATATGTGAAACAAGCATGGTAATAGATGTTTCATTCATTTCTTGTTAAGATTAGTTTGCTTTGTTATTTTCTTCCTGTTTTCTCTTTTTTTAAAAAAAAAACACCATATATTTTAATGGAAAAGATCTGGTATTAAAATGAATAATGATATTTTTCAGCTTTACAATTTAAATCCTCCATAGGAAAGCATATTTATCATGAAACAGTAAAATAAGCCAGTTGTTGTTTTATTTTCTTTGATGAATTATCAGACTTAGTTTACATTCCTGTTTTCACTACTTAAAGTTAGTCATTGAGTGATATTTTCACAAACTACTGGCATATAATTGCTAGATTAAAAACAAACACACATCTTAAATTTGGTAGACAAGCACTTCTCTCCCCCACTGAGGTCATTGAGTTGGTTTTTGTTGAATCTTTCCTGGCTGGGATTTCCCAGTCTCCATCCTAAAGCATGTATGGCTTTGGCTTATTATAGGAAATCCTGCAATGTTTGCTTCTTTCCTTTCACCTAATATAAATACCTATACAATGGATGGTTTCAGGATCACCTTTTTGACCCCTCTCCAGTGTTGGAAAAGACACTAACTAGTCTTATGATTCCAGTTGCATTTACTTAAAAACAAACAAAAAAATAACTGCAGCTTTTTTCTATTATATTATTCTATTATAACATTCTATTAAATTAATGACATATTGCTAATTATGGGCATTTGTATAAATGAAAATATATTCAAGTGAGTAAGTAAAAAAAAGAAAGTAAGTAACAGGTATTAAGAGCTCAACTACATCTTTTTGATGAAAGAGAACTCTTGCCTAAAATGTCAGGTAATGATTAGAACCACCCAGTGATTAATGGAATTAAAACTCTTATGCAGATTTTTACTGCCATTTAGACTCAATTTAATTTCGATTTTGGAGTGGTAGTAGAAAAATTTGAATTAGTGGGGATTAATTCAACAACTCTAAGAAATGTCAGCTGATTGCAGTGGAATACAACTATAATCCCAGCTACTTGGGAGGCTGAGGCACAAGGATTGTAAATCTGAGGCCAGCCTGGGCAGGTTAGTGAGATCCTGTCTTAAAATGAATAGGTGTGGGGATTGTATAGAATACTTGCCTATCATGAGCAAGGCCCTGGGTTCAATTCTCAGCACTGAAAAAAAGAAAAGATAATTATTTAAAGTTAAATGATAATTTTAAGAATTGTTTTAAAAATAGGAAACTGTAATGCAAATATTATGTTAGAGAAAACTTTTGACATTGACTTCATAGTAATAAATATGTACAGTAGTAATAGGAGAAAAAAATGGAAATACTGATACATAGCTGGAAACTTAGGTATTTTTAATAAGCATGAAGACAAATGAGATTTTGTCCATTAGCAACAACTAAAACATAAAAATAATGATATTTCTGATTTATTCACCATTATTAACTTATTTCATTAAGCATAATTGAATGTTATTGGTTCCTGCTTATGTGCATTCAGAACAATTTATGTTTATATTTGATAAGGTTTTTTAGTTTGGCATTAGTTTGGTGTGATATCAAATAAAAGTTTAAAAGGATACACATTCTTTGCTATGGTTTGCTTATTTAACATATTCCTTCTCAGTTTACATATAACATTATTCCAGTTGAGAAGAACAGATGGCCTATTTATTAATTGTGCAGTCAATACTTCTCAAACTAATAATGGATAAGTACTTACAATAAAGTGGCAGCAGTAAGTGTTAGTAGACTTATATATGTTTTTCCTGTGGAGTCCTGGGAACCCAAAGTATTTATTACCTGAGAACAAAGAACCTTAGAGTTAAAGGTAAGCAACTCTATCTGATATAACTAAATCTAGGCCTCTAAAGGAAGAAAAAGCAGAAAATGGTCTATGGTTTGCTCTTAACTAGGAGTCAGTTTTCTTTTTCCTCAGTCATTTATGATGAAAGTCACATATTACCTCAGGTGAAAAATGAGGACAAACTTGTATTACTAATATTTTGCTTATAGCTATTTGCCTCTGAGCAGTGTGTCATTCTTTATAGGGTTAGATAACTTTCTATTATTCCTATATGATTAAGTTGTTAACAGCATTTCTTAAAAAAAATTCACTGCTTAGCTTTTTATTTTATCAACCTCTTACTTCAAGGAAGCATTAAACCATTAATATAACTGATTACAGTTTCAGTTTCCTAACATTATCTGATGCTTAGCTTATTAAAATACAATATCAATATAGGTAGCAGTTATCACCACACTGAACAGAGAATTATTCTGTTTTCTCTATGATTGCTTTTTTTCCTTTCAAGGCTTTTTCTCATTAGTAAATATTCTATTGAGTCTGTATAGGAATTCAAATTTAGTTTAAAAACTGAAAGAATATGCTAGTAAATATTTCTAATTCTTTAATCTTTCATTTGTTTATTAATTTATTCACTTATGAGTGAGTGGATATGTCTATACCAGGTACACCTCTTTTAAGCACTTTAAAATATACTTTAAGCTTTATTTGGTCTTAAGAGTTTTCTCAAATAACATTTACCAAAAGTCCATAGTAAATACCTCAATGGCAAATAAGAACATGAAAATACGCTTAACATTATTAATCATTGGAGAAATGACAATAAAATTCTATTTCAAATATTCTCTTATCACTCTGAAGAGATGTTTATAGATATTTATTAATTACAGGTGTTTGTGGAGAACCTTCATGTGTTTGCTGGCAGGGATGTAAAATGGTACAGCCACTTTGGAAAGCAGTTTGACAGTTTTTTAAAAATGTTAAATTACCAGATTGCTTAGCAGTTTCATTCCTTGGTATTTACCCAAGAGTAATGAAAACATAAATTCAATCAAATCTTGTACATGAATGTTCATAATAGCATTATTCATAATGGCCCAAAGTAGAAACCAACCCAAATGTCCATCACCTGATGAATAAAACCTGGTGTATTCATCCTGTGAAACATTTTTACAATAAAATGAAGTATATGCTGATTCTCAATGACACAAATACTACTATTGAACCCATTTTTATTAAGAAGAAATTAAGGCACGTATGTAACTTATATTGTTAGTTTTTCTGAAAAGAACAACTTAGAAGAGGAAAGGTTTATTTTGGCTCATGGTTTCAGAGGATCCAGCCCATGTTTGGCTGGCTGTATTCCTTTGGGCCTGGGGTGGGGCAGAATATCATGGTGGTAGAGAAAAGTTCCTTAGCTCATGGAAGCTGGGAAAGTAGAGAGAGAGAGGAAGAGAAGAAGGAGCCAACAAGAGTCCCCAAGGCCATACCCCCAGCCACCTCTTCCTCCAGCTTTGTCCCACCTTCTTATAGGATTCACCATCCCAGTAAGTGTACTCATTACTAACCCATCAAATGGATTAAACCCAATGAGGTCAGAGCCCTTAGGAACCAATCATTGCCTGAAAGGCCCAGCTCCAGACCTTGCTGCATTAGGGAGCATGCTTTTAACACATGAGCCTTTGAGGGGGACGTTCCAGACCCAAACCATAGCACAGTCCAAGGAGAGAGAAAAGAAAACTCACATCACCATGACCTCAGAGCACTTACTTGACCTCTACATTGTAATGAGTTTTTGTTCCTGCTGTTTGAAATCATTGTCCCTGTTCTTCTTTCTCTTTTCTTCCTGACCAAACCTTTTGAGAGGGATTTTACTCTTATCCCACTTCACATGCTGATGTCCCCTCTCCAGTGGAGGCTGCTCAGGTACCCATGCTTGCTTTCTTCATAATTTCTTTGCAAGACATCATTCATAGGCCATACATTTAACAGTTTTAAAGTATATATTTCAGTGGTGTTAGTGTCACAATACATTCTGAATATTGTATGTAATTGGCTCTTTTCTGTCCTTTTCATGTTTGACCTTTTTGTGACATCTGGCATTGTTGACTTCTCACTCCTATACATACACCAGTCTCATTCATCCCTTTTCTTTCTTCCCCTGTTTACCTCATAGTTGTTTTCAGTCTTTGTGGGTCCCTCCTTTCCCAATCTGCCTTTAAAATTTTGATTTGGGGTTATTTTTCTCATTATACATGCTGCCCCTGAGAGAGTTCATGACTTCAAGAACCACTAATGTGTGTGGCTCACCAATGTCTATTTCAGTCATTTACCCAATAAATATTTATTATGCATTTATCATGTTCAAGGCTCAGTTTAGGTATTTGGAATCTGTGCTGTTATTGAACCTACTTTCTACTGGGAAGAGAAAAGCAATAACAATGAAGTAGTAAAGAAGGAAGTTTGCAGTTTTCAATTGCCAACGATAGGGTTTGCTGAGCAAGTACCTTTTGAATAGAGAATTGAAGGAGGCGAGAAGTCAGTCCTGCCCCTGTTTTCAGGAAGATCATGCAAACATGGCAACAGCAAATAGAAGGATATTAATGACAAACTTGTTAGGCACATTTTAAAAAAAGGTACGGAGATAAGTGAGCTGGAGTTGAGGAGCGGGGTGGATGGATGTTGGTGCTGAGATACTGAGTGAGCAGGACAAGTAGAGATTTATGGATCATTATAAGGTCTTTGGCCTATATGTAAAATGAGGTTGAAGTACAGGATTTTGTTGAGCAAATGAATATGATGGGCACGTCTTCTGTGTTCACCATAGACTCTATGGTGACAAAGTTTGGAGCAGGAAAATAAGAATAGAAGACTACTGAATTGGTGCAGTCTTCATTCTCCTGTATCATGGACCAGCACACTTAAATGTCCATCGAAAATACTTACTAGGGTGCCACACTTCTTAAGTTCATCGTCTCTAAAGCTGAAACCATCTCTTTTCCCAGCTGCCTGTTCTAATGTTTCTCCCTCCTTCTGTAACTTTTCTCTTGAGAAAGGCCCAAAGAGCCACCCTTGACTTTTCATGGGTTCCTTACTTTTCAACCAAATTGAAGATTAAAAATGTTTAAGTTCTTCATATGGTATACACTACTTTACTTTCATCCAATGATTAGTTAATCCTGTATTTCTGCTGCCTTTCAGTAATTGATATTAAAATGACTTTGGTTTCTTAGATGTATGCAGGATAAGGCTCTCTCAGTTCTTTCTGACTTGTGGAAGAAACTGCTCTGTCTACTTCCCTGCCTGGCCTGGGCAGCCTCTACTTCTTATTTAAGTGACTGATATGAAGGTAGTATGTGCTGTAGTTGGGTTGTATTCCTGCTCTACAATTTATGAGTAACATGACTTTAATTACCACTTAATAATAATTCTAATAATTCTCATTTTCTTTCTCTTAAACAAGGCACAAGCATAACCATCTGTCTGGATTATTTTTTTGTGTGTGTGTTAGATATAATACTTCTAAAGCCTCTGCTAGATAGTAATGACTCAAGAATAATACTCTCTCTAGGGCACAAGCTTCAAGAAGACAGTAGAAGGGACTTAACTGAAAGTCATAATTGACATTAGGGCTTACTCTTTGTGTTGTATGATGCTGTGGATCTTGTCAAGTGCATCTGCCACCACATAAACATAGTATCATAGACTAGTTGCAGCGCCCTGAAATTCCTATTTCTTTCTATCCCCAAAGCACCCTTGGAAACCATGGAACTTTTTGCCATCTTTTCTGTTGCCTTTCCCAGGATGTGAAACAATGGGAATCATATGGTTTATAGCCTTTGCAGACTGTTTTCTTTCACTTAGCAATTGAATGGATAGTTTTAATGGAATCAGTGTCTAGGTTCTCTACTTCTACATATACTTTTTATTAATATTGATCTGGCTAAGAGCAATGCTTTAATAACAACAGTCTTTTTTCTTACTCTACAAAAGTAAGGCATCCTCATCCATGTCAAATCTTACTATGGTGCATTGCCTTGGAATCAGAAATTTTAATATTTTAACAATTTTAACTAATGCATTAAAGTTTTACTTTAGAGAAACATGACAGGGAGACCAGTGAAAGACTTCTAATTATAAAATATATTACACAAAAATTCTATGAAGAAGCGAGATGGAAGTAAAGGTCAAGAAAATAAAGTGTAAAATATAAGTATCAGCTATTAAAAGTAGCTATTTGTATATTTAAGGGGATAACGATTATACTAAATTGTTATGGATTTAGATTCTATTGAGTATATTTAAAATATATGATGTCTCATTTTGAAATGGCAGTATTTTCCAATGGAGTAGAAATTAAATTCTTTGAAGGCATACATTTACTTTAGGTTAAAATTGTAGATGTTAAGTTAGTAATAGGTGAGGGTTATATAATGTTTCAAAATTTCAAAAGTCAATGAAAAATGTTGAAGGTCTACCTACTCTATAAAACTTAACTTTGTTAACCTGGCTTGTAAAATCCCTCCACACCTCTCCTTCTCTAGTCTTTTTTTTTTTTTAATGTTTTAAAGTACCTTTTCTTTCTGTCTTTATTTTCCAGCAAGAATGAACTATTTGAATTTCCATGTGCATACCCCACTCTTTCCCGCCTGTCTTAATTGTGTTATTCTTCCTTTCTTTGCCTCACTAAACTGCTCATTCTTCAGATCCGGAAGTCTCAAGTGAAGAACCACTTTCTGTATCCCCCCTCCTATTGGCTCAAGGCTCCTTTCCCTTGGTCTCTCAGTCTTCATCCTGGGACTTCACACACTGTCTTGCAGCCAACCCCCCCAACCCCCCACTTAGACTATTAGCTCTTCCAGAGTAGGAACTGTGTTTTGTCTTTGCCTCCTCAGCATCTAGCTACTACATCTTCTGGCAAGGAGTTTATTTATTGGACGAAGATTAATTATTGAAGTAAGAAAGATAGATTTCATTTGTCTGAAAGTTAATTGTACAGCACTTTTGTTCTGTCAATTACTGTTTTGTTTTATGCTAATTTTCTGGCTGTTGTATTTGCATTTACTGGTAAGGTTTTCAGTAAACTTTCACATGAAGGTGGACCTGAAATTGAGTCTGAGGGTCACTGCCCAAGAAAGAGAAGGAACACAGTCTTTGAGCAATTAGGCAAGGATTCTAGTTTTGGCTCTGCTGCAGAGTTGCCACTTGACCCTGGGCACAGTAATAGCCTAGGTGGGGGTTGAATTTTTTCATTAGTAAAGTAAGTGACTAGATCATTTCAAATGCCTTCACCTTGAGAAAAATTAATAAGGTGAACAAATGATTACCCTTGACACAGAGAATAAAAATTACGGGCTTCAGTTATTTTCTTATCATTTATACTATGAGCATTATAGGTTTTATAGGTAGATGATAGAGATCTTATTCATATTAACTACAAACTATAAATTAAAGTAATTTGGGGTTAATACAGTATGTTGATTCACATAATTTCAGATTACATTTAGCTTTTTTCACCAAATACATCATTTACCTGATAAATATACTTTCTAGTGCATTTCTATCATCCTAGAAATGAACTTAATTATGTCAAAACATTTCTTTGTGCCCAATTACTGAGTCACTGTAGCCTTAGTTTAATGAGAAATAATATTAAAACAATTGCAAGAATGCTTTCCTATGTTTTTGGCCATTTTTAGTATGTAGTAATTAAGTTTTATAAAGCCTGATTGAATGACATTTAGGTCTTTTATAAAGGGTTTGAGATTGTGTTTGGCCAGAACAAAGGCAGTATTTCCTTTCTTGTCTTGCACTCCTCCCTGCCCCCCTCTTCTCCACCTGCTTGAGGAAAGCTGTATTTCTTCAGACAAACCTCATAATTGCCCTTCTGTGCCTGATTTGGGCCTCAGGAAAGGCCCATAGCATCTGTAAAGCTGGCAGCAAAATGGTATTTCCAGGCAGGCACAGGGTTGCTGGGTAGTGAGCCAATCCACAGCTTTGTCTGAGCAGCTGAGAACTTTGCCGGAGTATTACCACGGTGTTCAGTAACACAGACCTGTGCCATGAGCAAGTAAAGCACTGAGCAAGTGTGAGGGTCAATATTTATAGACCACTACGTAGCTGCCTTGCAGAAAGAGACGAGAGAGAAACACGCAGGCAGAGGGCAAGGAAAGAAAGACCAGAAAGACCGCAGTGGAGGAAACTTGAATTTTCAATGTTTTTTTTTTTTTTTTTTTTTTTCTGAAAAAAATTCTTTTTAACTGTCAGGTTCAAACTTCTGCTGAATCATAACCATTTGGCGCTGAGCTATGACAAGAGAGGAAACAAAAAGTTAGAGGAGCAAGCCTGCCTTAAGTGAGAAGGTAAGTAATTAGCCAGTTCAGTCTCGCTTTTACTTGTAAACTCCATCTCCCTGTTGGCTGTTCTGATCAGTAAGCAGAGGACTGTGTGGCATGCTAAAGCTACTAAGGAGGGCTGTCTGCTGCTGAAGAGTGTTCTTGGTGTCAGTGTAGTTTTGTGTACTGCTTCCGAGAATGCTGTGTACATACATAATGCACTTGATATGGGTGGTGGGAACAGCTGTCAAACACTAATTCCCTGTGTGTCCTATCAATAAAGTTTCTGTCTCTCCTTTCTGTCATTCTCAAAGTCTTCCAGTTGGTGAGTTCCTCTTTATTTTTTATATCAGTAATTAAAACATTAGTATCAGTTAAGTTTATAGTAGTGACAGGGCTAGGGGTGTATGGGAATTTTCAGATGAACACGTGAAGATGTAGTAGATAGTGTCAAAATGCAGAAGCTGGGAACATAGGCATCATGTTGGTTTTCTTTTCCTTTTTTTAAAATTTCAAACCAATGTCCATTTGATAGTGCACTGAAGTGAAACAGTCAGTGCCTTTGGGAACAGAGATAATCAGGAGTGACGAGGAGTAAGAATAGCCTTTTTTTTTTTTTTAATTTTCCTAACCAAATGCTCTTTATTTATACTACAGAATAATTTTATATGGCCTACTCTTAGTCATTTTTTTTTCTTTTCTTTTTTTTATTGGTTGTTCAAAACATTACAAAGCTCTTGACATATCATATTTCATACATTAGATTCAAGTGGGTTATGAACTCCCATTTTTACCCCAAATACAGATTGCAGAATCACATCGGTTACACATCCACATTTTTACATAATGCCATATAGCCTTCTTAATCCAAGGTGCAAAAGACTTAGGACACAGTCCTTGCTGGTCCAGGTGACTTGCTACTGGTTTCTTATAAAACATGACTTGCTATTAAACATTAAACTAAAACTAGTGCCTCTTGGTACACATTGTTTATTTTTCCTGTCACCACACATAGCACTTGTTTCTGTGTGTGTTCATAGTGCTGTAGTATGTTCGCTTATCAGTTTGTTTCTGAATATCCCAGATTATCATTGAAAGTAGTAGTGTTGAAGGAGACAGGAATAAATTATTTTCTGTGCGTTTTTGGATTTAGAACACTCACACAGTTTATATGTCTATTACCCACGGCTTAGAAAAATAAATATATTGCCTCTCTAAACTGTGGCAATAAATACATGATATTTATGTACTGACATAGTGAGAGTTTCCTTGTTTGGTGTTTTGGACTGTGGAACCATAAACAGTATGATATTTTGAATTTTTAGATTATACATGAGTTTATAGTTTCAAAGGGTTTTCTTACTACATATTTAAGTTAAAAACACAGATAATAGTAATGCTGCAGTACATATTAAATGATAGGCCAATAGAAGTAAAGAACAACTAATACTCTGGCACATATTTTGTTAGGGCTACTGTGCAGAAACCAGCTTATTCTAAAATAGGATTATACCAGGTCAAAGCAGCAGGTGGAATAGGTCTCAATTAACATAAATATCTTAAAATAAGGCCAGTAGCTGTGCAATATCACTTTTTTAAATGCATGTATAATTTTTTAAATGACAAAATATGCACAACATCAGATTTATTAACTCATAAATGCTTAAAAACTGATCTAATTGATATCTAAATTTGAAGTATTTTTAACACTTATTTAATGCATGTTTCGTCCTCTGAATCACTTTTTCAAGTTCTTCCTGTCAATTTATTAATGAGTTTGATTTAGATTTTTGACAGTGTTTATTTTGAAAATGCCATCATGGTTAATCCAGGATAGGTATTTCTCAGTTAAAGAAACTGAGTTCAGCAATAATGTTATTTTTTTTTTCCTGACAGATACTGTGTCATGGTCAAGAATATAATTTCAGTTTTTTTATTAAGATCTCTCTATTTTTTTATCTTGCATATACATCATAATGCTTCTTTACCATTTTTATTTATTTATTTTTATTCCTTCTGGCATTTTGTTTCTGAAGTATGACTTTGAAACTTTGGGTAGAAAACAGGGCAAATAAATCACTACAACAAAGAAAAACCAAAGAAACTTTTTTCCTGTGAATAGAAGGAAAATAATAGAAAATTAATAGATTGGTGCATAATGTCTAAAGTGGGCTATATATTGCTTAAAGGTTTTTAAAACTTGAAAAACTTGTTCAACAATGTTTTTTGGATTATCGTTAATCCTGTATTGGTTATTTACCATATTTTAAAATAATATTTTATGCAGGCCATTATAAAAAATGAATGTGGGACCTTTTGTATTATGTGTTAAGTATCTATCAAAGCAAGGTGAGTTTTGAAATGTTAATGTCAGCTTCCTAAAGAACCTCACTGTCTCTATTCATGTGTTATGATACCAGTCCATCTGCTACATCACCTTTAGAATGATCAAATCTCCCACCCTGGTGAACACATTGCTTGTTGCAAAATCCTCCCATCTCTAGCTGCTGTTGCTCAGAGTAAAGGTCAAGCTTCTAGGTACTGTGAGACTGTTTATGATCTGGCTGCTACTTTTCTGTATTGCTCTTCTGCCATTCCTTCTAGGATATTAACTACATCTGTCCTACCCACCCATGAGATTGTTACCCATTTCCTCTTTTTCACGCTCCAGCAATATTCAATATCTTATATTTCTTGAAACCATCTATACAGTGTTGCTTCTCTCTGGGGTTGACACTGCCCTCTCTGTCTTGAAAGCCTTCTTCTACATCTTTGCCTGTCAGTCTTAGCCTCTCCTCCCAGGAACTCTTCTTGGTCCACTCTTAGCTTCTGTATAGGCCTTAGTTACAGCATTTGGCAAAGCTTTCTATAATTTTCTTGGGTTTATTTTTCCATGTGAGACTGTAAGCTACTTGTGGCCAGGTTTTAAAATGATTTCTTTTATGTTCCCCCAAGACCTACCATATAACAAATGTTCCAGAATTTGGAAAAAAAAAAACAACAAAAAATTCAATTATTTATTTTAAACACCCACTTTTTAAATAGCTCTTTTAATATATTTTAAAATTGGTTAGATTGAAAGAAAGAAACTCAGGTAAATAATAAATGGATTGAGGACAGTAGTAATGATTTGTAAGATAATTATTTTGTCTTTTCAGCACCAATCACAGGAGTGTGCATCCTCATCCTCATCCATGCATGCAGATAGTTGTTGAAAATACAAAAAAAAAAAAAATGTTCAAAATACATTGTTTTGAAAATGTGTATTCAGGATATATATTTCCAAAGTGTTGTTTACTCAGTTAATTTGATGAAATCTGTCAACATAATAAGCTAGTTGTGGCTGCCACATGGACTGCTGAGATAAATTGATACCTAAGCAAACTAGCCAGTGGCCCACCTTCCAAAAGGCCAAGAGAGAAATTCAGGAGGATCCATCCTCATGGATCCTAGAGAATTATAGCATGGAGTTATTCCCAAAGTTACTAACAAAGGTGTTTCTTCAGATTTTACTTTTGTTGCAGAGATATTTAGGGAAATAATAGAAAATCATGGCTTAAAAATCCTCAAACCCAGGGGCTGGGGATGTGGCTCAAGCGGTAGCACACTCGTCTGGCATGCGTGCAGCCCGGGTTCGATCCTCAGCACCACATACAAAAACAAAGATGTTGTGTCCGCCGAGAACTAAAAAATAAATATTAAAATTCTCTCTCTCTCTGTCTCTCTCCCTCTCTCACTCTCTCTTTAAAAAAAAAAAAATCCTCAAACCCAAAAGGTGATACTCCATTTTAGACAGAAGAAGAATTTTCTTCTCAAAATAGAAATGTTGAAAGAAAAGGAAGTCGATGTTTAATAAAGTAGTTGAGAAATAGCAGCTGTTTCTTTTTGTTCTGATACTCAATAAAAATAAAATTTATTTTGTCTTTAATGGTTTTATTTACCCATCATACATAAAAGTACTTACTTTATATATGAAATATTTTGTATACCAGAGACAACTATAAAGCTTCATGCATAATTTCGAGTAATTTACAGTTTTTCTCATTTTGATTATTTTGACTCCTTAGTGTACTCTACCAGCACTTTCCATTATTATTTAAGACTTATAAACCTTTTCCAGACGTTGAATATGACTCTTTTGTTTGTTTAACCTTGAATTGTATCTTTCTCAGGAATGAAAACAAGATTGGTATTTTCATAGGAAAATTTGTTAACCTTTTAATTGCTTGGAATGGACCATACTCAATTTGGAATTTCTTTTCAGATATATTTTGTCCCTGTAACTCTCCTATGGTAAAACTAATGTGAACTGGCATGTCAAATTACATATGTAATTTATAGAGGCTGGGAGGGTAGGGGTTTCACTGGTCATGGATGTAGAAATGTACCTAGTTCCCATTGGCCAGTAAGGACAGAAATCCAAGTTTCCCCCAGTACTGAAAGATTATATAGCAAAACCAAAAAGGCAAAACACCATCACCACTACCAAGTAAAGGTCAAAGAACTTTGTGGTTGGAATGAGGTATAAAGGATTTCACCAGAATAATAAAGTCTTATTTTATTATTGTTAGCAGCTTACCTTGCCAATGAAAACTTTTCTATAACTAAGCATGGCATAGAATTCATAGAACCCGAAAAAAATAATAAACCCGAAGTACCATCTTGAAGCTTTTCTTCTTCAACTCTTTCATGTTGTAGACAGGCATTTGTAGCACAAATGGGTAATGGAACTTTCCAAACACCAGCTTTTAAGGCATCTAGTTAAGACTTGGATTTAAAAGAAGAAATACATAATTACTGGGCCAGTATTTTATTAATATTCTTACCTGATTTTAATGTCTTTTAATTGATTTAAATATGCATACTCATTTAAAACAAATTTATTGTATTTTTGTATCATATTAGTCTTATTTCTTAATTTGTGAAAGTTAAAGCTAACAGTTATTGTCTGAAGTGAGATGATACTGGCTTTTCCATTAATAACCAGATTTAAAGTTTTTTTTTTTTTTTTTCCTTCTGATAGCTCTCCTTCCTGGGCCCCCTGGTTTTCCCTGTTCAGTTTGGTAGGGTGATCACATCTATGCCTCACAACCTTTTTCCTTTCAGCAGAACGTGGCAGGTAATCCTGAAGCAAAGACAAGAAACCACAGAGACAAGTTTTATGCTTTGATTGTATCTAAGGGATTCGAATAGGGAATACACAGTTATATTTTGTTTTCTAACTTTGTTTTTAAGATGATTATTTGTTCTGGTTTACAGCAGGAAAGAGCCTTGAATAAAACAAAAATCTAAGGATCAAGTGTGCTTTTCCACACTATATTGATTTTCATCTAGAATTCTTTAAACACATGTAAATAATTAAAGAGGGAGAAAGGGGGCAAAACAGGGTTGTTTTGAATATGAATTCTTCTAGTAGGTCTTTATTCCTCCAGTCCTGTCTCTACCACTCACTCCCAAAGAAGTTGGGGGCTTGTTCCCTCCTTAATATTAAGGTTCCTGGTCAGAATGGTTTGCATACTTAAAGGTTAAGGAGTTTTTGAGCAAATAGTTAAAGGTTAATATCAGCTTCTTCCTGTGATTTCTGTACCTTCCTATGTCTTCCCTCACATCAAAATCAAAGTAATGTTCTTTCCACACTTCCCCAGTCAATGGAAAAAATATGATTACCCTTTAGTGAACATTTTCTATTAGATTGGTAATGTTTCACGTTGGATCTGTATCACCCAATTTTTAAAATTCTTACCTGAAAAGAGATTTATAATTTTATGATCTTTTGAGGAAAGTGATATTTAACATGCTTTCAGTTACTAGTGAACTTAAATCTGAGGGAATCACTAATAATTAGGATTTTATTCTTTATCATTTCTATTCATATGTTCATTATCTTTTCAGGGTTACATTTGTTTTTTTTGGTTTAAAAAAGTTCTTTTTTTTTTTAATTAAGTTGATTCTTTTTTTTTGAGTGTTCTACTTGTGAGCCACATCCATTTGAGTGTTCTGCTCCTGAGTGACACCCACTAAGGTCTTGATTCTTTTTTTTTTTTTTTTGTACCAGAGATTGAACTCAGGGGCACTCTACCACTGAGCCACTTCCCCAGCCCTATTTTGTATTTTGTTTAGAGTTGCTCAACACCTCACTTTTGCCTAGGCTGGCTTTAAACTCACGATCCTCCTGCCTCCGAAGCCATTGGGATTACGGGCATGCACCACCATGCCCTCTTAAGGTCTTGATTCTTTAAAGACTTACCGCATCTGGTTTTCCCAAACTTTTATTAACTTTTACTGTTGTATGTTTTGAAATATCTTTATTTTTACAGGTAATCAATATTTCCTTCATCTCTGTTGAAATTTAGAAAGCTTTTATGTCCAGAAATAGTAAAAATATTTTTCTACATTTTTTGTTTAATTTACTTAAGTGTTAATACTGGGATCCCCCTAGATCTTTTTCAGCACTTTTATTGAATCATTCTCCTTTTCCACTTTTTTTGTGAAATAATCTTTTTTTCATCTTCCTGTTGGTACCAATTTAAATCTTTGTGCTACCTCTCAACTCATATTGCATTTAAAATTTTATCTGTTTGGAGAAATAAAGTTTGTTTTTTATTAAATGAGATTTAAGCATTGGCATATGTTAGGGTGGTGGTAGTGGTGTTGGATTTAACTTGACATACTTCTTGAAATTGTTGGGGATAGGAGGCCAGGGATATTTCTTATGTTAAAATAAAACCTAATGAGAATATGATCTGTGTGAGAAATTATGCATTAATAATAAGCACTGTTAATGAAGGATGTGTGCATGTGTGTGTTCCTCTAATCCTTGTAACAGGCCTTTGGTTGACTTATTCCTTTTTAGGATTAAGAAACTGATACCCCCAAATGTAAAGTAACTTGGTCAACCTGACATAGCTAAGTGATAGGGTCATAATTTAGTGTCAGATCTGGCCTAAATCCATCTTTCAAGGAAGTATTGCCAAATAGAACAAATATGCTTGTTACCCTAAGTATTGTAAATAAATGTGGGTCTATAGGGATCAGATGTCAGAAATACCAGCTTGAGTCCACCTGGGAAAAAGTGAGTTCAGGAGCAATGGCTTCCTAAAGTGTAGCCACCTATCAATGAAACTGGTGAAACATGGAGCTTTTCGTTATTTGGCATTAGCACTGAAGATGCCAGAATCTCAAAATAGAAGTAACCTTGTCCCTTAAGTCATTTTGGAAGCAGTTAAAAAATTCCTTAACTTTCCTGTGTTTTAGGTCTGCTGTTGATTTAATAATTTTGTTCCATGTTTAATCCAACTTAGATTTCAGTTCTGCCTTGCGAGCTTGACAGAGCACCATTGCTTCCCCCATCCCATCCCCCACATGTCTCCTGATGACCTTAGCAGGAAAATTGGCAAGGAACTGCCAGGACCCAGACAGTGGCTGTTGCAGGTGGCTTACTGTTTCTTTACTGTAAGTTAAATGAAGGGGAGAGATGAGTCTCACCACCTAGCTACCTTTGCTGTCATTTCTATTTTAAGATACTCATTTAAGAGACTCAAACTTGTACCTTATGTATCAAGCTTTGGTAGTCCAAGAAAGAAAAGAAATTCTGTATATTTTGATATCATTGAAACATATATTTATTGGTTACCTAGAATGATGTAAAATAGTGTAATCTGCTTATAAATGGACACACTTCATAAATATTGTTTATATGTATATATGTGGGGGTCCATATGATAAAGTTTATAAAAATCACTTGTAATCTTAATTTTTTAATGTTTTTGATCACCACTAAATAATTTGTTCAATTTTCCTCTTTAACTCAAGGCAAATATTTTTCATAAGAGTAATAAAGGACTTTTACTCCTTGGATCATTCTTGTTGATACATTGGTATATCTTTGGAAGTAATCATTCTCTACTTCATTGGGGTTTTGTTTTATTACCTTGCCCTGGAACATTTAAAAGTAAATTATAGGGCTGGGGCTGGGGCTCAGCAGTAGTGCATTTGCCCAGCATGTGTGAGGCACTGGGTTCAATACTCACCACCACATAAAAAAAAGGTCTATTAAAAATTTTTAAAAATAAACGAAATCTTATAGTTTATAAACAAGTGGTTCTTATTATCTGGAAAATTATGCATCAGTATTTGTACTAATAAGAAGTCTTAAGATTTATAAATAACTTAGGTATAAAGAGATTACTGGTATTATTCGTCCTTTTTTCAGTCATGTTTAGTTTCCTCTTAAAAATGTACAGAGAATTGTTACTCATTAAAACATATGATTCTGTGTATTAATTCACTAGGTAAATATTTGCTTTTTCTTTATGTAAAACTCACCCCCACTTAAAAGTTTGTTTTCTACTTTCTCCATTCCAATTTTTACATCATCAATAAATTAAAATATTATTATTCCCAGTGCTAGTTTAGGTTACTAACCTTGAAATTTATTTCCATGTTTATTGTCAGAGTCTTATTGGCAAATTGAACTTGACAATAAAAGGGAAAGAAAGCATGGTGACCTAGGACACACCATTCTACTGAAGGAATTCACAGTTCTTTGAATGTGTAATTTTTTTTGTTTATTTGTTTTAAATGAACCAATATACAATTCATATAGTCTCTTGAGTTATTCATTAATACTCCACATGCATTTCTTTTAAATTATTATTGGTAGACATAGACAATGATTGAGTGATTTTTTTTTTCCTTGTGCTGTTACCGTCGGGAGTAGATTGGTACAATTTCCAAAGTACAATATGAGTTTAAGATATAAACTGATGAAACCATCTATTCTTAACTTGGGGGACTGGTTTTGTGTGGGTTATAAGCTGTTTAAATACTACATGCTTCTCCTATTAGAAAGGAAATCGGATATCCATGCTAACATGAATTTCAGTTTCTTAATATACCAAACATGTACATAAGATTTGCAGAGATGAAGAATCAATTTTAAAATTTTGGTTGGATTTTAATGAAACATTTCTGTGACACATTTATGTTTCTATTTATTAACTATGTTTCTAATGGTATTATAATTGATGCTGTTACAGACAAAAAGCATACATGAGACCACACAGTGGTTTACAAATGTTCATAAGATGTGGAATACACAGAAACTTCTGCACCAGATATACTGTATGTCTGCTCATTTCTTCATGTTGGGCAGCTCACAGTCTTCCTAGGGAGGAGCAGGTGGCCAGCTAAGAAGCATCCACCTAGCAGGAGCTATGCATGCTAGCTGTTTCTCTCTTCCTCCTGCCCTTGGTTACTCTTCTTTTTTTCCCCCTACTTCCTCCTCTAATTCCCTTCTACCTTTCTGATTATTTGCCCTTGTTCATGAATGGCTATTGTAGCTGGTTATATGTCATACCAAGTTGATACTAATTTTTTTAGCTTTAACTTTTCCTTTATCTTTTGTCTTCCATATATCACCCACTTCTATCAGAAAACTATTCTTTTGTATTTTACAGTTTGAAGAAAATTTTCAAGCTTTAACAAACATTAAATGCCTGGAAGTCAAGAATTTTTTATCATAGAGTGTTAAAGTACAATTAGTATCTTTCCCAATTTCCCTAAAGTCATCTACTTTCTTATTTTATAATTAGTGGCAACTTAGCCAAGATTATGCCATGGGTATTTGTATATAAGATAAGAGTCTCAATTAACTCTTATAATATTGCCACAGAATAGTTATTATCCCCCTTTTAAAGGTGAAGTATAAATTCAGAAAGGTTAAATAACAATGCTTAAGATCAAACAGCTTGGAAATTACAAGAGGTAGAAATGTAGTCTAATTCTTTTTGACTCTAAAAGCTTCACAGTGTAACAATGTGACTTTCTTTTAAAATAGGTAATTTCACTTTCCTTACTCCTGTACATGTCTAAAAGCTTGAGAAGCAGCAGAGTGCAGTATCTTTAGAGAAGAAAGCTTCTAAATGTAGCAGATGTCTACACCAGACATCTCCCCTCCCTGCAAGAAAGGCAAGGTTCTGTTGACACCAAGTGGAGAAATATATCTCAGTTTTAGTGTATTCTCATTTCAGTTTTCTAATTCTATCTGGGTTTCTTTATAAAAACAAACAGAAAACATACTTAAGAAAGCATTTTCTTTCAGATAAATTCAGGCTACCTCTTGAATTTTTTTTAATTAATTGTAGATGGACACAATACTGTTATTTTATTTTTATGTGGTGCTGAGGATCGAACCCAGTGCCTTCTACATGCAAGGCAAGTACTGTACCACTGAGCTACAGCCCTAGCCCTCTGGATTGTTTTTGAGGCAAATAAATTTATTTGTGATCCACACATTTCTTAATTTTAGTTAAATTCTAATAGTTTTTTGCATTAGTTTTATCACACCAGAGTGGCATAAATCATTAGATCACATCCTTATAAAAGCTGATTTTTGTTGTTGTTGTTATTTGGAGATAAGTTTTTCTGTTTATAGTTTAACATTTAATCTTCGCCTTGTTCTGCTTTTCAGGACCTTTACTAGAACTATGTGGTGTAGAAAATGACATCCAAAACAAATTTTATTTTCAGTCCATTTAAAAAATCTTTTTTTTTTTTCAAGACTTTTGGTTTTCTATTGGTTTTCCCGTGCTTATTATAGCACCATATTTATAGGATGTAATTTAAGGTTATTATAAATTAAAGTGCTTATGAAATATTTTTATTGTAACATCATTTTCATACAGTGTTTGTTTTCACACTCTTCCCCCAAATACTTTCAAGTAAGTATGTGACATGCATTTTAAGGATGGAAAAGTTAATGTGAATTGAGGGTGGGTGCAGATCCTAGAGTAAAACACCAAGTATTTCAACCTTCCCAGATTAGTTCTAAAACTTGATTAGCTTAATTGTAATATATGAAACTAAAGAAATAAATTTGTAATTATGTGTTAACTCATACCAGACTCTAGTAGAAATAATGAGTAGCAGGTGCAAGTAATTTAAGAAAAAAAATTATGAGTATTATCTAATATTGAGAAAATTGTATAAATTTAATTTAGTTGTTTCTGAAAACTTAGAAAAAAGTTTAATATGATCATAATGGCAGAACACCTGTATTGAGCTTGTGGAATTATGTGAGAATCTAGTTTGGGAGCCACTGAATTATTGTGAAAAATTTCTTAATCAGTATATAAGGTAGCAGTAATATTTTTCTAAGCAGTAAACTGGTATGTCAGTAAGAGTTTATAAGGAAAACAGTCCAGTTTAAATAAACTACTGAATATCTCATATAGCATGGGGTAAATTGATGACAGTGTGACTATGTACAGTTATTTAAGCTATATAAAAACTCTTTTTAAAAAGTTGAATGCAATAAATTTATCAGGGTGGTGTTTTCCCCCTTAGCTTCTCTTACTTCTTTTTCATGTAATGATATGCTGTGGACTTTAATGCCTCCATCTATGGCCTTCAACCCAGCACTTGTTCTGGTTAAATCCTGATGAGCCTTGAATCCAAGCTGCCACTATAATAATTGACTGGTTTTTCATATGGAAAATGAAAATTAATCCTTACCTCATTCCATAAATAGAAGTAAATTGTGTAAGAAAGAAGCACTTAACTATAAAAGACAATACTTTAAGATATTTGGAAATGAGTATGTTTACTATCTTCAGAATAAGGTAACAGTTTCTTTAATAAGAAGTAGAATGAACAAACCATAAAGAAAAAAGTTAAACGTTAAAATTTAAAAAAAAATGTGTTCATCAAAGGACATTAAAACAGAGTAAAAAAAGGCCAAAACCGGTTTGGTATACAGAATATATTGAGGTCCCTGTGAATCAATAAAAAAGTAAAGAATAAAAATAGGGATTTCAAAAAGAATAAATCCATACTGTCAATAAAGAAATGAAAACTTGATGGGCTTCATTAATAATTAAAGAAATGAAAAGTGAAACTAGAGTGATACACTATTTTGTGTATACCATGTTGGTAAAAACATAAAAGTCTGAAAATAACAAATGTTGATGCAGATGAAAAGAATAAGAACTCTCATACTCTGCTTATGGGGGTGTAGATTGGGACAATTGAATTATAAATAGAAATTGAACATAAAAGTAATTTTTTTCAGCAGTTCAGCCCAAGGTGTCTATCTTATAGAAATTTTTACTCATGTTTCAGGGAATAGGTATGAGGTTTTTACACACACACACACACACACACACACACACAATAGCTTTGTACATAAGAGCAAAACATAATTGTGGAAATAGTCCAACAGAAAACAGAATGGATAAGTTGGCAAATATTTGTATATAGTAGTAGAATTAGCATAATTATGAAAATGAATGAACCCAGCTGTGTGTGTGAACCTGTATGAATTCTCAGAACTTAATGTTCAGTGAAAAAACCAAGTTCCTCCAAATACGTCACGATTTCAATTACACAAACTTTGCTCAGAAGCAAACCCAAGTAATATATTTTAATGGAACCACATGTATGAGATCAAACTATAAAGAAAATCAAAGGAAGAGGATGTTGAGTCCCTCTAGGGAGGGAAGGGTTGGATTCATAAAGGGCTAGAGAGCTTCGGTGCTGCATAAATGAGTGATTGTCAAAAATATAAATATTCAAATTGTTATAATGACTATGTTATAGATATAAAAATGGATTTACATTATAAGTAAAATTATAAATTATAAATAATTATTTGAAATATACATATATAAGTAATTCATAATGCAAAAAATATATAGGAAAGCATTTTCTCCCCTCATCATTCTGCAAAACACCTTTAAAATTTGAAGCTAATTTTCTTTAGAACATGCTTCTTGATTTTACGTGGGTGCTTATAAGTTTGAATTTTTGCACACTTTATGCCTACTATCCCTATTTTGCTAGTTATTCCCCAGATCCAGAGATTTTCCTTTAGTCGTTATATTTATTTCTTAGCCTACCATGATTTTCTGTTTGTAGTAGTGTGGTCGAATGGTGCACGTGCCTCACTAGCTTTTTTGGTCATTACTATACTCAGATTTCTTTATTTAGCTCCCATGAGCTTGGCTGTAGTGCTCTGAATCTATCTGCCTTTTCTGGATTTTTTTTCCCTGCAGTATTTCTGGGAATCCTCAAGGGATTTCCACCTGGTTTCACATGCAGCCAGGTTGCCTCTTTTGAGCCAACACTCCGGCCTTCTCCAGGCTGCCAGCATCCTAAGTAGTCACCATCTCTAGTGTCCTTCCTGCTCCCAGCAGAGGCATGCTCCTTCAGCTGGCCAGTGTTGCTGCTTTATATTGTTGTATGACTTTATGTCAGAGGGATTAGCTATGTTGTGTGTTTTTTTTTTTTTTTTTTTTTGCTGCTGCTGCTCTTGATAATGATAATCTATTCCCGACTGCTGGTGTATCTGCTGCTTCTAGATTCTGAGGCCTATATTCTTGTCCAGTGCCAATTAATCATCTTTTATGTTTAGCCTCTGACGGTGTACCTTCTCTTGCAAAGTGAGAAAGGTAATAGCTGCCTTCCTGCTGGTACTTTTATTTTGAGAACCTCCAGCATGTTTGCTTAGGTCCTAAAGTGTTGCAGGTTTTATGGAATATTGTTTTCTAGGCACACATGCCACCAAGGTACATGGATCAGAAAGGGTTACATGTATTTTTAAAGTTATAACTAGAAGCATTGGTTTCCTCTGAATCTCTGGTCCTGTTGCCAAGTCTGCCTTGCCAGGTGTGGCTCTTTCCTTAAGAATAAATTCTCTCTAAGAGGTCCTGGTTCCCCATTTTTTTACAATTCATTTATAGCTTCATCTGTAGAGACAAAAATAAGTCAATCAATGATGCTCAATCTGTCTTCCACTCTCTTTTTCACTTATACACACACATACCACCCAACCCTAGATTCTTAGATATCCAGTCATGCCTGCACAGGTGAAAACTCTTATTTTAGATTAGGTTGAATTATTTCTTAGAGGGTTCCTGAGTCCCCAAATAAATCTTGGGTGCACTAGATAGCTGGAGGGAATTGGTACTTTTAAAAGATATACAGCCATGTGTATCAGCAACTAAACTCCGAACCCAGCCAGTATTCCATTAATAATGATGACCAAAAAAAAAAAAAAAAAGCAGTAGAAGCAGCAGCAACTACATTTCATGTTTTATATTGTTTAATCTCATTAAAATAAAACATATGAGGCAGGTTTTATCATCCCCATTTCACAAGTGATAAAACTGAGACTCAGCTTATAGAACTAACTCAAAACTAGATAGATAGTAAAAGTGGAACTAGGCTACATTATACATGATTATAAACTCTGTGCTTTTAACCTCAAAATGAGATGTAATCTTAAAATGCATTAAAATAATTGTATTAACATAACACTTTTATTTTTAAATTAATTTTAACTGATACAAAAAAACATGAGAATCACACACACTTATGGGGTACCACTTGATATTTTGATAGTTGTTTATATTATATAATGTTTACATCAGGGTAAACCTGTTTCCTCATTTATCATTTCTTCATGGTGAAAACATAAAATCCATCCTTCTTGCTTTTTGAAATATACCGTACCATATCATTATCTATAGTCACCCTACGTACAGTGGCACATCAGAACTTACTTGTAACTGTAACTTAGTGCCCCTTGATCAGCCTTTTCCTAGCCCCTTTTCTCTCCGCATTTCTTAACAAAATTAATTTTAATACATTCTTTAAAATGTGATTTTAGATTCTCTTACTAGTTTCTTACACTGAATATATCATCAAAATTGTGAAGTTTTCTTTAACAATATTATAATTATTTGTTTTAAAATGACAAAGTAATGGCACAACTTATTTTGTGTAAAATATTCAAGATTGGTGTGTTTAATTTAATTTGATGGGTCTTTGGATATGAGAATGCAACCTGTAAAAATTGAGTATCTCATCTACTAAACCAGGAGCTGCAGAGGCCACCATATTTCGTTGACCAGTAAAATCTCTTTAGTCAGCTTTTATTGCATTGTTATTAAGATTTGTTAAGCTTTCATTAATTATTACAATTAAATGTAGTATTTTAATAACATTTTCCTTGAATATATAGTTTTGAGAAATAAGTAGCTTCGGTTTTTGAATTTGGGTTGTCTTATAGAATGATTAAGGGTAGAATGAGAGTGATCAAAATTCTCTGCGAAAAAACATGTATATGAGTCTTCATTGTCACACTGTAAATGAAAAAAAAATGTCACTTAAATGTCGGTTCTTAGAATACATAAATAATTACATAAGTAACTTATTATACAATTAAATCATTTTTAATAGTTAATATCCTGGAGCAATGTTTACCAACATGGTTAAATCATTAAAACATAGTATTGAGCAAAATAATTTACTGCAGTGTTATGTTTGAGTAGGTGGTGACCCCCAAGAGCTACTGTGTTAATGTAGGAATGTTACAGGGGTGAAAATGATTAGATTATGAGAGCTGAAACCTGATAGTCTATTGTAATTTGAATGGAGTAATTGGTGGTAACTGTAGATAGATGAGGCATGGCTGGGAGAGGTGGGTCAGTGGGCAAGGGCCCTGGAAGAATTCATTTTCCCTGCAGCAGATTGCACACACTCTTTCTCTGCATCCCAACCCCACCACAAGATAAGAAGCTTCCTTCCATTGTACCCTTCAGCTATGGTGCTTTTCCTCACCTGGGACCCAGAATAATGGAGTTGGCCCACCATGGACTAAATCTCTGAAACTGTGAGCCAAAGTAAACTTTACCTCTTCTAGATTGTTCTTGTCAGATACTTTTGTCACAGTGTTGAAAAATGATTGACACATGAAACACAAATGGATTTACAGTATCATTTATAAAAAATGTTTAATCATTCCACAAAATAATATATATAGTTTATGGACATGTGCATACATATACATATGTGTGTCGGCCAATCAAATAATATTAAAATGTGCTTGATAAGAGTAAACAGAAATACCAAGAGAATAGGTTGCAGATACTAAGTCCTATTAGACAGTTTTAGCACCTTCTGCATGGTCCATAGTATATGTGTTTAATTGTTCATGTTCTGGATATATGCATTTTGTCCTTTAGGAATTGCATTTAGATGCAAGTAATGGAAATTGGAAATATTAGCACAATAAAACAGATTGTTTCTTAAAGTCCAGAGGTAAGCCACCAGGGATAGTGTGGGTTTTTCAGGATCCTCAGGGACCTAATATCTTTCTATTTTTTTCTGCCCTCACCAGCCTAGCATGTGGCTTCTATCTTTATTGATAAGTTATGGTCCATAGTATCTGTTATTGTTTTGGCTGCCACATCTAATTTCTAAGTAGTAGGATAAAACATGAATGTGTCGGATAGAACTTACGTTCAAGGATCCTAGTCAAGTACTTTCTTGTAAGCAGCAATTCAAAATATCCCATCTTGGTTACATTTCATTGGCCCGTTTTTAATTAAAGAGCCATATCATAATTTTTAGCTGAGTATATTGCTACCCTGAAAAACAAAGATTCTATTGTCAAGGAAGAAGAGAAGAATAGATAATGAGTAATGGATAATGAGAACTTGTTTGTTCTGCCTCAGTTGTTCTACTTAAGATATTGATGGGAGTATTTCATAGACAAGAACAATGGACTTTTCTCTCAATTCATAAAACTTAAATGTGCTGATTCCCCATTCTGAAATGTCCCTGATGGAACCTTAAAGTTCATTTAGCCATTTAAAATAATGTTTTAAAAGTCTGTGCTGTTTTCCTCTTTTTAATATATTAGGTTAAAATGCATGCTTCCCTGAAGAGATTTGAATATCTTAGATAATTGGGGAACTATGGGATCTACTACAGATATCTCAGTCTGAATGCATAGATATGTCTAGAACCTTAGGTATGTTAGAGGGAAGGTGTATAATTCAGACAAAATGAAAACGTAAGGTAGTGATTTGTCTTAAGTTCACAGTGAATAAATTGTATGTTGTTATTTTAGTAAGTTACAGTGTTACTAATTCAAGAGAAATTGATTTTTCATGTATTTGAATGATTCATTTCTAGTCTTAAGCATAAGTACTAAACTTCAACTTTATATACTTTGATATGATTGTACCTATGCCGCTTCTAATTAATATTGATTTGGAATTAATACGGGTATAGGGACAGTTATTTTGGGTGCTTTTCCAGCTGTATAAATACCCCTATTGCATAAACAGACTAAATTTAATCACAGAATTTACTGTGCTAGCAGTATTTACAACTTTATTGTGAACCCAATGTTTTAAACATCTGTCTTTCATTTACTATATCTTAAATATAGACTTTTATAACACAGGCGGAGTTATAAGTATTTATACAAAGATGCTATAATGAAATCGTTCTTGGAGGAAGGAATAAAATTTCTAAGAGTTTTTTTTTTTTTTTTTTAAATAAATAACACTTACTCGGCAATCCTGTCTCCCCTACAAAGAAATAGGTGTCTATCAAAAATAAGGATAAAGGTATTTTTTGAGAGAGATCCTGAGAATCAAAATTTTAAAATAACGTTGAAGATGTTGAATGGAATATTTCTAAAGGAGAGATTTATGTTGTTTTCAAAATGTCTTTGTCATGTGTTAAACAAATTATGCAACTTTTTCATTAAATAGCTATTCTTTCAATGAAAAAAGTGTGGTCTTGAAAGAGAGTTTAGAAGGATGTACAAAGCTGAGAAACAGATCTTGTATATATCATTTTTAAATTAACTTGTTTCCCACCAAACAATGGCTTTATATCTGTCCAATTTGATTTTATAAAAGTAGAGTCTTATTTTTATAGTTAATTTTTCAGTTAGAGCCCTGCAAGGCTAGTTCCTTGTGTGTTTCCTCCAGCTGATTTTATTTTGGATAAAATTATTTTTATCTGATTTTCCTTTGAGAAAATATGGACACTTGCTTCTTTGGCTGACTTACAGGTATGAGTGAGTACTGAAAGACCCACATGAATAGACTTCACACAAGAGAGCCCACCCCATGCAGAGGTGCTTTCCAGGCTAGTTTTTGTGTTCTGGAAAAGTCTGAATTACATGAGAAGACAGGTACTGAGACTGCTCTGTTTCTTGGACTTAAGCAGTCTTTTTTTTTTTTTTCTATGTGGTAGCAGATAGCGTTCTTAAAGATGATAAGATTAGAAAATGTTAACTTCTAGAATAGTACTACTGATACATGAATTGGAAAAAACCTACAAGGTTAAAGAGGTGATGAATTAGAAAAAAATATGGAAGTCATCAGCCTACACTGAAGTACAAATGTCTGTTGCACTTATTATTTTACATTATAAAGCTAGCATTCTTTTGTACTATTTAATTACATAATTGCTTTATAAATGTATATATGCATTTTCACTAGATTCCAGTCTTTTGAGAAAACTTTACTTTTTATTTTATTTTATTTTTTGGTCTCGGGGATTGAACTTGGACATTCAACCGCTGAGACACATTCCCAACCCTATTTTGTATTTTATTTGGAGACAGGGTCTCACTGACTTGCTTAGCACCTTGCCATTGCTGAGACTGGCTCTGAACTTATGATCTTCCTGCCTCATCCTCCTGAGCTGCTGGGATTACAGGCGTGCACCACCACTCCCAGCGAGAAAACTTCTTCAGAATTCCCTGTAGCATCTAGCATTACGTCAAATATTTCATATGCCTAAAATAAAGATGTTTAACTGGATCCAGATGACAATTGTGGTTGGTAGTTGTTTCTTGGTACAGGGTTTGAGGATTCGCGGGGAGGTTTGCGTTGTTAGAAAAAACATGGTGATAAATTAGGCAAAGGACTCTTGCTGGGGCCCCGCAGTCTGGCTGGGCACAATTCAGGAGCCACTTGTCAAAAGAAACGAACTTTATTTTTAGAACCACACACGCCAAACAAAACAGCTCCTCAGGAAAACCTTCAGAGCCCAACTGCCACCACTGGCTTCCCACAAGCCTCTCCACCTCCCCCACTCCTTCTGCTCTTGAGGCTGATTGGCTGGGTCACATGGGCAGAGCCAAAAAAAGTCCCCCAATGAGCAGCTCCATGGTCTGAAAGGGTGGGGAAACAGCCCAATGAGCATCACAGCAGAGGAGCCAATCAGTTGGCAGCTAGAAGTTGCTGGGGCCGCTGTGAGCCAATCATCAGCTGGCAGCTGGAAGTTTGCTGGGGCCCCTTCAGCTGTGGCTCTCAACAGACTCTATTTTGTTTATTGAAGTATATCTGGTGCTCAGAATAGTGTCTGACAAGTTGTAGAATTAAATAATTATTCGTTGAAAGAATGAATAAATGATTCTGTAACAACTGAGGAAGCAAGTAAGTTACTAAACATTTTAGCCATCCTGTAACTAAACCAATTCTAAAGTTTTTTTTTCTTCTAATCCTAATCTGTAATTAGTATAAATATTTGTTGATTCAGCAAATGTTCAATCATTATTCAAAATTAGAAGTTAGAATATCTTATTGATAGAATCCACTCAAGAAATGGAGACTCAGAATTACAAAAAATAATTAAATTTAGTAAAGACAATATTTTGTAGGATTCACCATCATGATTTAAGAAACAAGAAAAACTCTCTTCACCTGTTTAACTTGATGAATTGTGCAGTTGTACTATGTTATGTCAAACTCCAGCTAATGTTATATTAACTGAGTAGAATTACTCTTCAAATTATATTGGATTTGATATAGTGTGAAAGCCCATTAACCTGGTTTTTAAATAAGGTTTGGAAATGATTAAAATTTCTCTCTTAAGTAGGGAAAGATTATACTTGGACCTTTTATCTGATTTTATCATTATAACATCAAAATTAAAAAAGAGGTTTAATCTCTCTTTGATCTCCATCTTTTATATTATAAGATGAATCCTTAGAAATTAGGTGATTAGATTTGTAGATTTTGACTACCGGGAATAAATTGCCACTGGAGTGCTGAGTCAACTCTGGCTATTTTGAAATTTCATTATTACAAAGTGATTTTTTTTTCCACTAAATACTAAGGAAGACATTCTGTTAAGACCAAAATGATTCTGTTCTGTGCAGAGTGTCATCCATTAGTCACTTTGGACTCCTCAGTGTATGATGAGAAGAGGTAGCCATAACATTGGCCCTTTGTCAAAGTGTGGTCCTGGGGCCCCAGAGGTCTTCAGGAACTTTCAGGGTATCTGTGAATTAAAAACTATTTTCATAATAATACTGAGATGTTATTTGCCTTTTTCACTGTGCTGATGTTTTCTCTGAAGGTTCAAAGCAATGGTAGTTAGGTGTTGGCACCTCAGCACCAAAATTCTGGTAGCAAACTATATTATTTGACATTGTGGTGGTCTCTGGCACACAATTGAAGGGAAATAAAGGAGAGGGAAAGGTGAGCTTTAAGTTTTGAAATGTCCTTAATAAAATGGTAAAAATTGTCAATTTTATTGCCATATTCATTTTAGATATTCTGTGGGATAAAATGGAAATTGGCTTCCTGCTGCATTCTGAAGGACAATGGTTTTACTCAATGAATTCCTGCTAACCTAGTTCCTTTTAAATAGAATATCACTTTTAATTGAAAATGCAACTAACAAACATTAGAAATTCAGACTTGGATATGGGGTAGACATTTTCTTGAAAATGAGTGAAAAAAGCCTGTAACTTTAGGAAAATAATTGATGGTATTTGTGAGGGCAATAAAATTCAAGGTTTCAAGTAAAAATTCCAGTTTTGGAAAATGTGTAACTGCCATTATGACCTTGAAAACATGCAATATTAAATTATTAAAATATTTTTGGTTATATGCTTGGTGGTATTACTAGATGTGATATTTTGTTCCTGAACAAGGGAATGTGCTACTTTTGGGAAGTTCCATATGACTCAAAGAACCAATATTTTCCAAATGATCAATGCATGGCATAAAATTATGCATGGATCAAATATTGGTTTAAAATGCAAGATAGTAGATTGATTGTAATGTAACAGGGTATAAATATTTCCTTGATAATGGCTCAGATCTTGCATCCTAAATAAACTTCAAGAAACTAGTAGTTTTTGAACTTTGGAGTAGTATTAAGGAAGAATCCTCTGTAAATATTGAAGAAAATATCATCACTTAACTAAAATCAGTTTAAGTAAATTTTATTATATAAATTAAACTTTTTATTGATGAAATAATTATTAAAGAATGCATGTCAATCATGTATACATAAGGCTATAAAACTTGCATTTTGATTTTAGTTATAATTTGCTTTTGTAGTGCTTTTCTTCCCCCCAAATTTTATTTATTTAGTACCTTGGAGTTATACAAAATAGTGAAATTTGTTGTTGCATATTTGTTCATGCATACACTATAACAATACAATTTGGTTAATTTCATTTTTAAGCGGTAATATTAGGTTTCAAGAATGATATTACTGTTAATAGTTATGAATTGAATTGGAGGTTGTATGGAAATTACCTATATTGTTTTTGGAAAGTCGTTTTTAAAAAGAGTGAATAGTCAAATTTTAAAAGTGACTAATAATAGTTCCATAAACCAAATAATGAAGCCATTTACTCTGCACTTTTTAGAAAGTGTGCTCTTAGGCCCATAAAGTGCTATTTAGTAGCTAGGGGGGTGCTAGTTACCAATAACCACACAGTACTCTAGTTGTTTCCCAGAGTTAATATTAACTACCACAGATTTCTAATTTATAATGTGAAAATATTTTAGTCACTGGATTACCTGGATTATTTAGTATTTTGTATTCCTGTGAATAGCCACTTGTTCGTGGAATGATATGACTTTTTCATGCTGCTATTTATGGGATTATTTGACCTAACTGAAATATCTTCCTAGTGATATGTATCTACTGTTTATCAAAACTTCTAGAGAAATAAGCCGAGGATTCAATTTTGGGTTGCACAGACAGACGCAGTATGGTTAAGAAATGGAACTTGAATGGGAAGAGTTAATCTTGAAGTTCAGCTGGAGCTCTGTTTACTGATCCTTTTCTGCTGCTGCTTGTTAATTGGCACCTCCATACTAATTAATGGAATAGCAAGGGGCAGGGGTGCCATTCTATTTTGATAATCCTTGTCAGCAATGTCTGTGTAATCTTCTTGTTTAATTGTAATGAATGTGCAATTGGGGTACATGAACTTTCAACAGTTTTTTTTTTCATTGGAAGTTCACTGGTCAAGGACAGTTTTTCAACTGTCACACATGGCTGCATATTCAAGTTTCAACACCACAGTTACTAATTCATACAAATGAAAATCACTACTGGAGGTAAAGTGTTTCTTTAAAACTAGACAAGTATAACTCAATTCAGAGGAATAAAAAATTGCTTTAGTTGTGCCTTTTTTTTTGAGTGAGAGTGAGAAATTTTGTTTAAATAGAGACATTTAATTTTAAGAGGACTTAATGGATGAAAATATTAGAGTAATGTTTTCTCTGGAAAGAAGAGCCTAGGCGGGAAGTCAAAATAAATGGAATTGCTTTACTTAAGAATTTGCAAGGTTTAGCTGTGAAATGACTAGATAAATGATTCCTTGGAAAGTTAGGTACCTACTATATGATGTGTATTTCACTCATTTCCATTTTGAAGAGACTGTTATGCTTCCAAGTATAAAGGTGGATTTAGGTAAAATAAATTCACCATATTAGTAGTTTTTAAGTTGGGGGACTGGTCTTAAAATTGTAATCTATGCAGTGCATTATTTATTTGGGGGAAGTGGGAGAAAATGAGGGAGGAAAAAGTCGAAAAACACCTCCTTGGCTGTTAATACCTTGAAACTTAGTGGAAAGGAAATAACACCCAATTTATAAGAACTCCAATGTAAACAAACAGGAGCTATGATAGGAAATAGCACTAGGGCCAATTTATAAGACTTGGTACATGTTCATTTTTCAGATAAAACTTCCTGTACTTACCCCTAACCTTTTGGATCAGACCAAAACCAAAATAAATCTTCCTCAAATAGTGAAAAGAAACATTTAAATTGAATGATATTTTTGGAAAATCAGAAATAGTTACTTCTACGATTGGTACATTGATAAAATTTTAAAATATTATTGAAGATCAAGTTTGTATGAAGTTAGATGTTATACACTTTACAGTTTATTACATAATAATGAAACTTTATCATAGCATATTTGTGTCTAACCAGAAATGCTTTCTCCAACTTAGTTTAAATTTATAATCTAAATCCAGTGCTTTAAGTCTGAGGTTCTCAATCCTGAGGGAGTTTTGCCCCCCAGAGCACATTTGGCAGCATTTAGAGACATTTTAAATTTTTACCATCAGGAGAGGAGCTGCTGGCATGAATGAGAAGAAGTAAGGGAATGCTATCTAGTATCCCACAAGTGGAAAAGGCCCTCCAAAAAGAATTTTTCAACTCAAAATGTTAATGTCACTGGGATTGAGAAACTTGGCCTACCTCAGTGACGTCATCTTCTGATAAAATAGTGTCTTATTTATAATAAGTGGATTGTGATTACGTTGGAAACTTCTTGAAGAAGTGCTATTATATACACTGGAAGAAATATTCACATGTGGGTATGCATGTGTTGTGTTGTGTGTGGTTAACGAGAAATAGCAAGTTCCTAATTTTTATTAATTCATTTCCCTTATATATTATAAGTTGTCCTGCAGTAATAAAGTGATTCTTTGTGGGTAGGTGTCCAAAATATTATGGAAAATTGCGGTTACAAATTCTTTGTGGTTTTATCACTCCACACTACATTTATATGCAAAATGGGGGAAATTGCAGTACTTAGTTCACCTAGAAAGTATACAGTGAATGCAGTGACATGTCCTATTGCATACTTTTTAAGTTTACAAAATCTTGTGTCATTTGCTTGGTGTGAAGTAGCTGTATGTTAAAGATTTTTCAGAGTTTTAATCTGTAAGTAGTAGACAAAATTTAAACCACATACTTACTATAAAACCAGTAGATCGATTTGAACTTAAACACTTAAAATTTTAACTACTCATTATTTTTCTTTCATGATTAATGCAACTGAATAATGCTGATTAGGGTGTATCAGATACCCTTTTGGCATTTTGGTATATATCATCTATGTAAAGTCACTAAGCTGGTTCTTACTGGTTTCCATATATAATAGTACTATGCAAAAATTGTAAAAATTCTATATGTTACAAAATATATAAGGCCTATATAAGTTAGGAAGCATAAAAGTACTTCTCCCATTGCATCTGAGAAATTTTAAGTTAACATTCTTCATACTGTTTGCATATTGGCTGACATAGGTGGAGATATTTGCTCTTGGGCCTTGTCCATTCTCAGGGGTCCTTGGCAAAGCATGTTGTATCTGAAGAGCTGTGTGAGCAGGGTGAGGGGCTTCTCCTGTGTGTTTTCCTAGGAGATAGCTTGCTAAGTAAATGAAAAACAACTTGTTTGGAAACAATTTATATATATATATATATATATATAAATTGTTTTTATTTTCTGGGGGAGAAGACATAGGACATGCATCCTGGCTAGTGGAGCTGTATGTAGCGAACTCCTTAGATGGGGAGAGGCTTTGTGCACAGAAACACGGAGGCTCATTCAGCTCTGTGACTGTGGTATATTTTATAAGGAAACCTGTGTCTAAAAATAGATGCTGAATGAAACTTCTCTTAGAGAGCAGGGCCATATGGTTTTTAAAGGGATACTTTGTTTTACTGGACAGAAAATATGAAAACTCCTCATTTGGAAGCAAGTCTTAGTAATGGCGGTTAGAAAACATCTTTTGGGGCACTGTTACTAGGTAAGTGTTCCAAAACATGTTTTCTCACCATATTGTTTAAGTAACAAACTTGAACTGTCAATCTTTTTTGTAATTCTGTTACAGTTGGCTTCTTTTTGAATGATAGTAGAAATCATTTGGCATGGTCAGTTTTTTTTTTTTTCCTGTAAATATTGGGAATGTTCAATATGTGGCATAAAATGTGAAATTGAAGCAAATTTTATCGAAGTTCTAGGTGACCTTGGATATTTATATTTACTTATTCATTTTCTTAAAAATTTACATGATATTCCTAGACAATAGTTTTAATGTTGTGTCTTATGGCTGGAAAATATGTTTTTAAGTGCATGTTATAAATAGAATCCATTTCTGTGGCATCAGTGAAATTTCTGAAATTTGGGTTTAGAAAAAACTAGGTGAATTGAGTTTTTAAATGAAACTCTATTAGAGTGATATTAAAATAGTATGTGTCATGAAACTACTACTGCTAGTTTAAATCAATGAGAAAGATTTAATGTAAAATCTGTTTTCCTTCTGACAGAAGAAAAGAGGATGTGCTTTCCTGTTGCAGGAAGGACTCTCTGGTATCTTGGTGCTTAGGCTAGATGTAGGAAATGGGAACTACCCTGTGAGTAGGCCTTACTCTCAAGTTCCAGTTGAGAACTACCTCGGATGTTTTCTTTACCTACATAAGCACAGAGCAGTTTTAATATTGTTTACTCAAAATATGTGATATCAGAAGTATTTTAGATTTCAGATTTTAAAAAAATTTGGAATATTTGCATATACATAAGGACATATCTCAAGAATGGGACCTGGGTATAAACATGAAATTTATGTATGCTTCATATATGTCTTACACACATAGCCTAAAGGCAGTTTTATACAGTATTTTTAGTACACCTGGTTTTGACTGTAACTGATCACATGAGGTCAGGTGTGGAATTTTCTGCTTGTGGTGTCATGTCAGAGCTCAGAAAGTTTTCAGTTTTAGAATGTTTGGGTTTTGGAATTTCATCTGAAAATCTTAATGTTCAACCTTAGAGATACTCAACCTGTATATATCATCTTTATAGAAAAATTACCAAGAATTTTATTCTCCTGAATGTGACAGTAATTCCCATTTGTAATGGGGAACTCATAGGACTCAAAATATGAAGTGTATTATGTTTCCAGTTTAAATACACTTCCACTCAAAGCTTTTCTCCATACCTTTCTTCCCTCCTATTAGAGACCTCTGCCCTCTCCTGTACAGAACATGCTGCCAACAAAACTTATAGTATGGTAAAATGTTTTTAATTTATATGTTCTTTCCAACTATTATGTCAGAGACTCTTGTACTTACTTCAGATCTAGAAGCAATGATGGCAAGCCTTCAAGGCTAACTTCTTTTAAAAATGTGTTTACGTGCATTTATGTAATAAGTTTTTGGGTTCTTGCTTTTGAAGCATATGACCACAAGTGAAACAGACCTCTCATATCAAATATAGTTTAATATATGCAAGTTTATGCACATGCATGAGAGTGTATAATACAACATGTTTTAACGTGAAGACTTTAATTTTGGGCAATCTCTTATACATTATAAGCTTTCACATATGATACATCATTTGTTCAATGTGAAGGTATTGTGAGCCATAAAGGAATTTTGATTTAATAGCAAGAACTGATGCGTAGAGGAATTAAGTGATCTACTCAGTATTGCAGTAGAGCTGTGACCCTTAGTCCAAGGTGCTTTTTAGCAGACCACACCAGTAATACATTTCAAAACCCAACAGTGTCACACTGCTTATTCATAGTACTATTGAATTCAGAATTACTGGGTCTGTAAATTAGCCATGAGGCCAAAATTCTGAGCCACTTTAGTGGTGATTCTTTTTTTTTTTAATTTTTTAATGTTGGTTGTTCAAAACATTACAAATTTCTTGACATATCATATTCCACACTTTGATTCAAGTGGGTTATGAACTCCCACCTTCACCCCATACACAGATTGCAGAATCACATCAGTTACACATCCATTGATTTACATATTGCCATACTAGTGTCTGTTGTGCTCCGCTGCCTTTCCCATCCTCCCCCCTCCCCCCTCCCCACCTCTCCCCTCCCCTCCTCTCTCTCTACCCCCTCCACTGTATAACCTTCAGGGTCTCCTTCCATTTCCATGCAATTTCCCTTCTCTCTCCCTTTCCCTCCCACCTCTCATCCCTGTTAAATGTTAATCTTCTTCTCCTGCTCTTCGTCCCTACTCTGATCTTAGTTACTCTCCTTATATCAAAGAAGACATTTGGCATTTGTTTTTTAGGGATTGGCTAGCTTCACTTAGCATAATCTGCTCTAATGCCATCCATTTCCCTGCAAATTCTATAATTTTGTCATTTTTTAATGCAGAGTAATACTCCATTGTGTATAAATGCCACATTTTTTTTTATCCATTCATCTATTGAAGGGCATCTAGGTTGGTTCCACAGTCTTGCTATTGTGAACTGTGCTGCTATGAACATCGATGTAGCAGTGTCCCTGTAGCATGCTCTTTTTAGGTCTTTAGGGAATAGACCAAGAAGGGGAATAGCTGGGTCAAATGGTGGCTCCATTCCCAGCTTTCCAAGAAATCTCCATACTGCTTTCCAGATTGGCTGCACCAATCTGCAGTCCCACCAGCAATGTACAAGTGTACCCTTTTCCCCACATCCTCGCCAGCACTTGTTGTTGTCTGACTTCATAATGGCTGCCAATCTTACTGGAGTGAGATGGTATCTTAGGGTGGTTTTGATTTGCATTTCTCTGACTGCTAGAGATGGTGAGCATTTTTTCATGTACTTGTTGATTGACTGTATGTCCTCCTCTGAGAAGTGTCTGTTCAGGTCCTTGGCCCATTTGTTGATTGGGTTGTTTGTTCTCTTATTGTCTAATTTTTTGAGTTCTTTGTATACTCTGGATATTAGGGCTCTATCTGAAGTGTGAGGAGTAAAGATTTGTTCCCAGGATGTAGGCTCCCTATTTACCTCTCTTATTGTTTCTTTTGCTGAGAAAAAACTTTTTAGTTTGAGTAAGTCCCATTTGTTGATTCTAGTTATTAACTTTTGTGCTATGGGTGTCCTATTGAGGAATTTGGAGCCCGACCCCACCGAGTGTAGATCGTAGCCAACTTTTTCTTCTATCAGACGGCGTGTCTCTGATTTGATATCAAGCTCCTTGATCCATTTTGAATTCACTTTTGTGCATGGCGAGAGAAAGGGATTCAGTTTCATTTTGTTGCATATGGATTTCCAGTTTTCCCAGCACCATTTGTTGAAGATGCTATCCTTCCTCCATTGCATGCTTTTAGCCCCTTTATCAAATATAAGATAGTTGTAGTTTTGTGGATTGGTTTCTGTGTCCTCTATTCTGTACCATTGGTCCACCCGCCTGTTTTGGTACCAGTACCATGCTGTTTTTGTTACTATTGCTCTGTAGTATAGTTTGAAGTCTGGTATCGCTATACCGCCTGATTCACACTTCCTGCTTAGCATTGTTTTTGCTATTCTGGGTCGTTTATTTTTCCATATGAATTTCACGATTGCTTTCTCTATTTCTACAAGAAATGCCGTTGGGATTTTGATTGGCATTGCATTAAACCTATAGAGAACTTTTGGTAATATCGCCATTTTGATGATGTTAGTTCTGCCTATCCATGAACAGGGTATATTTTTCCATCTTCTAAGATCTTCTTCTATTTCTCTCTTTAGGGTTCTGTAGTTTTCATTGTATAAGTCTTTCACCTCTTTTGTTAGGTTGATTCCCAAGTATTTTATTTTTTTTGAAGATATTGTGAATGGAGTGGTTGTCCTCATTTCCATTTCAGAGGCTTTGTCGCTGATATACAGGAATGCCTTTGATTTATGCGTGTTGATTTTATATCCTGCCACTTTGCTGAATTCATTTATTAGCTCTAATAGTTTCTTTGTAGAGCCTTTTGGGTCTCCTAGGTATAGAATCATGTCATCTGCAAATAGTGATAATTTAAGTTCTTCTTTTCCTATTTTGATTCCTTTAATTTCTTTCGTCTGTCTAATTGCTCTGGCCAGTGTTTCGAGAACTATGTTGAACAGAAGTGGTGAGAGAGGGCATCCCTGTCTTGTTCCAGATTTTAGAGGGAATGCCTTCAATTTTTCTCCATTCAGAATGAGGCTAGCCTGAGGCTTAGCATAGATTGCTTTTACAATATTGAGGTATGTTCCTGTTATCCCTAGTTTTTCTAGAGTTTTGAACATAAAGGGATGCTGTACTTTGTCGAATGCTTTTTCCGCATCTATCGAGATGATCATATGGTTCTTATTTTTAAGTTTATTGATGTGGTGAATAACATTTATTGATTTCCGTATATTGAACCAGCCTTGCATCCCAGGGATGAATCCTACTTGATCATGGTGCACAATTTTTTTGATATGTTTTTGTATCCAATTCGCCAGAATTTTATTGAGGATTTTTGCATCTAGGTTCATTAGAGATATTGGTCTGAAGTTTTCTTTCTTTGAAGTGTCTTTGTCTGGTTTAGGTATCAGGGTGATGTTGGCCTCGTAGAATGAATTTGGAAGTTCTCCCTCTTTTTCTATTTCCTGAAGTAGCTTGAAAAGTATTGGTATTAGTTCCTCTTTAAAGGTTTTGTAAAATTCTGCTGTATACCCATCCGGTCCTGGGCTTTTCTTAGTTGGTAGTCTTTTGATGGTTTCTTCTATTTCCTCGATTGATATTGGTCTGTTTAGGTTGTCTATATCCTCCTGACTCAATCTGGGCAGATCATATGACTTAAGAAATTTATCAATGCCTTCACTATCTTCTAATTTATTGGAGTATAAGGATTCAAAATAATTTTTGATTATCTTCTGTATTTCTGAAGTGTCTGTTGTGATATTGCCTTTTTCATCGCGTATGCTAGTAATTTGAGTTCTCTCTCTTCTTCTCTTCGCTAGCATGGCTAAGGGTCTGTCGATTTTGTTTATTTTTTCAAAGAACCAACTTTTAGTTTTGTCAATTTTTTCAATTGTTTCTTTTGTTTCGATTTCATTAATTTCAGCTCTGATTTTAATTATTTCTTGCCTTCTACTTCTTTTGCTGTTGTTTTGCTCTTCTTTTTCTAGGATTTTGAGATGAAGTATGAGATCATTTATTTGTTGGTTTTTTCTTTTTTTAAGGAATGAACTCCAAGCAATGAATTTTCTTCTTACAACTGCTTTCAGTGTGTCCCATAGATTCCGATGTTGTGTCTGTGTTTTCATTTATCTCTAAGAATTTTTTAATTTCCTCCTTGATGTCTTCTATAACCCATTGATCATTCAGTAACCTATTGTTCATTCTCCAAGTGATGTATGCTTTTTCCTTCCTTCTTTTATCGTTGATTTTCAGTTTCATTCCATTATGATCAGATAAGATGCATGATATTATCTCTACTCCTTTATATTGTCTAAGAGTTGCCCTGTGACATAATATATGATCTATTTTTGAGAAGGATCTATGTGCTGCCGAGAAAAAAGTATAACTGCTTGATGTTGGGTGGTATACTCTATATATGTCAATTAAGTCTAGGTTATTAATTGTGTTATTGAGTTCTATAGTTTCCTTATTCAACTTTTGTTTGGAAGATCTGTCCAGTGGCGAGAGAGGTGTGTTGAAGTCTCCCATGATTATTGTATGGTGGTCTATTAGACTCTTGAACTTGAGAAGAGTTTGTTTGACGAACATAGCTGCACCATTGTTTGGGGCATAAATATTTATGATTGTTATGTCTTGTTGGTGTATGGTTCCCTTAAGCAGTATGTAGTGTCCCTCTTTATCCCTTTTGATTAACTTTGGCTTGAAATCTATTTTATTTGATATGAGTATGGACACTCCTGCTTGTTTTTGAAGTCCATATGAGTGATATGATTTTTCCCAACCTTTCACCTTCAGCCTATGTATGTCTTTTCCTATCAAATGCGTCTCCTGCAGGCAGCATATTGTTGGGTCTTGTTTTGTGATCCATTCTACTAGCCTGTGTCTCTTAATTGGTGAGTTTAAGCCATTAACATTTAGGGTTATTATTGAGATATGGGTTGTTCTTCCAGCCATATTTGTTTATTTCTGTTACTAAACCTGGTTTGTTTTCCTCTTTGATTATTCCCCCCCCCCTTTACTGTCCTACCTCCCACTGTTGGTTTTCATTGTTATTTTCCATTTCCTCTTCCTGTAATGTTTTGCCAAGGATGTTTTGAAGAGATGGTTTTCTAGCTGCGAATTCTTTAAACTTTTGTTTATCGTGGAAGGTTTTAATTTCATCTTCCATCCTGAAGCTTAATTTCGCTGGATACACAATTCTTGGTTGTAACCCATTTTCTTTCAGTGTTTGAGATATGTTATTCCAGGATCTTCTAGCTTTCAGAGTCTGTGTTGAAAGATCAGCTGTTATTCTGATTGGCTTACCCCTAAATGTAATCTGCTTCCTTTCTCTTGTAGCTTTTAAAATTCTCTCCTTATTCTGTATGTTGGGCATCTTCATTATAATGTGTCTAAGTGTGGATCTCTTATGATTTTGCACATTCGGCGTCCTGTAGGCTTCTAGGATTTGGGATTCTGTCTCATTCTTCAATTCTGGGAAGTTTTCTCGTATTATTTCATTGAATAGACTGCTCATTCCTTTGGTTTGGAGCTCTGTACCTTCCTGTATCCCAATGACTCTTAAGTTTGGTCTTTTAATGTTATCCCATATTTCTTGGATTTTCTGCTCATGGTTTCTTAACAGACTTGCTGAGCTGTGTATGTTCTTTTCCAGTTGAAATACTTTGTCTTCATTGTCTGATGTTCTATCTTCTAAGTGTTCTACTCTGCTGGTAGTATTCTCCATTGAGTTTTTAAGTTGGTTTATTGCTTCCTGCATTTCTAGGATTTCTGTTTGTTTGTTTTTTATAACCTCTATCTCCCTGTATAGTTGATCCTTTGCTTTCTGGATTTGTTTGCGTAATTCATTGTCGAAGTGATCTTTCATTGTCTGATTTTGCTGTCTAATGTCTTCCTTGATACTCCAGATCATCTGAAGCATGTATATCCTGAATTCTTTATCTGACATTCCATCTGCTGCAGCTGTTACCTCTTCTAAAGTTGCGTTGACCTGCATTGCTTGTGGTCCTTTCTTTCCTTGTCTTTTCATACTGCTTGCGTATCTTTCCTGCAGGCGTGGGCGGTGGCTCTGCTCTCTCCTTATTCCAATTGGGGTGTCGTGGCTACCACGCCGGCAGGTCACTGGGCCTGTTCTGGGCGCTGGCGGCGGCTCTGTTCTGCCCCTACTCCAATTGGGGTGACGAGTGTACCCTGCCGGCAGGCCACCGGGCCTGATCCGCCGGTCGGTTGCAGGTTTGCCTACCCTGCAGGTGCGGGCGGCGGCTCTACTCTGCCCCTACTCCAAATGGGGTGACGTGTCTGTCGTACCGGCAGGCCACTGGGCCTGTCCCGCTGGTCGGTCGCAGATCTGCCCACCTTTCGGGCACGGGTGGCGGCTCTGCTCTGCCCCTACTCCAATTGGGGTGTTGTGACTACCCCGCCTGCAGGTCGCTGGGCCTGTTCCCGGCACGGGCGGTGACTCTGCTCTGCCCCTACTCCAATTAGGGTGGTGTGTGTACCACGCTGGCAGGCTCCTGGGCCTGATCCGCCGGTCTGTCGCAGGTCTGCCTACCTTGGAGGCGCGGGCGGCGGATCTGCCCTGCCCCTCCTACCAAGCCTGCGGACCCCTGGGCCTGATCTGCTGGTTGGTCACAAGTCTGCTCACCCTGCGGGCACGGGTGGCGGTTCCGCTCCGCCCCCACTCCAATTGGGGTCATGTGGCCACCACACCGGCAGGGCCTGATCCGGGCGTCGGCGAAGGATCTGCTCTGCCCCTACTCCAGTTGGGGTGACGTGTGTACCACACTGGCAGGCCACTGGGCCTGACCCGCCAGTCTGTGACACGTCTGTTTACCTTGCAAGCGCGGGCGGCGGCTCTGCCCTGCCCCTCCTACCACGCCCATGTACCACTGGGTCGCGTGTCTGCCCAACTTACGGGTGCGGGTGGTGGCTCCGCTCCGCCCCCTCTCCAATTGGAGTCACGCGGTCACCATGCTGGCGAGCCGCTGGGCCTGCTCCGGGCGCTGGCGGCGGCCCGGCTCCTCCCCTCTGGCTCGACGACAAATTGAGGAGACTCGGGTGTCTGTGCCTCACACCCCCTACCAGGAGACCAACTGTTTCTGTCGCCGCTGGTATTGATGAAGTTCTCTCCTCCGCCGCTTTCTGATGACATCAGATCTCTGCCATGTTGGTATCCTGTGCGAATGGCAGCATTTCGTTCCCCTTGCCGGGCAACCAAAGCAACGGGTGAGTCCTGACCGGCCCTCAGCAGGACCCGGACCGAGAAGCAGTTTCTGTGGGCTCCTAGCCCTGGGCCAGGGCAGTTCCGGGAGCCGGAACTCGGCCGCTCCGTGCTCGGTGTAAGCTCCGATAAGAGTAGGCTCCAAGAAGCAGTCCCCGCGGGCTCAGTTCCGGGAGCCGGAATTCGGCCGCTTAGTGCTTGGTGTATGCTCTGATAGGAGCAGGGTCCAAGAAGCAGCCTCCGCAGGCTCCCCAGCCCTGAGCCAGGGCGGTTCCGGGAGCCGGAACTCGGCAGCCCCGCGCTCGGTGTTCGCTCCGATAAGATCAGGTTCTAAGAAGCCCCCAGGCACTGAACCCTAGCAATCTGTCTGCAAGCCACAGGCGAATGGCAGCCTGAAATTACCTGTTCTATGGCTGAATGAGCTGCGGTCAGTCGAAAACAGGGATGGTGACGTCAGCTTTCCAACATGGTGGCTGCTGGCCTCCTCTGTGGTCTGACCGGTGTGGAGAACCGAGATGGACCGCTTCCTTCCCCCGTCTCAAACCCAGAATTCAGCCCTGAGTACGGTGCTTGCACGGCTGGCAGAAACTGCAGCGCTGTATCCCTGCGTCGCTATCTCCTCGTTTCCCAGCGCGCGCTGCAGACTCTAGCCGCGGGGCAATTTGCTGAATAAGCAGTGTTACCCTCCGTGCGACAAACCTCTCGAGTTTGAGTCCCCGTAGCCCATCCTCGTGCGATGGAAATCCTTCCTCCAAGTTCCGGAGCACCCCACTATTGCTGGAAATTCCTAACAAGATAGCCTTTAGCCGTCCTGACTTGTCATACTCCCACACAGTGAAGCAGCACACGGGGGCAATGCACTCCCCTCGCCGCCATCTTCCTTCCGAGTAGTGGTGATTCTTTTAGCTAATATATTGGAGTCTCTCTCTGCACAATGCATATTCATTATGTAACTTTAGCTTATCTTATTTTAGAAAACTGCCTTTCTGTCTCTCATGATTAAAAGAGATTAATGGTGATTTGGTCTAGGTATTTCACGTTAGGGGTTCAATTTGAGATTTACTCTGGATATAGTGCTTCTAGGTATTGATAGAGTAGATTGGATATTAGATCTGAAAGAAAGGGAGGAGTCAAGAAAGAGATAATGGATATGTAAATAGAAAATATATCTTATTAGAGGCAAAAATGATACTGGATTATCAGTATATGTTTAGAAGTATGAAGTATCAATCACCTTAGTATTTTGTATTTGAATTGCTTTGTGATCATCTTTATCTGATCAAGTTCTCAGAAGTTGCTGCTTTAGTATGTTCTAGAACACAGTCACAGAAGGTGAATGGGACAAATTTTACACATTAAGTATGAATGTGATTTTCAGAAATATCTTCATTAGGAATAGGTATCTTTTTTTGAATATCTGTTGTAGAACTTTGATCATAATGTCAGTTTTCTAGAATTTTTTTTCTGCTTATGAGAGGGTAGTATAGTTTTTTATCAAGATAAATAGTATTATTTCAATTTGTGCTATAAATTTGAAAGATTTAATGCAGTTTTAATAACTTTAAGAGAGCAAATATAATTGTTAAACACTTGTTTATTATTCTAGCTATCATAGGTTTATGATTGCGTACAGTACATCTTAGCCCACTTTATAGAAGTTGGAACCCAACTTTATTGTGTTATGTGGAGGCTTATGTTTGACTGTTTTTTTAAATTATAACATGTAGGTCACATATGTGATTTATATGATTCTGAAATCCCGGTTATAAATTCAACCCCAAATTATAATATTAGAACCAGTCCTAAAATTATAGAAAGGCATAGCTTCCAGAATACCATTGTGAAGCTCTACCTCCTATAAGATGATTTTCTTTCCTTATTGACTATCTATATTAAGCATAAATTGGTTCTCACTGTTGCTTTCTCCAAGTATTTAGGTTCTCAATTTCATTATTAGTGTTTTTCATTTGCCTGAAGAAAAAAAATTCTTCAATATTTATACAATTTTTAGAGACCATTAAAATTTTTCTCATAACGTTTATATTATTTTAGATCAAAATGGTAATTATGAGAATTATCCCAAAAGTTGATTTTCTAAAATGTTGTTAAGTGTGCTAGCTAAATTTTTTTGAAGTCTGTACTTTTTACAACATTAAAGGCAGATTTTTCCTAACTACATATTTAAGGTTAACTATAGTCCAGGTTATTATTATTATTTTTTTTAAGCCTCATTAAAAGAGAAACAGCGCTCCTTTAGGGTCAGCAAAGCAGCTACCTTTGTAGAACATGATGAAAAGAAATATTTGTTAACAAACCTTGAAGAACCTGTTTCCCAACTAACTAATTTTTTTCTTTTGTGTTTTATTAAAAAATAAAACACTAGAGTTAGAAGTACTGATTGTTTCATGGATTATTTCCTTAGCTTCTGAAATGCTAAACCAGTTATCTGAATTTATCTGATTAGAACATGAAGGAGAAAACCCAAATTTCTTCATTTCTTATCACCAAATCCTGCACGCTTTTGCCCCCGTATGTGATTTTGAGAGGGAACTAGGCTTGCTTTATTGTTCTTCTTTCCTTTTGAACTGGATGATAAATGCGGAGCCATCATGTCAAACCTATTCTGAAAATTTCCATAGTAACAATGAAGCCTTTGTGATGAAAATAGCCCAAGATGGCTATTTACTAAAGCTGAATTTATTTGTTATCCATATTCCAGTGCACTTTTGCACATAGACTTTCTTCAATTTATAGATAGGGAAGACATGAATTAAATTATTCTAAACAGAATATAAATTGTTTAGCTTTCAGTCTTGTCCTTTAATCCCCAGACCACTCAGATGATTAAGCTGATAGATGAGATGACTGTTTTTGTGCATATTATTATTTGTCCAATAAGTTCTATAGTACTTCTTGGTGCTAATAGTGATCTTATATATTTGTATCATTTTTTAGTTGATCATTCCAACTATGTCAAAGATCATCTTGTAGAGATAAACTTTTCACAAGGGAAGAGCTCCTCAAGTAAAGGAAAACACACTATTATTCAAATGATTTAACTTAATGAAGATCATCTCTTCTGTGTAGATGCAACAGAGAGGCAGGGCCAAAAGCATTTGCCCCAGGAGGTTATATATAGTATGATTGGAGACATTCCTAAAGACAATGAGGCACTAGCATTTGTGCAAGAGGGAGGCTATTTCACTCTGAGCACTAATGCTGGAATTAACTGGTGTCATTTTGAAGGAGTGTTTTGCTAATTGGCATCTCCCAATTGTATATAATGCCAACACCTTTTTCTATTAATTATTTCCCACAAGCATAGCTCAGCCAGGTAAAATTGCCTGCAAACTTATAAAGATTTAAGTGGAACTGTTGCAATTTAATTAGTTTCCAAAAGCCCTCTGTGAACTTAACAGTTGGTTGGTATTATTTGTGTAATGTTTTGTTGTTTGACGTTGGAAGCATTATGTTCCTGTATTGTGGTGATGGCCTGCTGAGTAATTGCAAGGTTCATTATACTACCAGGACTGTCAAGGGGTGTTTATGGATATTCATGTGCAGTGAACCCTTGAACTTGAACTGGTCAGTCTTGTCTCCCGTGGCTGGAATTGTGTTTACTCTAAATGGCAGCAGAAACTTTAATTATGGAACCAGAAAAGAAGCAAAATTATCTGTTTAAAATTGTAAAGGACTATTGAGATATGTACCTGCATCCTTCCCAATAGATACATGTCTTTACTCTCAAGAAAAGTTGTCATCATTATAAGCTTTAGAAATTTTAAAATATTTGTTGTTTTGTAGTAAATGTATGCTTCAAAAATTATGTATTTTTTTGTTTATAAAATGATATTAGAAATTTACTATTTTGACTGCAGGAATTCGGTATATTGACCAAACATTAGTAAAAAATAAAAAGGTTAATGTGAAGTTTAAAATGTGATCTGAGCATCAGTTAGAAAAATTTTGGAAGTATGGAAGAAAGTAAAATTTGAGAAATATACATGCACACACACCTGTGTGTGTGTGTAGATGTTTTGTGTATTTTCTCCCATTCTGAGGGTTGCCTATTCATTTTATTGACTGTATCCTTTGATGCACAGAAGTTTGAAATGTTGATGTAGTCTAATTTATCTGTTCGTTGTTGTTGGCAGTGATTTGGTCTCATAACCAAGAAATCATTGCCAAATGCAATGGCATGAAGCTTTCTTTTGATATATACATATCATGAACATGTAGTTTTGTGTTTAAGCTAAAGTATATCTTATAATACTTGGAAAGATCCCTTTATGAGTATGTCTCCCCAGTTGATTTTTAAGTTCTTGAGAACAGAAACATTTTCTCAATCTGTATGTCTTGTACTCTTTCCGTGCTCAATGCATAGTGCATATTCAATAAAATCCTGTGGAATTGAATTGAAGAGAACCAAGAGAGAAAATGGCATATCAGAGAGGATTGCTATGGAAAATAGAATGTTGTAACTGGAGCATGGGGTACATGAGAGATGGAATTTGGGAATTATGCAGTGCAGATACTTTGTTCACAGCAGCTATGACTCCATACAGAGGATACAATGTAGAGGATGAAGATAAGAATGGGAATATGAAACCATCTCTGTTTTACCAGGCTGGCATATGGCATGCTGGAAGTCTGGGTTGAGCTAATGCCCCCTCCACCTCCTTTTTAAAAATATTAAAATTTTTGCAAATTGTGGTAAAATACAAAAAATAAAATTTATTGTAATGATTTTTATTAAAGTTCAGCAGTGTTGAGTATGTTTACATTAATGGCCAATCTCTAGAACTCTTCATTTTGCAAAGCTGAGCTCTGCTGATCTGTTTGTGTTGCTATAACAAACACCACAGACCATGTGGCTTAAACAGCAGATACACTTCTCACAGTTCTGGTGGATGGGAAGTACAAGGACCAGGTGCTGGCATATTTGGTTCCTAGTGAAAGCTGTCTTCTTCACATACTGCTGTGCCTTGCTGTCTCTTCACGTGGTAGAGAGAATGGGGAGTGAGAGCCAGTGCCTAAGCCTGTCTCTGGTTTTTCTTCCTCTTATTATGAAGATATTAATCCCATCATGAGAAACCCACCTTCATAATGTTATCTAAACCTAATCCCCTCCCAAAGGGGCTCACCTTCAAATACCATAACACTGGGGTTAGACCTTCAGTATAGGAATTTTGTGGGGACACAAATATTCTTTCCATAATAATCTCTATATCCATAAACAACTCTTCCCTACCTTTCAGCTTCTGGCAACCACCATTGTACTTTCTCTCTCTATGAATTGAATTACCATAGATATTTCATGTAAGATAAATATTCATTTCTGTAAACTGGATTATTTATTGCATTCAGTGAAAGGTTCATCCATGTTATAGCACGTTTCAGAATTTCCTTTCTTTATAAGATTGAATAATATTTCATTGTGTCTATGTACATGTATCACACTTTGTTTATCCACTCATTCATCAGTGGATGATTTGGGGTCTGTTTTGAATAATTTTGCTCTGAAAATGGGTGTACTCATGTGTCCTTGAGACCCTGCCTTCAGTTAATTCTTTGAGGAACTACCATATTATTTTCCGCAGCTGCTCTGGCATTTTATAGTCCTACACATGGAAAGCAGGACACAAGGGCTCCAGTTCTGCAGATCCTCATCAGTACTTGTTATTTTGTGATGTTGATAGTACTCATTCTATTGGGTATAAAGTGATATCTCATTGTGGTCTTGACTTCTATTTCCCTAGTGATTGAGTACCTTTGCATATGCTTGTTGACCAATTGTGTATCCTCATACAAATGTCAGCTCAAATAATTTGCCCATTTAAAAATAGAGTTGTTTGTTATTGAATCATAGGAGTTCTTTGTTTTATAGACATCGATCCCTCACCGGATGTTTGTTTTGTGTATTTTCTCCCATTCTGAGCATTGCCTATTCATTTTATTGGCTGTATCCTTTGATGCGCAGAAGTTTGAAATGTTGATATAGTCTAATTTATCTATTTGTTGTCGTTGGCAGTGATTTGGTGTCATAACCAAGAAATCATTGCCAAATAGAATGGCATGAAGCTTTCTTTTGAAAATTTTATAATTTAAGCTCTTAAATTTAAGTTTTTGATCTATTTTGAGGTAATTTTTGTATGGGGTAAAAGTAGGAGTTCAACTGCATCATTTTGCATGTGGATATCTGGTTTTCCCTGTATTATTTGTTGAAAAAGTTATTCTTTCTCTTTTGAATGGTCTTGGCATATTTGATGCTCTGTATATTCAACTGGAGCAAAAGGCTTTTATTACATGGAAAGAGGGGGATGATGTTAGAGGCACAATCTTGGGGGACAGTAAAGACTTTCTAAATAGGTAAGTGGCTAATAAGTTAGTCACTGACAAGTTTGTCTAAATAAATTTGTCTAAAAGTGGGAACATTATTCAGAGATTATTGGGAAATAATCATGATCATTTATATTTTTGTGAATGGAAAGAGGAAAAACTTGGATGGGTAGGTTTTCATTTTGAAAACCAAAGGAAGAGCTTCTAGTGATTGCTTAGTAAGTTGTAAATAACTTAGTTTAATTTCCAAGAGTGAACAACTTTTTAATTTTTTTTTTAATCCTGGGGCTGGGGTTGTGGCTCAGTGGTGGAGCACTTGCCTAGCATGTGTGAGGCACTGGGTTCGAGTCTCAAGACCACATATAAATAAAATAGATAAATAAAGGTCCATCAACATGTATAAATAATTTTTTTAGAAAAATTTTATCCATGGGCTGGGGATATAGCTCAGTTGGTAGGGTGCTTGCCTTGTATGCACAAAAGCCCTGGGTTCAATCCCCAGAACCACACACACACACACACACACACACACACACACACACAATTATCTTAGAATTTATCCTCTAAGATGGTATCTTAGCAAGGACACCCCAACTTGCACTGCTTAGGTTGACAATGCAAGATTTGTATGCTGCCACTGGAACTGCTGTTTTTTTTGGAAAATGAATATGGAAAAAGTAATTCCATGAATGGAATGGTAAAACCCTGTCAAATCAAAAGTGCAGAAGGCAGAGCTTAGTAGCTCCCTAAGCCAGAAAGAAGACACCTGCAGTTTTTTTTTTTAATTTGTTTTTTAAGGATATGTACAATGAACAAGGTGGGGGGAGGGTATTAAAACCAGGAAATACAAAATGTAGTAGAGGAGTTGGCATGCATAATTATAATACAGGGTAGAGTAATCAGATACATATCATAGAAGTAATACTGATTAAATGCCATGGAAGTTTAGAAGAGGAAACAGTTATTTTTGCTGAGAGGACCCACTTGATTTTCCTGAAGATTTTATATATCTCTATCTCTATCTATATGCTTTTCCAGTTGAAATAACAGAAACTGACCATGATTAATTTATATGGAAAAGAAAAGTATTAAAAGTATATGCTTGATCATAGAATTTGTAGGAATAGAAGAGAATCAGTTTTAAAAGAGACACAGTCAAGAACATCACTTAAAATCCCTCCCCAGAATTTATTCTGTAAGGACACCATTGTCACTAGTGCTTAGCATGGCCAATCCAACTTACACTGTTCTTATTGTCCATGCTAAATTTGGATGGTGCCCCTGGCACTGGTGCTGTTGGGAAATAATTATGGCCTGTGTTTTTTTTTTTTTTTCTGTAAAAGCCTAGTGGATATATATATATATCATGAAAATCAAAGGTAGAGCTTCTTTTGAGTATCTAAGTACATGGTTATTGTTCAGTTTACTTTTAAATCAGTGAAGCTCTTGAAGCAGTCACAGTACCCAGTGTTACCTAGGGCTGAAAAGCATGAAGACTAAGAAAAATCCATTTGTTGACTTTTAGGGAAGATATTCATTAAAATGATAAAGATATAATACCAGAGGGCAAGTAGGGTTTATAAGGAAAATGTAATTAGGATGAGACTGATTACTGGCATCAAGGGTCAAGTACTTCAGGAAAGAGAGAGAATTTGCAAAAGAAATGCTTTTAAAGAAGGGACTTACTGAACACCTACTGTTACATAATCATTGCTTCAAGTGCTTAGAGTAGTTCAGTAAACAAAATGAGCAAAGATTAGTGTCCTTGAATTCTACAGGTTTGAACCCAGATTGACAATGAACCCTTGACATAGTAAATAAGTATATTATATATGTTAGGCAGGGACAAGAGCTATGGGGGAAAAATAAACCTAAAGCTTTATAAGAGGCATTTAAGACTTAGGGTGAGGGTGGTTGTGGCAGTAGGGTAGGTTTCTTTGAGAAGGTGAGATTCAAACCAGGATCTTCTGGAGATGATGGAGAAAGCTGGCCATTATCTAAGGGAAGTGTGTTTTCAGAAGAACCAGAAAATGTATCTCTCTGAGCTAGAACATGCATGATATTCTGAGCACGTGGAGAAGAAACAGGGTGAAAATTGGGAGAATAACCCAGTGAGGTAGTTAGAAGCCACATCTCATAGGAACTTGGAAGGCTTGCAGGTAAGGACTTTGCAAGGACATACCACTTAGGTTGAAATGTTAGCTGTCTGATATTTTCTGTAGCCAGACATGAGGATAATGTAAAATTTCTTGTACAGGTCAGAAAGATTTCAAACTTAATTTCCATAGGCGATTGATGTTTGTAATAACTTCTGGAAATTGGTAATGTAGAAAAACAAAGCAAAGCAAAATAAAACAAACAAAAAAAACTCAACAAAGAGATAAAGTTATATAATCAAGGCAGAGTAAGGCCGAATCCTCCATTTAAGAGAGAGAAGATGAACTATGGTGAATAACTAACTCATGGTTGTTTTGCCTAAATTTTATATAGTGAAGTAAACATTTATTTTTGTTCTGTGGTCAATTTCTAATTCTCCACATGTTTTAATAGACAATTGAAAATACTTCTTAAGGAAGTGATTCTAGAAAGCAGCTACTCCTTGAGAACTTCCTTGCTTTTCTTTTTTCTTGGGACATCCTTTGGTGGAGGTGCTAATGAAATGTGTTGAGGTCTTTGAAGTATTTCCACAATAAACATTTGTGAGACCTCAAAGTAGAAATTATGGTGACAGTTTAAATCACAGTGCCTGTCCTAATAGGCCTTAAATCATCTGGATAAATACAAGTTTTACTCATTTTGGTTAAGGTTGAATTTGAATGTTGCATTTGGCATAATTCTTAGGATAACTTACTGACTTTCTCTCTTTTTAGTGAGGAGTTTGGTGGTAGCAGACAGAGCCATACAGAGTGCTGACTGATTGTGAGGAGGGGTGTGGAGCAGGTTGATCAGATAAAGGAATGCTGTATAACCAGGCCCTTGCTTGACAAGAGCGCATTACGGTTGCATATCTTCCTATTGGACTAATAGAAAAAAAATTGTTTTTCTGTAAAAATATATCACTGGTTTTATCTGACAGCCTTATTACTTAAGTTTATCCTCTTTACCTCCATAATTTAAGCATCTCACTTCTGTCATTTTCTACACATTAAATATCTTCTGTTTTTGAGAAGACACAGAAAGAAGTACCATACCTGCATCTCTGTTCCAGTTTTACTAAGGCTAAAGTCTGGTTTCCTTGTACTGTAATGTTCTCAGATAGAAAAGTTCTATAAATGTGATTTTGTTTTACTTTTTTTTTCCCCCGCAAACTAATTTTGTAAACAACCAAATCAACCTTCAATTTTCTGAAAATTCTCCATGTATGAAATCAGTTAGAAAGGCTTTAATGAGATTACCAAGAACTGTTACTTCTTGTGATGAAAAAAAATCAGGCCACTAAGCAGCTGTGCTTTTGTATCTGAAGACAGACAAAGGAAAATAAGTGTGTGTGTGTGTGTGTGTGTGTGTGTGAGTGTGTGTGTATACACACAAGCACATACCTATTAAAGAGATATGTTTTCAGAGATCCTTTTCATATCAATTAGTGATTAGGAACATATTTCATTATACACAGTTTAAATGGGAGAATATGAAAAGGTTCAGTATATCATAGAATCTGAAGAAAGAATGATGGAGTTATTGCTTCTTTTATTTGGAAATACTTTTTTGTGTACATAGATATCAGTGTCACTTAAAAACACTGGCTTCCTCAAACCTTTGTATTTCTTCTAGCATTAATTTTTGAAGACCACTAAGAGCTAAGTCTACTAATGAATGTGTAAATCACACGCTGACATTTAGTAGTGCTTTAGTTGAGGCTTTCTATGGAAAAGCTAGTATATGCTAAGTAAGAACAAAATGTCTTGCTATTAGTAATGTCTTCTGTTCTATTTTAAATAACATTTTTCCCTATAACTCTCATATCTAGGTATTTTTGAAAGAGTGGAAAACAGATCTTGGAGGAGCTGTCTTCATCTGGCATATGGAGTAGCAAGTTCAGCATGCCCTCCTCAGGGGTTTAAACAAGACCTATGCTGTGTGCACCTTCTTTATTACTAAAGCATATTCAAGGAAGCTACAGGGAAATGCACAAGATAAAATATAGCTTCTATGGGTATTATCATTTCTATTAAATTTTTCATTTTCAATTTCCTTATATCAGTTCAAGTCAGATTTACATGAATGCCATACGCCATTGACTTTAGGATGAAATAAGCATGATAGTAATCCTCAGTAAGAAATTGGTTTTGATATGAAAGTTTGTTCAGCTTTTTATAAATGGCTATCACTAGAGGCATACAGATACTAGAGATTTTGATTTGCTGCTCAAGGATGCTATATCACTAATTTAATAAAGAAGATAATGATCTTAGAACCTCTTTAAAATAGAGCATCTGAACCCGGTGCAGTGGTACATGTCTGTAATCTCAGCAGCTACAGAGGCTGAGGCAGGAGGATCGCAAATTCAAGGCCAGCCTCAGCAACTTAGTGAGCCTCTAAGTAACTTAGTCAGACCCTGTCTCAAAAAAAAAAATAATAATAATAATTGAAAGGGCTGGGATATAGCTCTATTGTAAAGTTCCCCCTGGGTTAAATCCCTAGTATCAAGGGGTAGGGGGAAACACAAAAAGAGAAAAAAAAATAGAGCATCTGGTAAGTCAGGTTAGTAAACTCAGGGTTTGCACAGAGTGGAATTTTAACTCTCTGGAATTCAGGTGCTAAAGTGTTAACATATGCACAACCAGCATGCCTGATGTTTTTCAAACAAATGACAAATGGCCTTTTCTCATTTAGTTCCCTCTAAGTGGGGCAAAGTAGACCTTCTAGAAAGTTTTCTCTTGGCGTGAAGAAGGAAGGCTCTTTTGTTGCAACAAACTCAGACTCATCTAGGGAGGGAAGAATTACTCACATGGTTCTGCAGACTTCATTCATCAACTTTTCTTCCTCCTCAGTCTGCAGTGCTGTGTCCCTGTACCCTCTAGAGCACAGGCCTGTTCCAAAGAAACAAATCTCTTTCCTCCATTCCAAGGCACCCCCTCATCTTAGTTGCTTCCCTTGTAAAATGGAGCCAGTGCACTGAGTGCCTGTGGGAAGGTTTAAAAGAATGTGTGCAAAACACTGCTTTAAGTTAATAATGACCTCTGTATTTGATTATTATGTCAATTATTTTATGAAAAATAATTAAAGGGGAGTCCTGCCTCTCAAAGCATTTGAAACCCCTGACTCTGGATATTCTGCTGTGGCTTCCACAGTGTTTGGTGTCATCTTCCTCTGATCCCTTCTGCTCCAGCCCTCAGAATCGCTGGCAGCCATGTTTCCTGAATGTTCATTCAGAGTCTCTGAGTCCCCTATCTACTGAACGGATTATTTTTGCCTTAGATGTTTCTTACAGAATGAAAGCAAATGGGTCCCTACCCAGTGAAGTAATGATGTCTGATCCTGTAACCAAGTCGTGGGACTCTTGAGGCACACTCAGTATTCTCATCTGTAAATGAGAATGGCCTTCCTTACCACACAGGGAGGCAGTGCAGACTAAATGTAACATTTTAGGGACATAGTGTGATATCTAACAAAGAGTAACAGCTTGCCACATGGTATATCTCAGTCATCTATCATTGTCATTGCCATTTTATATTTATTTGGAAATAACTGTGCTTGTCTTCTCTGGGTTCCTTGCTTCCTTACTCCTGCCTAGACATCTTCCTTCTATTCGGTTTCAGTTTTGACCTGAGATACTCCTGTTCACCAGGTGATGTGATTTGCCCTATAGTGATTAACATACAGAAGAACCTCAAGTTTTATCTGTCACCTAGGTCCCTATTACTGGGGTACAACTTTGACTTTATATTCCTTTAGTGGAGTAACAATCAACTAAACATTATGTGCATGTATGAGACTTCTGGAGGTTAGTTGTTTTTAACTGCAGAGTTTATCTTACAAAGTGTATTGAGTTAATTTTCTTTGATAGTTTTAATCCTGTAAGTTGTCTTTAAATCTCTTCCTACTCTATTAATGTTCTTTGCTTTGTTTTCTCATAAATTATTGTTAAATGGTTGTGTGTCTGATCTTTCTTTGTGCACAGGTTATACATATAATTTTTATATTAATAGAATGAAAATAGTTTTTTTAAAAAAGAACTCTGTGTTTTCTAGGTAAATGATATTGCCATTGATTTAAGATAGCATTCTATCCCCATATTCCACAAAGCATCTTTCTTTGAAAGATTTGGTTTTCCTGATGATCAAATTATGCACTGTAAACACATACATAACATTGCAATGTCATAGAACACGGTGTGGGACTTTTTGTTCTTTCTCAAAAGTAGCCTCAAATTCCAGTGACAAGTTGTGGGGAGGAGCAGTAATAAGAGTCCAATCCTATAAAGAACATGTCATTATGTCTACTCCAGAATATTGGGCTCTTGCCTGCTAACAATGATAATATTTATATTTGATGAAATACAGCTTAGGCTATGACTGGTATTTAATTTATGTCAAGATATTCTCAGAGTATTTCATATCAAATATATTTCCTCCATCACTTACATAAATGCATCAGAAGAGATGCCCATTAAGTATAATTGTTATAAAAATTTTGTTTAATGTTTGAAATATATCCTTAATAAAATGTCTTCAGAAAAAAACAGCAAACTGAGATTTAGTTTATAGTAAGAGTTTTGAAATTTTAAAGCTGGAATGAAATCTGATTCTCTATTTGTGTGTGAATTTTTTTGTTGCTAGTGGTAACTCTAGAGAATTTTTTTAAAGGCACCCTTTTAATAACAATGGTCTCCCCAAATATACTGTGGCATTGCTTTAAACTTTATTAAGTCTGCCTTGGACTCCCCCTTCTTATTCCCGAGTAAAGGGAAGAAAAGTTTGGCAGGCTCCATGCTGTGCACTTGATTGATGTCCAGAACATCTGAAGGACTTTTGTGTCCTGCTTGCTCTCCATGAGTGCATAATGTGTGAATACTTAAGGAAGGTCAGCCCTTATCACATGTAATCTAGGCCTGAAAGCAGATCAGCAGTGACAGTCATATCCCGTAAGTAAGGACACAAATCATCCTCTACATGCTTTAGACAAGTTGTGGGATATTTTGTCTCTCTTTTTACCCCTTCCCACTCATGGGGGACCTTGGCAGAGCAATGAAAGCGGAGAGGAGACGTGCTCAGAATAATGTGTCACCCTTTCACGGGAGGAAGGGATTGTTTATTTGTAATGATGTGATGGTCTTTCACTGTGCAGCTGAGGGGAGCTCTGGGTTGTTAATGACTAGTGATGTGGAATGCTGCAAATTAGACCGGGGTTGGGAGGCAGCAAGCAGACTGAAAGCAGACCGAAGTTGTGGTCTTTAGAAACTCCAAAGTCAGGGGGAAAGTTTTTATACCTTGAATTCTATTGTTTTTTTTTTTTTTTTTTCCTTTTTGCCCTCATAATAGGGTAAGGGTTTTTGTTTTGTTTTGTTTTTTAAATGTCAGTGGTTAGTTGAAAATCAGAATAACAATATAAATTACGAGTAGAATTCTGAATGCTGCGTTCTGTTTTCGGCACAACACATGAAAGTTTGAAAAGTATTTTAGTGCAAGACCATGGAATGGTGAAGCCTGAAAATGCTATAACTTTCAATAGGAAGAAGGCAATAACTATTGTTTTTAATGCCTGTTTATTTGAACAGAAGTTTAATTAAAAGTTGATTTTATTCCAAACAATTTTAGCAAGGATGTGCAAGTAACAAAGAGAATAACTTATTATTTCCCATTAAGGAAAATTAAGAATTTTGTTGTGTTTTCCTGTATAAAAAGGAAAATATTTTCATATTATTCCTGAAACTTTACTGTTTAAATTCAGCTGCAAGAAGTAGTCTTTGCAGTCAGTTTATACAATAGAAAATAACCTATATAGATGCCTCCAGAAACAAGGAATTGTTTTCCCATGTCTGTAGGATAAAATCAGAACTTGTACTTAATGGGGTATGAGTCCTCTCCAACTGCTCCCAGTCTGCTCCTCCAGCCTAGTTCCTGCTCTGTAGACTGATCCAGTTTCTCATGTCCGCTACTCATAAATGTCTGTGCTGACTTTTCTTTTTGTGTCGTATTTCTTGGCCCTCCCTTCACCCACTTATCTTTGAAGACCTGGTTCAAATGCTTCTCCCAGCGAGTTCAGCCCCCACCCTTGGGCAGAATTAATCCCTGCCATACTTTTCTGTTCCTTCAGCACAGGGGGCAGACACTTGACTGCATTGTCACTGTTTGTTTGCCTATATGTGTCTTTACCCATGACAAGGTAAGCTTTTTTCTAAAACCACGTGCTGGCTTTTTAATGTCCTCACATCTCATTCATTAGACACAGTCCCCCCAAATGTAGCAAAATGTGAATGTTTGTGAGAGAGTAAAAATCTACATATACATAAAACCAGGAGGTTTGAGTGATTTCTATGTGAAAAAGTCACAAATTGAAATTGGTAACAAGATAGTCTCATTTAAAAATGATTTTTATACTTCTCCAAATGCATGAAAATTTAATGAATTAAGTAAGAATAAATTGGCTAAAATATACTTTTAAATTTGAATATAATTTGAATTTTCTTAAAACTTAAGGCATATTTTGATAAAAATAATAAGCAGTGATGACATGTCCTACTCATATTGTGTAATCTCTGTACTGAGCCTTTTTTCCTCTTCTTGCTTTTCTCTCAGGTTTGCATTTTCAAAGTAAGACCTTTTTTTAAAAAATTTTCTCTTAGAGCTTTCATTGAGGCCTCACTTAGTGTGTAAATTAACCTGTAGAATTAAGTTGGCTGTGCTAAAAGCTGAAGAACACCTCAGGCTTAGGCATGCTGTTCCCCTTTCCTGTATTTCTGCTTATAGATAAAACACGATTCATTGGAATAGAAAATGTTGGGCAGTTCAGGGAGGCAAGGGTGATAGTTCACCAGCAGGTACACAACCCCTGGCAGTGTTGGCTCTAGGTATAGAAGTCAGCTCCACTCTTAGGAAACCAGGGTGCAGATTTAACTGCACTTATTGATCTGGTACACTTAGATGACTAATTAGATTGGATTTTAGAAATGGAAACATTAACTGTGGCTAAAATGGTATACAGTAGGGTGAGTGGATTAAATCCTATGCAAATCTGGAATGCATGTCTGGCCAGCTTTCTGATGAACACAACAAGAGATTTATTAGGGTTTTTGAGACCTGATTATTGTATGCATTTTAAAAGAATATCTACTTTATGACCAGCACCCACCAAACAATAGAGGAAAAAAACCAATAGGGGTACATCTTGAATTTCTTCCAAGAAAGAAATCTATATTAGTGGAGTAGAAACCTCTCCTTAATGTTTTTATCTAATCTTCATTTCTCCCCATTCAGTTGGAAATTGTGTTCAGAGATTTATGCTACATGCTGAAGTTTTGAACCTTTTTTAAAAAATTTTAATTCATCAAGCCAGTCAGTTTCTCAAAAGCCTTTAGTTACTTGTTTATTATATAGTCTCAACTCTGTAACCTGTATTCAGAGTCCTGCACAATCTGGTTCCACTCTGTCTAGCTTTCTTTCCAACTTACAAATAGGAGCTGTCTGTTCCAGTAAGGTTTTTCTTCTCGTGCTGTTGCACTAATGAAATATTTATTCTTACATCTAAATCTTGCTCATTTCTCCTTCTCCACCTTCTGTGCTACTGTATACGTTGTTCAATACATCTTTCAGCAGCCAGCTTTCCCTTCAGTGTTTGGCCTAGGCTCATCTGTCCCCTACTCTGAATGTCCATGTATGTTCCTTTTGGAGGTACTTCATCTTAAAAGATGTAGCTTTTTTCTTAATTATTATATGATTTTTTTTTCCTGTGATGTTTTATGTTTCGTGAGCGCATCTGCTTGAGCTAGCAAACAGTTAAATATCAGAACAAGTTGTTGACATAAGTTGGTTTGAATTGAATTGGGATTCCGGGGGTAGAGTAAGATTCTCTATGCTTTGAACCATTTATAGATATCCATATCGAGGACGTGGGAGCAGTGGGAGCTGTCCCACATTTCAGCCATTCACTCCTTGCGCTAACACTCAATGCTTGTTTCCAAACTGGCCGTGGAACCATGTTGTGAATGTGGCTCTGAGCCAGACAGAGATTTGAACAAATTCAGTTGTTTGATTTTTGTCTGTTTTTCCCCACTTATCACCCACCTCTCCTGATTATCACTATTTATTTTACTATTTCAAAATCTCCTATCAAAGAGGGATACTCATAAATGACACTGAAAGACAACCCCTTTTCACTACTCCCAACTGCCATTTTCCCAACAAATAGGTTGCATGGCTTCTGCAAAATGCGTGCTTCATTAAGTTCTGAATATTCAAAGATTTCTTAGGTGACTAAAAATACTATATTTCTGTTAAATTTTGTCTTATGAAAGTGTAAATTGAAATAGTGTTGGATTGATTGCAGTATTTGTAATATTAGGGAGCCCCCAAATTATTTTTTCTAAGGTGAAAGGTGATTTGAATGTCCCTTGTAGGGTAGTGCTTAGGGGTACAAGGTTAGGTGGAGGTGTGTGTGTGGGGGGTCTCTTTTAAAAGTGAGAAGAGAGTGGAGATATTTTTCCCCAAGAAAATGATTCCAAAAGTATCAAACATATCATCATGATATCTTAGATATAATCATTGAAATATTTCTGCTTCTATATCCATAAATCCTGTATCAGGCAAGCTGATGAGGTTTAATAATTATTTCTTTTGTATCTGTATTGTAGTTTTCACAGTTATGACAATTTAATTACAGTTCTTGTTCTCCTTATATTGGAAGTCCTCAGAGTAAAAGAAAAGAATATTTTTTTAAAGACCCTTAGTGTTGAAAAGAATTATTTAACATTAAGGAAAATGAAACCTTCCAAAAATGTTCACAGTTTGCATTGAAACATAGTTATAGTCGAAATCTAAAAAGTTGAATAACTTATATTGGTTTTATTATATAAGATTGATTAGATCCTCAACAGTTTGTTTTCTATTCAGGTAACTTAAAACTGTTATTATTTAGAATTAATTGATAAGTGAGAAGCATAACTCTGAAATATGTTAACTTGTAGTGCTCATCAGTGATGTCTTACAGCTGACCTTTTATCATTATCTGTGCACTCAATTCAAAAGTATTTGCTTCATTATTTAAATGTTGATGAGGAGTGTAAGAAAGCTGCTGAAACATGACACTTGGATGTGTTGCACTATTTGTCATTTCATCAAAGGGAAAAAAAATTCTCCTTTCTGCATTTCTCAGTTACAATTCTCTGCTGAGGAAAAAAAAAAAAAATAGAAAGAAACAAGCTCTTTTCTGACAGTAAAGTGTAAGTGTGGTCTGCTGTGGATTCCCTCCTAGCTGCTCAAGAGATTTGGTGGACCAGGGTGTTGCCAGTGCAGGGTGAGGCCCCCTCCTGTGTTGGCCCTTGTGTGGGCAGCTGGGTCAGGCTCTTTTCTTAGGAAAACAATCCAGCTCGGGGGTCCTCACCGCCTTTTGTTGTCCTCCCCTCGAGGTGATCAGTTGAAGTCTTGGTGGTGACAGAACCAGTTTGTAACAGGCTTGTCTTTCAGGGTCCTGTCTCAGGCTTGCTGGCAGACTTGCCGGAAGATCTGACAAGAGTGGCAGCAGAAGAGTCTCAGTCAGAGAAGGCCAAGCAAGGAACAGGAGGCGTAAGCAGGCAGGTCACAGTGACTGCTCCCCTGCTGCAGTGGGTTGGCTTGAAGAACCAAACTGGCAGCTTCACATTTCCTTGCTCATTCTTCTCTCTGTGCATGCGAGGGGTAAGAAGATGAGTGCCATACCACAGTGCTGACAGGGAGCTGAGTTAGTATCTGATTTTGTGGCGTTTGTCACAGAAGGGAAAGTTCAGGGCAGAGGCTCCATGGCTAAAAATTTCCATCCCCTATCCTCCAACTGCTCTGTAATTTTTACAACTTTCTCTACTAGGGCAAAGCTTTCTAGGTAATCTATTAGAATAACTGTAAAGGGATTTAAAGTTTCTGTTTTCTCTAATAGGAATCAAATATGATCCAGTTTGAAGCTTTGAGAATGAAGTTAATTTTTAACAAATTGTGACAGTTTGTGTTTAAAGTGCTTAAGATAGTAACAATTCTAGCAAACTTTGTTGTGATTATGGTAATTTGAATACTGTTAGATTTTTATAAGTTAGCTAATTAACTTTTAACTTCATTGCAATTTTTATATCGATGCACTGAGTCAATCTGTAAGTTACAATGACAGTAATTATGGCTTGTGAATATATGAAATGTTTGTCAACATTTAAGCACAGGGGCTTGATTGGCAGTAATTTTGTCCAGAAAGATCATTTCTCATATCAAGTTAATAAAAGCAGTTTTTAAAAATCATTTTAAGTTTTTGAATAAAAGAAAGTTCAAGAGTAGTTGAACTGTTTTCAAATTAGAAAATAGGTAACTTAATGAATATGAAATGAATATGGTGTTAGTAATTGCAGTGAAAAAGTCATGATGTTAGATAGAAATTAAAAATGATGATTTTATAAAATTAAGCCAGATAAATAAAGGAATATATATGAGAATGAAATGCATTTGTAGTTGAACTTTTTATGTACTTCTGAATGTGTTTCATAGAACTAATTTGGCTATATTATTTATGCAGCAAGTATGTATTATTAGTTGGCATATACTTTTAATCGACACAGGATTAATATTTCCATAGTCTGCAAGTATTTTCTGTGACACTATGAAAGTGTATTTTATGACTTGGCTCTAGGGAAAAATGCTTTGAATTTCTAGTGTAGATAATTGTAACTCAAAGGAATTTTGTGCATTGATATGCAGGAATGATAGATAGATCATTTACCTCATTCGCTAGTTTAATTCTTATCATCTCCTACCTTCTAGAAGAGCACTGAAGGATCTCAGAATTAAAATTAAATTATTTTTAAGAAAGTTCCAGGGAGCTCAAAGCATGATACACATAAGGTAAAATTCTTATTCCTTTCTTCTAGTTACTGTTACTACTACTCTATTGTCTGAAGGTAATTTTGAATTTTCTTTTGGAATTTTCCTCCAAACCCGTGAATTCCTTAATTCGCTACTGAATTAAGCCAATGAAAAGCAGAGGCCAGATGCTGCATACAGAATCTTTGATCATGTTTCTAGTCTCTTACAATATTCCCTAAAATAATGTTGTAAATATATATACGTAATAATGTTGTAAATATATGTATATAAATATATATATATATATATTTTTTTTTTTTGAAGTAATGAGGTTGAAGCCCAGAGACATTCCCTGCTTTCCTCTAGTTATGTAGTCTTAAAACAAAAACAAAACAAAACCAGAAAACTCCCTGTCCAGGACTCTTTTGTGTGTGTGTTTGTGTGTACCCCAGTATATACTGCTATTTATCTTGTAGCCTGGTGGTGAAGACTATGAATTCTGGACCCACGATGTCTGGGTTTAATTCTGCTCTGTTGGTTACTAGATGAGTGAACTAATATTAATGTCTTAAATTTCTCTACTGTAAAATGGCAATGATAATTATATTTACCATAGAATTCATTTATTTTTAAATGAATAAACATACCTAAGTACTTAGAATAGTGTCTGGTGCATGTGTAATATTACCAGAGAGTTTGCAATCATAAATACAATCATTAATAATTATCTTATGCTCAAACTGAGAGGCAACAAAGTTGGAAATGTACATTGAAACAAGATTGTGAACAATCTGTTAGTTCACTTTAATGTGATTAGTAGCCTGAATCCCAATTGACATTTCAAACTTTGTCACCAATTAACTTTATCTTTTTTTTTTTTTTTTGAGGAATTTCCCTATCAATAAGGTTTTAGAAATGAACTTGGGTACTTGTGACTTTTTCCTGATGAATACAGAATGTGCTATAGAGATTTTGAATTGAACCTGTTAAGCATCTTTGACTACTGAAGTGCAGTATTCACTGACAACTTGTTACATGCTTTACAGTCATTAATTCTGCAGCCACTTCAGTGAGAATGATGATCGCAAAATCAAAATAAAACAAGAAAAAGGTGAATATGAAGCACAGGTAAATAAAATGGCCATGACACTTAAGCGGGTGACAAAGCTGAGATTAATATTCTTAGGCCTTAAATCCTTGTTTAGAGTAAATGTGTTTCAAAATAACAAGTAGAGATATTTGGAGAGAGTGAGCTTTGGGCTGATAGAAGTATTTCGTTAATCAAATGCATGGAGACCTAAACATTTTATGTGGAAGAAATCTGCATGGTACTGCAGCTCCACTCCAAATGTCGCAAAAGCTGCATACAGTCCCAAGTGGAGAGAACACTTTGTACTTGGGGTAGTAGTAATAGTAGACTGTGTATAGGGACACACATAGCCTAAATCTCATCACTGCCTAAATCTTATCTTGAATGTTAAGTAATGAGCAGTCACAGTCTTAGAAAAAAAGAAGCAAGAGTACATCTTGGTAGGGGTTTTGAATTTTATGTTTTTTGTTGGCATGCTGTGATTGCTTCAAGTATGCATTTTTAAAGCTAGAGATCCTTAAATGTGACATTATCTTTCTGAATGTGAAAATATGATCTGCAATGGTGAAAATCTGTAGTGCTCATTTTTACTTAAAATCAGTTATTTAAAAAATTGAGCTACTTATACTACTCTGCCCCTTTATTTTCAAGGCATAGTAGAGAGCCTCTGAGTCCTAATGAATGTGATGCAATGTGTAAACAGCATTGAAATATTCTTTTGGTCACTACCATTATTCTTAAGTTCTGCTAAGGGAATTTAGTAGAGTTAGATAATGCTAAACTGATAAACCTAAAAAAGTGAATACGCTGTGTTTGTTGTTCTACACATTGGCAGATACAGTGTGCCCTTCCTGGCAAGAATGGGCCTCACGTTTTGGCATTTAGAAAGGTGAAATTTTTATTTGGCTATATTATATTGCTAAATGTACATGTGAAATTTCCTACAACCCCCTCCACAAATGAAAGTATGTTAATAGGTTATTATAGTGATACAATTAATATAAGAGTTAGCAGCCATCTTTTAATCTCTAGTTTAAGAATGGTTCTACATCATTGGAGATAGTTAACACCAAAAAATGGTGAGACAGGAAGTAGGAGTCAGCTCTCTTTGAATACAAAACAAACAGATTCCAATCTCCATGGCCTCTATAGTTTTATAGATTTTATATCCTGTCTGTCCATTGTCAGGTCATATCCCCATAGTTTTCCTTAATGTGTAATATTCATATCTGCCCTAGCTGACGCTAATTCAAAATTCAAAATTGCTGTTATAAAATACTTCAATAAAAAATAGTTCAAATAGGTAATCCAGTAACAGGAAGATAACAAACAGGGCTATGAATGCAGAGTTTCAAAATTACAGTGGTGATATTGCTATAGGGTGTCAATATTTGGTAATATTTTTTCAGTGAAAAATGATCCTTGTTACCATATGGCAAAATATAGTGAAAATCTGAACTGTTAGACCAACACAGCTGTTAAATGCATCAATGCAGTGCTGTGTTTAAAATGTTTTCTACTGCCTCTATTATTCGGCATTTCTAACAATTAATCTCAGGCTATTAATGGGCAGTAACTGCAAGTTGTGGTGAGCATCACAGATGTAAGAAATCTGATCTCTGTGGTAAGTTACCTAGGAGGAAAATGACTGAACTATAGCTTTCAACCTAAGTTCTATAGATTGGATAATAAACATTTATAGAACTATGTACTACAGACTCAAATCATATTTGATTTAACTTTTTTATGAGAAGTCATTCTTTAAAAAAGTGATGGAAATCACACATGTGGAAGTCTTATATACATATAAATATCTGTGTATATATAATTTAATCATATATTCATGAAGGCTATGAAAGAATAACTGTATTAGAAACATCATAGTAATATTAATTTTTTTCTTCTCTAAGCCAATTGAATTTGGAATGACATTCTAGAAATCTTCTATTGATTTATAACTGATAGGAACAAATCTATGGATTTTTTTTTCTAACTTTTCAAGTGCATATCTATTTTTATAATTCATACAAGAAATTGAGCAAAGACTCAAGAGAAAGTATCAACTATTATAGGAAAATGATCATAATCAGATAAATTTTCTGTCACTACATTACTTATGCTACAGGTTAGATCCAGATGGACTCTGTTGGTCTTTTCTACTACTAAACTTTCTATACTTTTTTTTTCTTCTTAAAAACAAGTGATTTTGTGAGGTGGGTTTTTAGATTTTGGAGTGTGCACATAGAATAACCTAACCTCACTCTTACACTAGACCCCTCCACAATTTTAACTTTGAAGAAGCTGTGGCTTTTCAGTGAACTGATTTCTCTACTTAATACCATCTCCATCACATTTCTTTTATTATTAACTATTCATATAAAATCACATTATTAGTATGGATATTTTGGTTGTAGAGAGCAGAAGCTTTAGTAGAAAACAAAGTTGAATGTAGACATGAAGAAAAACTAAAGGAAACTTGGGCCTCCCGAGAAGGCCGAGAAGTGAGCTTCTACTCTGTATCTTTTTGAGGGCCTTCCTGGGCAGTCTCTCCTCTCATGCCCTGCCCCTTGTTTAATTGCTTCTTTTTAGTTATACATGACAATAGAATCCATTTTGATGTAATTACAAAAGCATGGAATATATCCTGTTCTAATTCAGTCTTCTCTTCTTGCTTATGTTCTGATTCCTACTTTTCTTTTGGTCTAATAAAATTCCTCAGACACTCCTTGGATTTAGGATATAATGCAGATCTTTATTTTGGTGGGGGAGGTGGGTATCAGAGGTTAAACTCAGGGACACTCAACCACTGAGCAACATCCTCAGCCCTTTTTGTATTTTATTTAGAGACAGGGTCTCATTGAGTTGCTCAGGGCCTCGCTCAATTGCTGAGGCTGGCTTTGAATTTACAATCCTCCTGCCTCAGCTTCCTGAGCTGCTGGGATTATAGGCATGCACCACTGGGATTACAGGCATGCACCACTGCGCCTGGCTAAAATGCAAATCTTTGTATGGCCCACAGGGTTTGGTATCAGCTGCCTCTGACTTGCTTTGCATCTCATGTCACTTCTCATTAAGCAACAATTAGATATACCTTTTACTGTTTTTTTAAAAAAATCTAAAACTTTTTCTCACTCACATATTTCACATGTACTATTTCTACCGTCTGGAAAGTTCTTTGCCTTTCTTCTTTGCTTATCCATAGGCTAAATGTCATTGAATTTAGTTTTCCTTAAGAGTGCAAATTGAGATTCCCTTGATAGAATCACTCCCTGTAAATTTTATTTTTCTTTTGTAGTTCGCATCATGATTTATTATTATATAGGTCTCTCTCCTGACAGGTGCTTGCTTCTCAAAAGAAAAAGCTCTGTCCATTTTGTTTATAGCTGTCTCTGGAGTGTACAGCACAGGTGTTCCGTGTAGAGGAGTCTGCCTCCTGGATATCCTCAGTATTTCTTATATGACCATCAATAGTGAAAAGTCCCTGGTGTTCTGAGACCTTTTCACTTAGATCTCCAGAGTGCAGTTATAAATGTTTCATTGTTGTTTGTTTGTTTTGGAAGTGCTGGGGATCAAATCCAGAACCTCACACAGGCAAGAATTCTACCACTGAACTGTACCTCAACTTTTTATATTTCATTTTATTTAATTTTTTAAAATTTTTAGTTAGGGTCTCACTAAATAGCTGAGACTGTCTTGAACTTGTGATCTTCCTGGTTTAGCCCCCCAAATAGTGGGCATTATAGGCCTGTGCCATCATCATACGTGGCTGTTTCACTGTCAAAATATTTTCAAATTTTGAGAAGGATTTGATTGGCTGCTGACCCTTAGAATAATCATATGTAACCCAGCTGTACTATGTAATTGCCCAATACCAGGATGCCACTAGATGATAATAACCACTGTGGACATGTGCAGTTTTTCTGGAAGAAGTTTTGGATTAGGTTGATGATCAGAAACATTTAATATAACTACTACTGTCAGTTATAACAATATAAATATTCCTAGTATTCTCTTGTTTATGATTAAAGAAGCTACTATTGGTTACTAATTAATTATTTTGGCTGTTTAAAACATTTAAAAACACTTTAATATTTCTCACTCAAACTTAAGTATTTAGGAACTGTTATAACCAATTATTAAGATAATATATTTCTCCAGTTAGTATAGAATTATTTTATCAGTAAATGAAGGACTAAGTGATTAGTTTGCTCAAAGTGTGAAATATGATATATCAAGAACTATGTAATGTTTTGAACAACCAACAATAAAAATTAAAAAAATAATAATAAAAATAAAAAATAAATAAAAAAGAAAAGAAAAAGGTGAAGTTTAAGCCAGACATGTTGGCACACTCCTGTAATCCCAGCTATCAGGAGGCTGGGGCAGGAGGATCACAGTTTCCAAGCCAGCTTATGCAATTTAGTGAGACCCTGTCTCAAAATAAAAAGAGCTAGGTATGTACATCAGTGGTAGAGTGGAATGTCCCTGGATTCAATCCCCATTAAAAAATCATGTTATCAAGATGGTGGCAGAAATAATATTTGAAACAAGCAGAGTCCTGACTTGACAGATTTTAGTTCTGTAAAATTGTTAAGTATACTTTTCACTGCTTTATTAAAATAATGGTTGCAAACATTGTGTCTCATAAAGAACATCATGCATTTGCCATTTATAGTCCCTGAACAGGCCATGAATTTTAGGCTAGCCCTGTACATCATTTATTTGATCAGCTTCTTATAATGTAGTATGTGAAACTATGCTTCTGATCTCAAGAAAGTTAATGTGCATTTCTATCTCACTTTTTAAAAACTTTATGAGTACATGTTGCAAAATGATTTTGGTTCATAGTTTTCTTTGCTCTACAGTACCCTGTGGTATATAATGTCTCCATGTTCATCTTGGTATCTTCATGATTTTCACGGGAGTTTTATATGTATGGAAATAGCAAATTAGAATACTTTTTCGTCAGTTGTGTAACTTCAGTGTTGTGGGAACTAAATGGTTGAGAGGCATCAGTCAAATTTGAGAAAGTTAAAAAAAACTTTTGCCCATTCCTGTTTACCTTAAAATATGAAAAAAATCAACATTTCAATTCAGTGGTCTTTAAATCTGAAAAAATAAAAACTTGCTGATTGGAGTAGAGTTTTAATGATTATGTGCTTTTTTTATGGGGCTAAATCTCAACTGAATGTTCATCTTGGTTAGCGTTATTAGGCTCAAATGAGTATTGTTTTTAAATTTCATTACAGAGCAACAGTCTTTTTGTGTTTCTATTTTGGAGGAAAAAAAGGTTAAAGTTGTAAGAATAACATGCTGTATTTATCCATGAAATGTTAGATCATTTGAGTAAGGGTATTTGCAGCAGCAGCTCCTCTGTGGAAGAATATTTGAGTAGCTCTCTGAATTTAACTTAGCCTTTGGAATCAGCTGAGGCTATTGAGAACTGTGCAGTGACCCAGAAAACAACAACAAAAAATGAGTTCCATCATGACATGGTCACAGAAGAAGGGTAGATGCTACTTAATTGAAATTGCTAAACAAATTGGCTTTTAACTTTGTACATTTTCTTATATATTATCCAGATCCATACAGATGTTTCTTATATATCTGTGTATATTTTATAGGATTATTACACTTTATTGAAATCAGACCATATCACTAAATATTTCCTACTTAATTTCCTATGTCCGAGTGAAATGTTCAAACTGGGGCATGGTTATAAAGGAAAAGGAGCCTCATGCTAAATCATGTGATTTTACAGACACATGACATTCTTTCAATGGGAGCATGTCTGGAGATTGGTTTTGGCTTTTATTTTATGCATCTATACCAAATGGTCATTTTTGACTTAAGTATTTAAGAGCTATTATGAATATTACTAATCCATACTATTAGCCTTTTCGAGTGAAAAATATAATTTTCTGTCTTTTTTAAAAAATAAGACTTAACGACAAATATCTTGCAAATTAGATTTTCATATATTTCATCTCTTTCTTATGCTCAATTTAATCTATCAAAGCCACACATTGTAGAAGACATCTGGTATTGAGCTTAAGCAGCTGGGTTTCATTTGTAAAGGTTTTGAGCAAATTTTGGTGCATGCCAACAATAATACAGCAGTTGGCCAGTGTGTTTTCTTTGTGGCAGCTTTGTGCAGTGTGGTAGAAGAGTCTGAGTTCAGGATCAGATGATTTTCTGCCTCTTTCTGGCCTGCCTGGTAGAATTGAGGGGTTTATCAGATATTCCCGGAAACTGACTGAGGGCTTATTGCAATGGCTATTGAGTAGAAACTAACTGGTGTGTGATATGCAGTCAGTGTTCATCAATTTAAGAAAGGTTGTCTCTAGTTCTCACATAATGGTTCAGTATTTCTGATATTAGAAACACTATAGGTCATTTTTAAGATATGGGTCCCAGTACCCCTAATCTGCTAAACCAAATATTTGAGACTTGAGTCCTGAAAGCTTAAACACAATACGGTTTTGTAAGGGATTTCCTGTACATTGGATCTGAGTTAATAATTCTAGTACATTCTTACAGACAGAACCTCTAAGCCCTCTCCTACCTTTCTGACCAGTAGAAGATGCTATTTTATTAATTAATAGGTAATAATTAATTATAGACTATATATAATTAATATAATTACATATTGTATGTAATCGTATATAATATGTAATTACATATAATTGATTAAGAAAATTGTTAGAATTTTTTCCAAAAGTAATTTACTCACATATCTAGTTTAGACATGCTTTTATAAAATATTGCACCTGCACGACCTATTGTTTAATAAAGTAATTGTTCTTGTACTATTAACACATTGTCTTCCATGAAGAATAAGAGATAAAATAAGTCTGAATTTATTTACAACAATTTAAGTATAATCTGAAAGATTTCTGGTAGAATAAAATGAAATGGGAATCACATATTTCCTGTATTTCTCTCTGATATACTTAAGCAAATAATTTCTGTTTTTAAATAGTCATTAAACACTTGTTTGGCTCCTGGAACTCCTCTCAGAATGTAGCTCTGTGAACTACCATCAGAAAGCACCATATTGTTGCTTGGTTGCTACTGAACCTGTCCTTACCCCCAATTATTTTAAATATATTATTCCCAATGAAAAAAATTATTTTTTGTGTGGCTGTCTAGTAGATCTGGGGACTGTTCTAGAAGGAAACCAAGCCTCTTTTTTTCTGCTTCTGTTGGAAAAGTTCTATGCCAGAATTCTTACTACCTTAGTTTAGTGTTATTTTGCTGGTTCTGAGTCCAGAATTAAGTTTTCCAGACAAACACTTTTAAGTTCCAGTGCAACATGGAAGCATACCCAAGGAATCTGTATTGATGTGAGGTTTGTCTCTTTGAAAGTTAAGAGGTAGTGACTTGTTAAAATGTCATTAACTAAAATGTCCTCCCCCCTTCTTTAAACTTATCTTACTTTGAAAATTAGCAATCAAGACAGTAATTTTCTGAGAGCTTCTGTGTTCCTGGGGAACTTGATTTAAAATAAACATGCACCACACACTCTTGCATGTGCACTCACACACCACTGATATTCACAGACAATATCCCAGTAAAGAAGAGTAAGAGAAGGGCAATCTAAGTGCTTGGGATTGTCTCTTTCCGTGATCCATGTCATGCATGGGCTACATCTGCAGCTTTTTAAAGTTGCTGGAGGAAGCTCAGTAATGCAGCTGTCTCTAATGTACTGTGAACCTTGAAAAGGAATTTCCTTTCAAGTAAGAAAGGAAGTAGTTTGTGTGTGGGATGATGGAGCTGAAGGTTTCTTTTAACAGAAAATAAAGTGCTGTTGTGTACATAATCGTCTACACCATCTAAAAACAAACCTAGTAGAACTACATATTGAAGGAATCTACATTTACATTTGGAAAAGACTTAATTGATTTTAATTGATCTACTTTTGTTGTCTCATTTTTTTCAAAGGAGGAAAATGAGGTGAGAAGTTGTTAGGTGGCTTGTCTGGAGTCTCACTGTTAAGTAGAACAGAATATGGGATCCAGAGTTTTAGTTCTAGTTCTTCAGGAATTACATTTGATTATAGAATTGCTACATAGGCAAATGTGCAGAGAGCTGAAGCAAGGTCTTTGCCACATAAACATTTTGTGTAAGAGACAGATTACAAAAAAGACACACCACCAGCAAGAATAAATTTCAGCTTATGAATATAACACAGCTGATAGCTTCTGTTTTGATTGTCCACTTTATTATAGTACATTCTGGTTTACTAAAAAAGACTCTATTCAGCCACATTTAGGCTATCATGATTAAGTACTTTCAGGAATGCAACTTACACACAGTTTGTTCTGAGCTGAAATACCTCAGTATCAGAAATGAGGAAATTGTTTAGATTCTAGGAAATAAATTTGCATCCCACACTGAAGAATGGAGCACTTTTTCCTTTTACCTCTTCCTAAAATATTAATCTAAAGAGCTTACTTGCAAAATATCTTGAGTTGTTCTGACATGCAAAGAAGAAATGTGATCTGTAGCTTTACACCTTGGGAGTGAATGCTAACACCTCTACAGATTTATTTCCTAATGCCAAAATTACATGGCTATTGTTCCTTTTCATTGTAGGATATCATTTGTACTGGGATCCTCTAGATTTACACATTGGATTTTATGGCTTTGGGCAGTTGCTGTCAAATGTTTTAGAATAATTGGTGAACTGTTTTCAGTAAGTAAAAATGCTGTAGTGTTTATCCTAATTTTTCTATCTCTTTCATTGATTATTTCTTCATTTACTGTGAAACTAGGCTTTGGTTTTGCAAACTGAATGAAAATGCATAGTCTTTTGTTCTGTGACTCTGTTTTAATTCTTGTATCTGATATAGGAGGGTTTAAAGACATGCTGAGGATATTGTATTATCTATTTGTATTTTACAAGATACATGGGCAAAATTACCCCCCAGAAGTTCTGTAATATTTTACTTCTTAGTCTAGATTATTTTATTTTTCCTGTACTTTTTAATGAATTATTAACTTATTATCTACAAAATGATCTAAAGGATCTAGGGAGAAAATAGAAAGCAGCATTCTTATAGTTACATTAAATATTAACAGCTTAATAGATGATAACTCATATTTCATTTGGATTTTATAATTTACAAATTCAAGGGTACAAATGTCAACATTCTTTTTATCTTTTAATATAAAATGATTTGTATTTGTAGATGTTAATCACAGAGCAAGGTAAGGATATTTGCCCTTCAACTTATTATGGTTTTGCAGTTTTATAGCTGTACTAATTAATGTGATTATGGCCTAAGGTAGACTGTGATGTAGGTGTTTTATTATCTTCATTATACTGAATGGGAAACAGGTTCAGAGTTGAATAACATGTTCAAGGTCACAAAGTTAACATGTAAGTAGTGTCTAGATTAAAATAAAGATGGTCTGGCTGTGTACATTCTATCTGTACTAAAAAATATCAGGAGAATTTTCATAAGACTGAAAATCCAAAAAGATGAAGAAAAACACAAAATATAAAACATTTTAGAATTTGATGTTAGTAATGTTGGGTGTCATGGCACACGCCTATAATCCCAGCAGCTCTGGAGGCTGAGGCAAGAGGATCACAAATTCAAAGCCAGCCTCAGCAAAAGCAAGGTGCTAAGCAACTCAGTGAGACTCTGTCTCTAAATAAAATACAAAATAGGGCTGGCAATGTGGCTCAGTGGTCAAGTGCCTCTGAGTTCAATCCTCCGTAACAAAATGAAACAAACAAAAAATTGATATTATTAAGCTTAATCGTTCAACAAAACAAATAAAAAATAAGTGAAAGGACAAGCCACACTGTTGGAAAGCATGCCTCGGCACATACAACTGAGAAATTTAATTGTCAATTATATAGTAAAGATTGTCTTCAAAAATGGTTCTAAATAAAAAAAAAATGGCAGAAGACAGGAACAGGCAATTGACAGCAGGAAGGTATAGACATAGGAAAAGAAGCTAAATAAATGGAGAATTTTAAGTTAAAATAAAATGAGTCTAAGAATACTGATGTTTGGCAAGGATATGGAGAAGTGAGAACCACTAACTACTATTATTTGAAAGATAAATTATTTTAACTTTTGAAGAGTGATTTCTCATTTTATAGGCGAATATAGGGTTGATATAGAAATATTTATAGGCTTCAGCAATGTTTTTTTATATAACCCCAAAAGCATAATCAGTAATGAAAAATAATGGAGTCAGTCAATTAAAAAGTAGTTTGTGTACTTCATAGTAACTTGTGTACATCACCAAGAATATCAGAATATTTGCAAAAACATGTGATAATGGGATTTAAGTCACATTATATAGAGAACTCTTACAAATCAGTAATGAAAAATAGTACAATTTAAAAATGGGTAAGAATCTGAACAGACATTTCTCCAAAGAATATATACAGATTCCTAGTAAATAAATAAATGCTTAACATTTTATTTATCAGGGATATTCCAATCAAAACCACAAAGAGATACTACTTCACTCCCATTAGAATGGTTGTAATCAACAAGGCAGATAATAAGAAGCACTAGTGTGGTTGTGCAGAAATTCAAACTCTCTTACACTTTTTTGGGAATGTAAAACGGTGGAACCACTTTACCAAACAGTCTGAAACTTCCTTCAAATATTAAATAAAGTTATCCTATGACCCAGAAGTTGACTCCAGTGCATATAGCCAAGAAAAATGGCACAAAAGTTCATAGTAGCATTATTCATAGTAACCCAAAAGTGAAAACCTAAATATCCATCAGCTCATAAAATGATAAACTAAAATTGTGTGTGTGTGTGTATATAGTAAAATATTTGGCAATAAAAATGAATGAAGGGGGCTGGGGCTGTAGCTCAGCTGTAGAGCGCTTGCCTAGCATGTGTGAGGCACTGGGTTTAATCCTCAGTACCACATAAAAATAAACAAATAAAGATATTCTGCCCATCTACAACTACAAAAAAAAAAAATTGAAAAAAAAAAGGAATGATGCACTGACATTTGTTACCACACGGATAGCTTGAAAACGTGCTAAGAAGCAAGATGTAAACACTGATGTTGTTTTATTCTGTTTATTTGGAAATTCAGAATAAGCAGATCTGGACAGTCAGTCTGGGGCTGAGGACTGGTATCAGAAGTGACTGCTATCAGGTCTAAAGTTTGTTTTAGGGGGCTTGAAAATGTTATAAAATTAGATTTTTGATGGTTATTCATCTCTGTGTATACATTAAAAAGGATTGAATTATACATGCTCAATGAGTGAATTTTATGGTATGTGATATTTATATCCAATAACAATCTTAAAAAATATTAATATGATAGTAGCAAATTTATGATAGTGGGGAATATGGGAGAAGCAGGAACTGGTCTTCATTTGGCTTCATTTTATTGAATTTTATCCCTGAGAAAGAAAAATGTCCAAGATTTTATAAAAGTGAGTTGTGAGAATTCATGATTCTCTATTCTTTTTTTTTTTTATTTGTACGATTTTGTGTAATAGAAAATAATTAGAAATCAAATCAAGTGTATGCCCATCCCCTTTCAGCCAGAAAACATTGTTTCTCCTTTACCCTGTTAACTGAAGACCTTGTTCTGGAAAATATTCTCTACAATAAAACATTATGTTAGAGCTCCTAATGTTGTTTGTTAGTGAATGATGTTTGCTGTTTATAATATCAATTATAGTATTTTATCTCTAAAGTCAGAATTTTATTATTTGGTTTATAAGAAAAATTCTTTGTGATTAAGAGTTACCATTAGCTCTGGTTCAAATCAGGTCATTTTTTTCATTGCTAAAACCTTAGCAGAGTAGACAACCTGCAATCCTGCTTGCTCAGTAAGGGGAAATTTTATCTTCTTAGGAGCTGCTATCCATAATTCTGAGTCTGGCCTTGTGGGAAGCTATTAATTTGCCTCTGAACTTTTGTCACAGACTTTCCCTTCACAGATGAAAAGATTCTCTTGAGGACAGAGTCTAGGAAGGCTCATTCCCGAATCAGAGGTGCTCATCAATTTCCTTCTTGCTAATATAGCCCAAATACCTTTCCTGTCATAGGGGAGAATGAGGGGTTGGTAACTTGCCCACACTGACAGGCCCTTCTCTATAGACAGGGCTCATAGTCATAACAAAAACATATTTTCCTAGAATGTTGTTTTGGACTTTACCCACTTAGTGCTGTGGCCACTAGTAGGGAGAGAAATAGACCCTGAAGCCTTGAGGTTTGCATGGCAGAGTATTAATACCAAGCAAGGAAGCTGACTCTGGGTGGGTAGGGATATAGTTGTGGCAGCATTCAAATACAGTTACCTTGTAGAGTACAGGTTAAATTTTCTTTATTCTAACATACAGCCTATAAAAATAAGAGCACAATTAAAATAGTTAAACTAAATCAAAGAACTGAGAATGGTGTGGAGCTGGAAATTTGTGTAGGAGTGTGGAAGTGGGTCATAAAGGCTAGATAGTGACCAGATCTTACTTTCCCAATCATGGATCCTGTGTGTCAGCATTACATGGGAACCTGTTAGAAAAGCAAATTCTTGGGTCTCAACCCGGATGTACTGAATCAAAAACCTCAGGGGATGAGCCCAGAAATCTCTTTGAACAAGGCCTACGGGTGATTCCTGTTTGCTTGAAATTTTGAGAAGCATTGAACAAGTTTATGTAGGTGAATACGTTTAAACTTTATCTCACAGGCAACCAGGAAACATTTATGAGCAGAATTATGGAATGATTAGAATGATTAATAAATGATTACTAAAATGTTTTAGTTATTAGTCTTCTGCCTTATTTTTCTAGTGAAGGAATTTTAGGTAAGTTTAAAAAAATGCCACAATATCTAGTGATCTGATTTAACTTACACATTTATTTTTTTTTGTAATTTCTCCTAATTAAAAAAATTATTTAATGATTTAATTAAAACTTTGAAAGTTTCAAACTTAGGTGATTTTTATTTACTGTAAATTATTACTTCCCTTTGTATGTAATTTTGTTCCTTAAAAAACTTTACACATTTAATAGGACCTAGGTGTACTTTTAAACCCTGAAGATATTATGCAAATGATTTTAGAAAATGGCTAAGAGTATTCCTCAGGTCATTTCCTGTGTAATCTTTCCCAACTATGTTTTGCATTTTAAATGTTTTCATTTTTTCTGTAATCTTGTTATGTATCAGTAACATGATGTGTTGGCATCTTCTGGAATAACACATTTGTTCCAAGTGAAAATGACTAGACTCCAAAAACCTAGCTGGCCAAGATGTTTACCCAACAAAACCTATATTGCATCTAAAATTAATGTGTTCACATTTTCCATCAGAATGAAAATAATAAAAGCCAAGAAAATACTCTGAAAAGTTTTCTAGTCTTTGCCTTGAATGAACAGCATTAACTAAATATATATAATTTAGTTCCATGGATAATGTAAAACATGTTGGAAAAAACCCTTTTTATCTTTTACTTTTTTTTTTTTTTAATTTGAGATGGAGCCTACCCTGTGTTGGTTAGGTTCAAGTGATCTTCACACTTCAGTCTCCTGAGTAGCTGGATTTATAGGTACATGCCACCATATCCTGTGTAAGAAGAATTTTTAGCAGTAAATCTGAGATGGGGGTGACAATGTCTGATTTTATTATTCCTTTCCTTAAGAGTCATTTTGGGCCGGGTGTGTTGGTGCATGCCTGTAAGCCCAGCGAATCTGAAGACTGAGACAGAAGGATCATGAGTTCAAAGCCAACCTCAGCAAAAGCAAGGTGCTAAGCAACTCAGTGAGATCCTGTCTCTAAATAAAATACAGAATAGGGCTGGAGATGTATGAAAATAACAATTTTATTTTACTTCTGGATGGCCTTATTTTTCTGTTTCAATAGAAAATGAGTATTAAAATGCAGTAGGTATTTTTGATCTTCGTTCTACCTAATTCTATAAAATATCCTAAAACATATTTAAATCTTGTCCAAGAGTTAATTGAGAAAAGGCAATAAGTAGCCTTTTTGGATGGACATGGGAAGACTTACACTTTTTCTCTGCAGTTAAATACTTAACATGACTTTGGATATCACCATTAAAATATCTTTTCTATATGATGGATGTACCCTTCATGATACTTCTAGTATGGATGAACTAGATAGCAACTTCATATTACAGTTTTTCGTCTTCTCTATTTCACATCCCTACTCTTATACTCCAACATCCTGAGGTGACTCTCCCAAATCCACTGTCTCTATGTATGTAAGTGTCTTGACCCTGCTTTCCTAGGAAGTCATGGTTAGTTTAGTACCTTCAAAATATATCTCTAGTGTGACTGCTCCTTAACACCCCTCCTACCACCACCACCCTTGTCCACGCCACCATCCGTGCTTGCCTTAATTGTTGCTGCAGCCTCCTAACTGGCTCTTTGCTTCTGTTTTTGCTCTCTCTTATCTATTCTTAGTATAGCAATCAGAGGAAACGTGTCTATCGGGGGTCTGATTCCCATTTCTTCTCTGATTTCACCTCCTACTGTGGTCCCTCTTGTTGAAAAAAAACCTCCCCTGCTGCTCTAAAAATACCAGGTATGCTTCTGTCCCCAGGCTCTTGGTTGAAATCGCTCTGTCTAGAGTGTTCTTATGCTTTTTTTTTTCTTTTCTTCAGTGTCATCTTCACCTCTCCCTTCTCAAGGATGACTTTACAATAAGTAAATTCTAACCATCTTATATAAAATCACCACCATTCCTAGTAGGACCTATTCTATACCCCTACTTTATTTCTCACCCTAGCACTTGGGGTAATTCATATATTTTCATGTTATTTGGTTGACTGTCTCCTTTTCTCCAATGATTCTGTGAGGGCATGGAATTGTTTCCACTTCTTTCCACTGGAACAAACCCTGGGGCCTAAAAGGTGCCTAAAAAATTCTTGCTTAGTAAATAAATGAAGGCATATTTTAGGCAATATAATTCTGGGATGTAGTGTGAAGATGATTAAAGGAAGGGAAGGATACAGAACAGAGATTGAAAGGTTTTTTGCTATGAATCAAATAAGAACTGTTAATGGCCTCATTTAGCATGTTTTGACAGGAACAATGAAGATGATAGATTATAAGAAAACACAGAAGACCAAAATGATTGTGGTGTAGATGGTATAGATATAAAGAATATGAGACAGGGCAATATCTAGGAAGACCCAAGGGTCTTGGCATTGACAGCTGGGTGGATGGTAGTTGTGATTATGAGAGAGAATACTGAAGAAAGCAGATATAGAATGGGAAGAAATAGGGTGAAGAGGCTTCAGGAAGGAGAGAAGATGACTGCAGATTTATTACATATGTTTAGTTTGAAAAATTCATCAGCAAGACTTCTGAGCGTCAAATGGTAGCAGGGTAGATGTCAGATTAAGTATAGCTCTAGAGCTCAGGAAAGGGACTATAATGCCGACTGTCCCAGTAGGAAATGGTGCCTGGCAGTAGCAGGTAGCCCCTCAAAAACCGAATGGGAATCCCCATGCGGCTCTTTGAGTTCCTAGACTAGCACAGGAGTTCTTAACTATTGTCACTATTTATTTTGACTATTTAAAAAGGAGAGAAAGAGAGAGAATTTTGAAAAAGAGAAAAAAATTCTCCTTGATTCATTTTGTTGGCATATTTGAAAGTATGAAAAAGGCATTTATCTGAAGATGAAGTGTCTAAGTACCTCTAGAGTGCAAGGAATTTACCTTTGGCTTGTCCTGGCTTTCAAAGTCATCTTCTTTGATTGAAAACATGTTGAAGCACTTTTTTTCCTTTAGTCACCGGAAATGAGTGAGTTCTTTAGTAAAACATTAAAAATACGTGAAATTAAAAAAAAATGTCTAAATGTTTCAAGTAAGATTTTTGGCATATCCATATGTGTAATATAAAATTCATATTATATTTAGTAGTATAAAATTCTTAATGGTTATGTTCATGAACACATTTTTCACTTATTTTGATGCTTAGTGTTTTGCCAATAGCTTTCATACCTCTGGTGATTTTTATTCCCTTATTTAGTATAGGAGAGTCAAGCGTCTTGAACTGGTCTTCAACCTAGAAATTTATTAAACAATTTGATTTCTCAAGGGAGCAATGCTGTTGGAAAGATTACTTTATACAAATCTCTGGGCCAATAGGGGATATAGATAGGAAAAAAAAATACCGCTGATGGAAATTTATAGGAATGAAAACAAATTCACTCTCTGTAATTAGTGATTTTCTCTTAGTTGGCAAGTATACCTAGGCTGTGAGTGAAATGTTACTTGAGTCTAATCCTTGCTGTTTAACCTTGTGGTAACTCTTTGCAGCATGCTACAGTGTTAATCATCTCCCAGTTTGGGCTTACATTGGATACTCCATACAGTGTTGAGGCATTAGGGTCTGCGTTTCCTGAATCGCTATTAATAGAGCATAGAGTATGATATATTACTTTTTTTTTTACTATTTATATACTTGTGTATTTATATATGACAGCAGAATGCATTACAATTCATAATACACATACAGAGCACAAATTTTTCATATCTCTGGTTGTATACAAAGTATATTCACACCAATTCGTGTCTTCATACAGGTATTTTGGATAATGATGTCCATCATATTCCATCATCATTTCTAACCCCATGCCCCCTCCCTTCCCCTCCTACCCCTCTGTCCTATCTAGAGTTCATCTATTCCTCCCATGTTCCCCCTCACTACTATAACTCTTAAACTATATTGTTGGCAGTGAAATTACAACTCTTGCTTTCTTGGATGGAAGAAATTGTGAGAATCATAATTTAAGGGCCTAAGACAGTTCATATTTAATTAAAATAACCTATTGTATTTGTTTAAAAGAAACTTGGTTATTTAATAAGCCTTGTAAACTTATAATATGGGTATTAGGATTCTCCAGAGAAACAGCCAGAAGCATGGGTATACATGGTTAGAAAGAGATGTATTTATAAGGAGTTGCCTTATATGTTATGGAGGCTGACATGTCCCAAGATTTGCAGGTGGTAACCTGAGGACCCAGAAGATACTGATGGTATGATTGCTGTCAGAAGGTTTGGAAGTGTGAGACCAAGAAGTGCTGAGGCATAAGCTTGAATTCAAAGGCATGGGGAAAAAAAAAAAAAAACAACCAACCATGTCTCAAGTGGAAGGCAGTCAGCAGGAAGAGTTCCTCTTATTTGAGGGAGCGTCAGCCTATTTTGTTCTGTTCAGACCTTCAAATGACTGCTTCAGACTCACTTACATGAAGGCAATCTGCTTTACTAGGTCTACCCATTTAAATGTCAATCTTATCTAATGGTCTTCATGTCCGTTTTGGTACCAGTACCATGATGTTTTTGTTACTATTGCTCTGTAGTATAATTTAAGGTCTAGTTTTGTGATTCCTCCTGCTTCATTTTGCTCACTAAAGATTGCTTTGTCTATTCTGGGCCCCTTATTTTTCCAGGTGAATTTCAGGACTGCTTTTCCTATTTGTATGAAGCACATAATTATAATTTTAATAGGAATTGCATTAAATCTATATAGTGCTTTTGTTAGTACAGCCATTCTGACAATATTAATTCTGCCTGTCCAAGAACATGGGAGATCTTTCTGTCTTCTAAGGTCTTCAATTTCTTCCTGTAGTGTTCTGTAGTTTTCATTGTAGTGGTCCTTCACCTATTTTTTTAGATGGATTCCCAAGGTTTTTTTTTTTTTTTTTTTTGAGGCTACTGTGAATGGGATAGTTTTCCTAACTTTTCTTTCACTTGATTCATCATTGGTGTATAGGAACGCAACTGATTTATGGGTGTTAATTTTATATCCTGTTGCTTTGCTGAATTTGTTTATGAATTCTTAGAAATCTTCTGGTGGAGTTTTTGGGGTCTTCTAAATATAAAATTATGTAATATTGGCAAATGAGGTAGTTTGAGCTCTTCTTTTCCTATTTTTATCTCTTTGATTTCTATTGCCTAAATGCTCTGGCTAGAGTTTCAAGGACTGTGTTGAATAGAAATGGTGAAAGAGGGCCTCCTTGTCTTGTTCCACTTTTTAGATAGAATGCTTTCAGTTTTTTTTTTCCATTTAGAATGATGTTCTTGAGTTTTTAACATGAATGGATGTTGTATTTTGTCAAATGCTTTTGATGCATCGATTGAGATAATTGTGTGATTCTTGTCTTTAAGTCTATTGATGTGATGAATTACGTTTATTGATTTCTGCATGTCAAACCAATCTCATATCCTCGTAGAAACATCCAGGATGTTTCTTTTCTCCTTAAACTTTTATTAATCACTCTCAAACTTCTCTGTCAGATATTTTAAAATCAATTTGTTTCCATTAAAAATTACCGATTTTAAAAACAACTTAAAACTGCCACGTACACACAAAAACAAACAGGTTCACAAAACATTCTCCTTTCCTTCTGAAAGTTTTACAGTGTGTTGGTATCATTAACCAGACTTCTACTCTTAAATGGTAAGTTGAGACAAATAGTTCTGATACCTTTCTTTCACTGTTGATTAAGACTTGGGTGACAGATATTAGGGATAATATTCCTTTAGCCTTTTGAGCTTTCTGGGCAAACTTGGTGACTTTAGCTCCAGCAGCTTTCTTGTCCACTGCTTCACTGACACCCACAGCAACCCTCTGTCTTGTGTAATGATTAGCCAAAAGACCCAGAGGTGGATAATCTCTCAAGACCCGAGTTACCAGGAACCATACCAATGAGGGCAGCATGACTAGATTTCAGGAATTTAGGACCATCTTCCAGCTTCTTACCAGAAATGGCAATCACCCCTCCCCACCCCCAACCCCAGTTTAGCAGACTTTCAAGCAATGTGAGCTGAGTGACAGTCAAGTTCAGGGGCATAGTCAGCAGTGATTGGACCTGGATGGTTCAGGCAAATAATCACCTGAGCAGTAGTGCCAGCTGCTTTGTTGGTGAGTCACTTTTCCTGTCATCAGCAAGGCTGCCACATGAATATTCTTAAAGCCCGTTGGAACATCAGTTGTTGACCCCAGGGAGCCTTACTCCAGGCTTCATGGTGCATTTCAACAGACTTTTTACTCCAGTTCTGATGATGATCACCACGCTGGGTTTGAGAACTCCAGTCTCCACATAGCCCTAGGACACTTGCAAGTCCATGAATTTTGTAGGCTTTTCCTGGATGGGAAGACACAAAGGCTTGACAGTTGAATGAGTTAGTGGTAGGATTCAACCCAGATCTTTAAATGTTGTTGTTCTACAGTTACATATTTATGTGTGACTTTCTATCTTAGGAGCTAGCACTTGGCTCCAGTATGTTGTCACTGTTCCAACCAGAAATTAGCACAGAAGCTACTGTATCGGGATTATAGCCAATTTTACTAATTCAGGTGTTGGCTTCCTTAATGATTTCCTTATATTTCTTTTGGCTATAGAGAGGCTCAGTGTTAATACTGTCAATTTGTTGTTTCAGACCCAAGGTCTGAGCCAGAAGAGCATGTTCATGGGCCTGGTCATTCTTGGCAGGATTCATAGCTTCACCATCACAGACATCATCAGCGACATTAGGACAGTACCCTCAGGATGCAGTGTGCCTCTAATCAGGTCTTTGAAAAGTCCCTGTATCCTGTAACATCCATAATGGTCACCTAATATATTCTGGTCTCAGTTTTCCACAGTATGTTCTGTGATGATACTGTGCTTATACTTGGCTATCCAGGCATCCTTGAAGGAGCCCTGTTCCCTCTTGGCAGCCTCCTTCTGATTTTTCAGTGGTACTTTGTTGAGCTGACCACATTTTTTAGATCAGATGGCTGGTGGTGGTGGACTTGCCCAAATCTACATGTTTGATTTAATGCTGGTTTTTATGATACCTTTTTTTTTTCTTGCTGCAAACCTGCAAAAAAGGCAGAATAATGTTTGAGCAAATGTCTGGTGTCCCAATTTAATTGACATATTAAATTAACCATCAAATAACTTATTTTAAATTCATTCAAATTTATTTATTCAGTAAACATTTTAGATACATCTCTGGATTCAATACAGGGTTAGACATTTTAAGTATTGTAAAGAAGTAGAAGTCAGTTGTCAGGTTACCTTTAATAGAGATCAAAACAAAACAGTAAAATAGGGAAAAATACAAGTTTTAATGTGGTTACATTCTTGACCAATATTTTTTTTTCATGTTCAGATATTCCCCAGTTTATGAGAGAGTTACATCCTAATAAACCCACTGTAAATTGAAAATATTATAAGTTGAAAGTGTGTTTGATACACCTAGCTTACCAAACACCTCAGCTTAGCTTACTCTACCTTAAAAACACTCAGAACGTTCACATTAGCTTGTAGTTGAGCAAAATCATTTAATGTAAAGCCTGTTTTAAAATAAAATGTTTAATACTTCATATAATTTATCTAATACTGCACTGAAAATAAAGAACAGAATGGTTGTATGGGGGTATTTTCACATCATTCAAAAGTAGAAAAATCTTAAGTTAAACCATTGTTAATCAAAGATCATCTATCTATTGAAGCTGACTATTTGGACTAAATTTATGTTTCTTATTCTGAACTTGAAATTGTTAAGCAGCCAATAAGGACACCATAGACCTACTTTTTTCTTTTTCTTAACCCCTTTTTATTATTAATATAATAATAATTATCTGGAAGGTGGTAATATAATTGTCAAATGATGAACCCAGACAGCTTAGTCTGTGTCTTAGTCTGTTTTATGTTGCGCAACAGAATATGACAGACTGGATAATTTATAAAGAAAAAAAATCATTTCTCACCATTTTGGAAGCTGAATATTCAATCAAAGTGCCAATATCTGGTGGAGCCTCCTTGTCGTGTGATAAGATGTCAGAGGGTATCATGTGTGAGGAGAGTAAGAGAAAGCTGAGTAAACTCTGCAGTAGATCCTCTTCCATAGGAACTCACCCGTTCTGGGGGTAATGGCCCCACTGTGTTCATGAGGATGGAGCCCTCATCACCTAATCACTGCTTGGAGGTCTGCTTTGAAGGTCCATTTCTCAGTACCCTCAAAAAGCCAATTGAATCTCAACATGAATTTTGGAGGGAATGTTAAAACCGTAGTAGGCTGTGTTTTAAAACGTTACTGTGCAAGTGGATACTGAAAATTCCTTAGCATTTTGTGACCTGAGTTGCCTCATTATATTCTTGTATCACATTTTGTGGCTCACCATTTTGTGTTTCTGAATCCAGGCACTATAAAATGTTTCTGTGTTTACTGGTTGTAGTAGTTTTTATTTTTTTATTTGAAAGGTAATGTGAGTTCCTATAAATATGAAATAATTATTTAGTCACAAAGCAGAAGTGATTAAATAACCATTACAAATTTACCTCCATTTCTTTACTCCATCCTTACCCAGACCCACCGAAGCTTAAGAAACTGAGAGGTACAAGGCAAGAATATGGAAGTTGTATTTTTGGATTATTCTGATCAGTTTAGAATAAAAAAGAAAATAAAAATTATTCGATTAATCATTTTTTTAAAATTCAGAAACATTAACATGATATAAGTACTTTGAATTTAGTCATCTGAGAAATTATAAAAGTAGGACTACATTAAATAAGCATTTTCATCTTGTCAATTTAATGGTCATCTCTTATTTTTTTTTTCCAATTGGACTGATATTTATCTTGTTTCTAATTCTATGAGAATGACAAGGTAGGGTCTTTGGCACTTCAGCTTTTATGAAGTTACTCCATAGAAACCTGTCTTTGTTTCTTGGTTGAGGATGCAAAAGTTCTAATAGATAAAGGGAAAAAAAAATTGTACATACAGAAAGAGCAAATGCATTTTTCTCTTTTTTCCAGATAAGTTTTCAACAGTGAATTAGGAGTGTGGGTTTGGGATAGATTTGCTCTTAGTTAATATTTGCCTTGCCAGGATGTTGCACTTCTGAGATTGGCCTCAGGAACTCTGGAGCTGCCACACTCTCTTGTGGGCATCTCCTCCCTTTTGGAGAAGCACTTAGGACTTTTAGCAGGAGACATTTATCTGGGTGGTGTTATCATCAGACTGTTGTTTAGGATTGATGTAAAACGCCACACTTTGGAACGCTTCCTGTGAAGACTTAAATGCAGCATGGTGCATTTACTTTTTTAACAATAGGACTTGCCTCATTGATTTAGACCAAAATATTTCCTCCCAAGATCATAGCCATTTTATTGTTTGGAGGCACAGAAGGTATTATAAAGAGTTGGTGACATATTCTGGATGATTTAAAATCGGATGAGATATAAAAAGAAAATATGGCCAACTGAGATGAAAATATTCTGTACCAGTACGAAAATATCTTATTTTTGTTTTTCTGAATGTTCTGGCAATACCAATCATTGAGATAAACATCTAATACAAAAGCAAATGTTTACAGTTGCACTTCTTTGTGTGGGCTCCACTTTGGAGTCTTACTGTTTTTCTCTCTCTGCTTTCAGGGAAGGGGAAGAAGTTCTCTTAATGTCTAATGAATATTTATGAAGTCCTTTGACAATTAGGAACTCATTAAAATTCACTTCAAAAGAAAAGAGATAAAAAACACTTCTAAGACTAAAACAGAATGTGGTGGTCAGTGGAAATTCCAGTTTCTTTTTGCTGGCTGCTTGTGACTTGTCAAGACAGAAACAGTGCAAATAAAATGGCTTTTAAAAATGATTCTAGGTAGTAGTTTGACTATAACAGACACATTTGACTATTACATGGTGACTTTAGTTTTGCATTGACTTTTGGCTTGGCAAGTGTTTGTCTCTGGAGATACTTGGGAATCCTGATTTAATCATATCATAGTGGTTAGGAGATCAGGCTTTGGAATCAAGACTTTTGTGTCTTTAAACCACAGTTTCAGCTTTTTCCAGTTCTGTGATCTTGAGCAAGTTCTCTGTGCTTCAGTTTCTGTATTGAAGTGTGGAAAAGATACACACTGCACATGCCTCAGGTCCGATTCCAAAAGGAAAGAGGCTTGCTTATTTAGATTTGCAGAAGTAAGCACAGACTTGGAAACAAAAAAAAAAATGTTGTTCTATTGGTTAACATGTTCCTCTAGAGAGTTTGCCACCGTTTTTAAGTTATTTGCCAACTTACTTTTTACATGATATGTCATAACATTGAATTTATCCTTGTAAAGTGATGAGTAGCTCTTATTTAACTCAAACTTTAAGATATGTCTCATAAATTTATGCTGATAAGTCATAGTTACCATTGGAATTTTTATTGTTTTCACCATCTGCTCTCTGCAGAGTCTGTATACAAGTTGTTGGATTTATTTCACAGGAACTAAGGAAAGTTTTTCCTTCTAATTATTTTCTATTGGAAAATGATGCTATAATTATGATTTTCAAGCAGATAGTGAATCTGTGATTCAGTCTTCAGTTTTTTGAAATGCATTATAAGGAGACTTCATCACCACATCTATATGTGCATGACTTTAATAATATGATTCTGATGAAAGACTAGAAAATAATCCTTTTATCATGTAATGGCTACTGTATATTTATTTCTGGTTTTGATTGTTGTTAACTTTGCCTTTATAATTTTAACCCACTAGTCACTATTTTGGAGTGGACAACCTTTAGAGAATGTGGCCAGTTCTCTCCATATTTTCCAAGTAGACCATTAGGTACACTGGTGATGATCAGTGTGTTTTTGTTGTGTGTTATGTTAAGGCTTCTGTCTTCCAGCTCAGAGTGGTCTGTAGGTGGCCTCATCCAACCAGCCACTATCACAACTCTATGTCCGTTCTTGTTTTAGTTGAGCTAGGGGCTAAAGGATCAGAGTTTTCGGACCTTTTAAAGAGGGAAGGAAGAGAAAGGCCTTTGAAGCTAAACTATAAATTAAGGCTTAATTGTTTTGTGTTAATGGTAAAATGTTCAGAAAGCATTAAAAGAAAGTTCATAAATTGTGGCCAGAAATGAAAATATCCAGTTAATAAGTTTGTCTCCTCCCAAGAGTCCCACCTTGATTTACAACCTTCACTTCACTGTACAGTAAAGTTTTAGGATGAAATGATGCTGTGCTTGAAGGAATGAGCTTATTTCGTGCGTGGAAGGAATCTATTTTAGTTAGCTTCATTTGTATTACACTCCAGAATGGTCTTATACCGTAGTTAGCTTTGTCTTTTAGACCTATTATGATAATGGATATATTTGCTGATATAAAACTACTTTGAAAAGTTATAAAGTAATCTAATTTGCTTTAAAAATTTTTTGTGCTTTAAAAACTTTAATGTCTGCTCAAAATTTTATGAAGGTTAAAATCAGAGTTGGATTCTTATGTGAGCCAGTTAACATCAAACAATGTAATTTTTGGTCACAGATTGCAGCTAATAATAGTATATAAATTGTGCCGACTCATATGGGGCAAGCTGTTCTAAGATGTTATTCTAAGCATTTTATGTGTATGAATAAATACTACTATTATCCTCATTTTTCATGAGGACATGAAAGTTCATGGAGGTTAAGTAACTTTTCTGAGGTCATGGTTAATTCAAATTAATAATCAAGTGGGTGACTTGTATATAAATAAACATAGTGCCTGCAATAAGTCATTCAATAGGTCGGGATATATATGTGCAGATACTATTTAAGATAGAGTAAAATATAGCATGGTAAATATTCCATGGAAACATCAAAAACAAGCATGTACTTCCTATTGGAAAATGTAATATAGATGGCAAAGGAAGGATGTTGTAGGCTGCACAAATATTATGACATGAAAATATAAAAATTATAGTGTACATAAGACTAAGGTATAGCCAGGGAGCACACTATGATAGGAGATGAAGCTGGAAAAATAGTTTTAGTCAATTTACGGGGAACCTTGAATGCCTTCCTAAGAACCTGAGAACCATTAGATATTTTTGTTTATTTTGCTTGCTGTTTGGTTTTGCAAGGGCATGCATGTGTGTTGTTATTTTTAAGTCAGCAGTGCAAATAATGGATTATGGAAGTGGGAAAGAGATCAGAGAGTACTATAGTAGCACTGATTAGTGACAGGGATAAAGGGGATAGAAAACAAGGGCTCCAGCCAATAGCTTGTGTTTTGTCATAAGGGAACATGGAAAACTTAGAAAAACCTTTCCTTGCTATTGGAAGAAATAGAAATCGAATTCTCACAAACCTGCTGATGATAACATATATTATTATTATTGTGTTTAGGTATTTTATTAAATATCAACCTTTGAGTAAATACCTTTTTTATACTGTCTGATGAATTATGAAACATATATAAGGAAATTCTTCAAAATACCAAAGAATAATGCTTGAGACTAATTCATGAAAAGAAATTGTTATTAGAAGGAATGACTGACAAACTATGGCATTGAAAATTGAGTATTTGCACACATATTCTCAAAAATGAGCAAAGTAAGCCTGCCACTCCTGGGATAGTAATTGACAATGGTTTTTGCTAATGATAAAACTTAAACTTTCAAGCAAAAATTAGGATTTTGGAAAGCTTATATTCACACAATTTGTCTGCATAACTCAGTGAACCAATTTTTTTTTTCCAGGTGACAAGGCATGGTGTTTTATATTTATGCATAGGTGAAAGATCCATTTAAAATACATGATTGGCAGCAGGTTTTGTAATTTATCAGAATATGAAAATTTCATTCATAGAGGTTTCAATCCTACATCGTAACTAACTTTTAAGAGAATGTCATTTGTATACTTCTAAAGTCTTAAAGAATTTCATTGTATTTAATGTTTTAATGTATTAAAGAATAACCACTATTATGTGGAAAGGCTATTAAAATATCCCCCTTTTCCATTACTTTGCCACTGGGCTACATCTCTCTAATTGAAAAAAGTAGTTAATTTTGAAACAGGGTCTTACTAAGTTGCCCAGGCTGGCCTCAAACTTGTGATGCCCTTGCTTTAGCCTCCTGAGTTGCTGGGATTACAGGTATGTACTACCATGCTGGGTCTCAGGCCTTATATTCTATATATGTCAACCAAAGCAGCTTATTTTGACAGATTAAGTGCAGAAGCAGATATTCAGCTTCTTCTGTTGAGTTAGACATTAAAGAGATTTGCAAAAATGTAGATGTGCTACTATTTTTTGAAAATATGTTCAAGTATATGAATTTACTATTTAAAATACATGAAACGTGTTAAAACTGTTCGGTTTTAGTTTCTAAAATGCTAAATTGAAGATAGGTAAATGGTATATGTATACTCAGTATCATTCATATATATATATATGGATATATGCACATATATATCTCTATATATGTACATATATATAGAGATATATATATGATGTGTATGTATTATATGAATGATTTTCTGTGCTCATGGCCATGCAGGTTTAGTTTATTTTTATTTCTCCTGTCCTTGACTAGTTATAGTTTTAGACAAGGGCAGTTAGATGCACTTTCTCCAAATCCTTTATGAGGTAAGGGTAGAGTTGGAAGTAGAGGTGGTAGTCTTTTGATGTACTTTGAAGCTACCACTTCTTTCTGCATGTGATTCCTTTCTTTAGAAACATCCATTTTCACCCTTTGTTATCCATGCAGGGAATGTGGTCCTGTTTGTGTGGCAGTACCACATATGGTGTTGACTTGGGATCATTTCCTCACACTCGTTTCTAATCTTGACAGGTATGGTTAACTCTTTTCTAGTGATCTCATGAATTTGCTCAGTATTCCCTCAACAAATATATCCTGATGACCTGTGTTGACTATTTAAACTTTATTTGGTAAGTCGTCCCAGGTCTGGTTTTCCAAACAAGACATCGAGAAGATTTCCAAGTCAGTAATGTAACTGGGGATAGGAATCACGGTTCTGACACCTGTTTGGAGTCTAGTTATCTTGTTACACGTGTGACTTGGCCTATTGTAAGAGTTGGTGCCTGGTTACATGTTTTGTGTATAAGTTATTACATTTTGATATAACAGGCAAAGCATAAGCCTGTCAGGTTTCCTTTCAGGGATCTCTCACCCTTTCTTCCCAATACCCTCATTTTCTCTTTGTCCTAAAATGCCTCTTCAGTTGGGCTGATTGAGGCTGGGAAAACTGCCCTTTGAGCGTAAACCAGGAGAGGACATATGAGGCAAAAACCATCCTCTGTGAGAGGGACGGTGGCCCAAGCTGTGCATCTGGGTGTGTGAGAAGAGATGGCATCCGGCAACAAATGGCAGGGCAGTTCCCCTGAGGCAGCAAGCAGGGATGAAAGATGGTTCCCAGGAAGGAATTAGTGTTGAGTGGAGGGGGCCACAGGGCCATTTCACACCTGGTGTTTCCTAGCTGCTCAGTGCAAGTGGCAGGGAAGAAAGGAGACACATGAATCTTGAAGAATATTTCAAAATTTTGAGAAAGTGTTAGGGGTTGGGAGACAAGAAATGACGGAGGAGGCAGAAGAGGATCTCAGATCCGAAAGGCATATCCTGCACATTACTCAATAGATTTCCCTTCCATCCGCCTTCCCACACATTGTGAAGGGTGAGTGAAGGCTTCTGAGGAGAAAAATCAAACTGAGAACGCTGGTGTGTGTAGGTATGAAGTGTTTAAGCAAAGTTATCAGCCACCATTGATACTGCTGCAGAAGCTTAGAGTGCTACCGCACACTCTGTCCTCACACTTAGTTCAGGGGCCTGAGTATTCAGGCACTGGTGATTTATTTAGAAAAAGGTAAAGGAAAACATTTTCTAGATTTTTGATCATTAGCTGCAGGGTTTGTCCAATAATAAGACATTTTTTGAAGCTTGTAAAATGGTAGGAATAATTGTCAAGTAGAGATAATTTTAAGGGAGTAACAATTTGTTACTTGTGGACCCTCACGGGACATATTTGTGGAGTATGAGTATAAAAAGGAAGGGTATATAAATACAAAATATTTTGAATGGGTGTTAATGTTTTTAATAATGATTTAAAAAAAACAGTTTGTTTTAGTTGTAGTTGGACACAATGCCTTTATTTTATTTTTATGTGGTGCTGAGAATTGAACCCAGCACCCTACAGTGCTAGGCGAGTGCTCTACCACTGAGCCACAACCACATCCCCAATGATGAATTTTTAAAGACTAAACTGATATGATTTTGGGGGGGTCATGAGTAAATAACAATAAGAAATCTAGGATTATTAAGTCATTCTACTGATGGGCAGAAATTTTCTGGACTTGACTGAGAACCTTGTCATCAAATAAGAATTACTTTCTTCCTGTCCTTTTTTTTAAAAAAAATTGAGAACATGTCACAATCTCTTTGTTTAGCAGAGATTTCAAAGGCCTAACAACACAGGGTTTTGGTTTTTTTTTGTTGTTGTTGTTTTTAGCATAAATACGGGTATTTTCATCTCTCAAAATAGTACTCCTATTTTTCTGGGCCATGACTGTTAAACCAGAATCAAAATATATAATGCTTTCCTCAAGACCAGTGGCCATTAATGTGATTTTTAAAAAATGTTTGTTATTTATAACCTAACATTTATTTATTTTTCTTGTGGGTTGCCATAGTTTTTCATGATATTACAAAAACGCGTATGTGTTGGTGTTGTATGTTTTATTGTTCAGCTTGTTGGATTGTTAGGAAAATGGAACAGAAGGGGTGATATTGGAGAAAACATTAAAGGTTTGCTAAGAGGTGGTAGTGAGTTTGATGTTATTAGCAGAGATGCTTTTGAACAATGCTGCTAAGGAATAGGTCTAATGAGATTTGGGATGTTTTTAAAAATTAGTCAGCATTAGTGTAATATTCCTTTAGGGAGCATTTGTAATGCCCACAAGAATGTGTTGGTAAAGGGATCAAATTCCAGGCTAACTTGCAGGTACTTTCAGTAGTTGACATAAAGCACACCTGTGTGTTCTCTTCTCTGACCTCAAAATTGTTTTGAAAAGCTTCTGACATCTGGAAGTGTGAAAAAGAGCAGATTTTCATTTGTTTTCTGACAAGTAGGAAAAATACGTTCTAAATATAGTGTTGTGCCTCTATATGGTCCTTGCAGTAAAGGCCTGGGTTACATGCTTCTTTTTTAATTCTCAAAATGATTTGTCTAAAATTCTACACGCTTTGGTAAATGAAATCACATTTTTAGCAAATTTGCAAATAATTTTCCATTTGGCTCTCTAAAAATGAAATCTTGATTATTTAAGGACATACAAATAGAATTGCATTAATAGTGTCTGTAAGTCAACTTCTCTGTGAGAAATAAAGCTGTTTCTCAGAAAACTACTTTTTCATTGGTAAGTTTGCTTATTTCTTTTTTTTTAATTGGTTCTTTTTAGTTATATGTAACAATAGGATTCGTTTTGACATAATTTTAAAGCATGGAATATAATTTGTTCTAATTCAGTCCCCTCCTCCCTCCCCAAGTTCCCTTCCAACTACTCTGCTTCTTAACACTTGTGGAATGAAGATTCTCCAAGTTTCCATGATATATTTAAATTTTATAGTATATTTTCTTGAAGCATTTTAAAGTACTTTAGATAAATAGATATGTATATGTAATATATACATATCCATTTATATATCCACATATATCCTTATTTATATGAATGTGTGTGTATATATATATATATATATATATATATATATATATATATGCATTTACTATAAGGTATAGAACAGCACTCGTAGGGTTTTGTTTTTGTTTTTTATCTAGTCATTTAGAAATTCTCTCATAGTAAATTTTTTTGGATAGGAATAGTGGTCCGAAAGAAAGCTGACCCAGTTCAGTTTTACCTTTTACATAGTGATAGCTAAAGCTTTCCTTTATAACATGCATTTGCTCAATATCACTACTACCTTAAACGTCAAATTTCAGAAAATTTACTTCAAACTTCAAATTACTCTGCAGTAACTTCAGTAAGTGAATTGGTCTTTTAAAATATATCATATCTTGTAAAATGTTGAGTAATTTTACGTTTTAGCATCATTGGCATCCCACATTGATTTTTATTATAGTTACAGATTTTCTTTTCAAAATTAAGCTTCAGTTGGTTTGGCATCAACAGTGTGTTTCTTGTGATCTATTTAATTGAATAGTTCCTGGTGTTTATTCTAAAATGCAGATAAATGGCTTTCAGCACATTGTTTATAGTGGAATAGCTCCTGAAGTGGGTCGACATTATCAGCTAGAGTCTCCCTGTCATAACTAATGATCTCTCTGCTTATACTTTCCTGCTGGTGAGGAGACGCTGAACTCCAGAGGCAAGAGCCTGGCACAGCTGGGGTCAGTGGATTGTTTGCAATGGTTCCTATGGGACCAGGATTTTTTCCTTTACTGATTGCTGTGAAATGGGAATGGGAATATGTCCTGGACCATGATTTTAGCATGAACAAAAGCTGTGTCCTAAGAGCTGGAGTGAGGAATATGTAGGCAGGACCTGTTAGAGAGATTTGCTTTACTTCAGATTTATCTATTTAATAATTAGCACGGTTTCAAAACTTTTCATGCTTTTTGACTTAATGATAGAGGATAGAAGCCACTAGGAAATTTTCATGTTACTTCTAAGTACGTACCACGGTTTAAATGATGAACATAAATATTGTATTTCTCAAGATGGACAAAATAAAATAAATAATTCTTAACTATTCATTTATCATAAATGGGGCCTTTACATTCTGAAAGATTATCATAGTCTTACTTAGAGGAAAAAAATCTCTTTTAGCAGGGGAGGGATCAACAGACTTGATGACAATAATCTAAAACTGAGAAATTTACCAACCTCTACTGTTTGACTGGGTTTTTACACAGAAAAATAGTGCATTCTTTAGGTTATTATAGGAAATAGTTTCTTTTTAGCTGAAATGCCAGCTAATTTTGGCAAAATATCTTGTTTGATCTTGTACGTTCTTTGTGAATATGGAAAACTTTCTGACTGAAGTGGCTATTGAAGATAACCACTGTCACTTGTGCCCCTTGCTAGTATAGTGATCCTTTGGGAGCATTTTGGATATTTAAAATAGAATGTATATGTATTTCCTCTCTTCTTAGTCTGTTATTGAAATTTAGGATTATATACTCAATTTATCACAGTATTTCAGGATGAAAAGTGTGACATACACACATCTGCCTTATGACTCAAAATACAAAAATTTTGTGTTGGAAGGAGTTGTGAGGGGTAATTATTTTTCATATTGCATCTTAGAGTCAGTCTTTTAGTGGGTTTTGGTTTTTATTTTTATTTGGTTGTTGGTTATTTATTTTGAGAGTCCATGCTGATAATTATTTTAAAAAGTAATAAGGAAACATTATGATCTTACTATAGAAGGTGTGAATGAAAACATTATTGGCATGAATAAAGGAGTATAAAGAAAGAAAATGAAAGGCAAAATCTGTGAGACTTTTAGAGACTGGACTACAGAGGCTAGTAGGAGTTATACAGTTAAAAACCAAAGTGCTTTTGGAAAATGTTTTGAAAACTAAGCCATTTCTTTATCAAAAGAAGGACAGCTTGGACAGCATCAGGCCAGAATGTTCCTGTGTGTGCCATACCCAGATTGAAGATAACACAATTGTTATAAAAACATATTTTCAATTCAGATTGCTCCTCGTTTCTCTTCTGCTCAGAACCCAACATGATTGTCCTTTGGCCCTCTTCCTGCAAATGAGAGCAAAATTGACGGTGATTCAGAGTTCAGCACCATTTTAATGGTAACTTAGTATAATTAAGGGAAAATGGTCAAAACTATGTATCGTAGTCTTACACATATCCATGACCTAATTCATTCACTTTATTTTACCTTGGATGTACAAACTGGATTAATGGGAAGAGTTAGGAGGAAACCAATGTAACATTTGTGGCATGCCTCCTAAATATTGGCCTTCCTTCAGTTGGTCTGAGAGTGTTACTTGGAACTCTAAATACAGTATTAGTTCTAACACTGGCATCTGAATGTAAGGTAAAACTATTAAAAACTTGTCAAATTCTGAAATTTCTTTTCACCCTATTTCTCCTAATATAAATCCTCTGTATAGATTCAGATTTTTTCCCCCTAATGAAAAGCCTTTAGACCCAGTTTGGTTTAGCAAGTACTATAATTAGTATCTGAGCAACAAAACAAAAATAATAAATGTTAAACATATCCTTTAAGTATATTTAAATTATAGTTAACTTTCAAAATTGACAAAAATCTCTTCATTTCAAGCTCTTTTGTGTATAAAACAAACATTTGTTCTTGAACCATCTGCTATTAAGGAAAGGACATTTATTTTTTTCTTTTATAAGTTTTAGGTAGTTTAAAGTGGCAGACTCTAGTGTTGGGGACAAATGGTTTTGCTTCTATATAGACCATAAGAGGAAACAGAGTTCAAGTTTGGTGTGAGTGAGTAGTCAGCATCCTTCTTATGACAAAGGAGCAACAAAATTAGTTACTTCAGTGCTATTCTCCAAGTAAATTTTAAGCTTTGGGTGCATAGTGGCTATTTCTCCTCTCTTTGAGCCTGTGGTGCTTTTCAGGCAGCCTGTGCATGATAAGTATTTCTTAAATTGATTTAGACTTATTAACAATTTTATGATGGTTATAATAAACATTTCATTTTGGTTTATCCACACATCAAAAGGACAGTTGTACAGTATATAAAATTTTTAGTGAGTCAATCCAAATTATACATTAAATTTGATGAAAAGATTGAAGTAATGGCAATGATTTGGTATTCAATTTTTCCATCATTTTGAAAGGTTGCGAATTACAAAAGGAATTTGACATACATAGTAAAGGTAAACCTCTTTGAAGAAAGATGTTTAACTGCTTGTGTTGCTTATCAATTGTGAAATTGTGCTTAAAATAAGTTTAAGATACTGCATTTTGAAATACCATTCTGAAGGCCGAAAGGACATATAAAAATAGATTCTAGATGTTTAAGTGATAAATTCTGAACTTTTTCCTGCCTTGCATATCATCAGAGGCAGCTTTTAACCATCTGGGAATGTTACATAATATACTCTGGTCAATGGCCTCTCTTTTTTGCTTTCTTCTCCTATTCCAAGTTTTCTTTTCTCTTTTACCTTTCCACTGTCATATGCCATGGATCCTGAACACAGTTCAATGCTTGACCGGAATAATCTCTCTTGCCAGCTTATAATCAAAGGAGTACTGAGAAAAACAGCTGAGCTGTATTAGGCAACTGCAGTCTGGACTGCATTTCCTAACTGCTGAATAACACATCACAGGTGCAGGATTAGTGCTGCCTACAGTGCTGGGCTTTTTAGTGGGAAGTCCTAGCAATTCTGTGCCTCCTCCTCATGTCTGTCTTCCCAGGGAACCTGGCAACGATATATCAAGCGTGCAGAAATCAAAAGTGAGTAGTGGGAGACGCTTACCATCTTAGAAACATAAGCAAGATCTGTAAAGCCAATTCTGGCACAAGAAAAAGCTTTTTGAACTTAGTCTTTCTTGGCATAGAGTGTGGAATGTAACAATTCGGGGGCTTTACAAATTTTATGCACAAAAATCAGATGACAAGAAAATGCAGCTTAACGGAACTGTTATGCCAATGCATATAATGTAGACTATGCTTAAACAAGTGAAGTTTTTTTTTACATGTATTATTTTAACATCTGTATCATGGTGTTTCATGACTGTGTTTGCCCCTGTGAATTTTCCAGCACTGTCATGGTTAAAATTGTTGTGGCTCCATCTAATTTAATTCTAGTGTTTTGACATTATAAAGTTCTTTGACTCTCTATGGCATTCAACTCTTAATTCATAGATAAATATATTTAAGTCAAAGTTTCATGCTTTCAAATATGAGTTTTAAAAACTGTGAAATTATTTTTTAAAGTGTAAGATTTATTGGATCATATGAAGATTTTGAAAATATAGTGACTGAATCATTTACTTTTGATAAAGAAGGTTATAAAATTACATTAGCAAGATACAGCATATACTTGGAGAAATGATAGCAAGTGCATTTTTAGTAATTATCATCATTTTGAGTATAGATCCTAGGAAACATGTCTGTGGAACATAACAAATACATAAACAACATCCAATGGATAGCGATGCAGGTTTTCAACAATTTCTTTAGTTTCAAGCTTTCTCTTAAAATTCTGTAATGGCTTTCTGATATTCAAATTTTTAAAATTCATTGTTTCTGGAATCATTATTCCCTGATGTTTGAGCAGAGATAGTCCTTTAAACTCATTGATGATGATAGTAGTTGACAATAGTATATTCAGAGTTTAGTTTAAAATGTATGTACACACAATTACACACTATATTTTAATAATGCAAATATTTAAACACTTTAAATAACAATATACGTTTTAGGTCAATGTGCAGCACATCTAAGGTGTCCTTCAGCAATTATCCTATTGAGCATACACTCAGGATTAGAAACAGAGATTCTAAATACTTTCCAGGTTTTTTTCTTTGGGGAAAAAGAATAGCTTGAACATGCTGCTTTAGCTTCTGATCTGTCTAGCTTTTTTGTTACTTATCTTCTTTATATATGGATCTGTTCAAAGTAGTTTTACACATCATGGTGTCCTGAGAATGCTTTGCAAAGCTGCAGAGCAAATTTTGTTGTGGTGGCAAGTTGAACATCCACTTCGATTAGCTTCAGAACTCTGTGAAGCAGACCACTGATAGAAACACCACCGAATAAAACCATAGCTCCTGGCTTGGAATTTTGCCAAGTTCTAGTTGATTCTTTGACAATGGGACCATGGTTCAGTTTCTTTCCAACAATGTGTACCTGAACTGACACATTAAATATTTTAAAATATAGAGACATTTTAAAATTTTAATCATCCTATCAATTGCAATTATGTTGCCTTGTAGGTATGGATTCAGTTTGATTTTTAAGTATATTTTCAAACATCCTGATTACTTATAAGGTTTTTTTTTTTCTATTTTAGAGTAGTTTTAGAAGTATTTTAGAGTAGTTTTAGAAGTGTTTTAATTAAATAAACATTTTGGTCAAGCTTGTCTAAATTCAAAGGCATGATAAAAATTAACGGAAAGGCTAGCTATTGTTTTAATTTTTTGAGAGTATGACTGTGATGTCCAAAACTTTAATTACTGCCATAATTAACTATGCTTAGCCAAGTTTAATATCTGTATCGGTTACCTGGAAAACAAATAAATATTAATGCATATATTATTTGTTGACATTTATCTAATATTTAATCTTTTCATGATTTGATTAAGCCATAATCTGGCATCACAAATAAAATAAAATATTGAGTGATTGAAGCTTTCATTTTTTTTTATCTAGATGTTTTGGGGTCTCTTGGCAGGATTTTATAGGAAAACATGATTATTCAGCATAATCTGAGGGATTTGGTAGCGTGGATGTGCATGGGGAAAAGAAACAATTGCCTCTGCCTAGAAACATGTATAAATATTTTATGATAAAAGCTCTACTTTTATAACAAAACCATCACATCTCTTCCATTTAAAAACAAATATGTTTTTCTTAGTCTATTCAGTGTTAACAGTCTAGTTGAAATGAAAAACTGGCAGTTTCCTTGGCTTTGGTGGTTACGTTTTCCATAAAATATATGAATTGATTTCTGCCGCCCAAAGTAATTTTCCCTCTTAGGCCATCCTATCTATGACTTAAACGTTTGATGATTAGATATGCTGTTGTGACGTCTGTTTTATTGTTTTCACATACTACTTTTTGGTTTCTCTGCATAGTTAGTCTCACCATGTTCCACATGTAGCTGATTTGTCTTATCAGGGAGATTATTTCATTGAGGTCACTCTCAGGTATTCTGGACCATCATGTAATATAGATATATTTAGTTATTATTTTCTTAAAAAGTCAGCATACCACAGGAAGGAAAAAATTCAATGACAGTGTAATAGTCGTCCTTGAATAAATTTGAAATATTTCTTAAGTCAAAAAGCTTTATATTTATAGACACTTTGCTCACAGTGATGAATCTAGAGAGAAAGGGAGAGTAAAAGGAAGTGAAGTGAAATAAAAGAAAAGGGAATTGAAGAGGAAGATGAGAATCAGGAATAGGATAAGAAGAAGAGAAGCAGAAAGGAGATAAAGGAGTAGCAAAAAGGAGGGGGACATTAGGAAAAGAAGAAAAAGCTTGAAGAAAAGATAGGTAAATTTCAGCAGCAGAGAAAAGAACAATCATTGATTTTCACTCCCTCAAAGAACTCTAGTAGATGCTTTGCTTGGATTATCTTACCCAATACTCACTCAGCCAATGAATGCTGCCATTCTCCTCCTCTTTCTCAAGGAAGGGTAAGTTGCCTGCTGAGACCCATAGCAAGGAACTAGTTGAGCTGGAGTGTGAACCAGTTTGCTTCATTTACTCTGCATCCTGGCCAGGTCTGGCTCCACTACTTGAGGACCATACCTGACACTCCCTGTCATTTGACAGTTCACTGCTCCATAGCATGCCCAGGACTTACACCAGCTTCTTCCTTTGGCTGACTCTCCTCTGACTCTTGAAGTAAGAAAGTTCCTATGTGGGTAATACCACAGTTTCTATTCTATCCCTGCATGTGGTACTCTGGTATTGGAATCAAAATTATGTTAGTACTTCATACTTACCTGAAGATCTAAACATATATTCCCCAATTTTTATTAATGATGATTCCATGTTGTTTATTTGTATACATGTGTATATATATGTGCCTCTATTTGTATACACACAATATGTGTACATACATATACACACACGTACATATATATACATATATATTTTCTCACCTAAGTTTTTGCTGCCAACAACATAGAAAATCATTTATTTGAAAATGAATTAGTATAAGGAAAGAATTTTGAAATGAAAATGAAGGTCAGACCTTTTGAAATTTATCATTTAAATCTGAGCAAAATGAGTCAAGTTTGTTTATAAAAATCAATTACCTATATAAATTCACTATTGTATATCACTAAGCATTATTTTAAAAATTAGTATTTTTTAAAGCTCTGATTCTGGTTTTATCCCTGTATAAAATACTTTTAAATAAAATCAGTGTAGATATTTAAATCACATTTGATTGAGAAGGGAAATGAGCATTGATGACATTATTTGTTGTTGTAAGCATGTGCGTAGGGCTAGGATGGATCATTCCCAAAGTTCAACAATTCAACACTTTTTTTTTTTCTGCTGACCTCTTTACTCAAGAGAAAGTACAAACTTCTGTGATTGGAATTTCAATTTCTTTTCTTGCTCCTGCCTGCCCTCTAGTGTAGATGTCACTGAACAGTGGAAACAAACAAAATTTTGGAGTTTTAAAGCAGAGAATTTTAAAAAAAGTCAAAAGAAAAATAGATTATTAGGAAACCCTATGACAAAAATGATCACATGTCACTTTTCAATAAATTTTAAGAATGATATCCATTTTTTTTAAAGAGAGAGTGAGAGAGGGAGAGAGAGAGAGAAAGAATTTTAATATTTATTTTTTAGTTATCGGCGGACACAACATCTTTGTATGTGGTGCTGAGGATCGAACCCGGGCCGCACGCATGCCAGGCAAGCGCGCTACCGCCTGAGCCACATCCCAGCCCCATCCATTTTTAAGTATAAATATATATTGAGATTTAATTTTACTTGGATTGTCTATATTATTCATAGAGATTATTCTCTCTATATTTTCATGTAAGAGTTCTGATATTTTCTTCACTGTGTATGACCTAAAGACAATCCTTTATATCACACATTTAAAATGTTTTATTTATTTTTAAGAATGTTACTGAGAACAAAATAATTAAAGCATGGCAAAAACATACTTTAGATTGTAATGGATGAATATTGAAAACAAAATTTGATTGTTTTAAAATTGTACCCATGATTTTTAATATTGTGAATTTTTCATTTACTTTTGTGTCTTCCAGTTTTTCTGTGAAAGTAATGTTTCATTTTTAATAAAAATCATATGGAAGAGTATATAATAGTATAAAATGATACAGAAATATTTTTAAGAACTGATTTATTAAGTATAGACATCAGTGAATGAATTTATTTTGCTTGTACAAAGCTTCTAGCTAGTCATTACCCATTTCCAAATTAACACTTTAAAGAACTTTATATATTTCTGCCTTATTTTTAGAAGAGATTCCATAGAAAATGTGTACATAACTGAAACTATGTATAAAACTAACATTTTAAAGAAATTATATGCAAAAAAAATAGTTTAACTGTTGTAATTAAATGGAAGTCACAGTTAAATCTATGCTGATTATTAATGTTATTTCATGCACTTTGATGAATTTGACTAAAAATCTATTCTCTCTCTTATACAGGAGAATCATAAGGAATGTAACTTAATCATGATATACTAATACCAAACTTTATGTCATAAATTTGATTCTTCAGTTCAGTTGTACTCCTAAAATCTAGTGGTCCTCTCAAAATTGAGTACTAATTTTAGATTGATTTTCAAAAGCCTTTTATTATCATGGCAATTTGGATAGTTAGCTACCTGGTTTAACCACACTGTAACCCACTAAGCTAACCACATACTCAGAATGTCTAAATTCAAACTATTAAGCTAAATAGAGGTTACTATAAAGGGCTGGGGGATGGGCAGACAAGTGGGGGAAGAAAGGAAACAGAAGTAAAATGGGGTATAAAAGAATGATCTGTTTAGTGTAATATTTATTCCTATAAAATTTCTAGGCAGGCTGTGTATGAAAAAATAACTGGAATGTTATTGGGAAGAAATTTTGTTGGAATTTGCACAGCAGTTAGGCAGAAACTGTTCACTATCTAGCTTTCCTTGGTGAAAAAAATTTAAGATTTTTTTGCTTGATTTAGTAAATACAGTATATTAAATTATACTCAATGTTTCTTTAAGATTTATGTATCTTCTACCTTTTCATCAATGGTTATTTTCTTTTACATACAACTTTAAAACAATCAAATAAAATGAGAATTAATAAAGGTCTTACCTTATATGAGCTATCTAAATCAAACTTTTAATTTTCTCTTTAGATTTTCTGCATTTCTTCTGTTTCTAAAAGAGGGATACTAGTGATAAAAAGTGACATACATTCTGATATGTGGTTTTCATAATCTCATGTTCATCTAGATGTTCATTTAATATAAGTACATATATTTTTTTAAAATTTATTATAATTTGTTATATATGACAGCAGAATGCATTTTAATTCATAGTACACATATAAAGCACAATTTTTTATGACTCTGGCTGTGCTCAACGTAGAATCATACTGCTCATGTCTTCATACATGTACTTGGGGTAATGATGTCTATCTCATTTCACCATCGTTCCTAACCCCATTTCCCCTCCCTTCTCCTCCCTCCCCTTTTCCCTATCTAAAGTTCCTCCATTGCCCCATGCTCCCATCCTCATCCCCATTATAGTTCAGCATCCTCATATTGGAGAAAACATTCGGCATTTGTTTTTTTGGGATTGGCTTACTTCACTTAGCACAATATTCTCCAACTTCATCCACTTACCTGCAAATGCCATGATTTTATTCTCTTTTAATGCTGAGTAATATTCCATTATGTATATATACCACAGTTTCTTTATCTGTTCATCTACTGAAGGGCATCTAGGTTGGTTCCACAATTTAGCTATTGTGAATTGTGCTGCTATAAACATTGATATGGCTGCGCCACTATAGTATGCTGTTTTTAAGTCCTTTGGGTATAAACTGAGGAGTGTGATAGCTGGCTCAAATGGTGGTTCCATTCCAAGTTTTCCAAGGAATCTCCATACTGCTTTCCATATTGGCTACACCAATTTGTAGTCCCACCAGCAATGTATGAGTGTGCCTTTCTCCCCACATCTTTGCCAACACTAATTGTTGTTTGTATTCTTAATAGCTGCCATTCTTTCTGGAGTGAGACGAAATCTTAGAGTAGTTTTGATTTGCATTTCTCTCATTGCTTATCTTCTATTGATTTCAGCATCATGGACTAAATTTTTAATAAAATGATGATTCTTTATATATGTATACAGTTGCCTTTTTAATGTCTTGTTAATAGTCTAAAATGCCCATGAGACTGGACTTTGTACAAGTTCAGTAGAACTTGACATCTGTGTGGTATAAAGGTGTGTTAAGAATTGTCATGCAAAAAGAAAAAAATATATATAAGAGAGCTTATGTATAATGGCATAATTTGGCATGAGCATACTTTATATACAGAGTTATAAAAATTGTGCTGTGAATGGATAATTATGAATGTAATGCACTCCACTATTTTCATGCATGTAAGAAATAAATAAAAAAAGAGCTTGACATCAGCATGTGATCCTTCTGCAAGTCCCTTTCCATAGTTATGACATTAGATAAAATAGTGCAGTTTCCCATTGGCCCCTTTTTTCCAACATGGATGGACACTGGAACTTCTTTTTTTTTTTTTTAAAGTCTTTCTTTTTTTTAGTGTTGTTAGTGTTTAAAATGAATCTAACTATGTCTGTTCACTTTGCTTTTTCTTCTTTTCCTTTTATCTGCTGCCTTCTGTCTCTTAACCTCCAGATTATCAGTTACTCTTATCTGGCAATTGGAAGTATTTTGATTTGTGTGATAGTGATTTTTATTCATAGGGAATTGACTACATGTAGATTAATAAACAACAATTGCTTGCTTATATGTGAATTATTTCCTTTATTTGATTTCTTTGACAAGAGCAAGTGAGGAGCTCTCTACTTTACCCATATTCATATTTTATATAAGGTTTAATGAAAAGCAGTCATCATCTCACAACTTTCCCTTATTCGCTTCATTAGGATATTGTCTGTTAACCTCAGTTTATGGAAGTGGTGTCTCTTGTATGAGCCTGCAATAGCTTTACCCTTTTGTTCCTGTGAATGTGTTTCTGGCAAAATAGCATATAGTCTGCTTGCATATAAAAATGTTACTTATTTTTAGAAAGGCTAGAAATAATAAACATCTTCATCTTTATATGAAAGGTGGTTCTTACCTGATTTTCCAGCATTTGAAATGCAGCATTTTGCTTTAAAGGTTGCCTGAAGTTACCAAACTCACGTGTTTTTCCTTAATAACTGAACGAGCTAACCTAGGATATTCTATAAAATAATACAGGTTGAATATACCTTATTCAAGATATTTGAGAATATAGAAGTGTTATGGATTTCACATTTTTTCAGATTTTGAAATTATTGCATATGTACAATGAGATATCTTGGGGCTGGGACCCAAGTCTAAACACAAAATTCTTTTATGTTTCACTTATACCTTATACCTATAACCTGAAGGTAATGAAGTTTGTATACATTGAACCACCAGTCTTACGGCATCATATTGGCACTCAGAAAGTTTCAGGTGTTGGAGTGCTTTTGACTTTCAGATTAGGGATGTTCAACCTGTGTAAAATAGATCCTTGGTAATTAATAGAATGAGCTGCATGGATTTACCAACAATGATGCTCGGGTACATCCTGCATACAACGGGTAGTAAACCATTGGTGGATTTGGTATTACTATCAAGCCACACTCATTGGCAGGTGGTGACAAAGAAAAGCTGGGCAAGTTCCTTCTTTTTGGCTTGGTGATCTTTTTTGGTATCTTGCTTTTTCAGTTGTCATTGATGTTCTTCATACCATATCAGAATATGAGACAAATATGTTCCCTGTTTTGAACTGATAGAGCAATTTAAATGCATTTTCAAATTGCCTAAGTGTTATTTGTTCAAATTTGCAAGTCCATAGATTTAGGCAGATATAGAAACAGGAGTTAAAGCCCCTTTGAATGCGAGCTGAAATTTTCATGATGTAAAATGATCACAGAGCTAATTTTTCTGTAAGAAGTAGGACCTTTGTGTACTTTGTGATTATCTGTATAATGACATGAATCCTCCCCCCTCTAATACAGGCTTCAGTGAGCCTATATTAGATATGTTATTTCAAAATCTGTTTTGCTTGTTTTAACATAATTTAAACAGACTTATTATTTTTAAAAAGTCATCCCAATCTCTCCCTCTCTAGTAGCAACTTCATCTATGACTCTTCTCATTTTGTCTTTTTTGTATTTTTCCTTATTATCTCTGAATTAATATGTGTACTGCTGCCTTTTAGCTATTTAATTTTAGGCTTAACCTTTGACTTTCACAATAAAGATGAGGGTTTAGTTCTTTTTTAAAATCATACTCACTGTATGTATATATATTTCTATTCTCTTCCACGTAGGGTAATATATTTATTTCTTTGGTGTCCTATGTTTCCATCAAAAATTAATTTCTGAACACTCGATTTGTATTTAAAATGCAAAGTTGATTCTATTAATTTCAACAATGTGCAGATTGCCCTTCCAGAGTCTTTTGACCAGTTCTCAATGAGGCTTTGGGTCTTGTCTTATTATGCATGTGTACCATTATTTTGGGGGGTATGCTTCACCTTCCTCTTGGGTTGGATCTGTCATTAGCAGAAACCTATTAATTCATTAATTCTTCTTTTTTAAAATTTATGTTCTTATTTTGATGGGGCATCTCTTCATCATACTTAAATTAAATGTCTCATGTATGTGTCATTTTATTCTAGTTTTTGGTTTTACTGTGGGAAGTTCAGTGCCATGCTTAATTATTTTTTTATGGTAATGAAGATTGAACCCAAGGGTGCTCTACCTCTGAGCTATTTTCTCATCCATTTTTAGTTTTTAATTTTCAGACAGGTCTCACTGAGTTGCTGAGACTGGTCTCAAACTTGTAGATCCTCTTGTCTTAGTGTCCCAAGTACCTAGGATTATAGGCATGCCCCACCACATCCAGCTTGCCATACTTATCCTTTGTCTCTCTCCTTCTTACCCTTGCTTCTGTCTCTATAAAAACTTAGGCTTTCCTTTTGTTTCCAATGTTAGGGAAGTTTGAAATGGCACATTTGATGTGTCTATTCTTAAGCTTCATGGGTCTTTTCAAATTAGAAATTCATAGTTTTCATTTATGGGACTTTGCGTGATTTATGATACATATATAAGTCTTCTCTGTTTCTCAAGTCTCAAGAGAGTTAATATTATTTATATGCTGTATTTCCTGAATTGATGCTCTAAGTTACTTAAACCTTTTCCTATATGTTTTGCTCTGTTAGATATTTTTTAGTATTTATTTTTTCACTCATCTGAGCTTTTGATTGACACAATAATTTTTTTGGGGGGGATGTTGCTGAGGATTGAACTCAGGGGCACTCAATCACTGAGCCACATCCCTATCCCTATTTTGCATTTTATTTAGAGACAGGGTTTTGCTGAGTTGCTTAGCACCTCACTGTTGCTGAGGCCAGCTTTGAACTTGAGATCCTTCTGCCTCAGTCTCCCGAGACTCTGAGATTATAGGCCACTATGCCTGGCAGATACAATCATATTTTTAAAGTTTCTTATTTGTTCTCCTTTTATCATAACTTGCCTTTTTGATAGATATATTTTAATAAGCTGAGATTACTAATTGTTTTTCTAAAGTTTTTCTTTTCTTTCTTTCAATGATCTATTTTTTCCAAGTGGAAGTAGATTTCTCTATGCTTTTGTTTTATTTTCAGTCTTTGATGTTTGAGTCATTCTTGAGATACTTAAGTGACTATGAATTAGTGGCTCATGCATAGGAGAGCAGAGCACTGGAAGATGTGTACATATATGTTACTAGAAGAGTTTCTTGGAAGCTCTTGTGCTTGTCACATGGTGGGGAGGAGGATGGAAGGCAGTAGTGTCTGGTACGTGCATGCATGTAACCCACGAGCCTGCAGTAAGGTGGGGTGCCTGCCCTTCTCTGTGCTTGGCTTCCCATAGTCCCTGACCTGCATGGTGGAAAAGGAAAATAAGGGAGGTGTCTCAATGATGTGACATACATGTTACCCTTCCAGTCGTCTGCAGGGGTGAGGAAGACAAATTACTAGCCTATAGGGAGTGGGGAGGAGTATCCAAGCTCTATGTAGAAAAATAGATTTTCAGCCTCCTGTTTTCATTATCTCCTTCACCTTCCTTTCTCACAGTGCCACTTCTAGACTCTTTGGGGAGTTGTCTGGTAAACTTATGCTGCTTCTCAGCTTCTCCCCACCTTTGTTGAAGGAATGTTTTCTTGGCTTTGTTGAATCAGCCATTGCTTGTCCTTTTGCTCCCCTTTCTTTTATTTCTGGTGTCTCCCCCTTCTTGATCTCTTTGATTTTGTAGGTTTCTGTCTAGCCCATTTTCCTCTTATTGTTAGGGGGATTCCAAAACTAGAATACCCTATAATCTACCCTTTTCACCAAACATTATATTTTACCATTTTTTCTTGTCAATGAGTATATTTAATTCTATTTCAACATTTTAATGGCTACAAAGCCATCTCATTTCAGAGATGTAACTAATCCCTTACTGTGGTAAGCATGGATTGTGATAAGCAATACTGCAAGGAATCTTCTAGCTAAATTTTATACCACTCTTTAAATAGATTGGTGATGTTAGAAAATTGTGAATCTTCTCTTAAACTGTTTCTCCCAAAATGATGTCTTATTTCCAATCAGATGAAGAGGTTTCCTTTTCTACTTTAGACCATTCCAGTGTCACACATTTCATTTAACAACTTTTCCCAGAAGATGGGAAATTCAGTGGATGCTGTATTTATCACAGTGACTCAGGTTGTGTCTGGGGAAGTGATAGGCATCCAATACATGTTCCTTAAGTAGATATCTGCATAATAAATAAATTTTTATTATCTTATTTTTTAAACTTCAAAGACAGCCTGGTAAGGAAGGAAGTAGAATGCAGTTAGTTTTAAATACCCTGTTTTCATCACTTTATCCCTTCAGGCAATTCAGGTCATCAAGTTAGTAAGGTTGAGAACCAGATTAAAAAGAAAGGAGCCTTGGGACAGGGTAATATAGTGATATACCCACACACTACCTGGATCACAATCTTGCTGACATTCCTCCTGAACAAACTTGCAACAAATGGCTTGTAAAATGAAGTACTAACAGAAACTGTGTTTAACTTTTCTTTTCTCTATTGTACAGAAATAATATATACCTATTGAGATTAATGTGTGATTGGATTTAACAAATAGTCTTTGCTTAATCTAGCCTAGGGTTTCTCAAAATGGAGTCTGTACATCAGCTATCTCAAACTCAAATGGATCTTACTGAATATGCTCTTTCATTGACTCACCTGAGTTTCCAGAATCATAAGCACTGTGGACAGGGAAGGATTCTTTTTTTTATTATTATTAGTTCCTCATGACAATACAATGATCTTGACACATCATACATTTGAATCAAATGGGGTATAATTTCTCATTTTTCCAAGTGTACAGGTTGCAGAATCCCATTGGTTATATAGCCATGTTTATACATACAGCAATACTAGTGTCTATAAACGTTCAAAATACCTCACATGTCCACTGGTCAACATGCTTTACTAGACTAAGTTGGCAAAGAAATGTTTGTTAGGTACACATAATGGAAGTTTGAAAAACGTAATGAAATATCAGAGTTAATAATGCTAGAAGGAGATTCTAATAAATGTCATTTTATTAATTTTTACTTCAACTACTAGTCTCTAAGAATTTGACTAATTAGCTTAGAAACTGAGGAATTCATCCTAGATTATTTTCCCCTAAATTTCTTATTCTGTCATGTAACTGGTGAAATTAATTCGTGATTCAAAAAAAATCACACTGTAGCTATTGCATATATGGCACTTCTTACACATAACTTCAATTAAAAAACAGAGCCCCACAGTATTTGGTTTAGATAATATTTTGTTGAAATTTGATTTATAGTCTAGTTAGATGTGTTATGAGAGACATTATAAATTGAACATTGGTTAAGGTGATAGTTATGGAGGGATATGGTGTATATGAGAGCACTTAACACAATTCCTGAAACACACATCAATTAATGCATTCTCCCTTTTATGTAACATATGTTTGCTAACCTTGACATCAAATGTAGGTGTTTATAATTATCTTCATTTTAAAGGATAAGCAAATGAAGTTCAGGAAGATTATTTGTAAAGTTTTCCAAGGACAACTAGCTAGTGTGTACTCTAGTTGATTGTAAAACCAGGAAATTTTGTCTACAAAATCATATCTACTATATTGTCGTCCACCAAAGATAATAGGAACATCACTAAATAGTATGTCAGCACCTTCAGATATAAAAGCTGATGGGGAAGATGTATCTTTAAAAGTACATCTTGATATTTACTAAGTTTTTATTTTCCTACCTGATTTTTTTCAAGGAAATATTTCTGATAATTTCTTTTTTAAAAATACGTGATGTGTGTCAAATAGAGAAACCTTGTGATGTGGTAGAAAGACAGTTTTAGGTTTCAAGCAATCTGTATTTTAAATTCTAGATCCTTTATTTAAACTTTGTGAGTCTTGATTTTTCTCATCTGAAAAATGGATTTGATAATATTTAACCCTTGCATCAACATAAAGAGTAATCTTTAAACAGGGATTCATTGAGCAACTTGTACTCAGTTAAATACAAGTATTATAATTTGATACATAAAGCAGTATCCTGGGAGGATTCTGGGTATTTATTTGGGACATGTATAGAATATGAGACATACATAGAAGGTATATTTTTTAATATAAAGTGGAAAACCCTCTCTTTTCTGTTTAAACCTTAGTCATGAGTATTTCATTTCTTATTTACTCTTACATTATTCTTTGGAGAGAAGATTGTGGCAGGCTACCTTGCATTTGCTTTAACTCTCACTCTTTCTTCCTTTCAGCAAACTTCCATGATAACATGCTTTTGCGAAGTTCAGGAAAATTAAATGTGGGCACCAAGAAAGAGGATGGGGAGAGCACAGCCCCCACCCCTCGTCCAAAAGTCTTGCGTTGTAAATGCCACCACCATTGTCCAGAAGACTCGGTCAACAATATCTGCAGGTTGGTGATATAAATGATTTAAGCCTAGCTTTAACAAGTGGTCACACTTTTTTTTTTTTTAATCGTAAGCCAGTATTTCCAAAGAATACATTTTGAAGAATAGTGCCTAACTACAATAATGCTTAGAGCTGTGCTGTACTTAGGGAAATACAGAATTGTGTTTTACCCTGACACAGCATTCTGAGACGTCTTCCTTCCTTCATATAGCACTCATGCACATAAACAGCACAGATCCCAGCCTTTCTGTCAAGGAGCAAAACTACTTATTATTTTTTTTTCAAAATACCAGCTCCCTGCAGTCAATTCAACAGCAGCAAGTGCCACATATGTGTAATGTTTTTTTGTTTTAAGAATTTATGGGAAAGAACACCTAAGCTATTGGAAATATTGACAAACTGGCTCTGGGAAGCAATATCATGTGGAGCATATGTGAGTCCTTTAGATGTCTTAGGAAAGACATTGTCAAAGAACTAGAAAAGTCATCGTTGAACTTGATAATCGTGGTTTTATAAATGCTTTGTAACATTTGAAACTGAACGGTAGGCATTTTTCTTTCTTACATGTCCTTATGCACTCCCATCCATCTTGCTGATCACCATGGCTGTGTTTACTCTCTAGTGAGAACAGCAGTGAATAAAGAGCACAGTCTAATGAGGCCAGAATGTGCCAAGGGAGAAGTGGATAAGTTAACTAGAGAAGTGTGGATCTCAGGAGTTAAAATGTCAGAGAAGCAGAACAGACTGTGTTATAGTTTGGATCTAGAAATATCCCCTGAAAAGCTCGTGCTTTTAAAACAAAATCCCCAATGCAGAAAGGTTCAGAGGTGGGGCTTTTAGGCAATGATGAGAGCTGTAACCTCATAAGTGTCTTAGTTCATTTGATGAATTAATAATTTGAATGGACTATTAGGTGGTAACTGTAGGCAGGTGGGGCATGGCTGGAGGAAGTAGTTCATTGGAGGAGTGCCCTTGGGGATTTGATCTTGTCCCTGGCTTCTTGCCTATCCTCTCTCTTTGCTCCCCAGCTGCCATGAATTGAGCAGCTTTCCTCTGTCATACCTTCTGCCATGATGTTCTGCCTCACCCTAGGCCCAGAGCAACAGAGTCAGCCAGCCTTCAACTGAACCTCTGAAACTGAGCAAAATAAACCTCTGAAACAAAATAAACTTTTGCTCCTCTAATTCGTTCTTGTCAAGTATTTTGGTTAGTGACAAAACAAAACAAAACAAAACACCTGACTAACACACATCTGGGACTTTATCAGCCAAGAATGTATGGGAAACTGATTTGAGTCTTTTTTCATTTTCCTTTCAGAGAGTTTTTATAAAGTTTCCTATGATGCAGAAAATCTAATATAGGTTGAGAATCTTTAAAAATTCAGAAATCCAAAATGCTCCAAAATCTGAAACTTTAGATTACAGAAATGATGTGCCATAAATTGAAACTTACAAACCTAACCTTGTGTGGCAGGTCATAGAATACAAGCTCATTACACACATTGTATGTTATCTTCAGGCTATGTGTATAAGATGTATGTGAAACCTAAATGAATTTTATTTTTAGATTAGTTCCTGGCCCTTAGATATCTCAGGAATATGCAGTTATTCTAAAATCTGAAAAATTCTCATGTCTGAAATACCTCCAGTATGGGTAAGGACTGCTCACCTTGATAAGCTTACTAGAATATCCTGAAGACCTATATAATTAACACAAGAAATAACATATTAACTGACTAACACAGAGAGAGAAGTTGTTGGGTGTATTCAAAGGCACATGTCTCATTTAATCAGCAGTACCATTCAGAAGGGAGGGGAATTGCATATTCTCATTTTAGACATGGGATTTGGGATCCAGGGTGGTCTGGCAACTTGGGTCTTTACTATAGAACAATGCAGAGATCACTGAGTTTTATGCTATGGTAAAATAATTTCTAGTTGTTTTTCCTGGGAAACACTGTCTCTTTACAATAAACAGAAGATTGTCAGGAAAATTAATTTGTTTTTCTGAATAAAGATAAATTAGCAGGAGGAAGCAAATTAAGGGGAGGTAGTTTACTGTTTTATCTAAGCCTGTGGTGTTCGTAATACATCTCTGTGTCATTTGAGCTATTGTCTTAGTAATCCTTTGTTTAGGATTTTCCATATCTATCTCAGTTTAAAATATTTGTCTTTTTTTTTTTTTCATTAGCCACAGGAGTGTACTAAGTTGGCTTGGGAGAAAATGGCCAGGCAGGGGAATTCTCTGTTGTAAGAAGGGGACCTTATTGTGTTCAAAGAAGACTGGTTTTCTGAGAACAGAGGGAGTAGGAGATGTGATAGGAGCTGAGCATGGAGACAGGGGAAAGATAACTATGCCTGGTAGGCTGTCGTCAGCAAACCTAAGAGCCTTGGAAGCCATTGATAGAGGTGTTTAAGTGGTAGGGCCAGTGGAGAGTTACATGGTCCTTTTTGTCTTTTTAAATTTGCTTTGCTGAAGTATATTAAATGGGTCAGAAGGAAACAAAAGTGAATTCAAGAAATACAGTTAGAGAACTTGGAAGGGGATTCAGTAAGAACAGTCCACGTGAGAAAAGGATCTGGAGCTAGTGTGGTGTTGGTGCAAGAGAGAATTGGATGCATTTGAGAAACATTCAGAGGTTAAGTTGAATGTTAATGGATTGGATATTGGAGGGAGGAGGACAAAAGAATTTTACAAGGCTTAGGTTTAGATTTAAGTGCATAGTGTAGCCTTTTATTGAAAGAAGACAGAGGCAAAGAACCAAGTTCCTGGCTCCAAACTGAGTTTGTTTGTTTGTTTTTTTTTTTTTGACATTTTCCAATAAATAAGTGAAACAGTCTGTACAGTGGGATATGGATCTGTGCTCAGAATAAAGATTGCTTTGACGTGGAGCATTGGTTAGTGTTTGCTGTAAAATACACAATCTCAAAGTCACAGAGGCTTACATGTAAAGATGTTTATTTTTTTCACATAGAGGTTGATAGATGGGTTGCAGTTGTGCTAGGCTCTGCTGGGATTGGGTGGGCTTGACTTCGGGCTGCCAATGGGGTATAGGCTTGCTCTATATTTCTTCATTTTTCTTGGACCAATGGTTGCCTGGGACATTTCTTTCTCATTTCATCACTGCCGTGGAGGAATGATGTTTTAAAACCCCTTTCTGCATCATGTCCTCTGATATTCCATTAATCAAATCAAGTGATGCAGTTAAGCTCAAAGTCAAGGGGAAGCCATCGTGATGGAGAAGGATGAGGAATTGGGATCAATACCTACCAGAGTAGGACTGAGCCTTGAGACATTTAATGCTTGAGTCAAGGACATATCCCAGGAGATTAAGAATTAGTGTCCCCAATGCTAATTTTACCAAGGGAAATATTAAGGCTGACTATCTTCAATGCAATTTGAGGTCAAGTAGAAAAAGAACTGGAAAATGGCAATCAGGTCCAATGACATCAATAGGAGCAGGTTGGAAATATTTAAGGTAGTAGAGATGGAAGCCAGGTTGAGATGGGCTTTGAATTATATGTTTGCTAATCTTTGATTTTTGATAATGAAAGAAAGAAAATCACAGGAAGAAAAACAGCAATAACAAAAGAATCCCTCAAAAGAACATAGATACACTATTATGACCAGCATAGGTGGGTTAACTTGGAGAGGTCAACAGAAAACTAATATTTGCTGAAACTTTTATAAGTTTATAAGTTTAAAATAAATTTTATAAGTTTCAGTAGCATATTTATTTTACCTATCTTTAACTAATAAACATTTCTATATAGAATGTAGCATTATCTATATTTTCCAGGTAAGAAATCTGAGGCTATGGAAAGTTAAGTAATTAGTAGGTATGATGACATGATGAAAAATCGTGGCCACAATTCCAAAATCACGAATTCTTAGCCAAAAGCCAACCCTGACACTGGTTCTTAGAGGACTGAACATCCACTCTTTTTTTTTTTTTAAAGAGAGAGAGAAAGAATTTTTTAATATTTATTTTCTAGTTTTCGGTAGACACAACATCTTTGTATGTGGTGCTGAGGATCGAACCCGGGCTGCACGCATGCCAGGCGAGCGCGCTACTGTAGCTTGAGCCACATCCCCAGCCCCAACATCCACTCTTGAGTAAAATGCACATGTATTTTTCTAATGAGATTTCAACTCCAATTGAGACTTCTGTGAGCTGAGATCAATAATGTGCAAATTACAGGGACTACTTTTGTTCCCTTGTCCTAAGACATAGATTAAATCCTTGACTTTCCACCTTCATTTCTGTTAGCTCACACTGGATTCTTTGCCCTCCAAAGAGTAATTCTCTAGATTTCTCTGGTGAAAGATAGCCACCCCCTCTAAAAGTAAAATAAAAATGAATTATTAAAAAAATAATATAAACTTTGCAAATTACATGCCCCCTTTTTTCTATTTCTATCATTTAGACATGGATTTATACATTGAAATTGCTGTATGAGTTTCAATTTCTATATTAACTCCTTCACAGACCAGCAATAAGCAATTTTCTGTCCTACTGGGATGTAACTTAAGCAACGCTGCATTAAGTCTTGCACTCTGAAGTAAAGCAGTTTTCAAGGCAAAGGGGTACTTTCTTATGCCTTACATAAGGGCTGGTCTAAGTTGTTTGGCCTGAGGCCTTGTACCAGGCAAATGTCAGTCAAACAGTGTGTCCCAGGAAGGCTTCACGTTCATCACATCCCAAAAGGGACCAGAAACGAGTACTATCTACTATAAAGAGATTCTGAAATACGTCACTGTGAGATTGTGAGATATGTTAATTCAGAGGATGTGTACAATTCAGGGGTTCGTAAATTCTTCACTAGTACCATCAATTAATTGCTCTATCAACCAAGTTCCACGGCCAAAGTCATGCCTGGATTGATCTCTATTAGCTGCACGTGTGTCTGCTACCCAATTGCATGCCATTCCCATTGCTCATGGTTTGCATATTGGAGAATATAGTGCAAATATATCATGACTGAGTATCTATATATCTATAATCCAAAGTAAGTGTAAAACCATTTTACTTTTCCCCTCACGATGATGTCTGTCTTCTAAATGTTTTTCCAAGAGTAACTTTGCATTGTAATCCTTCCAATTCCTGATTCTATTCCTAGGACCATAGACCATCAATGCAAAGTCTTAAATAACTCTTCTTATGTGATTTTTCACTATGCACATGTTCTGTATCATTTTCCTGTTCTAGCAAGTGTTATCTTAGACTTGTTTATTTTTCTCTATATAACTGAGTCTGGCTTTATATAGCCTTCCTGTTTTACTACTGTGATCTGTGATAGTCATATTTGTTCTCTCTCAACATCTCTTTCAGGTTTCTTCACGCCTTCATGAGTGTCTGTCTATTTCTAAAAATTATGTTACATTCTTTTTCCAGAGGTAATTTTTAGTATTGGACACTGAACATAAATTCTGCCCCAAAGTTTTCAGGTTTTAGAGAGATGATAAATTGAAATGTATGTTTGCACAAAAGTTATGCAAATGACATCAAGCTGCTTAAATTAGGAATTAGACAGGTCTCTCACTATGTATCTTGAAGGTCATAGGGCCAAAAGGAAAATCTTAGGGGCTGCAAGTCTTTTTACAGGGTATATTAACTTGGGCCTTTTAAACCTCTTCCTGAGTCTTCAGAAAGGTGCTCCTGACCTGGTCTCAGAGGATTTAAAATAAGCGTGCTTACTTTGTGTGCTGAGTATCACTGTAAGCCATCCAGTTTTTGCCACTGTTGCCCAGGCCACCTAAACATTGAACTTTATGATTCTTTTCCAGGAGAGCATGCTGATTTCAAACTATTGCACTCAGAAGAATGGTGGGTCCCGCATTAGAAATTTATTTAGTTGAAAGAGTCTGTGATTTCAAATTTGCTGACAGAGCCTTTATGAAAGATAACTCTCCTTTTATGCCTCTCATTAATCAGAAATGAGAATGTCAAATGAGGCCAGTTTGTTATTGGGCTTAATGAGAAGTCAATAGTATAGGAGTCTTTAAAATGGTACATAGAGAACCATTGAAGGTTATTGATCAAAGCAAGAAAATGTAGAATCTATCAGGCAATGCTGTGTGCAGTGGGTAAAGGGTTAAGAGAGGAGAGAAGTCCTTCAAAGAGACAGTGGGGATCTGCACAGGGTGGTGGAGGTAAAAATATATGAGCATTTGATGAGTGTATAAACTGAGACAGAGTGGAGAAGTCTTATATGTCAGAAAAAATAAACACAATACTAAGTCATTTAGTGTGTTGACCAGGGAGGAGGGGTGTATGCTAGTTACATGTTCTTGAGGACAGAATAGAAAAAGGCAACCCCCACTGGGGCTTTGTCATCAATGCAACTGCACCTTCCAACTGCACAGCCCTCTCAGAGAAAAAGCCAGAGGAGGGCACAGTAGAGCCATATATATTTTATTCCATTCCTTTCCAGTTGTATGGGAATCTATCTAAGAAGTTAAGGAAGGGAAACAAATCTCTAGAATTCTGTTGCTTTGGTAATTATTACTGTTCATCTTTTTTTTTTTTTAAACTTTCTAATTGGTAGAAAACACTTAGGTGGCTTGTGATTTCTATTCCCACTGCTCCATTGAATGCTGTTCTTTCTTTTAGGTTTTGGTGGCCTGTATTAGTTACTCTAATGTCACTTAGCTCAAAAGCAAAGGCCCCGTCATTCTTGCCCTGACATTCTTGCCATAACTCAGCCAGAGTCATAGTATTCTCAACAAATATCAAATGAACCACCATTAACGAAAAGCTCTATGCATTTCCAGCTGTTTTAGTTAATGGACTGAAATGTGCATGATTTAAATAGCAACTTGACAAGCTGTATACCTCTTTTGAGTTTACCTGTGACAGGAAATTTTGAAAACTTACTTTATTCCCTTGCATATGAAATTGATATTTTTGAAGATAGGATGCTCTCAAGCATTTGCTTACAAATGACCCAATATTAACCAGCCTTCAAAGATCCATTCTAACAATTACATTCAAACTAACTTTATGAATTCTAGTATTATAACTAAAAGAGAGAAGGATAAATACTGATTAGTCAAGAGAACTGTTATTTCTTTGGGTAGGTGATATTGAACCTATTGCATCCATTTATATAATTATTTTTTTTGTAGAGACTAAATTTGAAATAATACTTTTAAATTTTCAGTCACTTGATTGAGCAAAGCAGATACACTTTTAGAAATTATTTCACAGCGACGTTAATCTTTATAAAGATTTAAACTAGTTAGAGGAAAAGTTTTACGATAGTGCCTTCTCAGCTTGGTGGCTGTGAGCAGCCCTTGGGTTTTCAAAAGAGAGACCTGAGGTCTTACTGGAAGAATAGAGTTGAAGGGACCAAGGCTTGGATGAGCCTTGTACACACAGTACTCACGTTAAATCACAATGCTGTCAGTGCAGTTTTAAATGATGTATGAAGTTTTTCACCATCTACAAAGCTCATGAATGAGGATTATAAACTGATGTGACCAGAAATGAGAGGAATTAAAAACCCTCAGTCTCTACTTGCATATCCACCTAAAAAGTATATCATTTAGTCCCTTGAAGCTTTAAAGCAGGTGCACTCCTTTCTTGTTGGTTTATGTTCACTTGGACACACTGAAAAATCTCTTAAAGTGATTACTCCCCTGATGATCTTTCTAGATGTTCCAGACACCCTTTTGCTCTTAGAATATTGGTCAAATTTAAGAAGCCTTAATCCTGCAGAACCTTCTGGAGAGTTGAGCTATATTTTCCCTGCTGTGACCTCATGTAACCTTTGAATTCTCACATTCTTTGCTTTTTTATGAATTTGGTGTTCCGTGAGGCATCCATCAGCAACACTCTTTATGCTCTCAAGTGCTATCCTGTTTCGTTGTGTACTTTTCTTTGCCTGTGACCCAGAGGGGGCAGAATTTTAAAAATGGTACATCTGTTGTTCTTCTATTTTTAAAAATTCATGATCAC